>NW_027507903.1:562584078-563184078 GCF_037356315.1 Lithobates pipiens
GGAGAACATGGAAACTCCATCAGGTAGTGCCATGGTTGGAATTTGAACCAACTTAGTGCTGCTAGGCAGAATTGCTAATCACTTAGCCACTGCACTTCCATGTCTCCACGCTTTATTTTGTTCAGAAATCACTTTGAAAAACACCCTCATAGCATTTCTAGCTGTGGCCATCTTGAGTAAGGGCAGATGGTTTATGTAGCATTTACTTCCTGGAATCCATCTGCCCTTAGCTCACACATGCAGGAAGGTGGGTGTGCTTATCTGAGAAAGCCCCTCCTCCAGATGAATGAAAAAAGTCCATAAAGACTCCTGGGATGTATGACATAATTTGTCCTAGGCCAGAAACCAGGAAGCAACTGAAGAAATGTAAAAAAAACGAATAAAAATTAAAAATAGCTGAAGAGAATTTAATTCCGATTAAAAGATTTAAACTATAATGTAAGATCTGCTTATTTATTCACAGCCTGCCTTCCTCCATAACATTGTGCTGCATTAGGCTAGGTTCACACATGTCCGGTGCAAATTTCCTGTCTGTTTCCACAGTGAATTTCTAAAGCAGCTGTTCAGCAGTTCAGTCGTGATTTCCAGATACAGTTCAGATGCAAATTTTTGGATCTTTACCAATAGCTGGCTGCTAAGGAGGCGGCCAGGAAGCCAGCCGCCATGTCCTTAACAATTGATGATTCATCAGCTGCCAGTGAGTACCCCGCTGACAGCTGAATTTAAACCAAAGAATTGCCTGCAATAAAATTTGAGAAACAAAACAGCATGGGGATCCCCCCAATCTATACCAGGCCCTTTGGGTCTGGTGTAGATTTTAAGGGAAACCCCCACACACAAAAAAAGGCTGTGGGGTCCCCTCCATATCCATACCAGACCCTTAGGTCTGGTATGGATTTTGAGAGGAACCCCATGTCTAACATTTTTTTTGTGTAGGGTTTCCCTCAACTTGGAGTGGTGCTTTAGGGCAAGGCCCCCAACCCAAAACACCTTATCCCCATGTTGATGGGGAAAATGGCCTCTTCTCCACAACCATGGCCGGTGGTTGTGGGGGTCTGTGGGCAGGGGCTTATCGGAATCTGGAAGCCTCCTTTAACAAGGGCCCCAGATCCCAGCTCCCCATGTGAATGAGTATGGGGTACAATGCACCCTTACTCATTCACTTACTCATTCACCCAAAAAGACAGTTTTTGAAAATTCCTTTTTAAAAAACAAAAACAGTGTCTCCCGGTGTAGATCCAGTGTCAATCATAATAAATTCCGCTGCCGCCACCACCAACTGGAGAGATAAAGAGGTTGGCGCCCTCCCGCTGTCTGCCAGCTCTGCCGTCTGACAGTTCTTAAATAGCTAAGGGGTGGGGCCACCAAGCAATGTCACCGGTTGACCCTGCCCCCTTGTGACATCATTAACTGGTGCATGCTGGGTCGATGACATCAAAAGGGGAGCGGGGTCACTCAGTTACATCACCTAGTGGCCCCGCCCCTCAGTTATTTTTGAACTAGCAGACGCTGGGAGCTGGCATATGGCAGGAGCCAGGGATGGGTGCAGATCCTTTTTTTTTCAAGTCAGCGGCAGCAGTGTTCATCGTGATTGATGCTGGATTTGCTTCAGTGGACATTTTTTGTTTCTGCCTCTCCACCTCATCCAATAAGAAAATGCTTTGCATTTATTGAAAACATTTAAAGTGTTCCCTGAATTGCATGCTAGCGACTCCCTGTGGTTATTATGCAGCAGTGCAGCTGCTCAACACAGCACCTGGAAAAGAGTGGAGATTACAGTAGTAGTGGTACGTACCACAATGATTTCCAGCTTCCAGGGGGATCACACAGGTATGACACATACATACTTACATTGGTTTAAGCTGGACCAATGTAACTATGTAAAAAAATGCCATACCTAAAACTCACCTTTAAGCCATCTAATTTCTAAAATAAAGTAGGATCTCTGGAAGGGAGGAGCTAAGAGAACAAATTGCATGAAATCAGGGCTTCTGTTGTGAAGCTTGAGGATGAATTGCTCTACAATACCTGCAGCTACAGAGATGGTTGTTTTAAAGCTCATGTGTTTGTTTGCTAAGCACATATAAATAATCTATTGCTCATAGCCTGGATCCAGGTTCACTTTAAATCTACAGTACTCATTATTTTTTAAGGTCTGAACATGGGTTAAAGACAATAAACACCCCTTTTTCCAGTTGGAGTTCCTTGATGATCTGTGGACACCACAGCTGTTAAAATGAAAAGGTAGAGTCTTTCCCAGAAGAGCTCACAGTCTAAAAAAACTAGGGATAGATAGATTTTGTGAAGGGCATAGCAAGCCTGCTTTATTCTGTAAGGACACAATTCTGGTAAATAAAAGAGAATTGCAGCTATCAGACCTGGAGAAAATTATACCCTTCACACCCCCTGCAGGATAAACAAACAAGCCTATGATGTAAGCAGTATGGCATTGTAGTCAAGCTGCACTGACCCATGGATTCGGCAGAACACACGCTCACATAACTATCAGTCTATTTCCTGCTCTGATTCTGTCTGATAATTGAATTTCAGGAAATTCTATAGATCTCCCCCTCCCCACACACAAGTTACTAGGCAACACATCACCGGTTCACATGTGCTAGATGCTGCCAGGCAGCAGTGTTCCTATTAATGCCTCGGTGTCTAGACATGTGTATGTGTTAATGTGTGAATTCATTGTGTGTTTATAATGCGCCTTTGCTTCTGTACACCCTTTTACATTTCTAAGTGTCTGGGATCTCAAGCTGTGCTTTGCCCATGATGGACAAGGTTTCTGTCATGGGAAATCTTTCTTACCATTGTGTACGTACTGTGCTTATTTTATTACTGTGTATTTTTTATATTAATCATAATACATCTCCAAAGGTGGCCAGCTGCATGTTAATGACTTATGGGAACGAGCGCTTGTGTAGGTTCTTATTGTCTGTGTTTTGCCAGGCGGCACTAGTGTGACAAAATTATTATTGTCAAAGCACAGCAATGTCATTGCTTCTCTCACTAGAGAGCTATATGGATTGCCATTGTTGATGCCCATTTCAAATAGTTGGTGACCTGGTTTTCCTGTTGACCCAAGGCTTTGATACTTGAAGTGACTAACCTGGGTTATCATAACGCTTGATCTGCACACATATTTTGGGTCCAAGACTTAGAAAGCTGTGGATGTAGAGCAGCCTTGTTCAACCAGGGTGCCCAAGCACCCTAGGCTGCCTTCAGGTTTCTTCAGGGGCGCCTTGGCAGAATGCCTAAAAAATTTCCCAAAAATGTATACAAACCAGTGGGTAGATGAAACATTTTAGTTACACAAAGCCATGGGTTTTCATTATTCACCATTACAACCTTCTAGCCACTAGGGTCTTAACAACCAATAATGCCATCAGTTGATAAGAAGGACATTGAGTTCCTACACACCCCCTGATTTACCCCTCCCCTGACACTCTCCATCAGCACTGGGGTCACATTAGCTGAGTGAGGGAGAGAAACTGAGGAAAAAGAAACACTGCAATACTAGTCATTACCAGCTTGCAAATGTGTGTTTGCATCACCTCTAATGTTGGGTGTCATAAGCTTATGGAAGTTGCTGTATTATGTAAAAATATTTTTTTTTTTTTTACATTTTAGAAAAGCATGCCTCAAGGTTGTGCAGCATTTTAGAGGGTGCCTTGACTGGAAAAAGGTTGCGAAACACTGATATAGAGGGTGAGCATGACAGACAAGCAATGCACATTTTGAGAGGATAATATGCTGGATGGCTTGAAGAGCTTGCTAAACAATTTTACCTGCTAGCTGAAGCTGCTGTTTAACTTGCCGATGTAGTGACCTCCTAGTTGGGCTGCTATGTATATTTAGTTTTTGGCTTCTGTAACCAGGGGAGCAGTATTTTTTTGGTCTGGCCTGTTCAGAGCTTCAAAAGCTGGGAGTTTGATTGCTTCCCCCTACCTCCAGAAGCAGTTTCTAGAGTTTAGAGAGTGAGAATTCAAATGATTAGCCTGAATATTGAGCTGGGACTAGCTATACTCTGAAGAGGTATGCCCAGATGGTAGCTGGGAGGCTGTTAAGTAGTCTGGAGCCCTGAAGAGAGGGTCTTTTCCCCAGGAGGGGTCAAATCATGGAATCTTCAGGGGGCTGCTGCCCCTGGACTGCTTCTAGACTGGATGCTGGACTGCTCTTCAAAGGAATCTTTAGTATAATCTATAGCGTAATCCTGTTCCAGGATCTGTGAGTAGAGACCCTTAATCTGTGCTGCAACTGACTTCATGAGCCCCAGCCATGAATCCAGCTGTTCTAGTCTACTGTTACCTGTGTTTCAAATTGCCTTGGGGCCCCCCAGCTGTAAGGACACAGAATGATCCAGTCTACCATTATTGGTGCTAAATACTACTTCATGGTCCCCTGTTGTGTGTGCTGCTGTTACTAAGAGAGAAGTGTCCTCTGCTAATTGTGCTTGTTTTGGAGGATCAAATACCCCACTGCCCTCTCCTGTTGCAAATTTCTGCAAACAATAAATAAAATAAAAAAGACATCGCTAGGGCCTAGACCAGGGATTTCCAAACTATGGCCCTCCAACTGTTGTGGAACTACATGCCCCATGAGGCATTGTAAAACTGACATTCACAGACATGACTAGGCATGATGGTAATTGCAGTTCCTGAACTACATATGGAGGGCCATAGTTTGGAGACCCCTAGCCTAGACTGTTTAATAAGCCTGTGTGAGTGGACTGTTGCTATGTGACTGGCTGCCTCTGCACTAATTTGGGAAAGAACCTGTTGAATTACAGCAGTTCCTGCTGGGGTAGCGCTACATCAGCATCAGGGAAACTTCAGCATTGGCTTGTATCCAATAAAAGCACAGATAATGTAATTTACAAAATTTGATCTGCTATACATGTACACACACATCCAAATTTTTTGTTGTGTGTAACTGGAAAATTTTAAAATATAATTTATCTGTTAAACAAACAACATGCACAAATGGAAGGAGCACCAGACCAAATGATAAAAGAGAGAAGAAAATTCCAACACGTTTCAGGGACCAGAAACAAATCCTCCTTCATCAGGGCTTCAATTAAAATAAGGATCTTGAATGGACTCAAAACATGTTTTTCCTGTGTGAATCTATGTTGGGAAGCTAACTGCTGGACTAGAGTTACTTGCAAGCAGCATCTGCGTGAGCAACGATGAGGAAAATCATATCTGATCGTCTGTCTTTGGCTGCCCACCAAAATTTAAAATACAGCCAAATGAGGATGTACACATGTCGAGGCTGCAATGCTTTGCATTGTGACTGCAGAAAATTTAATGCTGCATGTCCAGTTGACAGATGGCATGGCCTGTCAAACACTACCATTCAAGTCAAAGAGGCTGCGTTGCAACTGCAACTCAAGTGCTTGGCTTGTGGTTGTGGCATATTACCCTATTCTAAATTGCCATTTGGTAAAACATGTAAAAAAAAAGAAGAATCAGATATTCAGGAGATGATAGCGTTGCATCCCGAATATCTGACCGGGGCCGTATTCTGAAAAGTATTCCACAGTAGTTGGCTTTTCAGATAATTGGCTGGTGTGAACCTAACCTTCGGCTCTTAGATTCCATAAGATTTCAACAACTGGCAACATTTTAATGATTCACTTTGTGAAAAATAGATTCTTTGTACAGACAGTAGTGTGTGCGGGGATTCTATACTAGATCCTTATCTTAAATTAGGGTCTATTATAGATGTTAATGGAACACAGAACAAAAACACTTAAAAATATAATTACAAACCAACCTCAATGCACTGTTTAATCGGGCAACTATGTGGCGAATGAGGTTGAGACCGGGTTCGGTTAAGTTTGATCATTTACGTTAATGCTTTGAAGTCAAAAGCACTCACGATCCAGTAGCATTCTTTGCAAGTATGAGTTTACTTAGAATAATACATACGAATACAGATACAGCTGCAACGTAGCTGGTCCACAGCTCAATGGGGAGTGGCCCTGATACAAATATAACTTCAGCTTTTCTACATAAATTACAGAATATTTGTCTATGCATGGCATGATCCCAAAGCACAAGTCATCCTTAACTAATTATTTCTACATTACATATGGTCATCGTGACCTCTGTCAAGTCCAAAAGGGACTTTTTGTTATGATACCTCTTTCACAGAAAGGGTTCAATGTACAGCCAAACTAGCATTTGGCAGCACATTGTATTCCTTCAACACAACATTGCTTAATACCTAAGAGGTTTAGAACATATTACTAAACTATATTTTGTAGAAGCAAACAGTTCAATATAAGGAGGAACTCTGTGGGGTCTTCCAAAAGCTTTATAATTCCGGACTCCAGATATTCTGCATGTTAACAGTTCACACTGGTATGACACAACAGTTGTACGACTGTGGATCCGACTTTACCCTGTGACTTGAAGTCCAAAATGCATCCGAATTTAATGAACAGGGATCTGACTTGGATCCCCGACAATACTAGGCACTGTGTCTGGTATGTATCTTTAAGGGGAACACAGCGGAAAAAGGAAAAAAAGAAAAACAAAAAAAAACGGTATGGGTTCCCCCTCCAAGAGCATACCAGGCCCCTCGGCCTAGTATGGATTTAAAGGGGAACCCCAAAATCCATACCAGGCGTTTATCCGAGCACACAGCCTGGCAAGTCAGGAAAGTGAGTAGGGACGATCGAGCCCCCTTCCTGAACCGCACCAGGCCGCATGCTCTCTCCCACTCTCCGGGTCTTCTCCCCTGTCTTCTCCCTCTGTTCTTCTTCCGATGTTGATGCGACACTCTCTTCCACTCTAATGCTGGATGTGCAGTGTGCCACTACTTATATTGGCATTGGGTGGGGTCACATAGTGACGTCATATGGCGGCCACACCCCCATATGACATCACTGTCCCATCATGCACCAGGCGGTGAGATCATAAGGGGGCAGGGCCTCCATATGACGTCACCCGGTGACCCCACCCCATGCCTATATAAGTAGTGGCCCACCGCGCACCCAGCATTAGAGTAGGAGAGAGCGTTTCATCAAAATCGGAAGATGAACAGAGGCAGAAGGCAGCGGACCCGACAAAGACCCAACAAAAGAGAGAGAAGACATCAGAGAAGACCCGGCAGAGGCAGAAGACAGCAGACAGTGAGAAAAGAACCCGAGAGGGCTAGAAGACCCGGCATAGGCAGAAGTCGGAAGAGATGTGGGAGCTGTCATAATAAATTACTTTAAAAACGTGTGTACTGCATTTTATTTTTTACAACTTTTTTTTTAGGTGAATGGGTAGGGGTACAATGACCCAGCTCCCACTTCCTCCCTAGCACCGTGGCTCTGGAAGGAAGATCACCTCTCCGCCCTACCTCCCTGTAATCTTCTGGGACATGTCGCAGGTCCCAGAAGATTGCCCGGCCAATCACAGAGTGCAGTGAGGCTCGCGCGTGCGCAATGCGCACCTGGCTGTGAGGACACAGCTGGGCACCCACAGCTAGAATGCCGGCACCACGGAGAGGAGGGGGAGAGGAGTGGGGCTTCGTACGCAGGTGTCTGATTATTAAGCGCCGGTTCACACAGGGGCAGCACGACTTGCAGCGCGACTCACAGAGGCGACCTGCACACGACTTCAGCGGGGCTTGCAAAATCACTTCTGTATAGAAGTCAATATAAGTCACCGGAAGTCATCCCAAAAGTAGTACAGGAACCTTTTTCTAAATTGGAGCAACTTTTAGAATGGTTCCATAGTACAGAACAGAATGTCACTTGTCAGGCAGCTAAGTCATCTGACAAGTTGCCCCCATGTGAACCGGGTCTAAAAGTCAGCAGCTACACTTTTTGTAGCTGCTGACTTTTAAATGGGTAGAACTCAGCTTTAAGTTCTTTTGTTTGTTTTCTTTAAAGATATTTTGTTTATACCCTTAAGTTACTAAACATTGATGTTTAAGCAAATACAAGAATATGTAACATAATGTTATTGTTTTATTTTAATCAAATGAATTTGAGTAGTTCTCTATATGTATGTCAGGAACCATGAAACAGACGGAGACAGAAAATGCAGTAAAAATCACACCATTTAATAAAATGGTAAAAATGGTACAACTGGTAAACATTAGACATGTGCATTCGTTTTCGTCCGAATGCATTTTCGTCCGAATTTCAGCTATTTTCGTTTTCGTTTTGACAAACGATAACGAAAGCACAGAATCCGAAAAACGAAAGATCCGACATAAATAAATGCTTTATTTTCGTTTTCATTGTTACAACAGTTCAATATAGAATAGGAGATTCGATGTGACTCTGACAATAACAATCTGTCTATAGAACCTGTGGTCGAATGTGCCTAACCTTACCTCTATTAGTCCAAGATTATCTAGAGAAAATATTCGACAGAGAAAAAAGATTTGACAGAGAGAAAAGATTCTGCAAGTTACTGTCCTAAAAAGTGTTTGGGGACCCGGGTCCTGCCCCAGGGGACATGGATCAATGCAAAAAAAAGTTTTAAAAACGTCAGTTTTTTCGGGAGGAGTGATTTTAATAATGATTAAAGTGAAACAATAAAAGTGTAATATTCCTTTAAATTTCGTAGGGGGGGGGGGTGTCTATAGTATGCCTGTGAAGGGGCTCATGTTTCTGGTGCTTAGAACTGTCCCTGCACAAAGTGTCATTTATGCAGGAAAAAAAGTCCTTTAAAATCACTCGCAGCTATTATGAATTGTCGGCTCCGTAATACAGAGAACACTCATTGAAAGTCATTGATAAAAAATAAATAAATAAATTAAAAAAAAAGCGTGGGGGTCCCCCAAATTCAATTACCAGGCCCTTCAGGTCTGGTATGGATATTAAGGGGAACCCTGCCTAAAATTTAAGAAAAAAATTGACGTGGGGTTCCCCCTAAATATCCATAACCAGACCCTTCAGGTCTGGTATGGATATTAAGGGGAACCCCGCGTCAAATTTTAAAAAAAATTGACGTGGGGGTCCCCCTAAAAATCCATACCAGACCCTTTATCTGAGCACGCAACCTGGCAGGCCGCAGGAAAAGAGGGGGGGGGGGCGAGAGAGATTCCAGCGGTGGTTATCCACTCTTGCTATCCAGTGACGGACGGTCATCTCTCCAGCGATGGCTGATCTGAATCAGCGCAGCGAATCCATCCTTCTTCTGTCTCCACGGAGGATACACTGCAAGGATTCCGGCGGCCTGACGTTTCTTATATACGGAGGGCGGGGCCACCCATCACCTGACCCTGCCCCCCTCTGACGCAAGGGGAAACCCGGGGTTCCCTGTGACATATGGGTGACCCCGTACCCCTCTGATGTAACACAGGCAGGTTTCCGTTACATCAGAGGGGGGCGGGGTCACCATACGTCACGGGGAACCCCGGGTCTCCCCTTGCATCAGAGGGGGCGGGGTCAGGTGACGGGAGGCCCCGCCCTCCATATATAAGAAATGGCAGGCCGCCAGAATCCCTGCAGTGTCTCCTCCATGGAGACAGAAGAAGGATGCTGCGCTGATTCAGATGAGCCATCGCTGGACCCCGGAGAGATGATCGTCCGTCGCTGGATAGCAAGAGTGGATTAGCACCGCTGGAATCTTTTTTTTTCTTCTTTAAATAAAGGAATTTTTCAAAAGTGTGTTTGTCTTATTTAACTATTTTTTACACTTTCTTTGTGAAATGGTAGGGGTACTTTTGTACCCCCCTACCATTTCAAACAGGGAGGGGGCGGGATCTGGGGGTCCCCTTGTTAAAGGGGGCTTCCAGATTCTGATAAGCCCCCCGCCCGCAGACCCCCACAACTACCGGCCAGGGTTGTGGGGATGAGGCCCTTGTCCTCATCAACATGGGGACAAGGTGCTTTGAGGGGTCACAGACCCCCAAAGCATCCTCCCAATGTTGAGGGCATGTGGCCTGGTACGATTCAGGAGGGAGGGGGGCCGCTCTCTCGTCCCCCCCTCTTTTCCTGCGACCTGCCAGGTTGCGTGCTTGGATAAAGGGTCTGGTATGGATTTTTAGGGGGACCCCAACGTCAATTTTTTTTTAAATTTGATGCGAGGTTCCCCTTAATATCCATACCAGACCTGAAGGGCCTGGTTATGGATATTTAGGGGGAACCCCACGTCAAATTTTTTCTTAAATTTGAGGCAGGGTTCCCCTTAATATCCATACCAGACCTGAAGGGCCTGGTAATTGAATTTGGGGGACCCCCACGCTTTTTTATTTATTTTTTATTTTATTTTTTTTATCAATGACTTTCAATGAGTGTTTTCTGTATTACAGAGCCGACAATTCATAATAATTAGTGTATAAAGTACCTCTGCGCCAACCACCTTGACAAGGGGAATAGAGGGATGCTGCAAACACTGAGGGGAGCTTCACCTACTCCCTGAGCAATATCGATTAAGTGGTTTTAGTGTTGCGCAAATGGGGGAATACAAGAAAGGAGGGGAGAGGGAGGGGGGGAGGGGGGAGAAAGAGAGGGAAGGAGAAAAGAAAAAGGGGAAGGGGAAGAAAGGGCAGGGAGGGGGAAGGGAAACAGATGAGTATGTAGGTAAAGGATAAAAGGGTAAAGGTCAAAAAGTGCTAGTGTAAAATTATGTGTCTGGGTGTGCACAAATCCTTGTTCGGTACGTGCTAAACTAAAATAAATGTTAGAGAGTGGCAATCAAATATAGATTCTGATAGAGTGCCATACAAATAAAAACTCACAGTAATGAATGAATGCCTGAAACAATAGACATACAAATCGTGGGTGCTGTGCAAAACTGCAATAAAATATGCTGACAATAAATAAATATATAACTTAAGGTGATAGTCCAAAATATATGACTAAAAGTGTACAGTGAGAATAATCACATAAGCACAATCCCATGTGACATGCCAAGTGGAAAAAACACAGATATCAATCAATCCAATATAACAAAATGCATGTTCCATGCGGTGTTTATAAAGTGCCAAGTGAAAAAAAAATATACAGATAACAATCAATCCAATATAACAAAATGCATGTTCCATGCGGTGTTTATAAAGTGCAAATAGTGCTAGCAGCAAAATGAATGAATGAATGAATGAAATACTTATATAGCGCACAATGCAAACTGAATCGCCTCTAGGCGCTGTGGCGAGCTTTGATCATCTGCTAAAAGAGGAAGGTCTTGAGTTTTTTCCTAAAAGCCAGGTGATTTTCTTCCAGGCGGATGTTGATTGGTAGAGCATTCCATAGCCGAGGCCCTTGGACAGCGAATCTCCGATCACCCTTGGATTTATACCGGGCTTTGGGCACGAGGAGGAGGTTTTTGTTGGCTGATCGAAGACTGCAGTTTGGTGTGTAATGATTTATTTTCTCCATTAGGTATTGCGGAGCTTCTCTATGCACGCATTTGTGGGTGAGGCAAAGGGTCTTGAACGTGATACGATTTTTTACGGTTAGCCAATGTAAGCTCCTCAGTGAAGGAGAAATGGATTCCCAGGTTTTTTTTCCTGTTATCAGCCTTGCCGCCGTGTTTTGGATCAGTTGTAATCGCGCAAGTTGATATTGTGGTAATCCTATGTAAAGCGAGTTTGCGTAGTCCAGTCGTGAATTAATGATTGTTCCAACTACCACTGCTTTGTCATTCTTTGGGATAAAAGGGATGAGTCTGCGAAGCATGCGCAGCAGATGGTGAGATCGACTGACTACAGATCCTATTTGCGCATCCATTGACATTTGTGCGTCTAAAATAACCCCGAGACTCTTCGCTTTGGTCTTTGGGGAGATAGTCTGCCCAAAGACGGTTGGTGGAGACCAGGAGGTTTTGGTTGCGGGCTTATGATTTGGGTGTAAGATAAGAAGCTCTGTCTTTGATTGGTTCAGCTGGAGGGAGTTGGTGGTCATCCAGTCCTCTATTGATTTGAGGCAGTTTTCAAGTTGTTGTTGGTGATCTTTTTTTCCATTGATCCGGAAATAAAGTTGCGTGTCGTCAGCGTAAGAGTGGAAGCAGAGATCTGAGCATCTGATGATTTGAAGGAGTGGGCGAATGTAAATGTTGAAGAGAACGGGTGACAACGGAGAGCCTTGAGGGACTCCGCAGGTGACTGCCCGAGTTTCGGAGAGGAATTTTCCTAGTTTCACTGTCTGTGACCGATTTCCTAGGAAGAACGCGAACCAATGGAGATCTATGTCTTGGACTCCGGCTACTTCTGTGAGGCGGACGAGTAGAGTATTGTGATCTACTGTATCAAATGCTGCACTTAGGTCTAGCAGTACGAGGAGACACGGCTCTCCGTCATCTGCTGCTTCGAGGGCGTCATCCCAAATCTTGAGGAGAGCTGTTTCTGTTCCATGACCCGGGTGGAAGCCTGATTGCAGCGGGTCCAGGAGTTTGTGAGTATCCAGGTGAAGTTGTAGCTGATGTACTACAGCTTTCTCCATGATCTTAGAAATGGTGTTGAGGCTTGTAATCGGCCTACGGTTGTTTGGATCCTGAGGGTCCAGGTTTGGTTTCTTGAGTAGAGGTTTGACGATGCCTTGTTTGAGGATGCTGGGAACAATCCGTTCGTGGAATGATCGGTTTATGAGGTGGGTTATGGTTGGAGCAAAAAAAACGTTACAACACAGGTGAAATGATAAACACATAAAAATAAGGTGCTGGTAATCAGTCTGGGATATTCAGTCCTGTGAGGTTACAGCCTTAATAGTATAGGTGGATAACTGGCTCCTGTTCCTGGGATCTCTTTATCTTGTGAGGCATACCTATCCCAGGAACAGGAGCCAGTTATCCACCTATACTATTAAGGCTGTAACCTCACAGCCGTGAGGTAAGGGCACATCTATCCACGTATTGGATAAATAGGAGGATTAAGTCACTGCACATGTATGCCTGCATGGATCACTGAAGTTCAAAGCTAGTGCTGGACTGAATATCCCAGACTGATTACCAGCACCTTATTTTTATGTGTTTATCATTTCACCTGTGTTGTAACGTTTTTTTTGCTGCTAGCACTATTTGCACTTTATAAACACTGCATGGAACATGCATTTTGTTATATTGGATTGATTGTTATCTGTATATTTTTTTTCACTTGCCACTTTATAAACACCGCATGGAACATGCATTTTGTTATATTGGATTGATTGATATCTGTGTTTTTTCCACTTGGCATGTCACATGGGATTGTGCTTATGTGATTATTCTCACTGTACACTTTTAGTCATATATTTTGGACTATCACCTTAAGTTATATATTTATTTATTGTCAGCATATTTTATTGCAGTTTTGCACAGCACCCACGATTTGTATGTCTATTGTTTCAGGCATTCATTCATTACTGTGAGTTTTTATTTGTATGGCACTCTATCAAAATCTATATTTGATTGCCACTCTCTAACATTTATTTTAGTTTAGCACGTACCGAACAAGGATTTGTGCACACCCAGACACATAATTTTACACTAGCACTTTTTGACCTTTACCCTTTTATGCTTTACCTACATACTCATCTGTTTCCCTTCCCCCTCCCTGCCCTTTCTTCCCCTTCCCCTTTTTCTTTTCTCCTTCCCTCTCTTTCTCCCCCCCCCCCCCCCTCCCTCTCCCCTCCTTTCTTGTATTCCCCCATTTGCGCAACACTAAAACCACTTAATCGACAATTCATAATAGCTGCAAGTGATTTTAAAGGACTTTTTTTCCTGCATAAATTACACTTTGTGCAGGGACAGTTCTAAGCACCAGAAACATGCGCCCCTTCACAGGCATACTATAGACACCCCCCCCCCCCCCACTACGAAATTTAAAGGAATATTACACTTTTATTGTTTCACTTTAATCATTATTAAATTCACTGCTCCCGAAAAAACGGCCGTTTTTAAAACTTTTTTTTGCATTGATCCATGTCCCCTGGGGCAGGACCCGGGTCCCCAAACACTTTTTAGGACAGTAACTTGCAAATTAGTCTTTAAAATTAGCACTTTAGATTTTGAACGTTGGAGTCCCATAGACTTTAATAGGGTTCTAAAGTATGCTATATACTAGCTCCGTCGAATCTTCTTTATACATTCGACAGACACCATAAGCCTTCAAAGACAGATTCGACCGTAATTCATGTGGATTTTCGGATGAATGCAATTTTTGAACGAAAAACGAAATAAATAAAAACGAATTTCGGGAGTAACTAAATAAATTAAGTTTTTCGGACGAAAACGAAATTCCGAAACAAAATATTTTACTCTGCACAAGTCTAGTAAACATAGTCAAAACATAGCCAGGGTTCGGTAGCCAAATTGGGTAGTCAGAACAAGCCAAGAAATCAGGGAGCCAGAGATCAACGTAGTCAGAGGCAGCAGACAGGATCAGGAATCAGAAGGGACATCAGCCAGGCAAGTCTTCAACAGGAGCACAGCATAGAGATTCTCTAGATGTGTTTGACCAAGGCAAAGTCAATAGATGAAATGAACCAGGCAGTTTAAATAGCCAGGAGGGGCTGGCTGTGGGCTTGACTGATGAGCAGGAGATGATCAACAGGTGAGTCACTGTGGAACTATGAGTTCTGGCAATTAGCCAACAGCTGAGCAACCTAAGAACAGAGAAGGAAGGACTGAGAGCCCAGCCCTGACAGTGTGATTAACCTATTAACCTAAAATCGGTTCTGATATCGCTGTTTTACTAACCTGACAGCTTATTATTCTAAATAGGAAACATTCATTTTGTTTGCAAATATTAAAGATTCTAACTACCAGCAAGAATAAGTCCTTACATTTAAAGAGCACCTGTCATTTCAGATCCACCATGGCAGCGCATGTTCGTGGGCATCCACTCGCCTTCTGCTGCCACATCCCTCACCTTTTTGTGTCACTGCTGCATCACCAGCCGCCCCATTAAAGTGAATGGGACTGTCGGTCAGAGGAGGAGCTGCGGGACAGAGATGACAGTTATTTTTAAAAATTATGATTTAAATCAGGTTGATTTAAATGAAGCCTTTTCACTAATGATTTAAATTGACTTGATTTAAATAAAATCCACCCTGGAACACAGATGGTGTACATAACGCCCCCCTGAAAATTTATTTTTCTGCTTGTGTGAGTGGCTCACTGATTTGCCCAGAATCTGCAACAAAGTTAGTTAAAATTCTTGCCCAGAGGGGAATGTGTTTTTCTCAACAAAAGTGAAGGTACTCTTTAAAGTTTGACATAAAAAAAATAACTAGAAGCTGAATTGTTTCTATGCAGAACTGCACCAGATGTTGCCTTCTCCAGTTTTAGTTAATCAACCCCTTTGGGACTAGAATGAATTTTAATGCCGCGTACACAAGACCGGACTTTCCGACGCACTAGGTCCAACGGAATAAGTCAGTCGGACAATCCGACGAATTGTCTTTCACCCACAACTGGGGACCATGAAGTAGTATTTAGCACCAATAATGGTAGACTAGAACAGTCCATGTTCTAGGGGAGTGGCTAGGCTGAGCATGTGAGAGGAGGACGCTGTAGCACTGTGCTCCTGCCGACCATCAGCTGGCAATTAGTGAGGTATAGGGGAAGGATTCACCTGGCTTTCCACTGCTCCACAAGCTGGTTACTGGAGATTTATGTGTCTCTCCGTTTTTTTCACTGATAAGTTGCTGAACTGCTGATAACCCTGCTGATAACCCTGCTGATAACCCTGACCTAATTATCTTCCTCCTTCAATCCTTACCGGCCACGCTGTTAGAGGAAAAGTTTGTTTTGTCTGAAGTTTGCTGTGTTTGGCTTTTGCTAAGCTAATCTACTGACTACATTTCCCAGTGTGCATCTTGCATCCTGCAGCCTTATCTGGTTACAAGAGCAATGGGTAGGGGCGTCTGAAGGAAACTGGAACAAGTGGAATAGCAGGTGAGAAAAGTATACAAGAAAGTGCTGTTCAGCCCTCACTCCAGGCAGGGAAAAAGGATAGAGGAAAAGATGCAGCTGCAAGGCTGGAAGGGTTTGCTTGGAGTGTGAACCGGGACGCAAACAGAGTGCCTAATATGCCTGGTATGTCTAATCCATATAATATTTCTGATAGAATAAAAGGCAAAGTGAGAGATGAAGTGGAGATGGAGGAGGTGATGAGGATGGAGAGAAATGAAAAGGGGAAGGCTGACTCATGTGAGATAATGGAGGGGGCTATACAAACAGAGCAGAGTGGAGCTGCTGGACGGATGGAAAGAGTAGAGAAAGAAGGGGGGAATGTTTCAGGTGTTGTTGCTCTGCCTGTCCAAGATGAGTTGGGGAGAGAACCAACAATTAAGGATGTGTTCCTGGCAGTACAAAATTGTAACTGTACCTTGACTTCACTATCTACTCAGTTTAACCATCTCAGGGAAGATGTGTCTATTATGGGCCAGGATATGCAGAAAGTACGAGAGCGAACATCTGCAGTGGAGGGGCGGGTGGCTACTTTGGAGGAAGAGATGAGCCTAATGCAGAGGGACTTTAAGGAAATGGGAATGCAGTCGGGTCGCAATGCAAATCGCATGGATGACCTTGAGAACAGACTCAGAAGAAATAACGTGCGAATCCTTGGTATACCGGAACGCCTAGAAGGGGGGAAGCCAACGGAATTCATAGAGCAGTGGTTACTGGAAGTGTTTGACAAAAAAAACTTTACCCCTTTCTTCGCTGTGGAGAGAGCACACCGTATTCCTGCTAGACCCCCACCTCCGGGTAAATATCCAAGGCAGTTTATCCTAAAAATGCTTCATTACAGAGACAGAGACAAAATATTATCACTGGCTCGTATTAAGGGCACCATCGAAGTCAATGGGTCTAGAATTTATTTTTTTCCGGACTATTCTGCTGAGGTTCAAAAGCAAAGGGCTCAATTTAAAGATGTTAAAAGGCGACTTCGTGATATTCAAGTTCAATATTCCATGCTTTATCCTGCCAAATTAAGGATTATAGCTAGAGGAGAAACTTTTTTTTTTGATAATTCTAAGGCAGCGGCATCTTGGCTTGACAAAAATGAGCAACATATTTCATCGCTTGTTGACAGCACTGATGTTGTGCAAGGAAACTGAACTTTTTATGAATAAATTCAAAGGATAATGATTAAAAATATGATGAAAAATTAAAAATGTGTTAAAAATGCGATAGAAGGTGAAGAAATGCGACTGGGATTTGGAAAAGAACTTTTCTCTGTACTATATGGGGGAGGGGACAGAGACAAAAATGTTTTGTTTTCTAACCTTTAATCTCTTTTTTTTTTTTTTCTCTTCCTTGTCCCCAACCCTGCCCCTTCCTGCCCCTTCCTTTCCTTGTCCTTTCCTTGCGCCCACCTGAGGCATTTTTTTTTCTTTTTTTCTTCCTTCCCTTATCCCTCCCCTTTTATTTATGTGTATGTGTATGCATGTGTATATGTGTATATGTATATATATATATGTATATATATGTATATATATATGTATATGTATGTGTGTGTGTGTATGTATGTATATATATATATATATATATATATATATATATATATATATATATATATATATATTTTTTTTTTAGGCAGGAGCCCCTGCTTTTGCTTTTGTACTTGCAATAGTACAAGAACTCCTCCTCATTAGGGCTCAAGCCTGGATGGATTTTTTCCTTCTCCCCTGTATACACCTTCCTGCGGGAAACAATGTTTTTTTTTTTTTTTTTTTTTTTTTTTCTGTTTTTCTTGTTTTGTTTTGTTTTATTTCTTTTTTGTTTTTTGTGTGTGTATGGGTGTATGTGTGTGTTTATGGGCGACAATTTACATGTTACTGCTTGATGCTGTTGTATTATTTTGTTTATGTCTATTACAGTACGATACGCTTAAGAGATCAACTGAATGTTGGGCTGGTCAGGTCTGTAACTCTTCAAATGGAGGAAGACCGTATAATGACTTACTGTTGTATGGTTTACCGTATTTTGGGGATCATGTGGACAATATGGGCACCATGTCATGTGTGTGTATATATAATTATTAATGGATAATAAGATCAGAATATGGTCATGGAATATTAGAGGGATTAAGAACCCTATTAAAAAGCGTGCTATGTTCAATAAACTGGTCCAGCATGACCCGTTGATTGTTTGCTTGCAGGAAACACATTTAACTAAAGATACTGTTAGCTTATTACAGAATAAAAAGTACACTACTCAATACCATTCAGTATATTCAGCTTACGCAAGAGGAACAAGTATATTAATTTCCTCAAAGGTCCAGTTTTCCTGCAAGCAAGCAAGGATAGATCCACAGGGTAGGTTTGTTTTGCTGGTATGTACACTGTTTTCTACGCAATGTATTTTGGGGTCTATTTATATCCCTCCTCCATATAACAGTGAAGTAATGCGACAGATAGGGATGATATTGGCTGATAATCCAGGGACCCCCATGTTTATTATGGGGGATTTCAATAATGTGTGTAATCCCAGCATGGACAGATATCCAGCAGGCCCTAATGTGAATACTACATTCTACAATTATATTCAGGAGCTTGGACTGTATGACATATGGCGGCTTAGGAATCCATCTTCTAAAGAATATTCTTGTTGCTCTGGTACTTTTCAGACCCTATCAAGGTTAGATATGTTCTTGGGAACAGACTCAGCTATTGTTTGGGTTTCTGATGTTTATTATTTATCAGATCATTCACCGTTAGTAGTAACAGTAGATAAAATAAAGCCTAAAATTAGGTCTAACTGGAGAGTTCCTGCTTTCTGGTTTAAAGTTCCCCATCAGGGGGATGAAATGAGGTTGGCCTTAGTTGAATTTTTTCAAATTAATAATAACTCAACATCACCTCAGGTAGTATGGGACACCATGAAGGCATTTTTGAGAGGATTATTGGTTAAGGCCATAAGCGTCTACAAAAAAGCATGTAGAGAACGGGAATCGCTGTTAGCAGCAGAGGCGCAGCAGAAAGAAGTTCAGTATATTCAGAGTCCTACTACCTCTAATCGTAGGGTGTGGAAGGATGCACAATTATTATATAAACAAACTTCTATGAAAAAGGCTGCGCGGTCTGACTTTTTGTCTAGATGTCGCAGATTTGAAGAAGGGGAAAAATCAGGCAGAATGCTATCAGTAATAGCTAAATCCCAAGAAGATAGTAAAATTATTTCTGCTATTCGTACAGTGGAGGGAGATATTACTTATGACCAGAAGGAAATAATGCGATCCTTTGTTCATTTTTATAGTAATTTATATCAAAATAAAGTTAATTGTTCCGAGACAAGACTTAGAGAGTTTTTAGAACCTTTAAAACTCCCCTCTCTTTCTGAAAATGATAAACAAGAACTGGGTGCTCCTCTGACATTGGAGGAATTGATTAAGGCAGTGGAAGAAAGTCCAAATGATAAAGCCCCGGGTATTGATGGGTTACCCTCAGAAGTATATAAACAATATGGTGAGGTTTTGCTTACAGAATTATTGAAGGTCCTTAACCAGGCTTTGGAATCATTCAGGCTTCCTGAATCTATGAGGGATGCTTGTATTATTGTATTAGCAAAGCCGGGAAAGGACCCTTTGGCTCCGGAATCCTACCGCCCGATATCATTGTTGAACTCGGACGCTAAGATTTTAGCCAGGGTCCTGGCTAAAAGACTAAGTAGACATATGCAGGGATTGATTCATCATGACCAATGTGGCTTTATCCCAACAAGGTCTACAGCTATTAATATAAGGAGGCTTTATTTGAATATGCAAATACCAACTGATAATATTGGGACAAGAGCGATTTTGTCACTCGACGCTGCGAAAGCTTTCGACAGTGTCGAGTGGACATATCTGTGGGAGGTGTTGGGTTTGTTTGGCCTGGGGGACAAGTTTATAAGGTGGATCAGGATGCTGTATGCCACTCCGAGGGCATGTATGCAAATAAATGGCAGAATTTTTCCCATTATACAGAGGAACAAGACAGGGGTGTCCCCTGTCTCCTTTACTATTCGCACTGGCTCTTGAACCACTGGCCGAGGCCGTTCGACAGGCAGAATCTATTTGCGGATTTATTAGAGGAACGAGGATTGAAAAAATCTCCTTGTATGCTGATGATGCATTACTGTTTCTTGGGGATACAGAAGGTTCTTTAAGCTCCTTAATGTCACTAATAAAACAATTTGGATCGTTTTCTGGTTACAATATTAATTGGGATAAATCCGTACTACTTCCCTTAGATAATCCTAGTCTGTCCAGGTTAAAAGAGGCCCCTCAAGTTAAAATAGTGTCATCATTTAAATACTTGGGAATAATTATAAACTCTAGAATAGAAAACTATTTAATGGATAACTTGTCACCTATTCTTAACAAATTTCAACTTAAGAGCATGGCGTGGACCAAATTGCCATTATCGGTGGTAGGCCGTGCAAATCTCATAAAAATGATCTGGACCCCTCAATTGTTATATATACTCCATAATTCACCGATATGGATAACTTTAAAATGGTTCAAAAAAACAGAATTAATATTTCGTAGGCTATTGTGGAAAGGAAAAACCCCGAGAATTAAGTTATCAATTCTCCAGAGGGCAAGGGATTGGGGTGGATTAGCGGTACCACAGCCAAGACTCTACTTCATAGCCTCCCAGCTTCAGCATTTTGCAGGCTGGGGGAAAAGTAATTGGGAAGACCCCATACAGGTTTTACTGTTAAATAACAGTTTTCGATATAATCTTGTGGCTCAGTTGGAATCCGGAGCCCTGGGTAACACCGGTAGGGGTCTAACAACGACACTTATGAATAGAGTCTGGAAGGAAATGAGGAGTATAATGAAATTTGAAGGAGTCTCAAAATACTCCCCGCTTTGGGGGAATAAGCAATACAAAGAACTATATAAATTGGAGGGATTCGAAAGCTGGCACTCTAAGGGGCTTCAATATATAGAACAGATGTTTACACATAACGTTCTGCGCTCCTTTCAGGACCTGCAAGAATCCTTTCAACTGCCTTCTAGTCACTTCTATAAATATTTACAATTACGGCATGCGATTCAAACTCAGTTTAGAAGGGAAAAGATAGTGATAAAACCTACCCCACTTATAACATCATTAGCAAGGGGGGAGGAAAAAAAGGGCTTGATCTCGTCTTTATATGGTCAATTGATGAGACTATATCAGGATAAAGTTGTCAGCCCGGGTAGAACAGGCTGGGAGAGAGACATAGGGGACATCTCAGATGAAAACTGGCAAATTATTTTGAGAAGGGTGCCCCTAGTATCATTATCACCGGCTCATTGCCTGACGCAACTATTTATAATATATAGGGTATATAGAACACCAGTTAAATTATTTAAGTGGGGCAGACGCGATTCTCCAGAGTGTCCTAGATGTCAAAAGTCTCCAGCGGATTTAGTACACATGATGTGGAATTGTCCAAAAGTGGCTAGATATTGGCGAGAGGTGGTTAATACAATCAATGCTACATGTAATACGCATATCGACAGGACCCCTATGACATGTCTACTGGGATATTTGGACGAGGAAGGTTTCTTTCCCAGGGAGGTGATGATATTAGTTACCAGACTATTGTTTATTGCACGTAAGTTAATTGCTCTAAGGTGGATATCTTCGAATGCACCTTTACTTGAGGACTGGTGTCTTCAGGTAAATGAAAACATCTTGAAAGAACAACAAATTGGTTGCAATAGGGGAGAATCCAATAACTGGATTAAAATATGGAAACGATGGATATCGGATCCACGGGTAGCTCCACCCTCAATGGTAATGGGGGAGTCTGTATTGAGTGGTTAGTATAGTTTTTCTTTTTCTGTTTGAGTGGGACAGTAAAAGCAGTATTCAAAGGAAGATGTGGGTATAAACATTCTCCTCCTTTGTCAGCTTGTGATATATAACTCACTATGGAAACTACGCTATGGATTTTTCGCCCGGAGAGTGCGTGTGTTTTTTATATTTTTTTTATTTATTTATTTATTTTTGTTTTTTTTTGTGTTTATGTCTGTGTGTATGTTTGTAAATACTTGTGTCTAAAGGATGGTTAGGTAGTATATATGATAGTGGCAAGTAAGAATAAGAGAAAAATATAAAAAGTTGTTTTGCACGGATCAATTGAAATAAATAGGAAAACGAGAATATGATGTATTAGCGGTATAAGGAAACAAAACTGTAAAATATATACTGATATTGTAACTTGGTCTGTTATAACTTGTAATATGTCAAATAAAGAAATAAACAAATAAAAAAAAAGAACAGTCCATGTCCTTACAGCTGGGGACCCCAAGGCAATTTAAAGCACAGGTAACAGTAGACTAGAACAGCTGGAGTCATGGCTGGGGCACATAAAGTCAGTTGCAGCACAGATTAAGGGGCTCTACTCACAGATCCTGGAACAGGATTAAGCTATAGATTTTATTCCATTAAAGAGCAGTCCAGCATCCAGTCTAGAAGCAGTCCAGGGGCAGCAGCCCCCTGAAGATTTGCTGATTTGACCCCTTCTGGGGAAAAGACCCCCTCTTCATGACTCTAGACTACTTAACAGCCTCCCAGCCACCATCTGGGCAAACCTTTCCAGAGTATGGCTAGTCCCAGCTCAATATTCAATATGTAAAAAAACAAAAAAACAAATAGTTTTACATAATACAGCAACTTCCATAAGCTTATGACACCCAACATTAGAGGTGATGCAAACACACATTTGCAAGCTGGTAATGACTAGTATCCCAGTGTTTCTTTTTCCTCAGTTTCTCTCCCTCACTCAGCTAATGTGACCCCAGTGCTGATGGAGAGTGTTAGGGGAGGGGTAAATCAGGAGGTGTGTGCAGGGACCCAATGTCCTCCTTGGCTTTGTGTAACTAAAATGTACCCACTGGTTTGTATACATTCTTGGGAAATTTTTTAGGTGTTCTGCCAAGGCACCCCTGAAGAAACCTGAAGGCAGCCTAGGGTGCTTGGGCATCCTGGTTGAACAAGGCTGCTCTACATCCACAGCTTTCTAAGTCTTGGACCCAAAATATGTGTGCAGATCAAGCGTTATGATAACCCAGGTTAGTCACTTCAAGTATCAAAGCCTTGGGTCAACAGGAAAACCAGGTCACCAACTATTTTAAATGGGTATCAACAATGGCAGTCAATATAGATCTCTAGTGCGTGAAGCAATGAGAGTGAATACTGTGCTTGGACAATAATAATTTTGTCACACTAGTGCCGCCTGGCAAAACACAGACAATAAGAACCTACACAAGTGCTCGTTCCCATAAGTCATTAACATGCAGCTTGCCACCTGTGGAGATGATCCCAAAGCACAAGTCATCCTTAACTAATTATTTCTACATTACATATGGTCAGCGTGACCTCTGTCAAGTCCAAAAGGGACTTTTTGTTATGATAGCTCTTTCACCGAAAAGGGCCAATGTACAGCCAAACTAGCATTTGGCAACACATTGTATTCCTTCAGCACAACATTGCTTAATACCTAAGAGGTTTAGACCATATTACTAAACTATATTTTGTAGAAGCAAACAGTTCAATATAAGGAGGAACTCTGTGGGAGTCTTCCAGAAGCTTTATAATTCCGGACTCCAGATATTCTGCATGTTAACAGTTCACACTGTTACGACACGACAGTCGTACGACTGTGGATCCGACTTTGCCCTGTGACTTGAAGTCCAAAATGCGTCCGAATTTAATGAACAGGGATCTGACTTTGATCCCTGACAATACTAGGCACTGTGTCTGGTATGAATCTTTAAGGGGAACACAGCAGAAAAAGAAAAAAACAAAAACAAAAAAAACGGTATGGGTTCCCCCTCCAAGAGCATACCAGACCCCTCAGCCTAGTATGGATTTAAAGGGGAACCCCAAAATCCATTCCAGGTGTTTATCCGAGCACACAGCCCGGCAAGTCAGGAAAGTGGGTGGGGACGATCGAGCGCCCCCTTCCTGAACCGTACCAGGCCGCATGCTCTCTCCCACTCTTTTGCCAGGTCTTCTCCCCTGTCTTCTCCCTCTGTTCTTCTTCCGATGTTGATGCGACACTCCCTCCCACTCTAATGCTGGATGTGCAGTGTGCCACTACTTATATTGGCATTGGGTGGGGTCACATAGTGACGTCATATGGCGGCCACACCCCCATATGACATCACTGTCCCATCATGCACCAGGCGGTCAGATCATAAGGGGGCAGGGCCTCCATATGACGTCGCCCGGTGACTCCACCCCATGCCTATATAAGTAGTGGCACACCGCGCACCCAGCATTAGAGCAGGAGAGAGTGTTGCATCAAGATCGGAAGATGAGCAGAGGCAGAAGGCAGCGGACCCGACAAAGACCCGACAAAAGAGCGAGAAGACATCAGAGAAGACCCGGCAGAGGCAGACAGTGGGAAAAGAACCAGAGAGGGCTTGAAGACCCGGCAGAGGCAGAAGAAGTCTGAAGAGATGTCGGAGCTGTCATAATAAATTACTTTAAAAACGTGTGTACTGCATTTTATTTTTGACACATTTTTTTTTAGGTGAATGGGTAGGGGTACAATGACCCAGCTCCCACTTCCTCCCTAGCACCGTGGCTCTGGAAGGAAGATCACCTCTCCGCCCTACCTCCCTGAAATCTTCTGGGACATGTCGCAGGTCCCAGAAGATTGCCCGGCCAATCACAGAGCGCAGCGAGGCTCACGCATGCGCAATGCACGCCTGGCTGTGAGGACACAGATGGACACCCACAGCTAGAATGCCGGCACCACGGAGAGGACGGGGAGAGGAGTGGGGCTTCGTACGCAGGTGTCTGATTACTAAGTGCCGGTTCACACAGGGGCAGCACGACTTGCAGCGCGACTCACAGAGGCGACCTGCACACTATTTCAGCGGCGGCTAGCAAAATGACTTCTGTATAGAAGTCTATATAAGTCATCGGAAGTCATCCCAAAAGTAGTACAGGAACCTTTTTCTAAATTGGAGCAACTTTTAGAATGGTTCCATAGTACAGAACAGAACGTCACTTGTCAGGCAGCTAAGTCACCTGACAAGTTGCCCCGTGTGAACCGGGTCTAAAAGTCAGCAGCTACACTTTTTGTAGCTGCTGACTTTTAAATGGGTAGAACTCAGCTTTAAGTTCTTTTGTTAGTTTTTTTTAAAGATATTTTGTTTATACCCTTCAGTTACTAAACATTGATGTTTAAGCAAATACAAGAATATGTAACATAATGTTATTGTTTTATTTTAATCAAATGAATTTGAGTAGTTCTCTATATGTATGTCAGGAACCATGAAACAGACGGAGACAGAAAATGCAGTAAAAATCACACCATTTAATAAAATGGTAAAAATGGTACAACTGGTAAACATAGTGTTAAGAACTTCGGGTATTGAGTCTGACTTAGTGGAAGGGGTAGCAGGTAGGTAAACAGGTATTCTCAGGCACTAGCTGCAGACGAGACAGCACAGAACCACTGCAACTGCGCCTTTAAAAAGGGCCACTGGCGCCAATCGAGCTAACGCTCGTCCGTGCGTGCGTGTACCGCGCGCACATACGATCGACGTGCACCCGCGCGCGTTGGAAGACGCTCGTGCCCACGACGACCCGCGGCACGAATGCGTGTGCGCGTACGGAAAGTCGATCGTATGGAACGGACGGATTCCTGACATTGCCCCCCCACAAGGGGCAACCTCCGGGTGCCCCAAGTGGCTCTTTTCTCCGGGTGTGCAGCAAAGAAGGCTCGGATAAGTCTATCGGCATGTATATTGGAAGCAGGTTCCCAAGAATTATCCTCCGGGCCATAGCCCTTCCATTTAATTAGAAACTGACCTTGTCCCCGTCGTTTTCTGAAATCCAGAATGGCCTCCACTTCAAATTCCTCGCTGCCATCAATCAGCACGGGATCAGGTGGCCTTGTTTCTCTACCAGGGAAGGGATCAGGTACAGCAGGCTTGAGAAGAGCTACATGAAAAACTGGGTGTATTCGCATGGAATCAGGCAGGGACAACTCATAAGACACCTCGTTAATCCTCCTCTTAACGGGAAACGGGCCCAGAAACTTGGGTGCCAATTTCCTGGAGGGACATGCTAGTTTTAAATTAGAAGAAGACAGCCATACCTGGTCCCCGACTTGAAGGATCAATTCACCCCTTCTTCCACGGTCAAAACTCTTCTTGATGTCAGCCTGAGCCTTGGTTATGACCTCCTGCAGGGTCCGATTATTCTGCTGGAGAAAGGATACCGTATCCTGTACTGCTGGCACATGAGATTCTGTAAGAACATCGGGAAGAAAAGACAAGTTAAAACCGTAATTGGCAAAGAACGGGGACTGCCCGGTGGTGGCATGGCTGGCATTGTTGTAGGCAAATTCCGCCAGTGGTAACAGGGAAACCCAATTGTCTTGGACAAAAGAAGAAAAGCACCTAATATACTGCTCGAGGGTCTGATTGGTGCGCTCCGTTTGCCCATTGGTCTGTGGGTGGTAGGCAGAGGACAGGGCCAAATCGATCTTTAAAGACTCACAAAGGGCTCGCCAGAAACGGGAGGTGAACTGAACCCCTCTATCAGACACGATATTGGTGGGCACCCCGTGGAGCCTGATTATTTCTTTAATAAAGACATGGGCAGTCTCGGTCGCGGAGGGGGTTCCCCTTAAGGGTAAGAAGTGTGCCATCTTGGTCAGACGGTCACAAACTACAAAGATGGCAGTGCAGTTTTCAGACGGGGGAAGTTCCACAATAAAATCCATAGTGATCATCCACCAAGGGCGGTCGGGTGCGGGAAGAGGTTTAAGCAGCCCCCAAGCCCGAATTCTGGGAACCTTATTCCGATTGCATACGGGGCAGGAACTTACATACTGCTTGCAAAACTCCCTCATTCCTGGCCACCAGAAGGAGCGCTGTACCAGTTCAAAAGTCTTACGGACACCAAAGTGCCCAGTGAGTGGGTGGTCATGAAGGAGGCCCAGAACCTTAATTCTCACATCTTCAGGGACGAAGATCAGGTTATCCTTCCAAAACAAACCCTCTCTGGACGCTAGTGAGAGTCCCGGGGGACAGGAAGATGTGGAGGAAGCACTCCTTAGCAGAGACACTAGATCTGGCTGAATGAGTAGGAAGGTGTTAGCAGGGAGGATGGTATCCGGGGGTGTGATGTCCTTGGGGCTGTCAAACATACGGGAAAGGGCATCAGGCTTGACGTTTCTTGATCCAGGGCGATAGGTTATGTGGAAACAGAACCGGGAGAAAAAGAGGGCCCAGCGAGCCTGCCGAGGTTTTAAGCGTTTTGCGGTACGGAGGTACTCGAGGTTCTTGTGGTCCGTGTAGATGAGCACGGGGTGTACCGCCCCCTCGAGTAAGTATCTCCACTCCTCCAAAGCAGACTTGATGGCAAGTAACTCCCGGTCGCCCACATCATAATTCTTCTCCGCTGGAGAGAGTTTTCGGGAAAAGAACCCCACGGGGTGCATCAGGTCGTCTTTACCTAAGCGTTGGGAGACCACTGCCCCTACTGCTATCTCGGAGGCGTCTACCTCCAGAATATAAGGTCTAGATGGATCCGGGTGGCTAAGGATAGAAGCAGAGGTGAACAGGTCCTTAAGTCTTTTGAAGGCGGCCTGGGCTTCAGGGCCCCAATGGAAGCGCGTATTCAGTTTGGTGAGCTGGGTGATGGGCGAGATAATGGCTGAGAAACCCCTGATGAATTTTCTATAAAAGTTGGCAAAGCCTACAAAGCGTTGAATGCCTTTCTTGTCAGAGGGGGCTGGCCATTCGAGGACAGCAGCGACCTTCTGCGGGTCCATCCTGATGCCCGCTGGAGAGATTTCAAGGCCGAGGAATTGGATCTCCTGTTGTTCGAATTTACACTTTTCGGCTTTAGCGTAGAGTCCATGCTGCCGGAGCCGAAGCAATACTCTGCCAACGTGTCCCCGGTGCTGCTCCAGGGACCCAGAGAAGATCAGGATGTCATCGAGGTATACGATGACGAAGATATGCAAGAAGTCCCGGAAGACGTCGTTAATTAAGTGCTGAAAGGTAGCTGGGGCGTTACATAACCCGAAAGGCATCACCAGATTCTCGTAGTGCCCAAAACGAGTTCGGAACGCAGTTTTCCATTCGTCACCTGCTCGAATGCGGACCAAATTATAGGCTCCCCTCAAGTCTAGCTTAGTGAAGATGGTGGCCGACCTTAGCTTTTGGAAGAGTTCTGGAATCAGGGGTAGAGGGTAGCGGTTTTTAATTGTGACCCTGTTCAGCTCTCGGTAGTCCACACAGGGTCGAAGGGTCTGGTCCTTCTTAGTAACAAAAAATATTCCAGCCCCGGCAGGAGATGTAGAGTGCCGGATGAACCCCTTTTGGAGGTTCTCAGAGATGTATGTCTTCAGAGCCTCCTGTTCTTTCTCGGACAACGGATAGACTCGTCCAAATGGGATCTCTGCCCCAGGGAGGAGCTCTATGGGACAGTCATAGGGGCGATGCGGGGGTAAAGAATCAGCCCCCCGTTTACTGAAAACGTCCAGGAACTCATGGTAAGGCTCGGGGACGGATTGACATAAGTCCAGATCTGGGTCTAGGCTGAGAAGAGTTCCGGATTGTTCAGAAGCCCTTGAAAAGCAGTGGTCCTGGCAGTAAGAGGAGAGGAACTTCACCTCCCCCGAAGTCCAGTTAATGGAGGGATTGTGGGCCTGCAGCCATGGGATGCCCAGAATCACAGGAAAAAGTGGGGATGAAATTACATCAAGGATCAGTAGTTCCGTGTGTTGGCAAAAGGTGGAGGTAGGTAGTGGAAGGGTCTCCTGGGTGACTCGGCCGGACTTAATCTGGGACCCATCAGCCAAGAAGATAGCGAGTCCATGAGTCTTTTGCTTAAGTGGAATGGAGTGTAGGTCGGTGAAGGCGGAATCAATGAAGCAACCGCAGGCTCCGGAGTCAAGGATGGCGTTGACGTGGATCGTTCTTCCCGAAAGCTGAAACGAGAGCAGAAGGGCGACATGGAGAGAGTTGGAGGGAGAAATACAGGTACTGCGAGACACTGAAGAAAGGCACTTACGTGACTTCACCGGACAGTTGGCCACATAATGTCCGGAGCCGCCACAGTATAGACATAAGTTCATCTGACGGCGGCGGGCTCGCTCTTCAGGTGACAGGGAAGGTCGGAGAAGTCCAAGCTGCATGGGTTCCTCAGGAGCAGGAGGCACGCTGGCAGGTCCTCTTTGAGGGAGAGGAGAGAAGAAGGGTGTGGAAGATGGGGTCCTGGCCGTCATCCAGGCAGGTCTCAGTGGTTGGGAGGAGCGTTCGGCCCTACGCTCGCGAAGTCTGCGGTCTATCTGAATGGCCAGAGCAATCAAGTCCTCTAAGGCGTCGGGAGCGCCAACGCGAGCCAACTCGTCCTTGAGACCTTCAGACAGGCCCATGCGGAATTGGTGTCTAAGGGCCGACTCATTCCACTGGGTATCTGCGCTCCAGCGTCTAAAGTCCGAGACATAGTCCTCGGCCGTCCTACGGCCTTGCTGGAGCGCAGTTAATGCAGATTCTGCGGTGGCAGCCCGCTGGGGGTCATCGTAAAGCTGTGCCATCCCTTCGAAGAAGGTGGAGAGAGTCTGTGTAAGGGGGCTGTCATTCTCCAGCAGATGGTGGGCCCAAGACTGAGGTTCTTCTTGCAAGAGAGAAATGACGAAACCCACCTTAGTCGCCTCCAGCGAAAAAGTCCTGGGCTGGAGGGCAAAGTAAAGCTGGCAGGCGTTGCGAAAAGCCCGGAACTTGGAGCGATCCCCAGAAAACCTTTCCGGAATGGGAACCCTAGGCTCAGGTGGAAGCATCATGACTGTCGAATGAGCTGCAGGCTGGGCAGGAGGAGGCTGAGGTGTGGTGTCTGGAGACCCTGAAATGGAGAGATGCTGGACCCGCTCCTCCAATCTGGTGTAGCCATCCTGCAGGGACTTCACGGCCTGGGTGAGAGCCGCAAGGTGAGAGCAAATCTCCTTCATGGCGGAGGCCCCTTCCGCAGACTCAGACATGGCTGTCTCGTACTGTTAAGAACTTCGGGTATTGAGTCTGACTTAGTGGAAGGGGACCTCTCTTACGGCTCTGGTTCTGGTCTCACTGGAATGGGAACAGAGAGACCGGAGCACAGTGGGGTAGGAGAGTCCAGCCAGGTGCAGCAGCAGGTGTCAGGAGATGAGGATCCCCTGAAGCAGGAACTCTCTATAGCAGAGAAGCAGAAGGCTGCAGGCCACTGGATCAGGATGGATGGATGGATCCTCCGGAGGCAAGGTAGCAGATACAGGAACAGGCAGGAGACAGCAGAGGTATCAGGTGCAAGCAAGGTTCGGCAACAGGAAATCAGTCCAAGAAGGGTCAAACAAGCCGGGGTCGGAGCAGGAGAGGTCAGCAAGGTCAGACGGAGCCGGGTCAGATATCAGATAGGTAGCAGGTAGGTAAACAGGTATTCTCAGGCACTAGCTGCAGACGAGACAGCACAGAACCACTGCAACTGCGCCTTTAAAAAGGGCCACTGGCGCCAATCGAGCTAACGCTCGTCCGTGCGTGCGTGTACCGCGCGCACATACGATCGACGTGCACCCGCGCGCGTTGGAAGACGCTCATGCCCACGACGACCCGCGGCACGAATGCGTGTGCGCGTACGGAAAGTCGATCGTACGGAACGGACGGATTCCTGACACATAGTCAAAACATAGCCAGGGTTCGGTAGCCAAATTGGGTAGTTAGAACAAGCCAAGAAATCAGGGAGCCAGAGATCAATGTAGTCAGAGGCAGCGGACAGGATCAGGAATCAGAAGGGACGTCAGCCAGACAAGTCTTCAACAGGAGCACAGCATAGAGATTCTCTAGTAACGTGTTTGACCAAGGCAAAGTCAATAGATGAAATGAACCAGGCAGTTTAAATAGCCAGGAGGGGCTGGCTGTGGGCTTGACTGATGAGTAGGAGATGATCAACAGGTGAGCCACTGTGGAACTATGAGTTCTGGCAATTAGCCGACAGCTGAGCAACCTAAGAACAGAGAAGGAAGGACTGAGAGCCCAGCCCTGACAGTGTGATTAACCTATTAACCTAAAATCGGTTGTGATATCGCTGTTTTACTAACCTGACAGCTTATTATTCTAAATAGGAAACATTCATTTTGTTTGCAAATATTAAAGATTCTAACTACCAGCAAGAATGAGTCCTTACATTTAAAGAGCACCTGTCATTTCAGATCCACCATGGCAGCGCCTGTTCGCGGGCATTCACTCACCTTCTGCCGCCACATCCCTCACCTTTTTGTGTCACTGCTGCATCACCAGCCGCCCCATTAAAGTGAATGGGAGTGTTGGTCAGAGGAGGAGCTGCGGGACAGAGATGACAGTTGCTTTTTAAAAATTATGATTTAAATCAGGTTGATTTAAATGAAGCCTTTTTCTCTAATGATTTAAATCGACTTGATTTAAATAAAATCCACCCTGGAACACAGATGGTGTACATAACACCCCCCCTGAAAATTAAATTTTCTGCTTGTGTGAGTGTCTCACTGATTTTCCCAGAATCTGCAACAAAGTTTGTTAAAATTCTTGCCCAGAGGGGAATGTGTTTTTCTCAACAAAAGTGAAGGTACTCTTTAAAGTTTGACATAAAAAAAAACTAGAAGCTGAATTGTTTCTATGCAGAACTGCACCAGATGTTGCCTTCTCCAGTTTTAGTTAATCAACCCCTTTGGGACTAGAATTAATTTTAATGCCGCGTACACAAGACCCGGACTTTCCGACACACTAGGTCCAACGGAATCAGTCCGTCAGACAATCCCATCGTGTGTGGTATAATCCAATCGTTTTTCGTTAAAAAAATCAGATGGACCTAGAAATAGAACAGGTTTCAAATCTTTCCATCGGACTCAACTCCTATCGGGAAAACCGTTTGTCTGTATGCTGGTCTGATGGACCAAATACTACACAAGGGAAGCTATTGGCTACTGGCTACTGAACTTCTTTTTTTAGTCCCGTCTTATGTCATCACATTCAAAAAGAATGGACTTTCGAAAGGACTTAGTCCGTTCATGTGTGACCAAGTCCATTCGTTCGGAAAGTCCGTCGGAACTCTGCCAAAAGTCTGTCGGAAAGACCGTCGGACCTAGTCTGCTGTAAACTACGGTCGTGTGTACGTGGCAAAAGGGGGAACCCCAATGCAAAAATCTAGAAAAAAAAGTGTGCCCTTTCCCAAATCCAACCAGACCAGATACTTATCTGAGCATACAGCCTGGCAGGTCAAGAAAGGGGAGGGGCATGTTTGGCACCTGCTGCTTTATAAGCAACCTTTGAAGGGTAGGAAGCTGTAATAGACAGTAGTAGCAGTAGTAGAGATACCACTACTATATAGAATGTTTGGCTCCTGCCATTTGGATGAACTTGGTTTGTTTCCAACTTTGAGCTTTTCTCTACCCTCTGCTGGCACACATGCTTCAGTTGTTTGTGCTTCTGCCTACAATCATGCTTGAGCAGCTTCTACTTCTGCCTGAACTCATGCCTGGGCAGCTTGTGCCTCTGCCTGTACATTTGTTTGGCAGCTTGTGCTTCAATGGCAATGTCCCTCTCAATGCACTAAGCTTCCACCTTTGCTGCTCCAGCTCCAGCATGAGATGCTTTATGCTGACTACTTAGTGATGACTGCTGTGAGCAGGGTCTTACCAATGATCACTGTGAGTGGGACCTAAGCTGGGGGAGGGCAAACGATATTAGAACACTCCATATTGTGTCCTGTGATACAGAGTTTGTATTGTCTTTGAAATCTGGTGTTCCCATCAGCAGAGCTCCTCTTTACTACTTGTGGGATCCCCTTCTTACATCTGGTGTCCCCAGCAGCGGAGTCCCTTCTTACATCTGGTGTTCCCAGCAGCGGAGCCCCATTCTTAAATCAGTGTCCCCAGCAGTGGAGCTCCTCCTTACATCAGTGACCCCATCAGCGGAGCTCCCTCGTTACATTAGTGTCCCTAGCAGTGGGGCCCCTTCTTGCATCAGTTTCCCTAGCAGTGGAGCCCCTGCTTACATCAGTGTCCCCATCAGCAGAGCGCCTCCTTACATCAGTGTCCCCAACAGTGGAGCCACTGCTTACATCAGTGTCTCCATCAGAGAAGCCCTCATTACATCAGTGTCTGTCCCCTCTCGGTGGATACGAGGTAGATGGTTGGTGGCAGCTACAGTTCCTGGCTTTCTCGCCAAAAACATTCCTAATTTCCCAGGACAAAGGCAAAATCCTGGGAATTTAATCTGGACGTCTTTAATCGGGACGAGCTCCGATTGAGACGAGGTTCCCAAAATCGGGATTGTCCCGGGAAAATCGGGACTGTTGCCAAGTATGGCATCGTTTTCCACAGAGTGGCCCCGAACCTGGTCTTCTGGGGTCCCTTGTCGGCTGTCTCAGCTTCCCCCTGCAAGTACTTCTCACATTCATGCGAGCTCCCTCGCATGGTGAGAGGTGCTTGCGGGCGCACGCTCCCGTGATACAGCCGGCGGCCATAGCCGCTCACTGTATCACTCGGCCCCGCCCCAGCGCGCCGCATCATTGGATGTGATTGACAGCAGCTTGAGCCAATGGCTGCGTTGCTTTCAATCCATCCACTGTAACCAATCAACGGCCAGGCTGAGTGGCGAAGAGGATGTCGGGGGCCGAGCACAGGACATTCAAGGGGTCAGGTTAGAAACGGCGGGGGCTTGGGGGGCCTTTACCTTTGCAACCCCTTTTACTACCACAAAAGCTTCAAAGAACACTTATGTATGCATGCATATTGGTCTAGTAGATATCACTACCTATTGCAAATCGGCTTCATATTGAAAGGCTTTTTCTAGTAGATGCACAGATCTTTGCTGAGACTTGTTACTGAAGTGTGAACAGTGTAGATTTATTTGTGTGCACTCAGGAGTTGCCTAGGGCAGACATTAAACAGTCTATCACAGCACAGCAATTCCAGCAGTAGGGATAATTCTAGAAACAGCAGCAATCCAACATACAGAAAACACCTATCAGCAAAAGTATGCAGGCATAGAACACGCCCCCCTGCCACGCCCCCTTAAAGGAGAATTGTACAAAAAAAACAAGATTGGTTAAACCCACAAGCGCTTTTTTTTTTAAACCACTACTATTCCTTTATATTGGCTTTTGGCATTTGCAAATGCAGCAATTTAGAAATCAGATGAAAGGTTTAGCACTGGAAAACACTTTTGGATAGATAAAAAGTGCATTTCATATTCAGCTATATAGATCAGACCAAAAGGAGGGACAAATGAGGAGGAATGAGGGACAGAGGGACATTGCTCGAAATCAGGGACAGTTGGGAGCTATGTATAATCTGATCAGTTGCTTCAAAAAACAACATTACTATATTCCTAGTAGATCTCAGTGTCTGTAATGCAGCCATGTACAGACGGAGACTACAGGGTGAATTTACTGAAGGCAAATGAACTGTATTCTGCAAGTGCAATTGGTCCAGAGTTTGGTAAATGAAAGGAAACTCTGTTGACTTCAATCATCCAGTCATGTGCAAGGAAAAATGCTATTTTTTTTTTATGTATTTTCTTTGCATGTGATTGAGTATTCTTTGCATTGTCTCGTTTACTAAACCCGGGATCAACTGCACTTGCAAAGTGCACAGTCAATTTGCCTTTAGTAAATTCACCCTGTAGTCTCCGTCTGTACATGGCTGCATTACAGACACTGAGATCTACTAGGAATATAGTAATGTTGTTTTTTGAAGCAACTGATCAGATTATACATAGCTCCCAACTGTCCCTGATTTCGAGCAATGTCCCTCTGTCCCTCATTCGTCCTCATTTGTCCCTCATTTTGGTCTGATCTATATAGCTGAATATGAAATGCACTTTTTATCTATCCAAAAGTGTTTTCCAGTGCTAAATATAAAATAAATCTGTCTTTCTGCTGTTCCTTTTCAAATATATAAGCACTGACATACTTCCTAGACCCAACTGTGCAGACAGTACTACCACTTGCTGATTTGGTGCAATCTAGGTGTAGCTTAAGAGGATGTAAACCCTGGTGGGTTTTACTTCTTTTTTATTTCCCTGCAAAAGAAAAGCATAATTGGCTACTCTGCATCATATAGTAGCCCATTATGGGGGTAATTTACTAAAGGCAAATCCACTTTGCACTACAAGTGCAAACTACAAGTGCAAAGTGCGCTTGAAATTGCGCTGAAAGAGCACTTAGCAGTCACTGTAGATTTGCAAGGATGCAAGGATGCAAGGGGGATGCAAGGAAAATAAAAAACAGAATTTTAACTTGCATATGATTGGATAATAAAATCAGCAGAGCTTCCCCTGATTTTAGATCTACCCCTCAGATTTACAGCGACTGCACTTCCAAGTGCACTTTCAGTGCAATTTCAAGTGCACTTTGCACTTGTAGTTTGCACTTGTAGTGCAAAGTGGATTTGCCTTTCGTAAATAACCCCCTATGTGTCACTTACCTAAAAACCGAAGCCCGCAATGTCTCCATTGTCCCCACTAGCAGCAGGCATCCATCTTCATCCATCTTCCTTCCAGGGCCACAAACTCCGACTCTGTGACTCGCCGTTGCGTGACGTCACTCCCGCCAGTCATGCCGCCAGTCACGGCATTACCCCTATTAGAAACAGAACAGTGTGCCCTTTCTAAAGGGGGTATGGGCCGTAGTCATCGGTCCTCCGCTTTTTAGTAAGCAGGAGTTTTAGGAGATATTTCAAGCACCTAAAGGTAAGCCTTAAAGTGGAAGTAAACCCATCGATCTAACGGTTTGAAAAAACAGTTACATTCCCGGCATGCCGGAAATGTTAACTGTCACATTGGTTGTGCTTTCAACCAAACTGTCAAACCATCCAATGGCTGGTGTCAAAGCTGATCACATGTGCAGCTTCATGGCAGTTAAAGATTAAAGGGAGGCCAAGATGGCAGCTTCCTTGGCTGAAAACGATAGGAGGGTTTACTTCCACTTTAACATAGGCTTATCTGTAGGTAAAAGGGGTTGTATATGGTGTACAACCACTTTGACTCTTCATTCTGTGCTGTCAATATACTCAAAAAGACATTGGATGGCCTCTCATAGTCTAGTGAACCAAGTACCAAGTGTTTATTAAATATAAAAGTGTCTTTAAAAATCCCTCACTGTGCAGCCACGATCCAACACTCCTTAGGAGGAGCCGGGTGACGCAGATCCCGCAGGAGTGTTGGATTGTGGCTGCACAGTGGGAGATTTTTAAAGCGGAGGTCCACCCTAAAATGGACCTTCCGCTCATCGGATTCCTCCCCCCCTCCGGCGCCACAATTGGCACCTTTCAGGGGGGAGGGGGGTGCAGTTACCTGGATAATCCAGGTAACTGCACCCACTTCCGGGCTAGCTCTCTGCGAAAAGGGGCGTACATTACGCCCCTTTCCGCAAGTGCCCGCCCCCTTCCGCAAGTGCCCCGCTGCCTGCTGGGAAACACACAGATCCCAGAGGCAGCGGGGACCGTCCTCATTGCGCAGCGCGGCTCGCGCATGCGCAGTAGGGAACCGGGAAATGAAGCCGAAAGACTCCATTTCCTGATTCCCATACCCAAGATGGCGGCGGCAGCACTCGAGTGTCGATCTAGAGATCGGCTTCGGGTGCCGACATCGCGGGCGCGCTGGACAGGTAAGTGTCACTATTTTAAAAGTCAGCAGCTACAGTATTTGTAGCTGCTGACTTTAAAAAAAAAAAAAAAAAATGCGGAGTCCCGGCTGACTCCCGCTTTAAAGGCACTTTTACTATATGCAATACCTTTAATAAACACTTGGGAGTTTATTTACTAAAACAAAATCCACTCTGCACTACAAGTGCACCCACAATTTGCAATTTCTAATTGAGCTGGTCATTCTCGCTGTGGCTGGAGGACAGGCAGAACCTAATAGGGTTTCAATTTCCTGCTGTAAAAATAAAATTATGTTTCCACCTAGAGAACTGTTTGGGTGCCAATCTCATTATGCACCTGGCACCTTGACTTGTGTGCCATGTTCTGCCTGCAGCTCTCACAGCTGTCCAGACTTCTCTAAACCAGATGCGGGCATAATCAATGGGAAAGCAGCTTGTAGCTCTTCTCCATGCTGCTCATCATTACACATTAAAGAGAACCTGTCGCTGGCATGTTTATAAAGAAAGAGAGAAGAGAAAAATAACCATCAGATTTTCTCTAGTTATGAATGATATAACATGTAGGGACAGGTGTTCAGCAAGTACGTTAGCCTTTTCTGTACTAGGCACCATCTGTCGTTCATAAAGTGGAGTTGAGCTAATGCTGTTCACATGTTTCATTAAGAAATTCTGACAAATTGATATACTCCGCATGCAGAATACAATGAAAAGGCAAAATCCTTTAGTGTTATAACAATAGTCCTCACTGTTCATGTACATTCCTGGGCATACTGAATGGGAACTGACCTCTTAAGCAGGCTATATCTGGTTCAAGTTTTTCGTTCAGACAGTTTTACTAGTGTGTTGATGGGGGAATCTGTTCAGTTTTTTTTGTTCAGCCATATGGCTGGATACAAAAAACAGAACCGTGTATGTCCAGCTTAGTCTTAGACATGCTCAGCTGCTGCATTCCCCAGCCAGAGCTGGCAGCCTACTTATCTGGGACTGGTGAGCCCTGGAAAATGCTCTCCTGGGTGCCAAACATAGGGAGGCTGAAACCACATTCTGTATATTCATTTTCCATTGAAACGCATGTTGCAAGATGCTTTGCAGTAACAGGTATAATAACGAGTGACAACACACTTTAACATTCATTTAATGCCTGACCACCCATGTGTTTTGATGTGTTTTTCCATTGATTTAAAGTGGTTGTATCCTCCGCTTTGTGATTGTTACCTACAGGTAAGCCTGTAATCAGGCTTACCTGTTGGTAAAATGAATATCTCCTACACCTACACAGTTTAGGAGATATTCGCCCTGCATAATGCGCTCTGAAGATCCGGTAGATTGTGCCCCAAATTCAGAGCTCCTTGCCAGAACGGTGGACTCCCTCGCATTCGCTGTGAGTGGCCGGAGTCGCGAACTCAGAAGAAACGCTGAGGGAACATATCAGCTCCCTCATCGGTGACTAGGATGTGATACGGGCACCTTGTTCTAAGGTAAGTATTCCATAACAAGCTAGTATGCAATGCATACTAGCTCATTATGCCTTTGCCTTCCAGGACTTTTTTTTCATAAATGCATACAACCGCTTTAAAAAAGAAAACATGTTGCCAAAATGTACAAGTTCGGTTCCAGTAAGACCTAGGGGTTATTTATTAAAGGCAAATCCACTTTGCATTACAAGTGCACTGCAAGTCACTGTAGATCTGAGGGGGACATGCAAGGAAAATAAATAACAGCATTTTAGCTTGCACATGATTGGATGATAAAATCAGCAGAGCTTTCCCTCATTTCAGATCTACCCCTCAGCATGGTCGATCGCAGCTGCACCGTGTTGCTAGGACATGGCGCAACACCAGTGCCACATATCTGCCCAGTGCCCACCAGTGCCACCCATCAATGCTCATCAGTGCGGCATATTCGTGCCTCCTTATCAGTGCCACCTAACCAGTGGCCATAAGTGCCACCTCATCAGTTCCCATCAGTGCAGCCTATCAGTGCTGCCTCTTCAGCGCCCATCAGTGAAGGAAAAAAATTACTTATTTACAAAAATTTACTGACAGAAACTAAAAAAAAACTTTTTTTTCTTTTTAAATATTTGGTCTTTTTTTTTTTTTTTGGAAAAAAGGAGTGACTAAATGCCATCAAAAGAAAGCTCTATTTGTGTGAATAAATGATACAATTTTTCACATGGTTACAGTGTAGCACCGTGCAAGTGTGACAGCGCTGAAAACTGAAAAATGGCCTGGGCAAGAAGGGGGTGTAAGTGCCCTGTATTGAGGTGGTTAAGATTTTTTTCTGTGATGTAAAAAAAAAAATTAGAAAAAGATAAAAAATATCAGAACTTTTTCCACCTTTAATGTGACCTATAAACTGTACAACACAGTTGAACAACAAACTGAAATCTTCAAAATGACACATCTTGACTTGGCAATATCTGCCCGCTCTTTGCAAAAAACACTCCAAATCTGTCAGATTGTGAGGGCATCTCACAATCACAATCACAGAGTGCACAGCCCTCTGCAGATCACCCCGCAGATTTCAGTCAGATTCAGGTCTGGACTCTGGCTTAGCCTTTCCAAAACTTTAATCTTCTTCTGGTGAAGCCATTCCTTTGTTGATTTGGATGTATGCTTTGGGTCATTGTCATGCAGAAAGATGAGGTTCCTCTTCATTTTCAGCTTTCTAGCAGAAGCCTGAAGGTTTTGTGCCAATGTTCAAAAGTATTTGGAACTATTCATAATTCCCTCTACCTTGACTCTTTTCCAGCTGAAGAAAAACAGCCCCAAAGCAATATGCTGCCGCCACCACCATGCTTCACTATGGGTATGGTGTTCTGTTGGTGATGTGCAGAGTTGTTTTTGAGGCAAACATATCTTTTGGAATGTTGTCCAAAAAGTTCAAACTTTGGTTTCATAAGACCATAACATATTTTCCCACAGGCTTTTAGGAGACTTCAGATGTGTTTTTGAAGAATTTAGCTGGTTTAGATATTTTTCTTGGTAAGAAAAGGCTTCCATCTTGCCACTCTACCCCATAGCCCAGACATATGAAGAATACGAGAGATTGTTGTCACATGTACCACACAGCTAGTACTTGCCAGATATTCCTGAAGATCCTTTAATTTTGCTGTAGGCCTCTTAGCAGTGTCCCTGACCAGTTTTATTCTAGTCTTTTCGTCAAATTTGGAGGGACGTCCAGTTCTTGGTAATGTCACTGTTGTGCCATATTTTCTCCACTTGATGGCTATCTTCACTGTGTTTCATGGTATATCTCAAAGCCTTGGAAATTCTTTTGTACCCTTGTCCAGACTGATCATTTTTAACAATGAGATCTCTCTGATGCTTTGGAAGCTCTATGCGGACCATGGCTTTTTCTGTAGGATGGGATTAAGAAAATGTCAGGAAAGACCTACTAGAATAGCTGAACTTTATTTGTGGTTAATCAGAGGCACGTTAAATGATGGCAGGTGTGTACTGACTCCTATTTAACATGTGTTTGAATGTGATCACTTAACTCTGAACACAGCTACATCCGCAGTTATAGAGGGTGTACACACTTGTGCAACCACATTATTTTATTTTTTTATTTTTATTCCCCTCCCACCCTAAAAGATTTCAGTTTATTTTTCAATTGAGTTGTAGAGTGTATAGGTCCCATTAAAGGTGGAAAAAATTATCTATGTCTTATTGTTTACATCACAGAGACCTGACATTTTAACAGGGGTGTGTAGCCTTTTTTATCCATTTTATATACACAGTCAGGTCCATAAATATTGGGACATTGACACAATTCTACTCTTTTTGGCTCTATACACCACCACAATGGATTTAAAATGAAACAAACAAGATGTGCTTTAACCGCAGACATTCAGCTTTAATTTGAGGGTATTTACATCCAAATCAGGTGAACGGTGTAGGAACAACAGTTTGTATATGTGCCTCACACTTTCTCTCCTTGTGTATGTCACACCCACTGCACAAGCTTTGGTCTAAAATGCCCAGCGGTACTGTAACAAATTTCCAACTCTTGGACCGGCTCCTGCGATAGACGGAAGATTGATCCAATGCAAAATCGAATCAGTGTGACTTGTACCATAGGAGCCACAAGGCGGTCTAGGAGGCGGGACTTTTTTACAGTGGTCACCCAGGCGATTTAAATACAAGCTCCGTGAAAGCAAAAGGAGATTTCAGCTCTGTGTGATACAGGGGCACTAGTAGGCTGAATTTGGTGGGCACTGGTAGGCTGCATTTGGTTTGCACTGGGAGGTTGCATTTGGTGGGCTTTGATGAGGCTGCATTTGGTTGGCACTGATAAGCTGCATTTGATGGGCACTGGTATGCTGCATTTGATGGGCACTGATAAAGCTGCATTTGGTGGGGAGGTGTTATTAAGATGACCACACCCATGTGCGGCGGCAAAAATATTTCTGCATCCAGGCGTCTGTGACCATAGAATCGGCCCTGTTTAGGAGTGTGCTTATGGGAATGTTTGACCATTCTTCCAGAAGCATATTTGTTAAAGCGGGATTCCGCTGACCTATAATTTTCTTTTTGTGTGTCTCATTGATATACGTTTATACTATTATTCTATCACTCACTTCTTGCTGGTTTTATATCCCTTGCTTGCCGATTTCGTCCATGAGGTAAACTTATAAAAATTCCTCCCCGCGGTTTCCATTTTGCTTGTGGGCATTTGAAGCCCACAACCACTGATTTCATGGATGCAGTGAATGCTGTGCTCCCAGCATTCACCGCTCGATCCCGTGCATGCTCAGGGATATCAGTGAGCAGCGCCGTAGAATTTTGGGTTGCCATCACAACGGGCGGCGTCGTCACGTGACCGGCGTCTTCCTTCCGAAATCTCACGAGATTTCGGCATGACGGCGTCCCCCACTGATTCTTGGGAAGAATCTAACAAAGCTCCCATGGGTCTTTGCAAAGCCGGGGAAAGGCGATAAACACGCCTACTCCCACGGGAGGAGAGCCCGGAAGTCATTGTAATAATTAATGCTAAAAGGTAATTACTGCATAATAATTTTTTTTAAATGTCATTTCAGGATCTATGGTCCAAAGTGATTTAAATAACATTAAGTTGCAATTTTGAGTACAAAACCGCTTTAAGTCAGGCACTGATGTGGGACAAAGCTGGGGTTCCCCAGCGAAACACATTGACGTCATCCCCCTGAGTGTCTGACACTCCGTGCACCTCTACATCACCGTCCAGGATCCACGGCACGGACAGACTCTGGCATAGAAGTGCGGGACACAGGATTCCAGTCTACTGCACCTAGTTGCTATCCACAAGCCTATCCAAACAACACAGAGTCACTCTCCACACACTCTGGGTGATGAGACTCCGAGCCGGGCGTAGTGTACGTTACCTTGAGGAAATCAGAAAACGTATGAAAAAAAGATATCCCTCACTCAGCTGTCACAGCCATTGACTCTATGGAACATTGCCTTCATCCTAGCTGATGACATAGCAAGGTAATATTTACCATTTGCAGAGTATTCATTCTCACATCTGGACAAGGTATATCATGTACTAGATATGAATATCTGCTACTCGTGCTCCCACTGCTGGAAACTGGGTCCGCTTCATGTTTGATCATACAGTTGCAAAAGAAAGTATGTGAACCCTTTTGGAATTATATGGATGTCTGCACAAATTGGTCATAAAATGTGATCTGATCTTCATCTAAGTCACAACAATAGACAATCACAGTCTGCTTAAAGTGGTTGTAAACCCTTACAAACCACTTTGACCTACAGGTAAGCCTAGATTAAGGCTTACCTGTAGGTCCAAGCAATATCTCCTAAACCTATATGGTTTAGGAGATATTTGCCCGAAAACGGACACCGCTGTCTACGGCGCATGCGCCGTAGACAGCGGCGCGCAGGCGCACTGAGCGCGGCATTTCCAAAAATGGAGCTGCCGCGCGTGTCGACTCCCGTGCGCATGCGCGGGAATGACTTCATCGCGGCTTCGCCGAATGACAGCGGCGGAGCTGCGAGACGCCACCAGCAAGATGGATGCGGCGGACTACAGGGGACAGCGGCGACTTCGCTGGCTCCTGTGTCAGGTAAGTGACACATAATGGGCTACTATGCGATGCATAGTAGTCCATTATGCTTTGCCTTTGCAGGGAATGAAAGAGGAAGTGAACCCATCAGAGTTTACTTCCTCTTTAAACTAATAACACACAAATAATTAAATATTACCATGTTTTTATTGAACACACCATGTAAACATTCACAGTGCAGGTGGAAAAAGTATATGAACCCTTGGATTTAATAACTGGTTGAACCTCCTTTGCAGCAATAACTTCAACCAAACTTTTCCTGTAGTTGCAGATCAGACGTGCACAAAAGTCAGGAGTAATTCTTGATCATTCCTCTTTACAGAACTGTTTCAGTTCAGCAATATTCTTGGGATGTCTGGTGTGGATCGCTTTCTTGAGGTCATGCCACAGCATCTCAATCGGGTTGAGGTCAGGACTTTGCCAGAAGGCGTATTTTCTTCTGTTTAAGCCATTATGTTGTTGATTTACTTTTAAGCTTTAGGTTGTTGTCCTGTTGCAGCACCCATCTTCTGTTGAGCTTCAGCTGGTGGACAGAGTGGCCTTAAGTTTTCCTGCAAAATGTCTTGATAAACTTGGGAATTCATTTTTCCTTCAATGATAGCAATCTGTCCAGGCCCTGACGCAGCAAAGCAGCCCCAAACCATGATGCCCTTATCACCATACTTCACAGTCGGGATGAGGTTTTGATGTTGGTGTGCTGTGCCTCTTTTTCTCCACACATAGTGTTGTGTGTTTCTTCCAAACAACTCAACTTTGGTTTCATCTGTCCACAGAATATTTTGTCAGTACTGCTGTGGAACATCCAGGTGCTCTTGTGCAAACTGTAAACTTGCAGCAATGTTTTTTTTTTGGACAGCAGTGGCTGTCGGATTCATCTTCATCACCTCATTGAGCAGTCTGCGCTGTGCTCTTGCCGTCATCTTTACAGGACGCCCACTCCTAGGGAGAGTAGCAGCAGTGCTGTACTTTATCCATTTATAGACAATTTGTCTTACCATGGACTGATGAACAGCAAGGCTTTTAGAGATACTTTTATAGCCCTTTCCAGGTTTATGCAAGTCAACAATTCTTAATCGTAGGTCTTCTGAGAACTCTTTTGTGTGAGGCATCATTCACATAAGGAAATGCTTCTTGTGAAAAGCAAACCCAGAACTGGTGTGTGTTTTTCATAGGGCAGGGCAACTGTAACCAACACCTCCAATCTCATCTTATTGATTGGACTCCAGTTGGCTGACACCTCACTCCAATTAGCTCTTGGAGAACTCATTAGTCTAGGGGTTCACATACTTTTTCAACCTGCACTGTGAATGTTTACATGGTGTGTTCAATAAAAACATGGTAACATTTAATTCTTTGTGTGTTATTAGTTTAAGCAGACTGTGATTGTCTATTGTTGTGACTTAGATGAAGATCAGACCACATTTTATGACCAATTTGTGCAGAAATCCATATCATTCCAAAAGGGTTCACATACTTTTTTTTTGCAACTGTATATGATGTCAGTTCATCAATTGCTTTCCGCATCCCTTCAGATCAGTGCGTATGGGATGAGGCTTCATAAGCTACCATCCAGCTCTCTGTACAGTTCTCCTTCCCTGTGTGTCCCCTTCAACCATAGACTGCAGCTCTTTGGATTTTCTGATTCGTGCAATTTTTGCCTTTCTTTTTGACATCCATGTAAGGACTGCCTGGCCCTGATGGTGTCATTTCTATACTGCACATTGCTTATGAAGTGCATTTTTATGGTTCCCTTTGTTGATGCATGTGTAGTGAAGACGCTCTGTTTGTTTTGTCTTTGCTTGTCCATAGACAATGTTGTCTTTAGATGGGGAACGGAGGAGGATATGATAATTGTATGCATTTTTGTATTTGTTCATTTATTTATTCTTCAATAAATTTTCATTTTTTGATACTTGATTTGAATCGGACACTATGTTTTTTTTTTACGAAAAGGTATATCCACTTTGCACTGCAAGTGCACTTGAAAATGCAGTCGCTCTAAATCTAAAGGGTGGATCTGAAATGAGTGGAAGCTCTGCTGACTTAAAGTGGTTCTGCATCTAAAAAAAAAATATTAAAAGCCAGCAGCTACTAATATTGCAGCTGCTGACTTTTAATAAAATCACACTTACCTGTCCCAAGGTCCAGCGATGTCGGCGGCAGATGACGAGCAATCGCTCGTCTCGCTGCTGCCCCCGCCGCCATCCTCTGTCAGGAAATCGGGAAGTGAAGCATTGCGGTTTCACTGCCCGGTTCCCTACTGCGCATGCGCGAGTCGCGCTGCGCATCTCTTCTGGTCCCCTGCTGTGTCCTGGGAACTGTGTGTTTCCCAGAACACAACGGGGGGGGGGGGGGGGGGGGCGTCTGTGGGGGTCTGCCCGGAAGTGGGTGCAGATACCTGGATTATCCAGGTAACTGCACCCCCTCCCCCCTGAAAGGTGTCGATTGTGGCACCGGGGGGGGGGAGGGATCAGATTAGCGGAACTACCCCTTTAGGGTGAAGAACCGCTTTAATCATCCAATCATGTGCAAGCTAAAATGCTGTTTTTCATTTTCCTTGCATGTCCCCCTCAGATCTACAACGACTTTACGTCCAAGTGGACTTTCAGTGCACTTTCAAGTGCAAAGTGGATTTTCCTTTAGTAAATAACCCCCTATATCTCTGAGGCTCTATATGTGGTATCTTTCTCTATACCCGTCTCTCTCCTTGGTATAGTGCTGTATTTTCACTGATGTGGGACAAGAAAGCCTGGCTCACAGTCTCCACCCCAAACTCGCTCATTCATGTCTTTATGGACCTTGCTTTGTGCACTGGTGTGCAGTCATGTTGGAACAGGAAGGGGAGATCCCTAAACTTTTCCCACAAAGTTGGGAGCATGAAATTGTCCAGAATCTCTTGGTATGCTGATGCCTTATGAGTTCCCTTTACTGGAACTAAGGGGCCAAGCCCAAGCCCAAGTTGCAATAGCTCCAAACAGAGGGTTACATAAATATTAAACATTCAATTTTTCTCTAATTAAAAATAATGCTTCTTAGCCCTTGTACACACGGTCGGACATTCTGACAACCAAATCCGTTGGATTTTGTCCGACGGATTTTGTCCGAAACTGTTGCATACACACGGTCGGACAAAGTTGTCGGAAAATCCGATTGTACATAACGTGATGACGTTATTTCGTTACGACTGGACTACGTTCAGGCTAGCAGCCAATAGCTTTGGCCTAGGAATTTGATCTGAGCATGTGTGGCACTTTGTCCGTCGGAGTAGGCCACACATGATCAGAGTATGTCTGATCGGAGCATTTTGTCTGAAAAATTTACGGACAAGTTGGAAAACTTGGTCCGTCAGATACTCCGACGGAAACAGTCCGATGGAGACCACACACAGTCGGATTATCCGACAAAACGGTCCGATAGGACACATTCAGTCGGAATCTCCGACCGTGTGTACAAGGGCTTACCCTCCTACTCCAGTGCTCTGTTTTGGCAGAGCTGAGTAACAGCCAAACCCATTTGCCCTCAACTGACTTGTATTACAGAGGACGAGAGAAGACACCTTATACCAAGATAGTGATGCGACCCGACACAACCTGATCATAGCAGTGGCAAAACTGGTTTAATCCCCATATCCCTGAAGAGCAGTATGGGCTGTCAAGTATACACAAGATTCACATGGTTGTGATATGGTTGCCTGGTCTTCACCTGGCTGCTACCTCTGGTCTGGATGGGATTCCCCACCTCAGCTCCGTCCTCCCTTGGACACGGGGTGGGCATCAACATTGGGCTGCATTGTAATTTATAGACCTTTTTTGAGAGATGGTCTCCGTTTAAAGGGTATCCTATATTTATAGATATGTTATTGATTTCATTTCAGAGCATTTTTACTCCTGATGATTGGCGTGAGCCATGAAATGTGCTTCGAGTATAGATTGAACTGATGCCCAGGCAAGTTTGGCTCACTAAGAGCAATTGCTTATGTTTATTTAATTGTTAACAATGGGTGAGCATTTTATGAAGTTGTACTGCTAATCATGTTGTATTTTACTTTGTATAATAACTGTATATTCATACAAGTGAACTGTTATTTACAGTATATTGGGGGTTATTTACTAAAGGAAAATCCACTTTGGAAGTGCAGTCGCTGTAGATCCGAGGAAAAAAAAAACAGCATTTTAGCTTGCACATGATTGGATGATAAAATCAGCAGAGCTTCCCCTCATTTCAGATCTACCCCTTAAATTTAGAGCGACTGCAGTGCACTTTCAATTGCACTTGCAGTGCAAAGGGGATTTGCCTTTTCTAAATAACCCCCATTGTGTCCTTTACTAAAGATTGACACTTTTTAATTTGATTTGTAATTTATACATAATTCAATGATCAATATGAACAAGGTACTAATTCAGTGACATATCTCAGACAAAGTCCCATTCCTTCCTTCCTTTTTGTCTAACCTTATACCAAGCCTGTTACTCACTGCTAATTAATGAGAACACTGGGTCTAATTCTGTTGCTTAAATGTAAAGCTGTATTTAGACTCAACACACCTAATTTATCAGGAAAAAGGAGGTAAACTATGAAAAATGGAGGTTATCTGTACATATCTGTCTGAATGCATATTTATTTCTTTGACTTCAGTTGGGCTGACGCACAGTGATTGATTATAAGCTCTTGGTACACAGAAATGACCTTTCATTCTAACTTATGTAAATTCATTTTATTGTTAGAAAAATTTTTTTTTTTCTGTAAGCCATATTGAAATAAATGTCACAAAGGCAAAACTATGGGAAGCATAGTGAGCTGTGCCATACCTACATTGTGCAATGTCCTGCTATCATCCCTCTTCAGATGAGACTCCCCCTGCAGTGCATTGACAAGACTTGCAACCTGTGGTGAGGAACAAAGATCTTTTCTATGACTGGCAAATGCACTGCGGTTGCCCAGGATCCTTGTCTACGTGTCTGAAATTTTAAGCAATAAAAATGTGAAAATTATTCCCCTTAAAGATGGCTGTATAAATTAGCTGAATAGTTAAAGGTGTAAAATGTCAGAGGCTGCCAGGAATGCCATTAATGTATAGATGGCCTCTAGCTTTATGGAATGCGGTGACATATGGGAGCTCATTTCAAAACGACTGTGGATATTTAATGAGGTGAAGAACAAAAGGGCTGATTTACAATAAGTGGAGTTGTTACCCACACAAACCAATAAGGTTCCTTGTTTCATTTTAGTGCATAAAAGCCGAAGCCTGATTGGCCGCTATAGAGAAGAACATGTTATATATTGTCCTAGTTTTCATAACACAAAGGCTAGTAACATATATCTTTATTTAGGTGATGTCAAAAAGCTGAAAGAAAAGCTGTACCAAGGAGATTTATGAAGTCAGCTATTCATCTCCTTCTAGGAATATTAGCTGTCTGGATGTTTCTGGTTTCAATGCTTTCTGAGACTCTGACCTGGAACAAGCATTTCGATTAGAATGTCAGAACATTTGCATACTTGTTTTGGGTAGTGCATCAGAAAGCTCTGAAGCGATTGGAAAAAATATGATGGCGAAGCAACTAGCATTTTCAGAAAAGGAGGTCAGCAGTAGCAGCCTCTGTATTTTCTCAGTGCAAGCAGAAAATGGTGGGCCTAGAGGAAATATCTCCTGAGCCTCCCCAATCATATCTTAAATGAAAGACTCCCACCTCTACAGGTCCACATTTGTCCCACTGTCTGTCACTGTGATCAATGCAAAGGGACCCTTCCTCTCAAACTCTGCCTGTGCTAGGTCTAGGGACATAGAGAGAGTTTGAAAGAAAAGGCTCTACTTACAGTAGTTGGCAGCTGCATCCTTTCTCTGAAACTCCATCTAGATCACCATGTAATTGGTGTTTGAAACACAAAGTCACACTTTACTGTTTACAAAAACAGTCAATGGGACTCCAAAAATATTGGGGTCTGGTGGTAGTCCCTCTAACCTGGTGAGTTTAGAACAACTGCCTAATTTTTATAATCAGAAAAGTGGCCCTGAGTGAAGGTCTGTAGGGCATAGAGAGAGGGCGTAAGGAAGGGCCCTGCTGCTTTACTTCCAGTGATGGGTAGCTGCATCCTATCAAACTTTATCTAGGTCACCATATGGGGGGGAGAGGGTTGAGAGGAAGGGTCATGCTGCAATGTTTACAAACACAATGGGAATCTAAGAATATTGGGGTCTGGTGGTGCATTTCCTTACCTGGTGGGCTAAGCACAACTGGTGCATTTTTGAAATGCCAAATGCAGTGCTGAGTGGATATTTTGGGCCATTTCACTTTGACCATTACCATTGCTCTTTATTGAATAAACTGTCACAACCACTTTTCTTTTCTTTAGTTTATGTGTTTAAAGCTAAATGGGCCTTAAAGGTTCCTTAGTAGGCTGAATACACAATTGACCTTGAAATTTTATCTGAAAATAAGTTTGCCTGAATGCCTGGATTGAGGAGCAAGTATCGCTCTTGGGGCAACAGAGTTTATAATATCTTTCCAGGTGTATGGTGTTATGCAACCCCACTTGCTTTAGAGACCTTAGGTTGTATGACTCACCTCTTGCTATAGAGTCAGAATTGGATAGATTATCTACATGGATCATATATATCATATGCTTATGGACACCATGTGATAGCATCCCTGCCATAAATCTCTTGGCTCTGTCAACCCTTTTTGGTCATTGTGAGGCACTCAAAGAAGTCTTCACTGTTCAAGCTGCTGCACTGTCTGTACTGTATAACAAATAAACATAGAGGGAGGGTGGGAGAATGTTGCTATGGTCATTGCAAATTATATGAGCTGGTATTTGAGAAGCATATAACCTACTGGCATAGTCTCAGAAAGATAAAATAATTCATTGCATTAGTCAAACTAAAATCACATTGTCTACAAGGGAGACAGTTTACCAGCTTAAGGGTTTTGTTTTTTAATTTGACTCTGGCTTTGTGTACCACATTCAAAAGGCTTCTTAATCTTGATAATCGGGAATCCTGGAAATACACCCTTGACAAAAATATAAAGGTGTAGTGGAGTATTGCTGATCTTTGTTAGTTAATGTATTGTTTCCTAGAGGGTTTAAAGGTTGTGCCGATGCCGTGTACACATGAGCGGAATGTCCGACAGAAAAAGTCAGACGGGAGCTTTTCTTCCTATATTCCGATCATGTGTATGCCCCATCGGACTTTTTACGTTGAAAATTCTGATGGACCTAGCAATAGAACATGTTCTAAATATTTCCGCCGGAACCAATTTCTATTGGGAAAACTGCTCGTCTGTATGCTGTTCTGACGGACCAAAAACAACACATGCTCTGAAGCATTAGCGTCACTAATTCTTCTGAAACGAATGCTTCACTTAACTCTGAAGTAGCTATTGGCTACTGGCTATTGAACTTCCTTTTTCTAGTCCCGTTGTATGTGTTGCACGTCACCGTGTTCTCGACGGTCGGACTTTGGTGTGATTATGTGTACGCAGGACAGTTTCAGTGGAATTCCGTTGGAACTCCATTGAAAAAACCTTCAGAGTTTCTGCCGACGGGAAACCAATCATGTGTACAGGGCATCAGAACATTACACCCTGGCACCTTCCACTCACCTTGTGGCTCTTTAGCATTTGTTCCCCTAGGCCAGTGATGGCAAACCTTGGCACTCCAGATGTTTTGGAATTACATTTCCCATGATGATCATGCACTCTGCAGTGTAATTGAACATCATGGGAAATGCAGTTCCAAAACATCCGGAGTGCCAAGGTTCGCCATCACTGCCTTAGGCCTTCCTTCAAGACCACCTTTCTCTTGTGTTGTGTCCTTCCATCCATTCAGGAGGATAAAAGATGTATGATTTGATTTTGTTTTTACCGTCCCACCCAGAAGACCCAGATGCCTTAAGAAATGCCCTTAACTGCGTTCCTTTAAAAAGTTATTTGGAATTTGCTGAATGCAGAAGAGGATATTTGAAAAATTCATTGCAGCTTTTAGTGCAATCATTTGGCTAAGCTAACTGCAGTAGCTTAAAACCTGGGTGGTTGCTTTTGGTTACTACATTTTGTACTTCCTTACCCTTTTTTACACAGTGGTTGTTAATTAGCTTGGAAGTGTTGATAAGCTAATATTGTGTAATTTACTGTTAATTTTTATCCTGAGTTCTCCTTTAGGTCTATTCAGTGTTGTATTTTAAGGTCCTATTAATGTGAGAGATAACTCGCAGATATAACTGTACAAGGAGATGAAAGACATTAATCTACAGAAGATTTCAGCCTGTGAACTGACAGATTCCTCTTTATTTTCTTATTTGAACTAACGCCAGTCTCCTGATCAATGTCTTATCTGCTCGTCTTTGATTTTTATTTTGCTTTGTAACAATTGTGGTTTTTCTCTAATCGTGTACCTTTGTTTATCAGCAATTCTCCAGCCTTATAGCATCAAACAGTGGGGTGTGACATTTTTATATAGGGAGCAGGAAATGTAGTGCATCTGTGACCTGGAAAGGATTGGCTATTCATGGTCATTAAGGTGGGACTGTGTCCTCTCCACATTGTTGTTTAAGCAGGCCTAGTTACACCCCTGATCATGTCCAACCCCATCCTCTTGCAATAAAAAGATACTTGGTTTACAGAAAATGGTAATTTGAGCTCCCAAACTGGCTGGATCCTTGACCTTTTAGAGTGGGAGCCTAGAGCAGAATTGTCCAAAAGTAGAAGAAAAAATACCCCTTCAACTGAGATCATATGACCAAATGCCTAGAAATTTAGCCATGTGTCCAACTGCTATAGGAATCTTAATCAGGCCATTTTATTTGCAACCTAGGGTCCAGGGTGGTTCACTTTGGCTAAATATCCAATGTAAAGGGTTTTTTATATATCCCAGATTGGCCCTTCTGCTGAGGTCATCATTATCATCAATCAGCTGCTGAAATTGTAATTAATGCCAAATGAAAGCAAGCCTTGTATGAATATCCAAGGTACACATCACATCCACATACCTTAGAGCCCCTAATCTCTTATTAAAATTCACAAAAAAAATGCTTGAAACATGTGAAGCTTGCTTGTCCCCCACTGTGATTACATTGTGCTTTTATGTTGTGACACCACTGCTTCAATAAAGATGGAACACAGAATTTAGTGCAGCTGTCTGGACTCTTCTGGTTAATGCGGGGATATGCAGTTTCTAATTCAATCTGAAAACAAAGACTCCGCCTGTCTGGGAACTACATCTTCCACAAGTCAGATGTCCTTTCCACAATCCACAGCAGTTCATATCCCCCTTCTCTGTGTCCTCCATCAGCTAACCACAATCTGTCCAGCATACATATTGGCTCACAAATGACGGCTGCCTCCAGAGTTTAAGACACTCTATAGCTGAACATTGTTCGTGGTGTTCTCCAAAATGGTAATTGCGCTTAGTTTTGCAAGCAATACATTTAATCCTCCTTGTGCCACGGTAAGGCAAAGCTTCCAAACATAAAAAAAACATGTGTAACTACTGGGTGTATACTTGTGCTGAATACACAGGCAGGTGGGACAAACAGTCTGAACAGATATGAACCCCCTTGGCTGCAGGAAAGTAACATTTAATATAAGCAGCAAACTTGATAGACACGCCTGAAAATTAATTTCATTTTTGATACCCACAGAGGGCATTGTGCCAAGAAGGTAAATCCACATTGTTTCTTTTCTTAGCAGTTCAGCATTAAAATGACCTTGCCTTGGAGACCATTAAAAATGATAGATCCCCTCAGAACATGCAGACCTGAACCATGACATTTTTAAGATTGCTGTCATAAGGGACTTGTGGATTAAGTTTAAATATCATGTAGATGTTCACCAGTCTGAATAATAATTCATGCTTCATTCTTTTCCACATAATATTATCAACATAGACATGAAACAAATAAACTATTCTTGTAGTTCTGAAATCAATGTTGTGCTGGCAGTATTTCAGTGGGACAAGAGACCAGTTGGATAATTTATTGCAGGAAGGAATTCACATCTGAGAATAAGAGTGGACCTGAGAATAAGAGTGCAGGATGGGTGGATTTGTGTCAAATAAGGATGATCCGAACACCCTCTGGCTCGGTTCGCACCAGAACCTGCGAACAGACCTAAACTTCGTGTGAACTTTAGAACCCTATTAAAGTCTATGGGACCCGAACATTCAAAATCAAAAGTGCTAATTTTAAAGGCTAATATGCAAGTGATTGCCCTAAAAAGTGTTTGGGGACCCGGGTCCTGCCCCAGGGGACATGTGTCAATGCAAAAAAAAGTTTTAAAAACTTCAGTTTTTTCGGGAGCAGTGATTTTAATAATGCTTAAAGTAAAAAAATAAAAGTATAATATTCCTTTAAATTTCATACCTGGGGGGTGTGTATAGTATGCCTGTAAAGGGGCACATGTTTCCTGTGCTTAGAACTGTCCCTGCACTAAATGTCATTTCTGCAGGAAAAACCCATCACCTGACCCTGCCCCCTCTGGCGTAAGGGTAAAGCCGGGCTTCCCCAGTGACGTGCGGGTGATCCCACCTCCTCTGATGTAATGCAGGTTTCCGTTACATCAGAGGGGGGCGGGCTCGCAATATTACACTTTTATTGTTTCACTTTAAGCATTATTAAAATCACTGCTCCCGAAAAAACTGACGTTTTTATGACAATAAGTTACATATAAGCCTTTGAAATTAGCACTTTAGATTTCTCCCATAGACTTTTACAGGGTGTTCCACGGCTTTTTGAATTTGCACGAACACCCCAAATTGTTCGCTGTTCGGTGAACAGGCGAACAGGCAGCTCATCCCTATTGTCAATGTAACCACCTAATGTTGGTCAGCATGTGGCTTGGTATGGTTTTGAGGAGGGGGAGTGTTGGGGTGTGTCTGTCCTGGGCAGCCTGGCTGCATGCCTGGATAGGAGTCTGGTATGAATTTTTAGGGGGATCCTTACCATTTGTTTTATATTTAAGGGTCAATTGGCTGAAATCAGCTGCTAAACTTGTGCTATGTCCAATCACAGCACGAGTCAACGGGGGGCACATGCATATGCGCATCAGCTCAGAAACAAAGGCTGAGTTGTCCAGCCTGAAGCTACCATCCGCTTGCAGTACGACTACTGTGGGTAGCCAGAAAGCTGTTAAAGGATAAGTTCATAATAAATGTTCACTTTTTCTCTGTGAACGAATGACGCAGCCGGGCAGGTGGAGCCCAAGAAGATCTCCCACTCACTATCACAACGGGAGATCGAGGGGGTGCGGGGAACGGTGCCACAGTTACATGTGTAGCACTAACCCCCGAAGGAGCTGCTGGTTTGATTGGGCTTACCGTTACCTTCTTCACCTCGATTTGCGAGGGGTTTCCCATGGTAGATGGCTCAGAAACTTTAGAGACTGACGACAGATCCGCTTAAAAGGATTTTTATTTGCAAAAAACGTAGTTAACAAACAGTCTCTTAACATAGGATCAGAGGGTTAGGAGGAAAGTTCAGGTTCTCTTATCCCTCGTACACACGATCAAACAATCCGGTGGAAAAGTCTGGCGGACCTAAGCCCGTGTGTAGGCTCTGGTGGACTTTTTTTACCCAAAAGTCCGGCGGACTTAGAAAGTATTTTTGCACTCCAATTTGTCCGCCGGACTCGCATCCGGCCGTGTGTGTGCCAGTCCGCCGTACTTTTGAAATGAACGGACTTTTCCCGCCCAGAGAAAAGTCTGCTCATTTTGAACGCGTGTCCAGGTAGCCGGGGCCAGCGAAGGAGGCGTCGCTTGCCCCGTCACCTGGTATGAACTTAAAGGGGAAGCCCTACACCGAAAAATCGGCGTGTGGGGTCCCCCCTAGGTCCACATCAGACCTTTGTCCGAGCGCGCTACCCGGCCGGCCAGGAAAGGGGGTGGGGATGAGCGAGCGCCCCCCTCGCCCTGAGCCATACCAGGCCGCGTGCTCTCAACATGGGGGGGTGCCTTGAGGAAGGGGGGGCCGCGCGGCCCCCCCACCCCAAAGCACCTTGTCCCTATGTTGATGAGGACAAGGGCCTCTTCCCGACATCCCTGGCCGTTGGTTGTCGGGGTCTGCGGGCGGGGGGCTTATCGGAATCTGGGAGCCCCCTTTAATAAGGGGGCCCCCGGATACCGGCCCCCCACCCTATGTGAATGATTATGGGGTACAATGTACCCCTACCCATTCACCTGTAAAAAAAAGTTAAAAAAAACACAACACACAAGGGTTAAAATAGTTTATTGCACAGCTTCGGGGGTCTTCTGTCCTTCTTCGGGGGTCTTCTCGCCGGACTCCTCCGCTATCTTCTGCTAGCTATTTTGCTAGCGGAGGAGCCCGGCTTTCTTCTTCGCCGCCGCCCTCTTCTTCCTACTTCGGGAGTCTTGTCCCCCTCTTCGGGGTCTTGTCCCCCTCTTCGGTTCTTCTTGCCAGGCCACCACGCCTTCTTCTAGCTCTTTTACAGGCGGTGGCCCGGTCTTCTGTCGCCGCTGTCTGAAGGAGGCATCGCTGGCCCCGGCTACCTGGACACGCACTCAAAATGAGCAGACTTTCCTCCGCGTGTGTGGGCGAGTCCGTTCATTTCAAAAGTATGGCGGATAATCCAGCGGACTTAGTACGCCGTATTAGTCTGCTGAAAAAGTGGCGTGTGTGGGCAAGTAGCTTGTTCGTTAAGTACGGCGGACATCCGGCAGTAAGTCCGCCAGACTAATTCCGCCGGATAGTCTGCTACGTGTGTATGCGGCATTAGTGTCAAAGTCAATGATAAAGGACTTGCTTACTTCAACTAAATCCAGAGAATAGCCATTCACAGCTGGATGTTCACTCAAGTTGGATAGTCCCTCTATCACAAGGCCTAGCAGCCAACAGAGTGCTTAAATCAGGAACAAGTCTCTGCCACAGATGTTGTTGTAGAATATGTAGGAATAAGTCTCTGCCACAGACGTTGTTGTAGAACATGTAGGAAACTAGAACTTGTAGAACATTCGTGTGGTACCAGTATCTTTCAGCCGGTTCGGCGATACCCACGAGATTGGATTCACTTAGGTCTCTTGGCCTCACCAGACTCTTGCTAAGAAGCCAACCCGTACGTGGCCTTCTTCTGAAGAGTCCTCCCCTGGATAGCTACTTAGTTGCTGGGCCTCTCCACAACCGGAGACGGCACCAGACCACCTCGGAATCCTTTCTTTAGTTTCCTACATAAAGTCGGGTGGACCTGCACCCCAGGCCATAGCCTTCCTGGGGGCTGGTCAGGAGGACCAGGACCATGGAGTCAGAACATACTTCTGCACCAGAAACCCCGAACCACGTGACATTTGCATCTTAAGTACCCTCTCCCAGAAAGCACAGCAAGAGTGACACTCCCACTGGGCTGGCTCCGAGAGAAAGTAACCTTAAAGCACCCAACCAGACCGTGGTTCCATGCCTGCCAGAAGAGACAGTGCCCCTATGGTCAGACTGAACACCCTATAGTCCAGTCAGACTGATTCTGAGGTCCAAATTTGGAATAATTATACCCAAACCAAACTGCAGTTCAGGTGTAACATTAATTTTCAAAAACATAGTGCATGCTCTTCAGGAGCAGGTGCTACACATGTTACACAGCAGAGTATGGGTGTAACATGTTACGAAGGGTGATCTTATCCCTTAAAGATAAATACATAAATAGACAATGTCCCCTTATGTAAATTCAACTTCAATCACACTATCCATTGATATAGGTCCACATCAGTTATAATGAGATACACTCAACAATGTTAACATGATGACAGTGCTGCCTTGTCACTACTCCCATTGCAATTGACAGATTCCTGGTCCCATGTGTGGGGGCACTCAGTTTTCTGCACTCCTCACACAGCTGTTCCCCATCCTATGCTGTTTTTTTATACTCTGGTAAGTGGTGCAGCAGGGGAACTGTGTAAATGATATGAATATATGTGATCAGCGGGTTGTTAGCTCCTGAGCATATTCATTCATCATTGCATGGTTACATAGTAGGTGAGGTTGAAAAAAGACACAAGTCAAGCAAGTCCAACCTGTGTGCGTGTGATTAAAAGTCAGTATTACCTTGTATATCCCTGTATGTTGCGGTCGTTCAGGTGCCTATCTAATAATTTTTTAAACTCTCGATGCCCCACCGCTGATACCACTGCCTGTGGAAGAGAATTCCACATCCTGGCCGCTCTTACAGTAAAGAACCCTCTATGTAGTTCATGGCTAAAAAGTTCACAACATTTCGTCATAACTAATATCCTCCAGACCCTTTATTAGCTTTGTTGCCCTTCTTTGTACTCGCTCCATTTCCAGTACATCCTTTCTGAGTACTGGTGCCCAGAACTGGACAGCATACTCTAGTTGCGGCTGCACCAGAGTCTTGTAGAGTGGGAGAATTATCGCTTTATCCCTGGAGCTAATCCCTTTTTTAATGCATGCCAATATTCTGTTTGCTTTGTTAGAAGCAGCTTGGCATAGCATAACATTGCTATGCCTATAATCTACTAGGACCTCCAGGTCCTTTTTCATCCTCGATTCCCCCAGAGGTTTTCCCCCCAGTGTATAGATTGCATTCATATTTTTGCCACCCAAATGCATTATTTTAAAATTTTCTACATTAAACCTCATTTGTCATGTAGTTGCCCACCCCATTAATTTGGACAGATCTTCGTGCAATGTTTCCACATCCTGCGAAGAAGTTATTGCCCTGCTTAGCTTAGTATCGTCCAAATACAGAGTTTGAACTGTTTACCCCATCCTCCAGGTTGTTTATGAATAAATTAAATAGGATTGGTCCCAGCACAGAACCTTGTGGGACCCCACTACCCACCCCTATGGGGAACTGTGTCAAATGCTTTTGCAAAATACAGATACACCACGTCTACGGGCCTTCCTTTATCTAGATGGCAACTCACTTACTCATAGAAGGTTAATAAATTGATTTGGCAAGAACGATTATTTATACCATGCTGATTACTGCTAGTGATGACTTTTTCATTACTAAAATCTTGTATATAGTTCCTTATCATCCCTAAAGCTTGCATACTATGGATGTTAGGCTAACTGGTCTGTAATTCCCAGGGATCTATTTTGGGCCCTTTTTAAATATTGGTGCTACATTTCCAATCTTCTGGTACCATTCCATTCAGTAGACTGTCAGTAAAAATTAGGAACAATGGTCTGGCAATTACTTGAGTTCCCTAAGTACCTTTGGGTGCAAGCCATCCATTCCCGGTGATTTATTAATGTAAAGTTTCCCAAGTCGTAGACCGCTTTCACACTGAGGTGCTTTTCACGCTGAAAAAAGCACCTGAAAAGCTCATGAAAACCTATTTTCATTAAAATCAATGAATCCTTTCACACTGGGGCAGTGCTCTGGTAGGGTGGTGAAAAAATGCCCCTCTCCATTGAAATTAATGGAAAACACTTAACAAAAGCGGATGAAAAGCTCTTCAAAAGCGCTTGAGAAGCTCTTCAAAAGTGCTCAGTGTTTTACTGGCAGTTTACAAGCACCTCAGTGTGAAGGGGTCTTATCCATGAGGATGATTCCTGTGACGTGTCATGAGTATAAGCACTGCAGTTTTGGTCACTAAAGCCCCCCGATTCCCTCGTGAAGACTGAGGAGAAAAATAAATTCAATACCTTCGCCATCTCCCCATCCTTTGTAACCAGATGTCCTTCCTCATTCTTTATGGGGGCAATTTGATCTGTCCTCCCTTTTTTACTGTTTACACACTCAAAGAATTTCTTGGTTTTTTTTTTCCTCTCCTCCTCTATGTGTCTTTCATGTTCTATCTTAGCTGCCTTAATTGCTCCCTTACATTTCTTGTTGCATTCTTTATAAAGTCTGAATGCTGATGATGATCCCTCAACCTTGTATTTTTTTAAGGCCTTCTCCTTTGATTTTATATGCATTTTTACATGGTAGTTAAACCATTCAGGACTTTTGTTCGCTCTTTTAAATTTATTACTCAATGGGATGCACTGGTTAATGACCTTATTTAATATTCTTTTCTAACGAACCCATCTCTACTCCGTGTTTTTTGTTCCTAAGATTTTATCCCACTTTATGCCTTCTAGCAAGGTTCCTAGTTTAGGGATGTTGGCTCTTTTGAAATTCAGTGTCTTTGTATTCCCCTTATGTTTCCTATTTGTGTGATTTATACTGAAGCCAATTGACCTGTGATTGCTATTTCCTAAATTGCCCCATATTTCCACATCTGCGATCAGGTCTGTATTGTTGGTAATCAGTAGATCTAGTAACGCTTTATTTCTAGTCTATTTATAGTCTACCATCTGACCCATGAAATTGTCCTGCAAGACCTTTAGGAGCTGACGAGTCTTAGACAAATGCGTGGTTCCCTCCGCCCAGTCTATGTCTGGATAATTAAAATCCCCCATTATAATGACACTTCCCATCTTTGTTACTAATCCAAATTGTGATAGGAGGTCCACCTCCACCTCCTCCCTCAGGTTAGGGGGTCTATAGCATACTCCCAGTATTATTTTCCCCTTAGCTTCATCCCTTTGGAGCTCTACCCATAAGGATTCCACCTCCTCCCTTACTCCCTTCATGATGTCACCTTTCACATTCACTTGTACATTATTCTTTACTTATAGAAATGCCCCTCCCCCTTTTTTAACCTCTCTATCCCTGCGATAAAGGGAATACCTTTGAATGGTTGCCAGCCAATCATGAGAGCTGTTGAACCAGGTCTCTGAAATTCCCACAAAATCCAAATTCTCCTCGTACAAGAGTATCTCTAGTTCACCCATCTTGTCTGCCAGGCTCCTGACATTGGTGAACATGCCACGTAGTTTAGACCGGTTGCTTACTATCCTCTTATTGGGTGTTCCGAGATTGCAACTAGGACTTGTTACTATACTTACCTTGGGTTTATGTGCTTTAGTCAACCTACCACTAATGCCCCCAATACTACCCTCTGGAATATGTTCTGCGCTGACTATCTCTACCTCTGGGCCCTCCCCCCAGTGCCTAGTTTAAAAACTCCTCTAACTTTTTTCCCATCTTTACTCCCAGCATATCTGCACCCTCCTCATATAGGGGCAGTCTGTCCATTCTATAATACTGGTGACCGACTGAGAAGTCAGCCCCGTCCTCCAGGAACCCAAACCACTCCTTACTACACCAGCTCCTCAACCACTTGTTTACTTCCCTAATCTCCTTTTCAAGGTACTGGTAGTATTCCTGAAAATACTACCTTGGAGGTCCTGGGCATGATGGCTGTAAGTTTTGGTCATTGAAGAGACCGTAAATGTACAGCCTCTGACACTGCCATAGACATAAGGCTTAATGACCTGGCCAGCTAGAAGCAGTTCTGCTCCAACATTAGTCTTATGTCCATGGTGAAAGTGTTAAGGCATTTCCCAAGCATGTTATTTATAGGATTTGTGTATTTCCAGTCTTGCCCTTTAAGCTGCATGAAGGGAATGCTGTAGACAAAAAAATCCTTTATTGAGATTCAACAATAATGTACCATGAATAAAATTCCCCCCACAAACAATACCCTCTAGTGTAGTAAAAAAGCTGAATGACCACATTATCATCTGACCTACAATCTCTCATAAACACATCCACATTTATCAATGAGAAAGAATTTGACAAATCCACTTTGCCTTTGCCTCTGTAAGGGCTAAATAGAAATACCATCCTATAGCAAAAATTCTGAACCAATAGGGTCAACATTTAAACACGTGATACCCAAATCTCTATAGACATAGTGCGGGGAACTTATGCCGCGTACACACGATCAAACAATCCGGTGGAAAAGTCAATCCGCCTGTGTGTGGGCTCCGGTAGACTTTATTTACCCAAAAGTCCAGCGGACTTAGAAAGTAGTTTTGCACCAAAATTTGTACACAATATTGCCGTGTGTGTGCTAGTCCACCGTACTTTTGAAATGAACAGACTTTTTCCGCACGGAGAAAAGTCTGTTCATTTTGAGCGCGGCTCCAGGTAGCCGGAACTAGCGAAGGAAGCGTCACTGGCCTCATCACCTGGTATGAACTTAAAGGGGAAGCCCTACGCCAAAAAAACGGCATGGGGATCCCCCCAGGTTCATATCAGACCCTTATCCGAGCACGCTACCCGGCCGGTCAGGACAGGGGGTGGGGACGAGCGAGTGCCCCCCTCCTGAGCCATACCAGGCCGTGTGCCCTCAACATGGGGGGGGGTTTGGGGAAGGGGGGGCCTCGCGCCCCCCACCCCAAAGCACCTTGTCCCCATGTTGATGAGGACAAGGGCCTCTTCCCGACCACCCTGGCCGTTGGTTGTCAGGGTCTGCGGGCGGGGGGTTTATCGGAATCCGGGAGACCCCTTTAATAAGGGGGCCCTGGATACCGGCCCCCCACCCTATGTGAATGAGTATGGGGTACAATGTACCCCTACCCATTCACCTGTGAAAAAAATGTAAATAAAACACAACACACAAGGGTTAAAAATAGTTCATTGCACAGCTCCGGGGGTCTTCTTTTGCGCCTTGGAGGGTCTTCTCGCCGGACACCTCCGCTATCTTCTGCTCTTTTGCTAGCTCTTTTACTAGCGGAGGAGCCTGGCTTTCTTCTTCGCGGCCGTCCGGGGGTCTTCTTCTGACTTCGGGGGTCTTGTCCCCCTCTTCGGGGGTCTTGTCCCCCTCCTTGGTTCTTCTTGCCGGGCCTCTGCGCCTTCTTCTAGCTCTTTTACAAGCGGTGGCCCGGTCTTCCATCACCGCTGTCGCTGCTCTCTTCGCCACCTTCTGTTCTTCTCTTCTTCTCTTCTTGAGCTGTTGACTCGTCGCTGTCTCTGGCCACAATGACAGGGACACGGCATGCGGCGACTTATATAGGGACATCGCCGTCCCCACCCCCTTTCCTGACCGGCTGGGTAGCGTGCTCGGATAAGGGTCTGATATGAACCTAGGGGGGGGGGCCCACGCTGTTTTTTCGGCGTAGGGCTTCCCCTTTAAGTCCATACCAGGTGACGGGGCCAGCGATGCTTCCTTCGCTAGTCCCGGCTACCTGGAGCTGCGTTTAAAATAAACTGACTTTCCTCCGTGTGTGTGGGCAAGTCCGTTCATTTCAAAAGTACGGCGGATAGTCCTGCAGACTATGTCCACCAGACCTAGTCCACCGGAAAATTCCCGTGTATGGGCAGGTCTGCTCGTTCGGACAGTCCGGCGGACTTTGCGGCTGTTTGTCCGCCAGACTAAGTCCGCCGGATAGTCTGATCGTGTGTATGCCGCATTACTAAGACTGGAACAGCTAGAATCAGGAGCAACTGTGTATGGCAACCAATCAGCTTCTACTTTTCATTTATCAAAGCTTTACTGGACAAGTTGAAGCTGAGTGCTGATTGGTTACTAAGCACAGCTGCTGTAAACTCGGTCTGCTCCAGTCTTAGTAAATTCACCTAATTTTTTTTTTTTTTTTTTTAATACAAACTTTTATTGAGACAGAAAGAAAGAATAGGCACATACATTAAACGACTGATTGCTCCAGAACATGAGCATCACATCACAATAAACAGAGCGACAACCGTACATTGATTGCATTAATGGAGTTACAAGCTTCCTAGTGCATAACAGAAGATTGTCTGAAAAGTACCTGCAACCCAACCCATTAGTCATCGTTCGTGGGGGTATGGAAAGCAAGGAAACAGTCAGGGTAAGAGCATCCCCCACTGTACCAAGTACTGGAGTAGCAACTGTAACGCTAACTAAGTATCTGAGTATGGATATGCCATTGAAAACCTAAGAAAGACAAGACACCTAATTTATTTTTTAACCCAATGCAAGCAGTAGATCAACAGTTTAATGAACAATAGACCATGTGTTTCATATATATATATATATATATATTGACTGCACAAGACCCAGCCACAGCAAATAAGAAAGTAGGAGTGATACAGGGTTCTTACAAATGCAAAGTGCGGGGCTCTGGTGGAGAAAACAGTTTTTCCAGCTTTAACCAGATTTTTGTATTCCCTGATTGAGTTCTAGAGTTTGGAGACTTTAAAGTGCTGTTGGAGGCAAGAGGTCTCCAACCTAGTGTCCATTTCTTGCAGAGACCAGCAGGCTGAGTGTGCAGGTGTGCACCCCCATTTCAATGATAGGCTTGGCCACAGGTCAGTGCTTCCAATTAGGAGATAAGTGTGTTCTGTTCAGGACACAGTACTTCATACTGGAGACACAAGGTTTATTGTCCAGAGCGCTGAGAGAGTCGAGGCAGCTAAGCAAATCTGGACAACTGAGAGAGTCAAGATGACTAAGCGAATCCGGAAGACTGAGGGAACCTAGAGGTCTCAGAGGACAGAGACAGCCCAGTGTGCCAGGAGATCCCCGATCTGGAGCCCAGGGTGTGGGCCCATGCAGCAGGGAGCAGTGACTAAAAAGGTTGAGAGAGCCCAGAGAGCTGATAGAGCCAGAAAAGCTGGGGGAGCTGGTAAAGGTCACAGAAATGCAGAAGTACTGTGTGAGATGGTCTGAGGGAACAGCCAAAAGCTGGAGACCAATGTTTAAGGCCTAAGCAGTGGGGCTGCTGAGAAGAAAAATAACACTCACAATGCAGTCAAACCACTGAATCACACTAACTATATATCAGACATCCCTAAATGGCCCACCATTTAGGAGCCAGCTCTTCTCTTCACCCGCTGTAGCTACTGTCATCCTCATCCAGCTGACATCACAGGCAGGACAGCACTGGATGGATGGCGGGAGGCACATCAGTCTAGAGCAGGCATTGGAGGCAGGACAGCTCTGGATGGAAGGCGGGAGATGTCAAGTTAATTTTGCAAGTTATCCAGCAGGTGATTGGTTGCTAGACCTAAAATGCCCTACAGCCCTACATTTTAGTATGTAATACTAAGTAGTATAATGTAATGCATTATTAAAGTATTTATCTAGAATTTTCAAACTTATTATATACGCCTGGAATAAAAAATTCTAATATGTTGATATTATTTATGGTATTATGGTTTGAACAAACTCACAGATATAGATTTAGCCAGGCTGGATGGTCTGAGGAGGAATGCAAGCTGCACAGTGTTCTGAACGGTGGTCTGAGGAGGCCTGTAATGCACACGGTGCTCTGCACGATGGACTGAGGAGGCCTGTGATGCACACAGTGCTCTGGACAGTGGTCTGAAGAGGTCTGTAATGCTGCACAGTGCTCTGCACAATGGTTTTAGGCAGGTCTGAGGGATGGCCTGTAATGCAGAGTGCCCTGGATGCCGGTTGTCAGAGGAGGCCTGTAATGCACACACAGTGCTCACTGCTCTGGAAGGACTGTGATCTGAGGGGAGGCCTCAGGCCTGTAATTGTAATGTACAAAGTCACACTCACATTGGGTGCTCTCTGCTTTGGATGGTGGTCATTGTTGGGACTCGTGAGTCGGGACTCGGGAGTGGAATTTTCCTCAGGAGGGCTCGGGAGGCCTATAATGCACAGTGCTACTCTGGACGGTCGTCTGAGAACTCGGAGGCCTGAAATGCTGGCTGCACAGTTGCTTGCTTGCTGGCAGCGGAAGCAGGCAGAGCTCCGTGGAAACCAGAAGTTAGTTCACAAGGTAAAAGTCCCTGCCTCACATTTTTGTTTGTTTTAGTTCGTTAATGGAAATTGATTTGATTTTTGTCATAGTTATCTTTGGTGGATGAAAATGTGGTGTACTTTTCATCATGTTTTCCTCACTGCAAAAATTTTGACAAAAGAGGTTTCATTGACTAAATTACCACTATGAACCAGGACCAAACAGAAGGGGCCCCTTTCACCACTAAACGTTTATTACCACCTCTGGGAACCAGTGAGAGGTCCTCTGGCCTGCTTTTTACTAGACATGTGCAGAACGGAAAAATTTGGAATTCGGCTGCCCACATCCTAATCATCCATGAGTCATTATCTGTCAGTGGGTTTCCCCACTGACAGATGAATGTAAAGAAAACAATGCCGGCATTGCCCTATAAAAGAACTCTCAAACAGAGGAACCTGCAGTAGCATAGCGCCTTTGTGTCGAGGAGAGCGATTTAATTCCCCCCCCCTTATTTTTATTTTTACGAGTCAGCGGGCAGCATAATCAGTGACAGATCTACATGTTTTTTATTTTTTAATAAAGGATTTGTCAAAAACTGTCTTTGTGTTTTTATTATATTGGACACTTTTTTGGTGAATGGGTAAGGGTACTATGTACGTAATACCCATTCATTCTGATAAGACACCCACCTGCAGACCCCGACAACCACAGCCCAGGGTTGTCGGAAAGAGGCCCTCCAGCCCCAAAGCACCCACCCCGTCTTGTTACGTGCATGTGGCCTGGTATGGTTCAGAAGTGGGGGGGGATGCTCACTCGTCCCCTTCCCTTTTCTGACCTGCCAGGCTGCATGCTCAAATATGTGTCTAGTATACATTTGGGAGGACCTCATGCTGTTTTTATTTTTAATTTTGGCATGGAGTTCCCCTGGGGTTGGGGGGCTCCACGTGGGGCCACCTGTCTACATCACCTGGTGGCACCACCCCCTTCTGACACCATGGACCGATGCATGCAGGGTCTGTGACGTCAGAAGGAGCGGTGCAACCTGGTGACGTATATAGGTGGCCCCACCCTTTTCCTATAAAAGAACTGTCAGACAGAGGAGCTTGCAGTAGGTATAGCGTCTCCATGCCGGTGAGAACGTTTTTTTTGTGGGTCGGTGGGTGACATGATTTATGATGGATCTACATCACTTTTTTTATTTTTTAATAAAGGATTTGTCAAAAACTGTCTCTGTGTTTTTATTCTTTTTTTGACACTTGGTGAATGGGTTGGGGTACAATGTTTCAGATACCCATTCACATAGGGATTTAAATAAGCCCCACGCCCACAGACCCAGACAACCAAAACCCAGGTTTGTCGGGAAGAGGCCCTTGTCCCCATCAACATGGGGACAAGGTCCTTTGGGGTGGGGGGCACAGAGTTCAAACTAATTTTAACAGATTTAAATGAAATTCGTTACTATTCGTTACTATTTAATAACCTAAAACTTGTCCGAATTTGTATTTGGACCAAAACGAATTGCACTTGTCTACTTTTTACTGTCAGCAGTATTCAAGTTAGAGTATGATGCCTGTAGTACTCTTTCCTCACCCCTCTATTTTCTATATTATCACCTTCAATATCCCTGCTGCACCATTGCTGCCTATGAACTGTGGCCAGAGTACATCATCACCACCTCTGGCCCAGTTACTTTCTAATACACAGTGTACATTGTAACCTCGACACTTAACTGCAGGTTTAAGGACTATTATAAGTGCACAAAAGCTCTTCAAAGGGACCCCAATGTTAGTCAGCAGAATATCAACCTCAGAGACTGCCCTCCCTTCTTCCCCACCATCCATCTTACAAGATCCTCTCATACTCCTACATTGTTTATGTTGTTTAAATTCTGACTACATTTAACCAGTTGGTCAAGGCCTAGCAAAGTGCCATTGGTGCATACCTGCAGTATAGCCCTGTTACTGTTAGCCCTTGTACACATGGTCGGACATTCTGCCAACCAAATCCGTTGGATTTTGTCCGACGGATTTTGTCCGACGGATTGTGTCCGAAACTGTTGCATACACACGGTCGGACCAAGTTGTCAGAAAATCCGATCATTCAGAACATGATGACGTTATTTCGTTACGACGGGACTACGTTCACGCTAGTAGCCAATAGCTTTGGTGTAGGAATTTGATCTGAGCATGCGTGGCACTTTGTCCGATCGGAATTCTCTACACATGATCGGACAAGGTCCGATCGGACCAGTTTGTCAGAAAAATTTTCCAACAAGTTGGAAAATTGGGTCCGACGCATACCACACACAGTCGGATTATCCGACAAAACGGTCCGATAGGACACATTCCGTCGGAATCTCCAACCGTGTGTACAAGGGCTTAGACTGTTTCACTACTGCCTGTTATTGCATCCTGGGGTGGCACTTCTACTGTTCCTGCTCAGTTGTCCTACGCCTCGTATGCCTAGTTTTTTGTTAGCCATTCAGTGTGCTGGACTTTGCTAACCCTATAACTATTTTGCTTTTACTTGCAGGCTTATCAGCTCCTTGAGAGAATAATGCATGGGAGTTGATTTATTAAAACTGGAGAATGCAAAATATGGTGCAGCTGTGCATGATAGCCAATCAGCTTGTTAAGTTAAGATTTCACAAAAAAACGGGTTACCATATTTTGCACTTTTAGTCAATCAACGCCATTGAGTTTACCTCTATACACTGCTTGGTATCTGTTTTTTAAGATAATTTGGAATTATTTGCAGTGTTTCATTGTGTTTGCTTGTATTCTTTTAATCTGGTGTGTCAGAGGTTCCTGAGGAGGTTGAGGCTAAGAACAAAGAGCACATCTTAACCAGTGGCTTCTCCTAGTAGTGTGCTAGAGGGGATAAATACATTTTAGCAGGCCTGGCTGGTTGCTAGGAATGTTTGTTTATCATTCTGGGCTGAGAGTGGCTCTGGGTATGGTGACTGGTAACTCACAGGTGGTGTCATCAGGACCACCCATTTCTTTTCAGAGGCTTCTAGTGCTTTCTGGAAAGAGAGATGGGAGGGGATTTGGAGCCACCTGGGGTGTTTGAGGAACCTTGACTAATCCCCAATCTGGGTTGGCAGGGGGCAGGCCTCCCTGAATACCCAGGGTCAACCCAGCTGGGAAGGAGTTGTCGTGGAGAGAAGTTGGAATGAGAGGGTGCAGAGACACATATTCGGGCAGCATTGATTAGTAACTCATTTATGGACTTTTTTTGGGATTGCAGTAATGAGTTGTGTTTGATTTGTTTGCACTCTATCTGCATATTGGCAAAATGCTGTATATTTTTTTGCTAACAAATAGAAGGCTGACCTCAGGTCAGCCTGATTTTGTAGGAGGAGTCGGGCTGTATTTAACCACTTGCTTACTGGGCACTTAAGACCCCCTCCTGTCCAGGCCAATTTTCAGCTTTCAGCGCTTTCGCACTTTGAATGACAATTGCGCGGTCATACAACACTGTACCCAAATGAACTTTTTATATTTTTTTCCCCACAAATAAAGCTTTATCTTGGGGGTATTTGATCACCTCTGCAGGTTTTATTTTTTGTTAAAAAAAATGTAAAAATACAGAATTTTTTAAAAAATGCATTTTTTTGTATTTTATTATAAAATGTAAAAACAGGTAATTTTTCTCCTTCATTGATGTACGCTGATGAGGCGGCACTTATTTGCACCGATAGGTGGCAGTGATGGGCACTGATGGGTGTCAGTGATTGTCACTGATGGGTGGCAATAATGGGCACTGATCGGTTACATTGATAGGCAGCACTGCTAGATGGCACTGATTGAAACCACTGGTGGGCATTGATAGGTGGCACTGGTGGGCACTATCAATAAAAAACCATTACCGAGCTTTTGTTTACATGATGTGATCAGCTGTCATTGGCTGATAATTGATCACATGGTAAGGGCCGGGACCGGCCCCTTACTCAGATCGGTGATCACCCGAGTCTCAGTGTAGGGCACGCGCAGAGTGTGTGCACAGGGGAGCCTGTCCTATGACGGCCTCATAGAAATTCAGGTCCACGCTGTGGCCGTCATTCAGCTATAGCAAGGGCGTCAAGTGGTTAAGCCCGCCCTCTAGCCTCCATTTCCTGTCTACGTTTCTTTCGTGTAGGGGGCGTTCCGTTCTGTTAGAGGCATTCCCGTTTTGCTGTGACACCCATTTGCGTAATTTCCGGCGTGACCGCCGATATCTCTTCCGGTTTCCGAGGGGATGTGCGGCTGCCGAAAAGTTTTCTCTCCTCCAGCAGAGCCACCCGCTCACATACTGGGTTTGAAACCACAGGTCCGTTGGGGGGGAGGGGAAGGGGGGGTGGGGGGAATGCTCGTGTCCATTCTCCATACCCCCAGGGAAATCAAGAGAAACCTCTCTACAAACCTGTTGGTTACCCCTTGGTCATTTCAGGGGGGGGGGGGGGGGGGGCTGCTTGTCTGGGAGGGAGGGGGTGTATGGCCTTTGTTCTTGTGGTAAGGGGATGAGGAAAGGGGGGTAGTGGAGTGTCATTACTGATGTAAAAAAGAAAAAAAATTGGGTAATTTTATCTGCTGTGCATCCCTCTGTTAAACTAGCTGATAGATTCAGCACGTAGTCCCAGTCTTGGGTACCTTACCATATTTTACAGATATCGCCTTTGGGTGTGTGTATGTGATCAGCCAAATCTGTGCTTCAATTTTTTTCCTGTGATTGAAGCAAGTATCCACAGTATTCCCCAATCTCGGGTGCCTTCCCATTTTGCTTACAATGTCACATTTCACATTGTTTTCTCATTACCCCTAGGAACTGGTTGGAGGATGTGTGATTAGTCAGTCTGTGTTTCAGTTTATCAGTAAACTCAGTAAGTACTCGTAGTATCCCCAGTGTCGGGTGCTTTAACATTTTTTACAATGTGATGTGGGTCGGGGCTGACTTTTGCCTTTTTTCTGGAGTATCACATTTTCTCTTTACCCTCAGGAGCTGGTTGGAGTGTTTGTGCGATCAGTGAAATCTCTTTTTCAGTTATCAGTGAGTGCAGTAAGTGCCACACTTCCCTTTCAAACGTGGGTTTGAGTTGCTTACAGGGTTTAGCGCTGACCGGGCAACAGAAAAAAAAAGTGAAATTTTATTCAAAGCACTTTCATATGTGTGTTTTAAGGTTTTAAGACAGCTCATACATGTCACGTTTAATTTCTTCATTGTTTTAGGCCTTACGGAGCTCTACCACTGCAGGGTCACCCATCATGTTTATGGGTGCTAACAGATTGAGATGTTCGTTCAGTTGGCTTGTGCAGCAGCAAGTCTCATCATCAGTTCCTCATATGGTTCATGTTAAGTTTCCATGCATCATAACATTTCACCACTCATATAGTTGCCTGACACATATTCAGGTTTTCTTTAGGCCTGAGCTACGTGTTTAATTTGCCTGCCATGTTTTAGGTTGCTTGGCCTCTGCATTTCAGGGGGTTGACAGGTCTTCAGTTCTACTCATACGTTATTTTTCAGGATTGGCCGCGGTCACCAGGTACAGGCCTTAAAGGATAAGAAAGGAAATCTAGGTCAAAGGTAAGTTATGGTTACTTTTGGTATAACATTCGGATATCGGTGCTTTGGTTCACAGCTTACCGGTGTCTCATTGCTATTTCCATACTTGGTACATGTTTTGCCTTCACGTTTTAGCCTTCCACCACTGCAGTATTACCTATCATATTTATAGGTAACAGCGGATTGAGGTGATCGTTTCTTAATTGCCTTGTGCGGTGGCAAGTCTTCTCACCCATTTCTCATACAGTAGATGTTAGATTGTTTTCATATATTGTTGTCATTGCACTACTCACCACATTTGACCTGATACGCCTCCGGGTTCTGTAGGCCTGAGTTTACGCTTTTAATTGGCCTGCTTCACCTCAGGTTACTTGGCCTCTGTAATTTATATGGTGAACACTTTCTTAGTCTTATAACGCATACTTCATTTTCCCCTTACACCATGTTCATTATCATTGCATACATGGTACATGATCACAGCCTCACACTGTAGGTTTTCGGCAACACTCCACTGCAGGTTTACCTGTCACGTCTATAGGTACTAACGGATTGAGATGATCGTTTCTAATTGACTTGTGCGGTGGCAAGTCTACTCATCCGTTTCTCATACGACTTACGTTTCATATGTCATGACATCTCACTTACTCATATCACTTGCTTGACACGTCTTCAAGGTTCATAGGCCTGAGTTTACGTTTGCCTGATACACCTCAGGTAACTCAGCCTTGGTAGTTCTTGAGAGTAACACATTTTCAGTCCTGCACAATGTATTCTTTGTCATTTAACCAAGATCACTGTTGGGAGGTAAAAAAAAAAAGGAAAGAGATTTTCCTTTCCTTAGAGTAAGTTTTGGTACTTTAGGTTATAACTCTTGCGTTTGACAGCTTGTTCTCGGTTGCATAGGTCATGTCACAGGCAACATATATGGAAGACATTGTCTCCATCCCTCCTTCATCAGTCAGGGGTTTGGAACAAGGTTACACACCCTCCTTAAAGAACCTGGACCGTCCCGAGACTCATGGTGGAACTGTGGTGCAGGGATAGTGGGTATCCGGTTTCAGCTTGCTAAGCGGAACTATTAAGATTACTCCTCTGTACTTCAGGCTCTCTTGCAGAATGGACTGTCGCCTCGCCCTTTTCACAGATTTACACCACCCTGAGCTTACTGGCAACCTCCTGTCAGGAGTTGCGGGCCAGAGTTGAGGCTTTGGAGAGCCATCCAAGTCTGGCCCCGGTGGTTCCTGCCGTTTCAGGCACATCAGCACCAAAAGAATATATTTCACCATAAGTGGACTAAATTGTTGCCACCATCCCATCCATTAATATATGAGAAAGGGTCCCCCAAAGAGGATTGAGACTTTAAGGGCAACTGGATATTGATACACAACCACGTAATAGTTTATAACAAATTGTAGTTTATTAAAAATTGTAAAAAGCCAATATCTGCATGACCATTGCAATTGACTATTTAAGAACCATATCATTATATACAAAAAATACACAAATGAAATATGTATTGTCTACTGAATGTAAATTACACCTTACACGTTTCAGGAACTTGTCCTTTCTTCAGGGGCGGTTTCTTGTGGAAAACAATGTACATCTATAATAAAACATGTATCAACATTGAGAAACATATACAAAATACATGATGTGAGCATCGTTAAGGACAGGGGAGTGCAGAAATACATAGTTTTAACCCATGCAAGCATAACCCCACCTTCAAAAATTATAATAAATATGTGTGTGAAAGAAATATATATATTAAATGATGTATATATTAAAATATAACCTGATTTAGGAAGAAAATAACTTCACTGCCAGATAAAACCTGACTTGAAATGGAAGTAGGATCCAAGGCACAATGTTGAAACAATCCTGATTAGCACCACATAGTAATAAGAACGCCACTAGGTTGGAGAAGTAGCTGTTAAGCGGCAATCAAACCAGAGAATGTGGCTGGAAACTGTCCACATGTGAGCAGAAAGAGTTGTCAAAGCGCATAGTGGTCGCCAGTGCAAGTGCTATAAGGTGAGGATGAAAGATAAGTATAAAGATTATATTGAATTGATGTATATATTTACACTAAAGCTGTAGTTTATGGCATGTATCAACTGGCAATCCGCCAGCAAAATATATAATATAGTAGAATTATGCAAAGAACAGCCTTAAGTTGCTATATAAAAAGTCAGTACCGTAACTGCAAAAAAGCATCTAGTAAAGAGGATGAATAATAATAAATCGCCTCTGAGTTTGTTGCAAAATTTCAATGTACTAAGAGCACCTAAGAAAAGTTCAATTCCATCAATACCATAAATAATCCAATTCAAACAGAGATGTTGCTCTGAATGAACTAATAGTGATGATAAATTTCAACCTTAAAAAGAAAATAATATCAACTGACACAAACAAATATGGTCAGAATTCAATACCAATACCTTAACGTCTATTAAGCAATGTATCAGGAGAACCTTTCGTCATGGAGCAGTGATGGCAATGAATGTTTGAAAAAGCAAGTTTATAAAGACTGCAACATGCTAGCATCTGTGTGGATCAGGTAACAGCTGTAGTGACTTGCAACATAATAAGTACATGATAAAGTGGGCAGCAGCATCAAAGAGAGGTTTGTCAGGTGTCAAGAATAGTGCGTACAAGTCATTCATTCATTTTTTTTTTCACACACATTTTTATTATATTTGTTGAAGGTGGGGTTATGTTTGCATGGGTTAGGACTATGAATTTCTGCACTCCCCTGCCCTTAACGATGCTCACTTCATGTATTTTGTATATATGTTTCTCAATGTTGATACATGTTTTATTATAGATGTAAATTTTTTTCCACAAGGAACCGCCCCTGAAAAAAGAACAAGTTCCTGAAACACGTCGGGCGTAATATCCACTCAGGAGACAATACTTATTTAATTTGTGTAATTTTTGTACCATTCTGATATGGTTCTTAAATAGTCAGTTGCAATGTTCATGCAGATATTGGCTTATTACAATATTTAATAAACGACAATTTGTTATAAACTATCACTTGGTTGTGTACCAATATCCAATTGCCCTTAAAGTCTCAATCCTATTTGGGGGACCCTTTCTCACAGTCACATCAGGTTCCAGGACCCCCTTGGTACCAAGCACCGGGCCTTTAGCTTAGGTAGAAGCGCAAGTGCTCCCTCCTTTTCCCGGCTCATTTCATTCCTGTGAATATAAAAACAAAATAAAAAATTAATAGTAAATAATATTTCAGACCGGGAAGACGTTAATTTGGCGTCCCTCTTCATTAACGCCATGATGTAGCCGACCGACAAGTCGTACGGTTGCAGTGACGTTCCATGGTTGTAAAGTCCAGGAGCCACAGGCTCAACCGCAAGATTTCAATCCCAAAGTTTATCTGGCCCTGACCCAAACTCTTGGGTCAAGTTAAATTCTGCAGCTCTTTCTGATTTGCGTATGTGAGACGAGTTCCTTCAACAATCAATGTTCATCCTTGCGGAGTCGGTTTTGAGTGATGCAGCAGCCACTAAAGCCTATGCGGCTATTTCTTGGCACTCACTGGCAGCTGGGCCATGGCCAGACGAGATCTTGGATGTTCCAGGGTTTGCAGAGGTATCAGTTTTATTTGAGATGTACCCCATAGTGTTGGCAGCGCAGGCTTGGGGTTCTCTTTTTGATAGATGAGACGCTGATTTTCTCCACGGATAATTAGGCTACCTCAGAATTGTTTTACAAAGCAGATCCTGGTCTTTACCCATTATGTCTTTCGTACGTAGACTGATTTGGCTGTCCCTTCAGTTTCCATTTCCCCATTTACTGTAAGTTCAATGTGGTGTAGAGCATACAGCAGCGGATGCTCTGTCTCGTTTGAACTACCTTCTATTTTTCAACAGGTTCCAGACTCAGACACCTGTCTCACTCTGTCCCCACTTTTCCCACTGCTAACAGTGGACTCGATTCTAACTGGGCCAGCGCAGCAGTTTTATCAACCAGTCATTGTCAGTTACGTCAGGTGGGCTTGTGACATGGCCTGGAATACCTTCCAGGCTTTCTAGTCCAGGTATTCCAGGTGTGTTTGCCACAACGTCTATATCTACTTGAGTTTGTTGCTTTCTGCCACTCATAGCTCAAGCTATCCACAAGCTAAAAATACATATCTGGTAGGTGTCCAGCATTATTGCCTTGCGGGACCCTAATAAGCCTTCTATTTTTGCAGCACATCACACCCAGGCAATTTTTAAGGAGATTCAGAAGTGAAGTCCCCCTAACACGGTCAGCAGACTCCCCATTACAGGGCATATTTTCTGGAGCATGTCTGTTTTATTCTCCAAGGGCACCTTTTCAGGCTGCTACCCAGCTTGGTCCTCAAGGTGACCATGTATCTGGCTTTCTTATGGTTTCCTCAGGCCAGGTAAGTTCATATGTATCCCGCATACTCTTGATCTACCAGTTAGTTAGGTACGCCGATCATTCCTGGTTGCATCTGGACACTTGCAAGATGCAGCAGACAGGAGCCGGTACTGAACGTTAGAGTTTTCTAGACCAGTGATGCCTGGTGCCCAGTCAGGGCTGATGCAAGGATTTTTGACACCCTAGGCGAAACCTCATTTTGCCGCCCCTTTGCTCTGCCCATGTATAAGGCTCATACAGTCATAAGTGCATTTAGGTCTAGTGTGAGTTCAGACACAGTACAGACCACTTACTGCTGACAGACCAATCCTGTGTACATAGTATACTACCATATACACATGCCTCTTGTGTCACATATCGTCTTTTTTTATGGTATATGGCTATTTATAGCAGATCACTAATCATATAATATACAAATAATAATCATCAACCCCCCTACAGCAAACACAACCATTCTGCGCAACACAGACAATCCAGTTTTCAGACACAGCGGTGCAGATTTTTTGCCGATATGACATTCAATAAACATTCTTGATAATCAGATAATTTTGTGAAGGCTGACAGCACCAAGATGACCTATCCTGGCAGATTCAAAACGTAGATTGGAGTGATGGCAGGTGGGGGTTGGGGGTGCAGTGCTGGTAGCCTGTACAGGGATGCTTTCTCACCTCTTTGCCAACATTAACTCCGTTAGTGGGGGCAGTATGTAGTGGGAGGCAGTATGCGGTGGGGGCAGTATGTACTGGGAGCAGAATGTACTGGGGGCAGTATGTAGTAGGGGCCAGTATGTACTGGGGCAGTATGTGGTGGGGGCAGTATGAAGTTGCACCTCTGGGAGCACTTCCCTGCTGTTTGTGTGCAGATTAGGGAGCATTATAGGCAGAAGGAACTCCTGCAAGAGAAAACTTCAGTCACTCACCTCATGGCTACAGGTGAAGATTCCCGACTCCTCATCCCAGTGGAGTCCAGTGCATTTTAAGGCAGAGAGGACACCAATGTATGTGGGATTCAGCCACACCCCAGGCCCGCCCACCATATCGATCAGCCCTGAGAGAACCTACAGGCTTCAGAGAGAGTCCTTACAGGCTGCCTGGCCTACAAGGCTAATTGTCGGGTACTGCAGCTGAAGTAAGAGACTGTTCCAGATCAATTCGCGACCTGAGAGGAGGACTAAGCACACACCTGGCACTGCTCCGGGGGAGAGAGGGGGGCATATGTCTATGCATATCACAAGGCATATCCTTATATAGTGTGTACTTGTTTCAATCCAAAGCACCTAGTGTGATTTCTGTTGCTCTTTCATTCCCCTGATATCTGCATAAGTCGCTTCTGACAGTCTATGCTGAGACTATACAATCCTGTGTGGCAATCTTACCCCCCCCCCCCCCCCAGCACACAGCAGGTGTGCATAGTTCCCTTTGAGGCTGTGTAGAGGGGGTATTCCTTTCCCTCTGCTCATGTGTCAGATTACACTCAGCTCCCTGTTCTATGCTGTGCACTGTGTGACAGCAGATGCCCGCTCCCTGCCTTCTGAAGCTCAGAATTACTGTGTAAAATTTTGACTGTGAATGGCTGTAGAAGAGAGAGGGCTGCAGATACAACTTATATAGGAGGATTTGCTTCACCTCTGTGTACCAACTGAGACTAGTCATTTCACTTCATATATGTAAGGGTTTACAAACACTTTCATACACAACTGCATTAATAAATGTCCTCATATGGCTTGATTCTGGTGCCTCGACTTCTGTTTTTACTTGTCCTAATTGAATTTTATAATTAAAAGCATTGCTAAGGAAACAAACAAGCAAACAACATTATACACTTTCTTGGGACCTGTGCTTGCTATCATATTGCATTCCTTCATATATTCTTTTTATTTGTCAAATACACTACTGATAGAAACATATTCCCACAAATCATTTAAATTTCCATTCCCCAGGAGCCTGAACTCAAGGAAAGTCAGCATTACATTAAACACCTCCCAAGGCTAATCCATGATACAGGGAACTCTACATACAGTAATATCCCTGGGAGGAACAGTTGCCTCGCCTGCAGTTCCCCCCCCCCCCTCTTCCTCCATTCATAGATGCTGGGGTTCTGTTGTGGTACAATTAAATTAGTCATTCATTCGTGTGGCAACAATTGAAATAAAAAAGACATTAGAAAAGAAATACAATTTATTTTTGATGACAAATAAATAAAGCTTGACTTCAATAGCTTGCAGGAATTCATCATGGTGTCCAGTTTGCTGAATTCCCCCGTTCCTGTCTAGATGTGGCAGAAAAGTAAATCAGAGTTGTCAAAAAAAAAGTTTTGTTTCTCGCTAATTAGTCTCTGCTGGTTAGCCGGTTAAGAAGTTAAATAATGAAAGCTTAGGCAATGGCAGAAGAGTGCTTTTGTCTGTCTTTTTTCCTTTTTTATTTTCTCTGTTTATTTTTTTCCTTTTTTCCTTTTTTTGAGATTTGTTACAGTATGATTCATCATCATACTGACAGCTGAGTGTGATGTACTATAGTACTGAAAAGTGAGCTCTAATGTGCTGTACAAGAGGGAGGTAAACTATTGTCATTCAACACCTGATATTTTCCCAATGTGGACCATACCCAAAGATAACAAGAGTTTATGGTTTACAAGGACAATATCAGGCTTCTAAACTTTGGATTATTTTGACACTTTTCAGGACAAAGTAAGAGCTTCTCTGGAAAGAGCACCCCCGATTCTCTAAAACGTACCTTACGGAGTGCACAGGTGCCAAGCAGCACCCGTCACAGAGCTCACAGCGCTCCGGGAATGGAGCATCCACCACCCACGGGTCCCCCAGACATCGGGGCATCCCCACATATGCCCGGTGCCATGGTACGGCAAAACCTCGGGCCACAGTTCACAATAACAGATCCGGTTGGTGGATCCAAGATGGTGGCCGTAATGAGGCAATACCCAGCCAGCAAGGAGAACACCCCAGACTGGAGGCTGGTAATCTCACCTGCTACCCTACAATTCACTCCACTGGCGCATGTGAGTACCCAGCAGGGTGTGTCCCCAGCATCCACGGAATCACTAATACGCCGCTCCATGGAGGACTATGCTCTATCCCCTGTAGGGTCTAATGCTGCGCTCCAAGCTGACTCTCTCCACCCTGATCCCATGTTTGCAGCTTTCTCAGTAACTGATTTGTACCAGAAACTATCAGATCTACTTTCCCAAACCGCAGCCAAGATAACAGGAGATTTAAAACAGGATTTTCAAAACCTAGGCACTAGAATAGACACTATCAAAAACAAGTTGGAGCAAACAATTGCAGCCACCAACCAGAACTCTGACCATATTCACACAGTGCAGGATTAACTGGACATGGCCCTGTCCAGGAGCAACGATTTAGAAAACAGGTCGAGAAGATACAACGTCAGGATCAGAGGACTGTCTGAATCTGTAACTAACATCCCAGCAGCGGTGCAAAATATGATCCAGAACCTGATCCCAAATGGGCCACAACACCGTCTACAGCTGGACAGAGCCCACAGAGCATTAGGGCCCCCCAGAAAAGATGGCTCAACGAGAGACGTTATCGCAAAACCCCATTACTATGCCGTTAAGGAAGAGGTAATGAGACAAGCGCAATCTGCATCCAAAGTGATGTGCCTAGGGCACCCTGTCCAAATCTACGCTGACCTATACCCCTCCACAATGCTACGCCGATGGTCGCTGAAGCCACTACTTCTAGTCCTGGGACCTTCCCGTTCCCAGTAAAGTTCACAGACAAGGGCAAAAATTCCTCGCTCTCCACTTTCCCAGAAGGTGAAAGACTACTACTACGACTCAAGCTCATATTCCAATAAGCGGTCCCATAACATCCCTGGAGCTTCCAAGAGACCAACCCCAGCAAGTCCACAATCCCCACTGTGGACCAGGTCGAAGACCAAGAAGGCGAAGGATAATGGCCCTCCCTGAACGACCCTGGGATGACAGAACTGTCCCTTGCACTTTGTTTGTCTGGCGGCCCTGGCCAAGTTTAGGCCGGTGGTCCTGAATAGTTCTTCCTTGTGAACTTAAGATTTAATCTGACTTTAATACTTATGTGCTTTAGATGTGGGGGGACTGCCCCTCTTGGGGGGACTCTCCCCACCTGTTCACTGGGGGCTCCTCCCTATCTTCTTTGGAAGTGGACGGGGGGCTCCCGAGGCTGGATCCGGGACTGAAAATTTTAGCCCAAAATCTGTGTTATGTCTTCCTGGTTGCTGTGGTTTAGAAGACCTATATGTTTACCAGGGAGACCTGGCTGGGGTGGGCCCCATGTGCCTCCACCTTACCCTCAGACTCCGGACGGTATCTGAGGGTCAGGTTGCCTGATCCTTTTGGGTACAGGCATATCCTACTCTACTTACGTAGAGGTTCTTAGGGGGAGTCTCCCCCCGAGAACAGTTCTACAAATTAGGAGACCTTTTCCACACTTGCCTTCCTCTTTCCTTTTCTTTTTCCTTCCCTGTTCCTACCCTCCTCCCATGTGCCTAAACGGTGTTTATTTTTCAGATCATACCACCATCACACAAAAGGTGGACTCCCAGCTGCCAGAGAGGTACACTAACGTAATGCGGGACCGAGAGGTCTGAAAACTTCAAAGGGTGAGTGACAAGATAGTCCGAGATGGTACTTTACCTACTCCTCATGGCTGATCCAACACAGAGCTCCCTCAAAATAGCCACAATGTACAGGGCTTGAATTTCCCCATCAAAAGAAGGAACATATTTGAACACTACAAATCTCTCAAACTTGACATTCTCATGATTCAGGGAGGTACAGTCCAAAATGTATTCACTCTCATTACCTACGCCTCAACCTCACAAATGCAGAAAACAAAACCAGAGGGATCTTTTTTCTAAATCATGCAACTTTGCATACTTATCAGATTATGAGGATCCAGAGGGAAGGTTTATTATGGTCAAGGGTACCATTGGGGGACACCTGTACTCCCTGGTCCCATATTACACCCCCAACAAGGGGCAGGAACAATTCTTCCATCTCACCTTAGATTCCTTATCACAGTCATATGGGGGGGACTCAAATGTGGCCTTCGACCAGGGTTTAGACAAATCCAAACCCCCCTCGGCCCAACTCACCAGACCCGCTAGGACGAGCCTTAGAATTTCCAAAGTCCTTCATGATAGGGGCCTAACAGATGTCTGGCGGGAATCCAATCTCTCAAAAAGAGACATTACCCACTACTCCCATCCACATAACACCTATGTCAGAATTGACCATATACGAATCCCTTCTGATACGCTCCCAGCGGTCCTCAAATCCCAAATAGGAGACACAGTCCTATCTGACCATTTCCTAGTAATTATGTATATCCGCTCTAGTGCTAACATGCCAAAATGGGGGCCACTGGCAACTTAATCAATCCATACTCAGCCACCCCTTAAAGTAACAGAGATTAATAAGGCACTCAGAGAATACTTTACTCTCAACAATGTAGGGGACACCTCTGCAGAAACCCTATAGACAGCTCACAAGGCCTTTATCAGAGGCAAGCTTATACAGATAGCTATGCAAATTAAAAAGGAACACAGAGAAGACATTGAGAGACTGGAAAGGTCAAATATGACGGCGAAGGCACAACACAAACGGAACCCCTCCCCGACCTTTCTAGCCCAAGTGGACAAACTGAGACTGAAACTCAATTTGGCTCTCACAACGAAAGCAGAGAAATCGATCTGCTGGAGTTCCAACAAGTTTTACACACAAAATGGTAAGATAGGCCCGATGTTAGCTACCAAATTATCCCCCTAAAGCATGGTTCTCCTCCTTCCCCAAGATTCGTATTGCAGGCCAAGAACCCACAGCCAACCCAGCCAAGATTTTAGAGGCATTCCAAAAATGTTACTCTGACCTCTATAGTACCCCTGCCCAACCCCCAGGGGACTCAGTATCCGACTTCCTGGATAATCTACCCATACCTCTCTTGGCCGATGAGCATAGAGACATCCTGGAGGCCCCCTTTTCGGAATAATATGTGGCAGTAGTGATCAAGGGCCTCAGAGCAGGTTCTGCACCGGGCCCTGACGGCCTGTCGGCCCCTTACTATAAAGCCTTCACAGACACCCTAATCCCACACATGACGAAATTCTTCAACTCCAAAACACAGGGCAGCCCTTTGGGAACTCAACTTAATACCGCATACATCACTGTCATCCCAAAACCGGACAAAAACCCAGAGGAAGTTGGCAACTATCATCCCATATCCCTCATAAATGAAGACCTAAAAATACTAACTAAGATACTGGTGGTCTGCCTCTCTTCTTTTATCAGCAAATATATACTTAAGGACCAGGTGGGGTTCATACCTGGCAGACAAGGCGAAGATCAAGTGAGAAGAACTGTGGATATCGTATCCATACTGCAGTCTAATTGGGAGGGGGGACCTAAACAACAGGGCTTTTTACTCGCACTTGATCTACAAAAGGCTTTTGACTCTGTGACATGGTCATACCTATTTCCCCTGCTGGAACTTTGAGGCTTTGGCCCTCGATTAAGGGGGGTAATACATGCCTGCTACTCCCAGCCAAAAGCCCAAATCCGCCTGCAGGGACACTATTCCACTCTGATAGAGATTGCCAGAGGCACCAGACAAAGATGTCCATTGTCCTCGATCATCATTGCCATGGCAATAGAGACCCTGGCCATCGCTATACGACATAACCTGAATATACAGGGGGTTAGATGGGGAAATCCAACCCACAAATGTGGTCTCTTCACAGACGACATGCTCCTGTTTCTAACTGCTCCCATTACCTCCCTTCCCAACCTCTACAAAACCCTCACAAAATTCTCGAAAACATCGGGACTAAGGGATAATTATACCAAATCACAGGCCTTAAACGTATCTCTTCCGTTAACCACAGTGACCCTACTCCAACAATCCGTCCAATTTGAATGGAGCCCAGCCTCCATCAAATATTTAGGGATCGCCCTCACAGCTCGAGCAGAATCCTTATACACCAAAAACTACCCTCCCTTATTTCAAAAACTGGAAGCGGATTTTAAAAACTGGTCGAAATATGAGCTCTCCTGGTTAGGCCGTATTACCTCTATAAAAATGACCCTTCTCCCGAGAATTTTATATTTCTTTCGCTCCCTCCACGTCCCAATCTGAAAAGATCAGCTATGGCCCTTACAAAGCAAGATACTGAAATTCATCTGGGGAAATTCGGGTTACAGGTTTTCCCAACATACCCTATATCTCCACAGCAAAAAAGAGGGTTGGGATTACCAGATCTCTACAAATACTTAGCAGCCAGGCTAGCCCAATTCTCCACAGTTTACTTGAGATTTGAAAAACCAGATCGGGTCCAGATTGAAAGGCAGGCTGTCCCCCAGTATACCCTTGACTACCTTCTATGGTGTCCCTAAAAACAAAGACCATCAATTCTTGCTCCTTCCCTTTCTCACTCATACGCTCTCTGGGATAGTGTCTGAAATCTTCTGGCCATAGTTTCCAGGGGACAACCTCTTGCCCACATATTCCACAACCCGAACTTCCCTCCCGGTATGGACATTAAAGGCCTGTACCGCATAGGACACTACTTCACGGCTAAAGACCCCTTCACTCTAAATCACTGTATCAACAACCTGGATCTCCCGGAATCTGAAAAATTCAGATTTGGACAAATCTCCCATTTTTTACGCAAAATCTGGATGGAAAAGCCTCCCCCCCCCAAATTCACGGACTGTGAGCTCTGGTGTGGACAGGCCATGGGGCAGAGGGGTGACATATCGGTCATCTACTCATCACTCACCCAACCAACAGGAAAATTCACATACATGACAGCTTGGGAGGCCAAACTCCAATATGAGTGGGACCTGGAGACCTGGCAAAATGCCTGCTCTAAAGCCTATAGGGGTATCCTAAACACTTCATTGATGGAAGCAAACCTAAAGGTCCTCATGAGATGGTACATAACTCCCACCAGACTCGCAACTATATACCCCTCAGCAGACCCCTGTTGCTTCAGAGGGTGCCAACTCCTAGGCTCGATGGTGCACGTCTGGTAGGAATGCCCCAGAATCAGACCAATATGGACAAGAATCTTTAATCTTATACATAAGGTCACGGAGTGCTCGGTCCCCAGTTCTGCATCGGTCACACTCTTAAATGCCCATATCCCGAACAGCCCCAAGCCTAAGCAAAAGTTGATTCACTTTATATTTCTGGGGGCTAAGCTCACCATTGCTAGGGCATGGAAACATCTGAGGATCCCCTTTATAGCTATAAAACGTAAAATTTCTTGGATAATGACTCATGAGAAACTTGCCAGTATCCTGCTGAACACATCCCACAAGTTTGAATCAGTATGGGAACCTTTGGCAGCTTGTTGTAGAATTTCCTTCATTGCAGGGGTCCCCCCAGATCGTCCTAAGCATCCAGCTAGAATTTGGTATGCACCCCCTTCCCTCCCTAACCTTTCCTTTCTTTCTCTTCCCTTTTCTTCTACCTCTCTTTGGTTCATCCTTGTAGGCTAGGCCCATCTCAAGGGTTTGTTTTCATTTTATGGGTTATTAAGCCTAGGGGGCAGCACACTAAGCCTAGCTCAGCAAAAGACAACACCCCCAAGCTGAGGGGGGCATCAGCTCAGGCTTAACTCACCCCAGGACGCAATCAACCGTGGGCGGAGGAGGTGTGGGGGGGCTTGTTGGGGGCACAGGAAAAACCCATTAGGAGTGTCCGGGGCAGGCTTAGGCCCCCAGAATGACTACCATTAAATTGATCTCCCTCTTACCATTATACCCTAAACCTAGGGATAGAGTACATTACCTCATAGTGCTGCTGGTTAAACCCTACTGGGCTTATGTTTTGGTAAAGATTCACTGTATTGTATGCACATCTGTTATATGTTGTTATGTGACCTACCTTGGGTCGAACATTTGACATGCCTATATTTTGTTTGACTTTGAGAAATCAATAAAAATCTATTGTAAGTAAAACGTACCTTACCTGCACTCACTCGCAGGTCCTTGTGCCTCAACAGCCAACAAGTATTCAGTACTTTCGTAGTATGGAGAAGAATGAGACCTGCTCCTGTGTGATGGTCCCCAAGCCTTGTAGCCAATTTCTAGCCCCAAGCATTGACACGTGACCCCGGGGTTGGTGACATCACTGCTCCCCCAATCTTAGAGCCAGCTGAAGAGGAACAAGGAGCTTTGAAGAGTGCAGGTAAGGTGAGTAAAAGGGGGTCAGGGCAAGCAGCTGAATGCACAGTTAAGACTATAGCCACTGTAATCCAGCCCAAATTGCATATTACTTACTGTTTAAAGAAACTTTAAAAAACTTGTTTCCAGGGGTTAGGCAGCGCCATCTTAAGTATTGTTTTCTGAGTCCACAGTGGAGTGTATTTCCGCCCTTACATTGAGCACTTCCTGTACTGTTAACCAAGCCTCCTTCTCAATCCAACATTTCTATGGCAACCCTGCTTCCCTGTTCAAAGCTTACTTGTTTATTTCATAGTACTTGTGCCGATGTCTAATGTTTCCCTTTGTCAGACTTATCGGCTTCAGCTGATAAGACTGCAGTAATGGCTGCAGTTTAGACTGTATGTGAGGTCACATGGTGTGTAGGAGAAAGCTCTGAGTGATTAGCAGAGTTCAGTGTTGTGCTGTAGGAAGTCTTGATAACAGATAGATAAGACATAGAGAGTGTGCCGTAAATCAGGGGAGATCTGGGCATGCTCAGTGACTTCATTCTACAGAACAACAAGGATTACAACAATACTAAGCAAGTAAGACGATATCTACAAGCAGTGTCCATTAGGGTTTTTTATGCTGATTTACATGGGACAAAGTTGTGGGGGAGGGTTTACAACCACTTTAAATATTCTGTTTAGCCATTTTTGCGTCATACACATCTGCCAGACAGCACACTGACTGACACTACTTTTTCCACAGCCCCGGAAGGATTTACCCCCTTCCTGACCAGAGCATTTTTTGAGATTCGCCACTGCAACACTTTAACTGACAATTGTGCGGTCGTGCGACGTGGCTCCCAGGTATTTGATCACCTCTGCGGTTTTTATTTTTGCACTATAAACAAAAAAAATTGTGTCCATTTTTAAAAAGACGCATTATTTTTTACATTTTGCTATAATAAATATCCCCAAAAAATATATAAAAAAAAAAAAAAATTCTCAGTTTAGGCCGATACGTATTCTTATACATATTTTTGGTAATAAAAATCACAAAAAACATTTATTGATTGGTTTGCGCAAAAGTCTACAAAATAAGGGAAAGTTTTGTGGCATTTTTATTGATAATTTTTTTGTTACTGGTAATGGCAGCGATCAGCAATTTTTATCCTGACTGCGACATTATGGCAGACACATCGGACAATTTGACACATTTTTGAGACCATTGGCATTAATACAGCTAGCAATGCTAAAAAATTGCATTGATTACTGTAAAAATGTCACTGGTAGTGAAGGGGTTAACCATTAGATGGCGCTGTAGGGGTTAAGTGTGTCCTAGGGAGTGATTCTAACTGTGGGGGGAGGTGCTGTGTGTGACATGTCACTGAAAACCGCTCCTGATTACAGTGAGAGCTGATCAGTGACACTGTCACTAGGCAGAATGGGGAGATGCTTGTTTACATTAGCATCTCCCCGTTCTTCCTCACCGTGAGACGATTGCGGGTATCCCCGCAGACATCGGGTCCGCTAGACCCACGATCACGGCACACGCACGCCCGTGAGCCAGAGTCTTTAAGGGCAAAGTACAGGAATGTTAATCTGCCCGTACGTGCCCTTCTCCCGCAGTATATCTGCGTGAGGCAGTTCGGAAGCGGTTAAAGCAAAATGTAACTGTATCTTAGCACTTTTTACTTCATTTTTAATATTTAAAGCAAACTCCATCCATTTATGTCTCCATGCTTTATTTTGTCAAGAAATCACTTTGAAAATCACATCCTAGCATTTCTAGCCAAGGCCATCTTGCATACCCCCCAACTTTCTGAGATGGGAACGAGGGACACATATTAGCAAAAGTATGTCGACATAAAATACACCTTTGCAACCCTTAAAAGAGAATTATACAAGAAAAGTTTTTTTGTCACTATTCCTTTACACTGGCTTTTGAAATTTACAAATGCAGCAATTTAGAAATTGGATGAAAGGTTTAGCACTGCGCTATACAAGTCACTCACTCACTCACTCACTGGGAAACACTTTTTAAAAGATAAATAGTGCATTTTATATACAACTATATAGATCAGACCCCAATGAGGGACAAATAAGGAGGAAAGAGGGTCAGAGGGGCTTTGTTCCAAAAAAGGGACAGTCCCTCAATCTCAGGGACAATTGGGAGCTATGTATTTTGAGTAAGGGCAGACGATTTATGTAGCACTTACTTCCTGGAATACATCTGCCCTTAGCTCAGGCTTGCAGGCAGGAGGTTGTGCTTAGCTGAGAAAGCCCCTCCTCCAGATGAAAGAAAAAAAATATCCTAGAAGACTCCTAGCATGTATAGCATAATTTTGGCCTAGGTCAGAAACGAGGAAGCAGCTGAAGAAATGTAAAAAATGAAACGTTTGTAGCGCCGGTACTCCTGAAGAGTATGCGCTATGTCTGTAAATTTCGTTTTTCCCAAGACTATAGTTGAGTCTTGGGGTTAATTGTTCTAAATTTGTGGTTTTGGCATCAGTTTGGCTGGGCTGTACTAATGTTCTGCCTGGTCATAGGTGTAGTTAGCACTTTGGCAGGCATTGGAACGCAGTCTGGTTAGACGCATTGAGTGCCGGTCTCTCTCTCTGAGCCAATCGGTGGGTGCGTTGTCTGGCTGTGTATTCCGGGAAAGGGTACTTAAGGTGCCGAAGTCACGTGGTTCTGGGTTTCCGGTCCAGAAGTATGTTCTGACTCCTTGGTCCTGGTCCTCCTGACCAGTCCCCAGAGGCCCTCATGGCCTGGGGTGTGGATCCATCCATTTCCGAGTCCCGGAACTTGCTTGTCCAAGGCACAGTAACTGGAAGGAGGATTCTAAAGTGGTCCGGTGCCGTCTCGGGTTTTGGAGAGGCTCAGCAACTCGTCATGCAACCAGAGGAGGACTCTTCAAAAGAGGGCCACGCACAAGGCTGGCTGCTCTGAAAGAGCCTGGATGTTGAGCTGTATGGACACTAATTGAATCCACAGTTCTTACAGTATCGCTGGACCGGCTGCAAGATACTGGTACCGCAAGAAGGGTCTTATTTCTATCCTTATGTTACAAGTAAGTTCCTGTTAGAGACTTTCTGTGTTTGTCTAAAAGGTGGCAACCAAGTCTGTGGCAGAGACTTTGCTAAGTTTGATTCATGTGTCGGTTGCTAAGTCCATAAACCATGATTTATCCGACAGTGGAAATATCCAGTTGGCTACTCCCTGGATTATCTAGAGAGAGACATTTATTAAGTGTCAGCAGTTTCAAAGTGTCTGACCTTCCACACCTATACCCTCTACTCCCAAATGAGAGACTGTGTTTCTGTCCAATGTTTTAAGCAAATAAAAATTCCAAAGGGAATTCAGGTGTCGGTCTCTGCAGTTATTGGGCCATCAAACCTCGGGAACCCCTAGACAAGAACGACGAGCTACAAGGCGGAGGAAGTAAACGGTAAGCCGAGAAAACCAGCCACTCCTTCAGGAGTCAGTGCTACACGTTTAAAACATATAAATATAATATACCGTCTTATCTATTTACTATGGCTAGCAGGATAAGAATAAAAATAGTGGATGTTAATTCAGAGAGTTTAATTCCACTTTAAAGAAAATAGTGGTGCCACTGCTAATAGGACAATGTAGGAGCAGCCACATACAGATAAGACATGAGCTCTGCTCACTTTGTTTTTCCCCCCGTCAGCATGTTCCCTGTTAGCACATGTGCAAGTACCAGCTAAGAAATATAAAAGTTCCTTATCGTACAACGGGATACTGCAGCCCTTAAATTTATCGTTCTGCATCGTGTTTTAAAGTTGTATTGATGTTGTAATGATACCACCTCTAAATGACAGATCCCCTGGATTGTCCCAAATAAAAGCCAGCAGGGATCTGTCATTTAGCAGCCATGATGCTACCACAGCTAAATGACAGATTCCTGGCCACTGTTTGTAAACACAAAATTACACTTTTAAGGGTAGGTTCACATCTGTGCAAGTGGTGCCACTGCGGGACCCACACAAATAGTGGCAGCCACAACCACTTACACAGAGGAATGTGGGACCCGTGGGAGAGTGCCATTAATCCTAATGGCACGCCACCCTCACTGGAAATTGCACCTGCAACTGGAAATCTCAGTTCCCGTGTGGGCTGCGATTTAAAAAATAGCGCAGAGATTTCTTTCCTGCGTATCGTAGGGCACGGCAGCCCATTCAAATAATTGGAAAAAACGATCAAAAACAGCGCATCAAAGGGACTAGTAGATTGATGTGAAAAAGACTTTAAAATGTCATTTATTAAATGTAAACAATGAACACAGACATCTGATCCCTGCAGGATCTAAAACACATAAAAAACACCAATCATAAAACGGACAGATGTTTGATAATGAAAAGCTCCTCAGATCTCTCAATTAAAACTTTGGAAAGGTGAAAACCAAAGACCAATGTGTACAGCTATCGAATGCAATCAATCATCTGAAAGAACCCAGAGCGTTGTATGAAAAGTCAGTGTAAACGAATGGAACAACGTTCCTAGGGACACTCACTTCATAGGTGTTCAATGGGCTGCAGAGCTGATGAATCCAGTCTGATGACCGAGGGGGAGGTGTTTATTTCAGCTCCATCTGAAGCGTTCGGCTTGGAGGCAGAGGTGTAGTGCTGCACGCTGGGTGGTAAGGATCAAGCTTAGTCACCAGATGATATCAGCTGTACACATAGGCAGCTTAGAGAATGCTGCACTGCTTGCAGCGCCGCTTGTCCGAGCGGCTGTGGATCACATGAGAGGCTTGTCACGTGGAAGGCTGTGAAGGGGAAGGTTGCTATGCCGACTCTCCTGCTTACATGTTTCGCGCTCCTGCGCTTTGACAAAGCTGTCCCTCTCCTGCTTACATGTTTCGCGCTCCTGCGCTTTGACAAGCCGAACGCTTCAGATGGAGCTGAAATAAACACCTCCCCCTCGGTCATCAGACTGGATTCATCAGCTCTGCAGCCCATTGAACACCTATGAAGTGAGTGTCCCTAGGAACGTTGTTCCATTAGTTTACACTGACTTTTCATACAACGCTCTGGGTTCTTTCAGATGATTGATTGCATTCGATAGCTGTACACATTGGTCTTTGGTTTTCACCTTTCCAAAGTTTTAATTGAGAGATCTGAGGAGCTTTTCATTATCAAACATCTGTCCGTTTTATGATTGGTGTTTTTTATGTGTTTTAGATCCTGCAGGGATCAGATGTCTGTGTTCATTGTTTACATTTAATAAATGACATTTTAAAGTCTTTTTCACATCAATCTACTAGTCCCTTTGATGCGCTGTTTTTGATCGTTTTTTCTGCTGCATCCATTTTTTGCCAAGTCCATAATGGGTTAACAGCCGCACATTGAGACCATCTACAGGACATTTATTTAAATAAACGAACATCCCACGAGATAGCCAAGCGCTCTTAAAGAGTCCAGTCATTTGTGCGCCAACTTTATATTGTTTTGTTTTACATTCAAATAATTGGACTCTCGTACCCACGCAAACTGCGGTCGCACAGGTGTTTCCGCATTTCTGACTCACAGACAGAAAAAAACTTTGATAGAGGTTTTATTTCTTTCCCACTTTACTAAAACGTATTTTTAGGGCTGTGGAAATTAACGATTAATTCCTCGATTAATCGTAAATTTTTTTGATCAATCAAAATTCTTTTGATTGGTAGGCTGCACTGCCCTGGGGCCACTTTGGGCCAAGCTGGGGCTGCAGCGCTTCCCTCCCTCCTCCTCCTCCTCCACCCAACGTCATACACAGTTTGCGGGTCTCCGAGCTGAGTGTGAAGACTTTGGCTGCGCTGTGAGAAAAGTCCCGCCCTCGTCCTAGATCAGCTCGTATGATAGACACAGTGTTCTGTCTATCACATGAGCTGATCTAGGAGGAGGGCGGGACTTTTCTCACGATCGCGGCCAAAGTTTTCACACTCAGCTCGGAGACACACAGCGGGAGATTCCCGCAGACTGTGTAATCTAGGCACAGGTACTGACTACAGTAAGGCTGAGATTATGGGCACAGTGAGATTGCATTATGGGCATGGTGAGACTGCATTATGGGCACGGTGAGGCTGCCATTATAGGCACGTTGAGGCTGCCATTATTCACACGGTGAGACTGCAATTATGGGCACGGTGAGACAGCATTATGGGCACGGTGAGGCTGCGATTATGGGCATGGTGAGGCTGCAATTATGGGTACGGTGAGACTGTATTATGGGAATGGTGAGGCTGAGATTATGGGCACGGTAAGTCTTAGATTATGGGAACGGTGAGACTGCATTATGGGCAGGGTAAGGCTGCGATTATGGACACAGTGAGGCTGCGATTATGGGCACGGTGAGACTGCATTATGGGAACAGTGAGGCTGCGATTATGGGCATGGTGAGACAGCATTATGGGCACAGTGAGACTGTGATTATAGGCACAGTGAGGCTGTGATTATAGGCACGGCGAGGCTGCGATTATGGGCATGGTGAGACAGCATTATGGGCACTGTGAGGCTGCGATTATGGGCACGGTGAGACTGCATTATGGGAACGGTGAGGCTGCGATTATGGGCACGGTAAGTCTGAGATTATGGGCACAGTGAGACTGCATTATGGGCACCGTAAGTCTGAGATTATTGGCACGGTGAGACTGCATTATGGATATGGTAAGGCTGCGATTATGGGCACGGTGAGGCTGCGATTATGGGCATGGTAAGGTTAAGATTATGGGCACGGTGAGGCTGAGTTTATGAGGTGTGATGGCCTAGCCATGCCCCGCTATGTCTGGCCGTTGCCATAAAATGGTACTAAATCAGCTAAAAGTAATTGGATCTGTATGTCCATTATAATTCATCAAAATTAGTCGATTAATCGATTAAAAAAAAAAGATTAATCGAACACGAAAATTGTAATCAGTAACAGCCCTACTTATTTTTGCTGCTGTCTCTGTCCTGTGATTTTCCATCACTTCCTATTCCTGTAAAATTGTTTCTAAGAGGAAACAGCACTAAAAACCCGACAGAGGTTCTAACTTTGACCATTTCCTCAAAGATAAAAAAAAAAAAAGAAGAAGATGAAATCTTGTAACTACATTTCTACAAAGTCAGCTTCCTTCTTTTCTGTAAACAGTATTTAAAGAGACACTGCCACTTTCTCATACAGGGAAAAAAGCCCCCTGACACCTTATATTTACCTTTCCTGTGCCCCTCCTCGACTTCTGGTGCTCAACTCAGATGTGTCAGTGACTGGAGTGAGTAGTGGCATCAATGCTTTAGCCCTGCGTTTGGCTGATCCCTGTAGTGTTGCCAGATGCAACTGAAAGAATGGCGAAGGCTTCTATTGTGACACAATGAAATTAGCCAGTCATTCATGTGGTGAAAATTGAAATAAAAAAAGACTTTAGGGAAAAAAATACAATTTATTTTTTAAGACAAATAAATAAAGCTTGACTTTAATAGCTCGTAGGAATTCATCATGGTGTCCATTTTGCTGAATTCTCCCCTTCCTGCCTGGATGTGGCAGAAAAGTAAATCAGAATTGTCAACAAAAAAGTTTTTGCTTCTCGCTAATTAGTCTCTGCTGGTTAGCCGGTTAAGAAGGTAAAAAATAAAAGCTTAGGCAATAGAAGAACAGAGCTTTTGTCTGTCTTTTTTCTATTTTATTCTCTATATATTTTTCTCTTCTTTTTTTCCTTTTTTTTTGGCATTTGTTATAGCTGAGTGCAATGTACTACAAGGAGAAGGGCAGGAAAGTTGAGTAAAAAGGGGCAGGCATTAGCAGACAGTGTCTCTTTGCCTGCAAGCCTACAATGTCTATTTTATTTTCTTTCTTTTTTTCATCTTGAGTTAGCTTTTCATAGTTACAAGGTTGAATAAAAACAATAGTCCATCCAGTTCAACCTGTATTGGTGTATGTGTGTCATTGTCGATAATCATCTCCCATATCTCTGTATATTGTGTTCACTAAGATGCACGTCCAAGAGTCTTTTAAAAATATCAATACTCCCCGCTGACACCACCAATTTTGGAAGAGAGTTCCACCTCCTTTTCACATTTTTCAATTAAAGTGAAAAAAAAAACTAACACATTAAATTAGGAGAAAGGTATAAATTTTGATTCTCAGGGAGGGTATCATACAGTGCATCCGGAAAGAATACACAGCGCTTCACTTTTCCCACATTTTGCTATGGTATGGCCTTATTCCAAAACGCATTAAATTCATTATTTTCCTCAAAATTCTACAAACAATACCCCATAATGACAATGTGAAAGAAGTTTGTTTGGGGGCGTGGCCTAACTCCGGACGAAGATGGATGCCTGATCCCTTAGCTCCGGCACTCAGGAGAACAATCCTCCTTAATCAGGGCGAATCCTGCAGCATCCACGCCAGGAATCAAAAGATCTGAGTCCCCCAGCACCCCAGGCTTAGATGGAGCAGCAGCAGCAGCCGCCGGTAAGCATTCCGGCGATGTTCCGGACAGCGCACGGAGAAGGCCCCAAAGCCGCAGCCTCGCCTAAGCAGCCCATGCCGCCCGGCGGCTCCGCGGCCTCCGCGGACACCGCTAATAGCGCGAACAGCGCTCAAAATCAAGGGACACACCATCAACACTCGTTTACCCTAGCAGACCTCCAGACCAACCTGCAGGCCATGTCAATGGACATAAAAGCCTCCTTTTCTGCTGCCATTAATGACATCAGATCTGACATACAGAGCATTGCAGCCAGGACAGGAGCAATAGAACAAACAGCAGCTCACCAGGCAGAAGCAATAAAGCAGGTGCAAAGACATGCAGACATCCATCTCAATCATATTATTGATATGCACCGCCGCATAGAAGATTTGGACAATAGGGGGAGGAGACACAACATTAGAATTAGAGGGGTCCCTGAAATGGCTGATCAAAACCCAGTTGAACAAACAGCAGCCGCTCTATTCAATGACATCCTGGACAGACCCCCTGACTCCCCTATTGAATTCGAGAGGATACACAGAGCTCTTCGACCCAGGGGTAGAGATGATGATCCCCCTAGAGACATAATATGCTGCCTTGTTAATTTTCCCCTTAAGGAAGCAATCCTCAAGTAAGCAAGAGAAAAAGGTAGAATCATATTTAATGGAAATGAAATCAAACTGTACCAAGACCTATCAAATATCACGCTACAGCAGCGCAAAGCTCTACGCCCGATCACAGAACAACTGCGCACCAGAGGCATTCCATACAGATGGAAATTTCCGTTCTGCCTCTCAGCTACATGGAGGGGCCACACAGCACTACTACGCACACCAGAAGACCTCCAGACTTTCTCTGAAACTCTAGATCTTCCCAGAATTGAAGTTCCGGACTGGTACAGCACCTTCACTCCGAACGAATCCTGGATTTCAATCTCTAACAACCTCACTCCGAGATCCCAGAGGAATAGAGACCGCCGTCGCAGATCACCGTCTCCACACTTCAGCAGAAGAAACGCCCACCAAAGAAGTCCCGGAATTTCCCCACCCAGACGCAGAGATCGCATAGATCACTGAGAGCAAATGGACACCTGAATACTTACCTTCCAGGAGAAATCTTACTCCTAGAAACCCTTTATAACTTTGACTTTGTTCACCTCACGCTAATAAGTCCCACCTCTTTTCTCTCAAATTGCTATATTTCCACTTTATCGCTCCTTACTCAGCTCCGCGCTGGCTTATTCCTCTCATCTCTCTCCCTCTCTCTATGAAGGACTCCTTAAGCACCGACTGGTAAGAAACTTTGGGAAGGGATCAAGGGTTCTTAAGAGGGAGGCGGAGGGGAAGTGTGAGGGCATATCTTCTATACCTAACTGTCATGATCCCCGTGGATTAAATGTGGTTTTAGATCACCCCACTAACTCAGATTAGAAACATTAGAAACATCCCCTCCCCCCCATCTGATGTGGATCTTTCGATCATCCATGGTAATAATAACCCCGGTAGTTGAGATAATTTTCTAAACAACCCAGACATGCCAAGCCCCAGATTAGATAACCAATGCTTAATGGTATGCTATGATACCAAAAAGAAGTAATGAGGGCAGGGAGAATAAGGAAAACAGGGAATACAGAGATTTCTAAGGCAATTAGAATACCTTATTGCTATGTTAGCAATTCTCGCTAACCCACAGGGACCTTATTTTAGGGTTAAAGGAAGAGAACAAATGCAAAAAAAAAGGGGGGGTGTGTGCAGTACCACACACCCTAAGGTTAACGAACATATCGCTCAGTTTACAAATTGATAGATATACATTTGCATTTTACGAAATGTTTTTTTTTTTTTCTTTTCATACACGCTCTCTATCTCAAAGATAAGATTGTCTAGTTAAGAAAACTGGGTATAAGATGTTTACGATGTTTACAATGTTGTTACGGGTTAATATTGTTTGCAGTTCGAAATTGTAATAGAGTTGTTTCTAATAGTGGTAAACCCAAGGGTGCGACCCGCCCCCTAGGTAGTTTGGAGGTGTTTCCACTAATCGCTGGAAAGCAACCCAAATCCCTTTTTTTTTCCTCTTTTTTTTCCCTCCTGTATTCCACCAGGAGAGATACTACTTTCAGAGCGGAGCCAACACATTCAGTATATCCATTCTGGACAGTTATTACTAGCATTTGGTAAAAATTCTGTGACTACACATCACACACCATCTCCATTGTTTTAAAATAAACACAAAGATATGGTCAAACACTTGTTCCTACTGTTATAACGTTGATTACAAATATGGGTCATTGGAGTTGCTTAAAGCGGGCTCATTGTTTTCATCACGATATACATCTGGTGAAACCATCCTTTAGACCGGAACTAGAGGCATACTCCAAAGACCAGGTTATCGCTTTATTAATCCCCTTAGGGCGCTAAATATATAAGAATGCATCGTTAAAAGTTATACGTTTTGGTACATCTAAAAAACAAGCTTCCAAATATGTTTCTGCAGGTATACACATAAGTTTGTAGCACAACATATCATTTCTAAAGCCATCCAACTGATACGAGGTTGAACACCACCCCTTTCCCTGGCCTACGTTATTGATAAATGTCCTGAACTACCCAATTTTGTGCTAAATGACTTCTCCCGAGTGCAGGAAGTCACTATCTGTTAGAAAAAGTATCTTTAAGGAAGAAAAGAAAAGAAAAGCAAAATAAGAGTTAAAAGAAAACACTTCCTTTTGTTTAATATTCCAATAATTAACAAGCAAACACAAGCATCCATTGAATCCCGAGTGGACCCCGAACTCACACAAAGGGCAACTATCTTTGCCCTTTGAACATACCGGATTCTTCATAGGGTAGACTAGCAGGTCTATATCTACCCCCGGTCTAACACCAAACACATACCCCTATTCCCTCCCACCCTATCCCCACTCCCCCTTTATTTTATTTTTTTATTTTTATTTTTTTATTTTTATTTTTATCTGGAACTGAACATCAAAACTCCAAGATGCCTGATTATAAACAAACACTTACTCCACTAACGATTAAATTTCTCTCAATTAATGCCAAAGGTCTTAACATACCTGAAAAAAGGTCTAGACTTCTTGATGAGCTTCATAAGCACAGAGCAAATATCATTTGTATCCAAGAAACGCATTTCAAATCTGAAAAAGCCCCAAAATTACAAGACAAAAGGTTCCCATTCGCATACCATGCCACAAACCCAGAAGGTAAAACAAAAGGGGTATCGATTCTGATTTCCAAACAGACACCTTTCCAACTCCAAGACACTATGACAGATCCTGGAGGCAGATTTATCTTTCTGAAAGGCAAAATAGGACATCATCCCATGACCATTGCTAACATATATGCCCCTAATATTAAGCAGGTAGCCTTCTTTCGCCGAACCATAGACCTTTTAACTACCTTCGCGTCGGGAATTATTATTCTAGGGGGAGACTTCAACACCCCCCTTAACCCCGCAATAGACACCTCAAATGGAACATCGAGTCTCCCATATAGAGCACTGAAACAAATCAAAATTCAGCTACAAAACCTTATGCTACATGACTCATGGAGAACCCTTAACCCCCTATCCAGGGACTATACATTTTTCTCCAATGTTCACCAAAAATATACAAGAATTGACTACTTTTTTATAACTCAACCGGACATTCCCCTTCTGAGCAACAGCACTATTGAACCGATGACGATATCCGACCATCACACAATCACCATGACACTGACCTTCCCAGAGAAAATTACCAGCACCAAAACATGGAGACTGAACACATCCTTACTGAAAGATCCCAAAGATATTTCCGAGTTTAATGACACACTAAAAGATTACTTTACAAGAAACGACAATGGGGAGACCTCTTCAATCACACAGTGGGAGGCTCACAAATGTGTTATTAGGGGCGAATTTTTACAAAAACTATCCAAAATAAAGAAGGAAAAACAAGCCAAAATAAACTCATTGATATCCCACATCCACAATCTGGAAAAATCGCATAAACAAACTATTGCAGTCTCAACATTTGAGGAACTTACAAACGCACGAAAACAGCTTGCTGAGGAACTTAATCTAAAAACCAAACGGCAATATATACTAAGACACAAAATTTATTACGAACAAGGCAACAAGAGTGGGAGACTACTCGCTAAAGCGGTACAAAGTAAAAAGTCCTCAGCAACGATCCATCAGATAATGGATAAACAAGGTAAATTACGATCCTCGAATGAGGAGATTGCAAAACAATTTGAACTCTACTACCAATCTCTTTACAATATCCCCTCCAATCCCAAAAGCCCACAAAACTCTGACCTAAGAGCCAACCTCATTCAGGACTTTTTAAGTAAATATAGTCCGCCCAGAATTTCAGATAAAACAGCCCTAAAACTAGAAGAACCGATTTCTGGCACAGAATTAGATAAAGCAATAAAAGAGATGAAGATAGGAAAAGCCCCAGGCCCTGACGGATTACCCCTACAATACTACAAAACTTTCATTGAAACATTAAAACCTCACTTCCTGAATTCTTTCCATTCTTTACATGTGGAAAATCATCCCCCTAAACAATTACTAGAAGCACATATAACTGTAATTCCCAAAGAAGTTAAGGACTTAACCCAAGTCACAAATTACAGACCGATTTCATTAATTAATGTGGATGTAAAATTATACGCAAAAATCCTAGCAAACAGAATCTTACCTTTACTAACATCCTTAATAACATTAGACCAAGTGGGCTTCATACCCGGCAGAGAGGGTAGAGATAATACGACCAAAGCGCTAAACATTATCCATTGGCTAACCTCGAAACAAAAACAAGGATTCTTTCTCTCCCTCGATGCAGAGAAGGCGTTCGATAGGGTGGCATGGGATTTCATAGACGCAGTATTAATTCATATAGGGATTCTACCCCAAATGAGATCTTATGTCAAGGCGCTCTATTCCAATCCTACAGCACGAGTCCGCGTAAATAACCACCTATCGAACGCCTTCAACTTACGAAACGGCACCCGCCAAGGATGCCCGCTTTCCCCACTCCTATTTGTTCTTACTCTAGAACCGCTGCTAAATAGGATCAGAGCTAATAATGACATCAAAGGAATAGAAATTCAGAACAACACCTACAAAATTGCAGCTTTTGCTGATGATATGCTCCTTTTCCTATCAGAACCACACACATCCCTACCCAACCTCCTTAAAGACCTGGAACATTTCCATCTTCTCTCTAATCTCAAAATAAATCATTCCAAGTCAAATGCACTTAACGTTACATTACAGGCGAGCTCAGTGGAACTATGCAAGAAAAACCACCCATTTACCTGGGCAGACACAAGCATCACTTACCGTATATACTCGAGTATAGGCCGACCCGAATATAAGCCGAGGCCCCCAATTTACCCCCAAAAAAACTGGCAAACTTATTGACTCGTGTATAAGCCGAGGGTGAGACATGCCTGTCCATCCCTGTGTGTGTGTCCGTCCATCCCTGTGTGTCCGTCCATCCCTGTGTGTCCGTCCATCCCTGTGTGTCCGTCCATCCATCCCTGTGTGAGTGTGTGTCCATCCATCCATCCATCCCTGTGTGTGTGTGTCTCCATCCATCCATCCATCCATCCCTGTGTGTGTGTGTCTCCATCCATCCATCCCTGTGTGTGTGTGTGTCTCCATCCATCCATCCATCCCTGTGTGTGTGTGTGTGTCTCCATCCATCCGTGTGTGTGTGTGTGTGTGTGTGTGTGTGTGTGTGTGTGTGTGTGTGTGTCCAGCCTACCTGTGTCCCGAGCCTTTGTCCCGAGCCTCCGTCCCGTGCCTTGCCTCCTTGCCTCCGTCCCGTGCCGTGCCTTGCCTCCGTCCCGTGTCGTGCCTTGCCTTGCCTCCGTCCCGTCCCGTCCCGTCCCGTGCCGTGCCTTGCCTTGCCTTGCCTCCGTCCCGTGCCCTCTTCGTCGGCGCCTCGGCGGCCATTGTAAAATTCAAAAGCCGCGCCTCCGCCTTCGCCTGTGATAGGCGGAACACTGAATTTCCCAGCAGCCTGTGTTCCGCCTATCACGGACATCGTATCATCCTCGTCCGTAGTACGAGGATGATACGATGTCCGTGATAGGCGGAACACAGGCTGCTGGGAAATTCAGTGTTCCGCCTATCACAGGCGAAGGCGGAGCCGGAGGCGCGGCTTTTGAATCCTAGAATGGCCGCTGTCTGTCTGCTCGACACGCTGATCGAGCGGGCAGACAGCGATGACTCGAGTATAAGCCGAGGGGGGCACTTTCAGCCTCAAAAAAGAGGCTGAAAATCTCGGCTTATACTCGAGTATATACGGTATTTGGGCATTGAAATTCCCTCGGACTTAGAAAAATTATTCCAGCTTAACTTTTTACCCATTTTAAAAGAAACTCGAGAAGACTTGAAAAGATGGAATGCCCTAAACATTTCGTGGTTCGGCAGAGCCTCACTGATAAAAATGACAATTTTACCTAGATACCTTTACGTTATGCAGACAGTTCCCATCAGAGTGCCCTCATCTTTTTTCACAGCCTTTCGTAAAGCATGCTCCTTGTTTATTTGGAGAGGCAAAACCCCCAGAATAAAAATTGCCAGATTAAACCTCCCTAAACACAAGGGTGGCATAGCTCTCCCAGATCTTAGGAAATATTACCAAGCTACTCTTTTAACGCGTATAGTGGATTGGAACATTCATCAATCTGTAAAGGATTGGGTGACGCTAGAACAATCCCAATTTCCCCTACCAATTAAATCACTCCCGTGGATTAACCCTAAATTTCACTCTAGCGATATAAGGACACATCCTCTAGTTGGACCCACTTTAGAAACCTTTAACAGTACATTCAAATCCAAAAACTCTACCCCCTGGTATGGCCCCCTCACCCCCTTAGCAAACAATCCTGATTTCCCACCAGGTTTAGAAATAAATTTTCTCAAACAGAACTGGCCACATAAGGAAATCCTCACCAAGCATTTCTTTAAATATGGGAAATTACTCTCTAGAGAAGACCTACATGACACTATAGCACCCTTCCACATACCCCTTTGGTCTTATACCCAAATTAGACATTTCCTAACCAACAAACAGATATCACATCATTTGACAAAACCCCTAACGACAGTGGAAGACCTTTGTTCGAAAAATACACCACACAGACACCTCATCTCAATCATATATAACTCATTATTCGAGGGTGCACCAGACTTAGCTAGTACATCATACAAAAACTGGGAAAGAGACCTCGACATTTCGATCTCCGAAAAACAGTGGGAGAAAATACATATTTATGCACACAAAGGGTCGCTAAATGTAGCTACTCAGGAATGCAGCTATAAGATCTTATCCAGATGGTATAGGACACCCTCCATCTTACACAAATTTTCCCCCACAATCTCAGAAAAATGCTGGAGATGCAACCGAGAGGAAGGGTCGATGATCCACATATGGTGGTCCTGCCCCTTAATCCAGACATTCTGGGAAGCGGTTCACGATACCATTAACAAGATATCCTCAGAACCCCTGAGCTTTAATGCCGCACAGTACCTCATTCATGTAAACGATATCCCTAGGAAAAAATACCTAAAATCATTACCAATGTTTATGGTCAACGCTGCACGTCATTGTATCCCCTTCCACTGGCGCTCCGAATCTGTTCCAACGAAAAGGGAATGGTTTCGGAGAATAAATAAGATAGAGCAAATTGAAGAGCTTATTAGTATTTCTCAGGAAAAAATCACCAGATTCTATGCAACATGGCATGAATGGATAGAATACAAGAATTCTCAAGAATATAAATCAACTATTACTCAGTAATGAAGCAAGGTTTTAGGAGATGTAATCATTTATTAACGAAATTGTATCTGTAAATTTCAGTGTTTTTTTTTTTTTTTTTTTCTTCCTCAACCCTCCCCAACCCCCCCCTCTCCCTATCTATTTGTATTCAATTTAACAAACAGCTGTCCTCCATTAATACGGTGTATTAATATGACTATTTGATCTTTTACTTAATGTATTACCTATTTAAATATTGTCCTTTTTTAACAATGCAATTGTACCCGACTTTTGTTACATATACAATATGCGCTTCTATGTATTTTGTTACTTTAAGTTGTATTATATCCACTTTTTTTAACCAATAAAAACTTGTGAAACAAAAAAAAAAAAAAGAAGTTTGTTTGAAATCTTTGGAAATTTTTCAAGAATAAAAAACGAAAAAAAATGTACAAGTATTCACAACCTTTGTTCAATACTTTGTTGAAGCACCTTTGGCACCAATTACAGCCTCAAGTCTTTTTGAGTATGATGCTACAAGCTTGCCACACTTATTTTGGGCAGTTTCTTCCATTCTTTTTTGCAGGACTTCTTAAGCTCCATCAGGTTGAATGAGGAGCATCAGTGCACAGCCATTTTCAGATCTCTCCAGAGATGTTCAATCAGGTTCAAGTCTGGGCTTTGGCTGGGCCACTTAAGGACATTTACAGAATTTTCCCATAGCCAATGCTTTATCTTGGCTGTGTGCTTAGGGTTGTTGTCCTGTTGGAAGATGAACCTTCGCCTTAGTCTGAGGTCCAGAGCACTCTGGAGCAGGTTTTCATCAAAGATGTCTCTGTACATTGCTGCATTCATCTTTTCCTCAATCCTGTCCTATTCTCCCAGTTCCTTCTGCTACAAAACATCCCTACAGCATGATGCTACCACCACCATGCTTCACTGTAGGGATAGTATTGGCCAGGAGATGAGTGGCGCCTGGTTTGCTCCAGACATGACTCTTGCCATTCGAGCCAAAGAGTTCAATCTTGTTTCACATGGTATGAGAGTCATTCAGGTGCCTTTTGGCAAACTCCAGACGGGCTGTCATGTACCTTTTACTGAGAAGTGGCTTCAATCTGGCCACTCTACCATGCAGGCCTGATTGGTGGACTGCTGCAGTGATTATCCTGCGGTTGTTCTTCTGGAAGGTTCTCTTCTCTCCACAGAGAAGCGCTGTTGCTCTGTCAGAGTGACCATTGAGTTCTTGATCACCTCCCTGCCTAAGGCCCTTCTCCCCCGATCACTCAGTTTGGCCAGGCAGCCCAGTCAAAGAAGACTCCTGATGGTTTCAAACTTCTTCCATTTATGGATCATGGAAGCCACTGTGCTCATTTGGGACCTTCAATGCTGCAGAAATGTTTCTGTACCCTTTCCCAGATCTGTGCCCCCATGCAATCCGGTCTTGGAGGTCTACATACAATTCCTTGGACTTCATGGCTTGGTTTGTGCTGTGGGACCTCATATAGACAAGAGTGTGCCTTTCAAAATCATGTCCAATCAACTGAATTTACCACCGGTGGACTCCAATCAAGTTGTAGAAACATCCCAAGGATGATCAGTTGGAAACAGGATGCACCTGAGCTCAATTTTGATTGTCATGTGAATACTTATGTACATGTGATTTTTTTTTTTTCTTTTTTTTTTTAATACATTTGAAAAGATTTCAAACAAACTTCTTTCACGTTGTCATTAAGGGGTATTGTTTGTAGAATTTTGACGAAAGTACTGAATTGAATCCGTATTGGAATAAGGCTGTAACATAACCAAATGTAAAAAAAGTGAAGCGCTGTGAATACTTTCCGGAGGCACTGTACATGATGATTGGGTGTAATGGGGTAGTTAAATTGTTTTAATTTGGGAGATTTGTTTTCCTCTCACTTCCTGTTTGTCCTATGGGACAGGATGTGAAGGAAAATCTCTCCAATAGGACACACATGACAAAACAAATCTGAATCAGGATTATAACCCTCCGTTTCTTTATCCAAAATTAAAATAAAGTGTTGTCTTTAGTTATATTTTAACCCATCATCCTCCCCTCCCCATCATTTTCCATGCACTCACTCAGCAATTAACGTGGCTGCTGGGAGCAAAGAAAGAAAATCTGGATATGGAGGAACATGTAACTAACTGCCTGTCCTCAAATGTGATAGTCCCAAAAAATGTCTTGTGGGTGCATTGATGTTTTCAACCAGGTAGGCTTCCACACCATCTGAGCTTACCTTTGCCTCCTGCAGTGGAGAGGCAGCAAGGAAGAGTTAGTGTACCTTGCTGGGGGAATGGGTTATTAGAAAATATTGTCACGAATTGTCATGAATGGCTCAAGTCACAATGCTCTTCAAACAAAACCTGATGATTTGTACAGGTCCTTCTAAAGTAATTACAATACAGAACATAGCATCGCCATTGCAATGGCACAATGTATATATCTGTGTTTCTAAAGGAATAGAAATTGGGACTGTTTTTCAGTGAAGAACTAGTTTTTTATTCAATCAGTCACCAATCAGATGCAATTTTCAAGGCAGGCTTGAATTTGATTGGTAGCTTAGAAGTAACTCCAGTTAATATCACAGTCCTTTAGTAGAAAAAAAAAAAAAGATAGTGTGTTCTGGTCCCCAGGTGGACCATTACTTTCATTCTTACAGGCAAATAACAAGCTACAAATGGTTTGGAATTATTGCTATGTTAGGTCTTAAATGAACTCGGAATTATTCTGCATATCTGGCCTGCTAGCAACTCTAACTGACACCAGAGTTTGGAAATAGAATCTTTCAGTCAATATGTTAAACTCTCAGTTCACCAGGATCAGAGCCCATCAAAACCCATCTTACGGCCGTGAAAGATTGACTTTCCCCTTTGCAGCTATTTCAAAGCATTTATGAGATATCTGCCATAGAAATGGATTGAAGCCTGTGATATTGATTTGTAAAAATAAGAAGAAAAGACTCCTGACTGTATTCTGAAGGGTCTTGACACATTGTGATCCCACATTACCCCTGCAGCAGGACACTGATGCATTCCCTAATGGTGTGGGGGCCGTGGTGTCTTACATTGAGCCTTCAGGAGGAAACAGGCCCATTCAGTTCTTGGTTCAAAGATCCTAAGCCGTCGGGTGAAAAGCACGAAAGAAAAGATTGATCAGAAAAGGCAGTCACATAGGACCGTATCAAATCTGCTGCCAGCTACATCTCCGTGGCATTTGTAATATACAGGCAATGCAGTTCAGTGGGGAGAAGAAGTTTAATAATACTCATCAAAATATTGGCTCCACAGCAAACAAAATGTGCTAAAAAAATCTTTTTAAGAGGCTGAAGTTTATCTGGTAGCAAAAAATAAATACCATTAAATGTATAATAACATACCAGGACATAAACCCCTTTATTGTTATTGGGGGCTGCAAAAGCCTTTGTACTAAAAGTAAAAGAATGCCCAAAGCCGAAACTTTTGTTTTGTTTCAGATTGGGGAATGGGTACTTCATTATCATTTTCTTTTTTTGTGTCCCCCTGAGGATGATTCACTTGTGTCCCCTTGAGCATGATTATGTTTGTACTGGTCAAAGACCTGGCTGGTCCACTGTTCACTTCTCCTTAAGATTAATCTAAATAATCGCACTGACAACAAAATTCTTTTTTGACTGGGTTGATACTTTTATTACTTAGGTATCGGCCACAGCTTGACAACTGTAAATTAACCATCAAACCAGTAAACATATATAGCTAACACCAGATCCCTTTTGCAGTGCTGAGTGGCATATCCCAACTAGGGATGAGCTTCGAGTTCGCAGGGCCGGATTAACATAGGGGCTATTGGAGCTGCAGCTCCAGGCCCCTTTCTCAAGATAGGCCCATTTGCCCAAAAAAAACAAAAAAAAACAGATTGACTTCGAGGATTGTAGCTCGGCGATCAGGAGTCACAGAGACTCCAAATTTGGGGGGTATGCAGCTAAAGACCCACTCCAGCACTGGGGCTGCTATCATCTATGGTTCCGGAGATACAGGGCTGCTTGCGCAGCCTGTCAGAAGCTACATACAAGGCGACCAGTTTAAATACAAGCTGGAACACTCTGCAGCAGACTGAGAGGATGAACTCACAGTGCTTATAATAATTATTTGTATATTACTTATGATAATTAACCCCTTGCCACCCAGGCCCATTCTGAGACTTCTCTCCTACATGTAAAAATCATCATTTTTTTATGCTAGAAAATTACTCAGAACCCTCAAGCATTATATATTGTTTTAGCAGACACCCTATAGAATAAAATGGTGGTCTTTGCAACTTTTTATGTTACACAATATTTGCGCAGCAATTTTTCAAACTTTTTTTGGAAAGAAACTGTTTCATTCATAAAAAAACACTAATTTTTACACAATTTTTTGTTGTGTACTAAGCGATGCTTTACATTTTTTTACAGGTTATATGTTTAGAGTTACAGAGGAGGTCTAGAATTATTGCTCTCGCTCTAACGATCGTGGCGTATGTAACCTGTGTGTATCTGGCTCTGATACTAACCAGTGCCTACCCAGGGATTGACTAGTATCTCTCCCCAGCCTGTCCCCACACACCCTCTCACCTGCTGACCTGTGAATGGGGCAATCACTCCCGCAGTGTTATTGTGTTCTGCCAGTGAATACAATGATTAGTGTTGCTAACTATAGCTGGCAGCACTGATTGTTTTGGGGAAAACCTGACAGGCTGGTTGTACTCAAGTTATAATAGATTGATTTGTGTAAAACCAGCTAGCCTATACATAGATCGACAATGGCTGGTCTCTGCTTAATTGGTGTAATTTCAATCCATGCATGGCCCGCTTAACCACTACGCAGTCCCTAAACATCCTTCCACAAACCTTTACATTTTTCCTTCCCAGATTACTTCATCCTCCTCTCCTATACATAGTGCCCACTGTCATACTCTCCACACTTCTCTACTGTACATACTGCTCACTGTCATACCCTCCACACTTCTCTCCTATACATAACGCCTGCTGTCATATCCTACACACTCCTCTTCTGTACATAGTGCCTGCTGTCATACACTTTTCTCCTGTACATAGTGCCCACTGTGATACCCTCCACACTCCTCTCCTATAGATAGTGCCCACTGTCATACCCTCCACACTCCTCTCCTGTACATACTACTCCCCGTCATACCCTCCACACTCCTCTCCTGTACATACTACTGACTGTCATACCCTCCACACTCCTCTCCTATACATAGTGCCCACTGTCATACCCTCCACACTCCTCTCCTGTACATACTACTCACTGTCATACCCTCCATACTCCTCTCCTATACATAGTGCCCACTGTCATACCTCCAACACTTTTCTCCTATACATAGTGCCCACTGTCATACCCTCCACACTCCTCTCCTGAAATTACTGCTTACTGTTCTACTCTCCACACTTCTCTCCTGTACATAGTGCCCACTGTCATACCCTCCACACTCTTCTCTTATACATAGTGCCCAATGTCACACCCTCTACACTCATCTGCTGTGCATACTGCCCACTGTCATACCCTTAACACTCCTCTCCTGTACATAGTGCCTTCTGCCATACCCTCCACACCTCTCTCCTGTACACCATGCCCACTGTTAGACCCTCCACATTCTTCTCCCTCACCTGCACATACTTCCCACTTTTATACCCTCCGTACTCCTCCCCTATGCCTCTTACCCACAAAAACTGTTCTTTAAAATTATACTGAATATCCTCAATGTTTCCAGCTCTAGAATGGGAACTTTTGTCAGTTCAACTAAAGGAAATCTCACAGTCCTCATATTTGTTCTGCCCCATTATTAATACTTATTTCATTTTGTAATTACTAGTGTGATGTATAGAGGAACATGGGGGATGTCAGCTACTCTAAATATAGCACTTGTAAAAAAAAGCGTCCCTGAACATATTTTTGAAATGTTGACAACTATGCACTTAGGCCCTTCCCAAGGGCCACAGGGTCAGTAGGGGGCCCCATGAGAGGCTCCTGTGATATTAAAGCGGTAGTAAACTTTTCTAACATTACTACTTTTTAGAGGCCCTGGGGTAGGTTATGCCATAATGTACAAGTATGTCCAGCATATTTGCACATTAGGGTACAGTTAAATTGTCAGACTGAGCCCTCCAGTGCTGTGCTGTGATCAATCCGACGGGGCCCAGGCACTTCCAACTTCACCCGGTCTTCCTTCTGGGTTCTGTGCCTTCGGTCACTTGCCTTGGCCAAGCTGCGTTGATGTCATTCCCACACATGCTCATGTGCATCCTCTCTCTCTCATCTCCCCCTTTCTCTCTCATCCTCCCTCCCTTACCCCTCATACCTCTTTCATCCCCTTTCTCTCTCTCATCTTCCCTCTTTCTTTAATTTAATTTGTTATAACAAAAAATAGTTTGCATTTTTATTTATTTATTGTTTATAAAAGGCCCCACCAAAATCCTCAGCACCAGGCACATGATGTTCTTAATCGGGCCCTGCATGTTCGACACGAACTTTGCCTGTTCGCCTGTTCAGCAAACAGTGAACAATTTGGGCTGTTCGCGGGAAATTCGAAAAACAGGAACACCTTGTACAAGTCTATGGGAGAAATCTAAAGTGCTAATTTTAAAGGCTAATATGCAAGTTACTGTCCTAAAAAGTGTTTGGGGACCTGGGTCCCGCCCCAGGGGACATGGATCAATGTAACAAAAAAGTTTTAAAAACAACAGTTTTTTCAGGAGCAGTGATTTTAATAATGATTAAAGTGAAACAATAAAACTTGCATATTAGCCTTTAAAATTAGCACTTTAGATTTTGAACGTTCGAGTCCCATAGACTTTAATAGGGTTCTAAAGTTCACACGAAGTTTAGGTCTGTTCGCAGGTTCTGGTGCAAACCGAACAGGGGGGTGTTCGGCTCATCCTTAATCCCAACTTTCCTTACTTATAAGCCAATTCAGATCCCAGCAATCCAGGTTAGGCACAGGGGCTTACTAAGGGCTTCCTGCTCCCCATTCAACTGACTCCATCAGCCATCTGCCACCTCAGTCAGCAAAAGGGATAACCGCCAGCTGTGACAATAAAATTGGTTTGTAGCAAACAGAAATTACATAAACCAATAGTAAACATTGCAGCCAGGATTTAACTAAAACAGTATCGAAAATTAACACAACAGACATGACACAAAGCCCAAGTCGATTTTTTTAATTTACTTATTTTTTTATTTAGTTCTCTTTTTTTTATGTTCCTTTTTTTTTTTTTTTAAGAAAACATAACGAAAAAGTACAGCAAAAAAAGGAGGGCAGGACAAGACTTGTTCCCTCATGAGGGATCAGTAATTTACATGATGCAGAAGTCACTTCCTTTTTACTTTTCCCCACCAATAACCTGCCACCAAATTTATACCACCTCACCAACCCACCCCTTAGCCATTGCTTAACCCTTTTTACACCAATGTACTGTTCCAAAGGAACCGTCTTCGGTCATGATGCCTACTTTGTTTATAGCACAGGGCATTGCGATTATCTTTGGTGCTGAAAGTCAGGCAAAATCCCAGAATTTGAGTTGTCACCAGACTCAGTATAAGTGGGAAATCTTCCTAGGGGGAAACTTGTAGTGACAACTGGGACAGAGCGTCGAGGGAACTCTCAACTGAAAAATAAAAAGGAATTCATCCACCGCAGCTAAGAACTGGTAAGCTTCAATGAATTACATTTTCGTTCTTGAGTTTAGTTATGCTTTAAAACTTTAAAGTAAACGGTTGAGGCTAGATTTACACTCGTGTGAGTCGGGGACGCTCTCATAATCATAAAAATACTGTTCTCTTTAGTAGACGTGCAAGGGTGCCATTAATTCTTAAAGACACCCAACACATCTGCAAAATGCCTCTGTTTTCACGCATGCAAAACCACATAGTGCTGCAGTATCATGCAATTCCAAATAACGTAATTAAAAAAAAAGGGTCCAGGATTTATGTAGATTGTTTTCAAAAAGGGCAGATGTGTTTCTAAATGCACAAAGTAAAATGTAAAGAATAATTTTTTCAATAGTTACATGTAGTCCTGTAAGGAACGTTATGTACTAGTTGCTGACATATGAACACTTAATATTACCATTCACATACATACATGTTTAATGTTAACTGGTCACATTTTGTCTGATGTACCTCATGATGTGCATTGACTGTCCTTTGTATTGGCATTGTCATACTGCTATGACAGAAGGTCCTTCTGCCTTCTTACATTTTGTTGAGGCTAACCTTGTAACCTTTAACCCATGGCTGCACATATGTGTAAAAGGGAAGTAGAATGTACACCACTCCAAGGCTGTCTGCAAATTAAAGATTTATTGATACTGCTGTGGCAACAAGACAGGGTGCCTGCCAAGGTCCATAACCTGGGAAATCCATGCAACAAAGAGAAAAAGCGGCATTCAGAGATGAAGAAAAATTTGTTGGTTTATTGTAGAATCAAAGGTTAAAAAACATGACACACGAGGGATCCACACTGTTCAGCAGACGCGTTTCACACAAAGTGCTTAATCATTGCTGACTATCACCGGGTGTGCATTCTCCTTTATAGACCAAAGTATGTGAATGGAACCAATCACAAAAAGACAGGTAAAAAAATCAATAACCTGTCAAAAAAGAAATGTTCAACACACCATGTGCAAATAGGATGATCAGTCAAAGGAGACATGCACACCTGGACAAAACACATATACATACATGTATAATACAAATGTCAACATGTCACAGGAGATAATTAATCTGACGTAAAATAGTATAAGCATTGAAAAACATATATAAAAGGGTTAAAACATTATACATAAAAGAATAAGAATGTATACGTATACTTTCAAAAATACAAACACATAACAGCAGAGATAGTAATGGAATCATGGTAGGAGGAAACTCATGTGTAAGGATATATAACATATGTATACATGAAAAATCCTTGAGAAAAGTCTCTGCCACAGACTTGAGCGTAACCGAGGGACATAGACAAATTTATAGAACTATCATATGGTACCAGTATCTCTCAGCCGGTTCGGCGATACAGTATGAGTGTAGATCCATGCAATGTCCTTCAACTGAGCCTCCAGGCTCCTTCAGAGAAGTAAGCCTTGTGCATGGCCTTCTCCCGAAGAGTCCTCCCCTGGATGCTTCTCCAGTTGCTGGGCCTCTCCTTAGATGAGAGGGCACTGGACCACCCTTGAATCCTCAGGCCTCGATATCCATTCAGGCCTTTTCCTGTAGTTGCTATGCCTCGGGCTATCCAGCCCTGAGACTTGGAATTGCATGGATCCGCACCTCAGGCCAGGAGGGCCACGGGGGTGGGTCAGGAGGACCAGGACCAAACAGGCAGAAAATATCTTCTGGACCGAACCCCGAAGCACGTGATGTCAATACTTTAAATACCACCTCTCAGAGTGCACAGCAGGAGAACACTCCTACTGGGCTGGTTCCGAGAAAACGTGGCACTCAATACACCCAGATAAACTGCGTTCTACCACTTGCCGGCGGTGACAGCGACACCTGCGGCCAAGGAGAACTCAGTGCAATCCAGCCAGACTGGTACTGAAACCATAATTTAGCAAAATTAGCCCTAAAACCCAGCTGTGGTTTCAGGAATATTAATTTTCAAAAACATATAGCACATGCTCATCAGGAGCCGGCGCCACATAAGCATTTGTATATAATTATATTTATATTTGTAATTGGAGGCACAAATGTAAATAAAAGGTCACATGAAAACACCATTATACTGGCACCATTAAAATAAGAAACACCCACACATTTACAAAAAATGAGAATGGAATAGTCCTCAAAGAAAGTATATATGTTTCATATAAAACAAATATGTGTGCAGATGAGCCCATGAAGATAGGTACTAGCCGAGAAAAATCAAGAAAACCAGGCAATCTCCCCTGTTCTTATTTGTAGTGACGCACTAACATACAAACGGGGTAACCCTGCTGTCTAAACATATTGTACAATGCTCCTGCCTACTTCTCAAAATCTGTATCCTCACTGCATATGCGACGTAGACAAATGAATTGTCCCACTGAGATCCCCTTAATGGTGTGTGTGGGATGATTGCACTGTGTCATAAGAAGGGTGTTGCCAGCCAGGGGTTTCCTATAGAGAAATGTAATAACACGATCCCCAGTGGAAACCAATAGCACATCCAAAAAAACAAATTTCCCTTGCTCTCATTGATCCTGTGAATGACAAATTGTTAGTATTTAAATTCAAATAGGTCAGAAATAGGTTGCAAATCCCCATTTTTTTTGCCACAAACAATAAACCGTCTGTATAGCAAAAGAATACAAAAATATTTGGTCTGAAAGGGTTGCTATCTCCCTAGATATAGGACCGCTCCCACCAACCCATGAAAAGGTTGGCGAGAGAGGGTGAAACCTTAGCCCCCATCGTGGCCCCACACCATGGAGATAGAATGTACCATCAAAAAAAAAAAAAAATTGTGCTTCAAAAGATAGTCTAAAACGTCCAAGATAAATGCACGTTAAGTTAGAGGTAAAATAGTGGAGTGTTCTAAATAGAAGGAAACAATTTGTCTCGCCAGACGGTGCGGAATACTTGAGTACAAGCTAGTGACATCACCTTCCCATCTGGGTCTGTGCACCCGTATCTATGAAGCTGGGCTGTGCAGATGAGTCCGTACAGCTGATGCATATCCATTGACTTTAGATGGGCTTCTTGCTCACAACTCAGCACTACTAAAAAAACTTTTTTTACAAAGTCTCTTGAGGAGTTGATAAGTATTGGGGGGAAAGTATTGATTTGGTTACTTCCACTTAAAAACCTACAATCTAGAGATAACATTTTAAACAAACTCAAGGCTGTGGCGTGGTACATGCCATTGTCAGCAAAAGGGTTAAAAATGGATTTGTAATGTTTTTCAGTAATGTTATTTCATGTTTTTAAGTTATACAGCATATTTTTTTTAAATACCGTATTTATCGGCATATAACACGCACCCCAAGTTTAGGAGGGAATTTTAAGGAATATAAACTTTTAGGAGGGAAGTTTAGGGAAAAAAACTTACATTAAAATGCCCATCAAATCAACCTTATCAGTGTCCATCTGCAGCCTTGCCCAGTGTCTTTGCAGCCTTGTGTCATTGCAGCCTGGTGTCATTGCAGCCTGGTGTCATTGCAGCCTTGTTATTTAAATTTGGCGGGACTGGTATACATTAAAAAAATGTTGGTGTGGGGATTCCCCTCAAAATCCATACCAGATTTGATTTGGGGGGAGGGACCCCACTCAGTTTTTTTCTGTAATTTTTTCATCTCGCCAATTATATTCTTTACATTCAGCTGTCAGTGGGGAACCCTGCTGATAGCTGATGACTCATCAGTTGTTAAGGATGTGACGGCCACCAGCTCCTTAACAGCCAGCTATTTACTAATGGTTCTTCTATGTAGATAAAGTCGACAACCAGGTGAGGATTTATCTACATAGAAGTACTGTGTTGAAGGGTGGAGATTGCACATCAGGCACGGTGAGTTAAAACAGAGAGCTCTTGCCGGTCCTGATTGAATGATTATGTTGCAGTACCATGATCTTGCATGTGTATTTACTAATTGTTGTTAAGGACACCGGCGTTAAATTACCGCAATATTTCACTGCTAAAATATCGCATCACTTCGAAAAAATAGTAGATGCATTATTTTAGTAGCATTTTTTTTTTGTGGATGACAACATTTAAAAAAAACAAAAAAACACTAAGCAGTATTTCTTATAGTGGTAGATGCTGCTTTGTGAATGGAGACCAGTATCCATAACAGCCAAACAAAGCGTGCTGGTGTTTTGCAGTGATTCCTTATCCAAACTATTATCTGGGCCTTATAAGGACCTCATGCCTTCTGTTCATACTGGCATGGAGAGTCTTCACGCCAAATGATAGGCAGATCCACCTGATATTAATAATGAACACATTTTTGCAATTGGTCACTTACAGAGATAGATTGATTCCATTTAAATTGTCGCATAGGATCTATTTGACACCTCAAAGGTTGCACAGGATTTATCCGGAGATTTCTCTCCAATGCTAGAGATGTGCAAGTGACTTTGTTTACTTGATTGTTTACTCGAACTAGTGGGTTATCTGGCTTTTCCTTGGGGCACGTAGAACACTTGTAAGTCTATTATTATTCTATGCCTGGAAGGCTATCACCTGAAAATGGAAATCGAAGGAGACCCCCACTTTGAATCCTCTGATCAATAATGTTGTGCCTACTTATTTGTCTCATGGGTGCACTCAAAAATTTAACATGCATCATAAAGATTTTGTTTTTTTCTCAGTATCTTTTGGCAGATCTCTTGGTGCTAGGTCTACCTGTCCCACTATATCTGTTGCTGGGGTAGGTGATGGGAGTGCCATTTTTCTTTTTGGGTGATGGGAGTGTCATTTTTCCAGACCAGCTGAGTTCACTTTTATCATAAGCATCCTGCTTAATTTATTTAATCATTTTTTATTTTCTTGCACATAGAGTCTGCATTCATTCTCTTTGAGACACTCTGCAGTGTGTATCATCTGATCTTCAAGTCAATTTTATAGAATATCTCTGAAATTATCTTAAGGAAACTACTGCTTTTTCTTGAAACTCACCAGCTGTAGGCCGCTAATAGTAAATATGTCACATGCAAAAGTCCAGAGAATCACAAGAGAGATATACACCACCGCTCAAAGGCAGGTCCTGGGAACTCAGAGATAATTGCTCCAGGTGAAGGGATCTGGGTGCGAGTCACAGCATGCAGATAATGTAGATAATAACAGAACTTTGGATGGCCGCACTCCAATGCCAAAACGATGTTTTATTCAAATAATATTTAGGACACAGCAAATGACATCACAGCGAAAGATGCTAACAACTGACGCGTTTCGTATTAAGGCTAGTGCTTACTCATAGCTGGTTATGAGTAAGCACTAGCCTCAGTGCAAAACGCGTCAGTGGTTAGCATCTTTCGCTGTGATGCCATTTGCTGTGTCCTAAATATTATTTGAATAAAGCATCGTTTTAGCATTGGAGTGCGGCCGTCCAGAGTTCTGTCATTATCCACATTAAATATGTCACATGCATGTGTAATATTTTGAGAAAGAAATTATGTTTATGGTGTACCATTGGATTAATAAAATGAGAGGAAGATAGGGGACTTAAATGGTTCTTGAAAAAAGTTCAAATGAATGTCCTAAAATCACTCTTATGCCACGTACACACAATCTGAATTCGCGTCGGAAAAAGCTCTGATGGTTTTCCCGACGGAATTCCGATGGAATTCGGCTCAAGCTGTCTTGCCTACACACGGTCACATCAAATTCCGATCGTTTATAAAACGGTGACGTACAACACGTACGACGTGACTAGAAAAAGGACGTTCAATAGCCAGTAGCCAATAGCTTCTATCTCGTAGTTAAGCATGCGTGATTTTTGGCGTGTCGGAATTGCATACACACGATCGGAATTACCGATAGAAAGTTTTTCCATCGGGAAAATTGAGAACATGCTATAAATTTTTGGATGGCGGAAATTCGGACAGCTAAATTCCGATGGAGCATACACACGGTCGCATCTTCCGATGAAAAGCTCTCATCGGTCTTTTTCTGGCAGGAATTCCGATCATGTGTACGCGGCATTATAGCTATCTGAAAAGCCTCTTATCAGAGTTTTTGATAGCTCCTCCATACTTGTATGTTGCAAAAGAATAAATGGACAGGGGCACCACCACCTAAGTTTAGACTTTATTATTCACAAATAGATAAAAGGTTAATATGTACTCGCATGTAATAAATGTTAAAAAGGCACTTTAAACAGTCCTGCAAGAGTCTGCAGAGTTCATCATAGAAGCAAGAAGATGTTGTAGAGTAGTGCCTGGAAGCGGCTGTTGGCTATGCAGAATTTGTCAAAGAAGCATAGCGGGGCAATGTGGAGATGTAGCAAGAAGTGGATGGGTGTACAGATACCAGTACAAACCAGTATAGAATCCACCACAATGCTGGAAACCAGAACCAGAAGTGTGCTGACACTAGGGATGAGCCGAACACCCCCCCGGTTCGGTTCGCACCAGAACTTGCGAACGACCCCCCGCATTCGGTACGAACGTTAGAACTATGGGACTCGAACGTTCGAATTGGAAAGTGCTAATTTTAACAGCTAATATGCAAGATAGTGTCCTAAAAAGGGTTTGGGGACCTGCCTCCTGCCTCAGGGGACATGGGTCACTGCAAAAAAAAGTTTTAAAAACTGCCGTTTTGGCGGGAGCACTGATTTTAATGACGATTAAAGTGAAAAAAAAAGTGAAATATTCCTTTAAATATGGTGCCTGGGGGGTGTCTGTAGTATGCCTGTGAAGTGCCACATGTTTCCCGTGTTTAGAACAGTCCCTGCACAAAATGACATTAAACGGAAATAACACCATTTAAAACTGCTTGCGGTTTTAATGTTATATCTGGTTCCTGCAATATGGTTGAAAATCATTGAGAAACATGGCATGGGTAGCCCTCCCTGCCCATTACCAGCCTATTTGGGTCTTGTACGCATATTAAGGGGAACCCCGTACCCATATTAAAAAAAGGAAATGCGTGTGGCCCCCAGGCCCTATATACTCAGAACAGCAGTATACAGGCAGTGCAAACAAGACAGGGACTGTGTAGGTTTGTTGTGTTAAGTTGAATCTGTTTGTCATTTTCAACCGGTACATTTTTAAAGTGTAGCTCCAGTCAAAAAAACTATCTTTAAGCTTTTTGGAAAACATAGGGAAGGGTTATCACCCCTGTATAATTTGTTTTGTCGTCCATCTTTTTTCATCTCACTTGCTGCTGTCTCCTTGCGTTTGCAAGTAGGAGATGTTTGTAAGTTGGATGTTTGAAAGTAGGGGCCTGCCCTATATTATAGCGGTATGTACTGGGTACAGAGCACGCAGACAGCACGCACTATCTCCTAACACTACTGACTGCAAGCTCTATTATTAACCACTTGTTAGCCCAATGTTTGCATAAAGTGAAAGATGAAGTTATGCTGAGTAAATAGATATCAAACATGTCACTCTTCAAAATTGCACATGCCCGTGGAATGGCGCCAAACGTCGCTACTTAAAAAATCCCCATAGGCGACGCTTTAATTTTTTTTTTACTGGTTACATGTTTTGAGTTGCAGAGGAGGTCTAGGACTAGAATTATTGCTCTCGCTCTAACATTCTCGGCGATACCTCACATGTGTGGCACATGCGAGCACATGGGGACATGGGCGCTTTAATTTTTATTTTATTTTTTTATTGTTCATTTTACTTTATTTATGTTAGTTTGACATTTTTTTCCCCAAAAATATATTTTTGATCACTTTTATTCCTATTACAAGAAATGTAAACATCCCTTGTAATAGGAATATGGGGTGACAGGTCCTCTTTACAGTGAAATCTGGGGGGTCAATATGACCCCACATCTCACCTCTAGGCTGGGAAGCCTGAAATAAAAAATAAAAAAAAGATTCTGGCTTTGATCGTACTGGCGAGTTGGTAGAAGCACCGGAGGGCGGTGAGGGGTGGGGGGCGTCTATGGCTGGGTATTTCAGCGTATCACCGAGTATGGCTGGGTATCTCTGAGTATGGCTGGGTATGGCAATTTATGGCAGGGTATTACAGAGTATTGGCAGGGTACTACAGAGTAATAGCGGGTACTGCAGAGTATTGGGGGTACTGCAGAGTAATGGCGGGTACTGCAGAGTAATGGCGGGTACTGCAGAGTATTGGGGGGTACTGCAGAGTAATGGGGGTTACTGCAGAGTAATGGGGGGTACTGCAGAGTAATGGCAGGGTACTGCACTGCAGAGTAATGGCAGGGTACTGCAGAGTATTGGGGGTACTGCAGAGTAATGGCGGGTACTGCAGAGTAATGGCGGGTACTGCAGAGTATTGGGGGGTACTGCAGAGTAATGGGGGTTACTGCAGAGTAATGTGGGGTACTGCAGAGTAATGGCAGGGTACTGCACTGCAGAGTAATGGCGGGGTACTGCAGAGTAATGGCAGGGTACTACAGAGTATGCACTGGTATTGCAGAGTATTGGCAGGGAATTGAGGGGTTAAATTCGGTGAGCAGCGATGTGGGCACTGCAGATGCAGCCCACATCGCTGCTGACATCGATCTCTTTCCCCTCCGCTGTACCGATCGGTACAGAGAGGGGAGGGAGGAACAGGCGTCATAACATGACGCCGGTTTGTTTCCAAGTGATCACTCCGCTATAAGCGGCCGTTTACCGTGATCCGTGATGCGACCCGGCGGTCACGGATGCTCTCGAGTGCGCACACCTCGGGGCACGCGAGAGCAGAATTCTGGGAGGCCGTTAATTAACGGCCTCTCAGAGTTAAACAACCGCCCTGAAGCCGTTAATCGGCAATGGGCAGTTGTTAAGTGGTTAAAGCTAGATCACTAGCTATATAGGTGAGGTGAATATAGTGGTGTATACTGCAGTCAGGGCACAGACAACAACCACTACACAGCAGCAAGATAGGAAATCAGCCAAAAACGATTGGTGTGTACTGTGTTGAAGGTACACAGAACACCCACTGCTTCAGATGCTAAGTAACACACTACATGAAGCCGCCTCAAAGGTGGCCTTATATAGTGTGGGGCGTGCACTACACAGCCTGAGCTATGATTGGCCACAGGCAGGATGCCTGTGGCCAATCATGGCTCTCCTCGCTGCCGACGCTGCGATTGGCCAAGCATGCGGGGTCACAGTGCATGCTTGGCCAATCATGGGGCAGCAATGCACTGCGCCACCGCAGTGCATTGTGGTCTGCGCGCGCATCACTCGAATTTTGACGCGAACGGCCCAAACGTTCGGAATTCGCCGAGCGGCCGAACAGCCAATGTTCGAGTCGAATGTACGTTCGACTCGAACACGAAGCTCATCCCTAGCTGACACCAATGACAAGGGTGTGGCAATGCGTTTCAGGGCCTTAGGAACACACCTTTTTAAAAAGTTTTTTTCCAAAAATCTCTGATGTTCTACCTCTTTTATACGTTTATTCCTTTATTATTGTTTGTTACATCGCTTGCCTTATTATGTGGAAACTCTGTGCAAAGGCTGTCCAGTGTTTTAATAATACATACATAAAAAAATCTAAAGCCATTTTTTTCAGTTTGGATACAATGGTGAAACTTTTGACAGATTTTGCTTTGCTGTCTGCTTCCCATTGAGGTTTTTATCCATATATACATATAAGTAATAAGAAAACCTCTCCAAAGTGAGGGATATCCCCTACTAGACATTTGTTATTGGAACCAAAGTTTTTTCCTCACCTTGTTCTGATGACAACTGTAAAATTTTGAGTATCCAATCAATTTTTGTCCCAGTGACAAAGGTCATTAAGACGAATAGAAAGGGTGCAATAAATAACAACAGAGTAAAATAAATAAAAACTTTAAAATAAACATTCACATTTAAATGGTTTTCATTGTGGAGAAAGAAACCCCCATTTTCACATCTTGGACTTCAAGGAAGTGGGTTGAATGATACTGGCCAGTGGCATCCTGTAATGCATGCGTCTGGCCCCCTAATTTACATACGGGGCGCCGGATGCATGGATTCCAATGGTTTTTTTTTCTTAAGCAAATGATTAGTGCCTGAGGCTCTAATTGACTTAAAAAAAGAGTGAACTCTGAGCCCACCCACTTGTGTGACAATAGTGAACTAATATTCGCTATTGTCTACCTGATTCTCCTCCTGGCCAATCAGGAAACCCTGATCGGCCAGGTAGTCTTGGAACTAAGTCTTAGGACTTAGAACTCATCGCCGCCGTCCATCTCCTGCAGGGGGTGTGTTAGTTTGCTGCCCCCCCACAAAATATTGAGCGCAAGGCGCCACTAATACTGCTCATCTCCTCACCCTAGAAGAATGTTGGCATGTGGAATAGACAGCTCCCGGCGGGTGGTATGTTTTGCCACAAAAGCAGTTTTTTTGTATTTGTGCTTAATATTAATAAAGTATTAATTGTATTTTTTGGCTGAAGTTTAGCTTTAAAATGAGTTGTGTGATATTTATAAAATTATAGATTTACTCACTTCTTGATAGGCACCCATTGTCTAAAACATCCATATTATAATCTCATGTTTCATAACATTTGAAGCCTAGTTCATTGGTATGTGAAGAGCATATAAGGCTTTTGTAGGACTTACAGAAGTCTTCTCATTTCATTAAGGAGCCTGTAATAGGAGGATAGTAACATGAGTGCCTTGTGTATTTTTACTTATTTGTAACAAATAGTTTATTCTTCAATAATTAGGCTGATGGGAAATTAAGCTTTTTGGTGGCTACTTTAGGTGCATCCAAGAAACAGATGGACCCCTTGACATTATTTCCAGAGATCATTTCATTGTAGAGACATTTGCTCATTTGTTAGCGATGGTAAGAGTTTATTGACAGCCTTGTTATATGGTCAGAACTGTAGTGTGTTTCTAAGTAGTAGATGTCATGGGTAAGGAATTTGTCACAAGAGCTAGTGGGAGTAATTCATAATTTCCCAATGCGTTGTCATGGATTTGAAAATGTTAGATAATAAGGCACCAACAAATGTGTTTATTGAAACCTAGTTGATAATTGTTGTACCTTTGTGTGTACCTAGAATATCTTCTGACACATCACTTGTGAAATGCTTCGAGTAGCCATCTACACGTGGCTTAAAATAACTAAAATACGTAATAAATGTCATGACATCTAATCAATATGTTGGAAAGTGAAAATGATTTTGTTTCTCATTGGTGACAATCCCTTTCCCTAACCAATGTGCCCTATTACTATCATTATTATTCTACATCCAGCATTTTATTTTGAGCCCACAGTACAGTGCATACATTGTTTTCTATTTTATTAGAAAATAATTTTGTCATACAGAGCAGGGGGTGTCTTTAATTACTCTCTCTGGGCATCTACACAAGTAAAGCACATTTTTTTAATATTTTGTTAATTTATCTACAAGTTACTAATCACACTAATATACCATGAACTGCAGATATAATATCCCTAGTAGATATTTTTTCCCTAGAAGCTTAAAAATTATTTCAAGGGTTCCTCTACGGTAAAAAGGCAGAGAAAGCCCAGTCTAGGATCTGGTAGATTGGCATAGAGTAGGAAGATAAAAAAGCACTAGGTGAGCTCCATATACATATCTTTCTGTAACGTGTTGGTAGGGTAAAATTGGCATCAGAATTTCTTCCCACTTGCACATAAAATGATAAATACATACTTAACAGTAAGCATAAACTAGGCCATCCTGTGTTTTTTCTAGCATTAATCTTGGCGTACCTGAGCAAGAAAAAGGGAGAATAATCATTTTCCTACCGTTAGCAAGGTCAGCATCATGTTGAAGTGGATCTTGAAGATGAACACAATTTTCTGTGCTTTTTTTGATTATTTTGATTTATGTAATCACCGTGTTTCTATTTTTTGCATACACGTCCACCCAGAAATGCTGGCTAAGTTTGTTCTTCTAAATCTTTATGTCTAATCATGAGGAAGCAGGCATAATATTCCATGGATGTGACTATTTCTTCAGGCTTGTTTGGACTTTAGATCTCCTTGCGGGATGTATTTGTCCTATAAATTTAGCATTTTAGAAATTATAATACAGTTAAAATTTTTAGATTGTAAAAAAAAAAATATATATATATATATATATATATATATATATATATTGTTTATCATGTTTTGCCCAATGAGAAAGACAGCCGCTACAGTTTTTATTGCTATGTGCATGCAGATCATTTTTTGAGAGAATTGATGCAGTGTTGCTGTACAAACCATTTTACAATTACATTTTTTGTTAGATGTAAAACCAATTGTTAAAAGATCATATATATTTGTTAATGTTGTTTGAAAGGTCAATAACATATAAAATCTGTGATTAACTCTGCATTCAACTCAAAACTCTTAATCAAATCTGTGAACATACAGTATATCCAAATTATATACTGCAGAAATCAAGAAAATAAAATGAACACTTCTGTACAAACTATTTTATTTTTGCTAGATGTAAACTTAGTCACTAAAATAACATAGAAGCTTACCATGTCAATGTCATTTGAAAATAATAACAAATCAAATCTGTGAACAAAACTCCGTGCTCTAACCAAAAATTCAACTCAAATTTGTGAACAAATATCCAAATAATACCTTGCAGCTATCCAGAAAATAATGTTTAAGATAAACTGCAGTTTGCTCATATAATTTGTAATAAAAACATATTTGCTGTTCTGAAGCTTCCCTCTAACCACTTTGCATATTATTTTGTATATGCTGTGATTTGGTACTTGCCAAATATGCTGCAGAAATCTCCCTCCACGAAGTCTGGTTTCAGCCATTTTAACTGTGGGCAGCTGAAGCTGCTGTCTGTTCACTTCATGGATTTAAACAGACACACATAGGCACACCTCCAGAGCTGCAGCCTCGCAGCTCTCATTGGCCCTCGTAAGACTCACCCCCCCTCCATTCCTGGCAAACTCTCATGAGAGTGAGAGAGAGAGCTGTTCATGATGTCAGAAGCCTAGGCTAATGACCAGACAAGAAACAGGAAGTGGGCTGTATAAGATATTTACTGGCAGAAAAAAATGTTTTACTATCCAAAGTTAAAACAACAAGAGCAGAAGATTTAATAGATGGAAAGTTGAAAAAATGACTGAAGGTCCGCTTTAACTTGTACTTTGTGTCATGAAAGTGGCAATTCAACTTGACTTCTTAAAAGGTATACAGTGCCTTGAAAAAATATTCATACCGCTTGAAATGTTCCACATTTTGTCATGTTACAAACAAAACTTAAAGTATTTTATTGGGATTTTATGTGATAGACAAACACAAAGTGGCACATAATGGTGAAGTAGAAGGAAAATGATAAATGGTTTTCAACATTTTTGGACATTTTTTTTTACAAATAAATGTGTGGTGTGCATTTGTATTTAGCCTCCACTGAGTCAATACTTTGTATAACCACCTTTCGCCACAATTACAGCTGCAAGTCTTTTTTGGGATGTCTCTACCAGCTTTGCACATCTAGATATTGACATCTTTGCCCATTCTTCTTTGCAAAATAGCTCAAGGATGGAGAGCATCTGTGAACAGCGAATTTCAAGTCTTGCTGCAGAGTCTCAATTGGATTTAGGTCTATACTTTGACTTCTAACACATGAATATGCTTTGATCTAAACTATTCCATTGTAGCTCTGGCTGTATGTTTAGGGTTGCTGTCCTGCTGGAAGGTGAACCTCCTCCCCAGTCGCTAGTCTTTTGCAGATTCTCACAGTTTGTATTGTAAGATTGCCCTGTACTTGGCTCCATCCATCTTCTCCATCCAGCTTTCCTGTTCCTGCTGAAGAAAAGCATCCCTACAACATGATGCTGCAACCACCATGTTTCACGGTGGGGATGGTGTGTTCAGGGTGATGTGCAGTTAGTTTCCCACCACAGATAGCGTTTTGCTTTTAGGCCAAAAAGTAAAATTTTGGTCTCATCTGACCAGAGCACCTTCTTCCACATGTTTGCTGTGTCCCCCACATGGCTTTTCATATACGTGACTTCTTTTGGCTTTATTACAACAATGCCTTTCTTCTTGTCATTCTTCCATAAAAGCCAGATTTGTGGAGTGCACGACTAATAGTTGTCCTGTGGACAGATTCTCCCACCTGAGTTGTGGATCTCTGCAGCTCCTCCAGAGTTACCATGGGCATCATAGCTACTTCTCTGATTAATGTTCTCCTTGCCCGGCCAGTCAATTTAGGTGGACGGCCATGTCTTGGTAATTTATCCCTGACCTGTCTGGTGTGTTCTTTGGCCTTCATGATTCTGCTTGTTCACTAAAGCCCCATACACATGATCAGAAATTCCGCCAGCAAAAATCGGATGTGAGCTTTTGGTCAGAAATTCCGACCGTGTGAATGCTCCATCGGACTTTTGCTGGCAAAATTCCAGCCAGCAAAAGATTGAAAGTAGGTTCTCTTTCCGAGCGGAAAAAGTTCAGAACGGAAATTCTGATCGTCTGTACAAATTCCAACGCACAAAATTCCTACGCATGCTCAGAAACAATTCGACGCACGCTCGGAAGCATTGAACTTCATTTTCTCGGCTCGTTGTAGTGTTGTACGTCACTGCGTTCCTGACGGTCGAAAGTTCAGAGAACTTTTGTGTGACCTTATGTGTATGCAAGCCAAGCTTGAGCACAATCCCATCGGAAAAAACATTCAAGTTTTTCTGACGGAAAATCTGCTCGTGTGCATGGGGCATAATGTTCTCTAACAAACCTCTGAGGGCTTCACAGAACAGCGTTATTTATATTGAGATTAAATTACACACAAGTGGACTATATTTACAAATTAGGTGACTTCTGAAGACAATTGGTTCCACTAGATTTTAGTTAGGGGTATCAGAGTAAAGGGGGCTAAATATTTATTTGTAAAAAAAATTGAAAACCATTCATCATTTTCCTTCCACTTTACAATAATGTGTCACGTTGTGTTGGTCTATCACATAAAATCCCAATAAAATAAACTTACATTTTTGGTTGTAACATTACAAAATTTGGAAAATTTCAAGGGGTATGATTATTTTTTCAAGGCACTGTATATTGAAGGCCACTTGAGCCAATAAGGAAATGGAGCTTTGATTGATGGAAGCATAGAGTAGTGAGTGGGTGTGGAAATAGGCAGCAAAGTCAAAGTAGCTTCAAAGTGATTGGCAAGTCACGGTTAACATGTCCTCACAGTATAACTGTGACTGGTACTGGTTAAATTATTAAGTTGGAACATTTAAATAAAACTGTGGCCTTGTCCTTTCCAACTTAATCTGTCTTTGTTTAATTGTTTTAAGCAAGGTTGCTTGTTAACAAAGTGATGGCTTTAAGCCTATGCTTCCCTGCAAATGTGAATACTCACATGACTCAACTCACATTTGGAAAGCAGCTCACCATAAGTAAATGATCTCCATGCAACTTGTCAGTGTAGCGCCCTCTGCTATTTAGACTGCTAAGTAAAATTTTGTTTTTGGCTTCACTGTAGAGAGTGGAGTGGTGATTGCTTGTTTTATTTTTTTGCTTGTTCCTGAGCTGAGAGTTTGATTACCTGCCTCCAGTTCCCAGAGCATAGGGCAGGTAGATTCAAATGATCAGTTGAATATTTATCATGCCCAAGCCAATCCCTGAAAGGAGGTGTCCAGGAAGTGGATGGGGAGTCGATAAATGTGCAGGAAGCCTGAGCAGAGTGTCCTCTTCCCTCCAGGGAGGGTTCTAGTTCTGTAGGGGCTGCTGGCCCTAGGGGCAGCTTTATTGAGCCAAGACATGACAGCCTGGGCCTCAGCAGCCGCCTGGAGAGGATTGCCGATGGATGTTTACAGGAGGGCACTACACTGAAGTCCTAGTCTGGAGAAGATCCACCACCATAATTCCAGTGCCAAAGAAGACACCTGTGTATTGTTTGAATGACTATCGCCCCATAGTACTAACTCCAATAATGATTAAGTGCTTTGTATCAGTTTGCATACCGTCCAAAGCTGTCCACGGACAATGCAGTATCCTCTACCCTCCACTTGGCCCTTACCCACTTAGAACAGAAAGACTCTTATGTTAGATTGCTGTTCATTGACTTTAGCTCAGCATTTAAAGTGGTTGTAAACCCTTACAAACCACTTTGACCTACAGGTAAGCCTAGATTAAGGCTTACCTGTAGGTCCAAGCAATATCTCCTAAACCTATATGGTTTAGGAGATATTTGCCCGAAAACGGGCACCGCTGTCTACGGCGCATGCGCACTGAACGTGGCAGTTCCAAAAATGGAGCTGCCGCATTTGTCGACTCCCGTGCGCATGCGCGGGAGTGACGTCATCGCGGCTTCGCCGAATGACAGCGGCGGAGCTGCGAGACGCCACAAGCAAGATGGATGCGGCGGACTACAGGGGACAGCGCGACTTCGCTGGCTCCTGTGTCAGGTAAGTGACACATAATGGGCCTACTATGCGATGCATAGTAGTCCATTATGCTTTACCTTTGCAGGGAAAAAAAGAGGAAGTAAACTCATCAGGGTTTACTTCCTCTTTAATACAATAATTCCTCAGCAACTAATCACTAAATTGAACTCGCTGGGCCTCAACCTACCCCTCTGTAATTGGATCTTGGACTTTTTAACCGGAAGACCTCAGTCACTCTGTGTTGGCTGCAGCACTACCACACTGAGCACAGGTGCCCTACAGGGATGTGTGCTCAGCCCACTGCTTTTCACCCTACTGACCCACGACTGTACTGCCAAGTTCACCTCCAACCATATCATCAAGTTTGCGGATGACACAACTGTGGTAGGTCTCATCAAAAAGAATGATGAAACACACTACAGAGAGCAAGTGGCACAACTGGTTAAATGGGGTAGTACAAACAAGCAGTTCCTTAATGTAAATTGTGATAGATTTCAGGAGACATTCTGTTGATCACCCCCCCACTGACCATTGGCAGCTTGACTGCGGAGATAGTAAGCAATATTACATTTCTGGAAGTGCACATCTCAGAGGATCTTACCTGGACAACCAACATCACGTCACCAACCAAGAAGGCACAACAGCGCCTATATTTTCTCCACTGCCTTAAAAAAAGCCAGTCTCCCTCCACCCATCCTTACTACATTCTATAGGGGAACCAATGAAAGCGTGCTGACTAGCTGCATCATTGTCTGGTATGGGAACTGCAGTGCTGCTGACCGCAAAACACTCTGCAGTGGCTAGTGAGGATGGCTGAAAAGATTATTGGTGTCTCTCTCCCCTCCATCCTGGACATTTTCCATACACGATGCTCCAGCAAAGCTACCAGTATCGTGAAGGATCCTACCCATCCCTCCCACAGTCTCTTCCAGCTTTTGCCATCAGATAGAAGGTACAGGAGTATCAAAACCAGGACTGTCAGACTGCTCAACAGTTTTTTCCCCCAGGCTGTCAGAGCCCTCAACTCCAATCCTCTTTGAAATTTCTTCTACAACCTATACATTGTGACCAGGAATGCCTCACTTCCCCTCCTTTTTACTCTTGAATATGCACTAGACACTTTTATAAACACTCGCTGCCACAAAGACTTTTAGAAATATACAGTATATGTACAGTTACATAGTTCCCGGATGTGTATAGGTTTATAATTTTTTTTTTAAGTTTAAGTCTTTGATGTGTTTTTATTCTTTGTATATTTATAATTATGTTTTGTATGTAGCACCGTGGCCCTGTGAGATACGACATTTCATTCTACCTTATGTCCTCACGTGTAGAAGAATGGCAATAAAACTTGACTTGACTTATCTACCTCTCAGAGGATATACAGGTCCTTCTCAAAAAATTTGCATATTGTGATAAAGTTCATTATTTTCTGTAATGTACTGATAAACATTAGACTTTCATATATTTTAGATTCATTACACACAACTGAAGTAGTTCAAGCCTTTTCTTGTTTTAATATTGATGATTTTGGCATACAGCTCCTGAAAACCCAAAAATCCTATCTCAAAAAATTAGCATATTTCATCCGACCAATAAAAGAAAAGTGTTTTTAATACAAAAAAAGTCAACCTTCAAATAATTATGTTCAGTTATGCACTCAATACTTGGTCGGAAATCCTTTTGCAGAAATGACTGCTTCAATGCGGCGTGGCATGGAGGCAACCAGCCTGTGGCACTGCTGAGGTGTTATGGAGGCCCAGGATGCTTCGATAGCGGCCTTAAGCTCATCCAGAGTAGTGATGGCCGAACGGTTCGCCCGGCGGTCGTTTCGCGGCGAATTTCCGACATTCGCGGTCCGCACGTTCGAACGCCTTTTTCCGTCGTTCGCCGCGGCGGACTTACGTGTTTAATGTATACAAGAACTTTAACCTTTGGTGACACGTTTATCATGTGATACAGGACAGCCAATTGAGACATGACAGCACATGGACACTTGTACATTCCCCCTAACCTATAAATACACCCGATCCGGTGGCCATTTTACATTCTTTCTTCTGTTAAGATAGGGACAGGTTCCTGTGTGGAGTAGGGAGAGATAAACCACTAGCTATTTGGTACACAAAAGTTCTTTTCAGGACTGGTATAGGTGTTAGGTGTTGATAGGTTTGCTGTGCTGCTGATTCTTGCAGCAGCCTGAGTGTCTTTTGTTAGTTTAGAGAAAGGGAAAGGACGGTGTATGCTACAGGGACAGCCAGATTAGTCTTTCATCATCATCATCATCATCATCATCATTAGCTGTTACTATCAAGGTCCACAAAAGAGCTGTTCCAGTAACCACTAATCGTTCTCTTTTTTTGCCAATTTGTATAGGGACAGGAAGGAAGCAGTGTTGTCAGGCAGTGAGGGTAATTTTAAAGACTTGCTGTTATTATTAGTTCCACAAAGGTTCTTTTCAGGACTGGTATCAGTGGTACAGTAATAGGCTTGTACATGTATAATATTCTTTCTTCCAAATATAGAAAGGATATTATACTTGACTGCTGCCCTTCTGCTGCAGTCTGCTAAACATTCACAACTCACTTGTTCCACAAAAGTTCTTATAAGGACTGGTAACTTGGTATAGGGTGCTACGGTACATAGGCTTGAGTGCGGTACAGTCTGCTGTTCTGTAAGGACCGCTATCGGTCCACAATAGATAGGGTTGACGTGCACCACTGCTGACCGCTGCCCTATACTGCAGCAGTCCTTCAGCGGTATAGGGACTGACGTACAGTCTGCTAATCACTAACACACAACCTGCTTGTTCCACAAAAGTTCTTATAAGGACTGGTAACTTGGTATAGGGTGCTACGGTACATAGGCTTGAGTGCGGTACAGTCTGCTGTTCTGTAAGGACCGCTATCGGTCCACAATAGATAGGGTTGACGTGCACCACTGCTGACCGCTGCCCTATACTGCAGCAGTCCTTCAGCGGTATAGGGACTGACGTACAGTCTGCTAAACACTAATACACAACCTGCTTGGTCCACAAAAGTTCTTATAAGGACTGGTAACTTGGTATAGGGTGCTACGGTACATAGGCTTGAGTGCGGTACAGTCTGCTGTTCTGTAAGGACCGCTATCGGTCCACAATAGATAGGGTTGACGTGCACCACTGCTGACCGCTGCCCTATACTGCAGCAGTCCTTCAGCGGTATAGGGACTGACGTACAGTCTGCTAAACACTAATACACAACCTGCTTGGTCCACAAAAGTTCTTATAAGGACTGGTAACTTGGTATAGGGTGCTACGGTACATAGGCTTGAGTGCGGTACAGTCTGCTGTTCTGTAAGGACCGCTATCGGTCCACAATAGATAGGGTTGACGTGCACCACTGCTGACCGCTGCCCTATACTGCAGCAGTCCTTCAGCGGTATAGGGACTGACGTACAGTCTGCTAAACACTAATACACAACCTGCTTGGTCCACAAAAGTTCTTATAAGGACTGGTAACTTGGTATAGGGTGCTACGGTACATAGGCTTGAGTGCGGTACAGTCTGCTGTTCTGTAAGGACCGCTATCGGTCCACAATAGATAGGGTTGACGTGCACCACTGCTGACCGCTCACCTATACTGCAGCAGTCCTTCAGCGGTATAGGGACTGACGTACAGTCTGCTAATCACTAACACACAACCTGCTTGTTCCACAAAAGTTCTTATAAGGACTGGTAACTTGGTATAGGGTGCTACGGTACATAGGCTTGAGTGCGGTACAGTCTGCTGTTCTGTAAGGACCGCTATCGGTCCACAATAGATAGGGTTGACGTGCACCACTGCTGACCGCTGCCCTATACTGCAGCAGTCCTTCAGCGGTATAGGGACTGACGTACAGTCTGCTAAACACTAATACACAACCTGCTTGGTCCACAAAAGTTCTTATAAGGACTGGTAACTTGGTATAGGGTGCTACGGTACATAGGCTTGAGTGCGGTACAGTCTGCTGTTCTGTAAGGACCGCTATCGGTCCACAATAGATAGGGTTGACGTGCACCACTGCTGACCGCTGCCCTATACTGCAGCAGTCCTTCAGCGGTATAGGGACTGACGTACAGTCTGCTAAACACTAATACACAACCTGCTTGGTCCACAAAAGTTCTTATAAGGACTGGTAACTTGGTATAGGGTGCTACGGTACATAGGCTTGAGTGCGGTACAGTCTGCTGTTCTGTAAGGACCGCTATCGGTCCACAATAGATAGGGTTGACGTGCACCACTGCTGACCGCTGCCCTATACTGCAGCAGTCCTTCAGCGGTATAGGGACTGACGTACAGTCTGCTAAACACTAATACACAACCTGCTTGGTCCACAAAAGTTCTTATAAGGACTGGTAACTTGGTATAGGGTGCTACGGTACATAGGCTTGAGTGCGGTACAGTCTGCTGTTCTGTAAGGACCGCTATCGGTCCACAATAGATAGGGTTGACGTGCACCACTGCTGACCGCTCACCTATACTGCAGCAGTCCTTCAGCGGTATAGGGACTGACGTACAGTCTGCTAATCACTAACACACAACCTGCTTGTTCCACAAAAGTTCTTATAAGGACTGGTAACTTGGTATAGGGTGCTACGGTACATAGGCTTGAGTGCGGTACAGTCTGCTGTTCTGTAAGGACCGCTATCGGTCCACAATAGATAGGGTTGACGTGCACCACTGCTGACCGCTGCCCTATACTGCAGCAGTCCTTCAGCGGTATAGGGACTGACGTACAGTCTGCTAAACACTAATACACAACCTGCTTGGTCCACAAAAGTTCTTATAAGGACTGGTAACTTGGTATAGGGTGCTACGGTACATAGGCTTGAGTGCGATACAGTCTGCTGTTCTGTAAGGACCGCTATCGGTCCACAATAGATAGGGTTGACGTGCACCACTGCTGACCGCTGCCCTATACTGCAGCAGTCCTTCAGCGGTATAGGGACTGACGTACAGTCTGCTAAACACTAATACACAACCTGCTTGGTCCACAAAAGTTCTTATAAGGACTGGTAACTTGGTATAGGGTGCTACGGTACATAGGCTTGAGTGCGGTACAGTCTGCTGTTCTGTAAGGACCGCTATAGGTCCACAATAGATAGGGTTGACGTGCACCACTGCTGACCGCTCACCTATACTGCAGCAGTCCTTCAGCGGTATAGGGACTAAGAGTTTTGTCACAGGGTCATTTAAAAAATGACATGCAGAGGAAGAGGCAGGCCCTTCCGCAGGGGTGGTAGGGGTAGGGCAGGAGCAACAGGCTTGAGCCAAAGTGGGAAGTTGCAGAAGGTGCGTTCAATTACTTTAAAGGATGCACCAGACTTGGTTGAGTGGCTCGCTCAGCCTTACTCTTCTGCACCCTCCTCATCCTCTCGATCTGCACCCTCTTCTTCACTCTCTGCTATGTGCACCCCCAAAGACACTACCACCAACAACACGACCACCACCACCACCACCACATACCTTCCGCTTGAGTCACTGGAATTATTTTCCGATCCATATCAAGAGGACATTTCTGATGCGCAGCCACTCTTGGTATTGGATCAGGAAGAGGAGGTAGCAACAAGCGCTACTCAGCAGTCTGACGCCAGTACCCAGATCAGCCCAAGGAGGAGGTTGGTCCCCGGTGTTGCTGCCTACTCCGAGATCTCTACTTATAGCGGTGGGGAAGGTGACGTTGATGATGACGTGTCTAGTGATGTCACGTGGGTGCCCACAAGAGAGGAAGAGGAGGGGAGTTCAGAGGGAGATATGGACCAGCAGATAGGGAGGAGAAGCAGCAATGACTTACATTGCACAGCAGGGACAAAGCAGACTGCAAATGTATCAGGAGCGAGTCATCGACCATGTACGGTCACATCTGGCGCTCCCAGGACACCGGCACATGGCTCCGCAGTGTGGGCTTTTTTTAACGTGTCCGCTGCTGACAATAGCGTTGCCATCTGCAATCTTTGCAGTCAACGCGTTAGTCGCGGTAAGCCCAATACTCACCTAGGGACGACCGCCTTAAGAAGGCACATGAGCAGCCATCACCGAGCCCAGTGGGAGCAACGGAACACACAAAGCCACACTGCAGGCTCTCACCGTCCAGCCTCGTCTTCTACTTCTCCTTCTCCTCTCTCCTCACAATTGTCCTCCACTCCACCTTCCATCACGCCAAGCTCACATTTTTCTGCAAAAAGGCAGGCTTCCGTGGGCCTAATGTTTGAGCGTAAAAAAATGATGATGCCGGATAACCCTCTTGCCCAACGGTTGGCGGCTGGCTTGTCAGAACTCATAGCCCGCCAACTACTGCCATATAAACTGGTGGACTCGGAGGCCTTTCGCAAATTTGTGGCCATTGGAACACCACAATGGAAGGTCCCAGGAAGGAAGTATTTCTCAGAGAAGGGCATCCCAGAGCTATATGGCCATGTTCAGCGGCAAGTGAATGTATCTCTGGCACACAGTGTCGGTGCCAAGATACATCTGACCACAGACACGTGGTCTAGCAAACACGGGCAGGGAAGGTATATCAGTTTTACTGCCCACTGGGTGAACCTTCTGACGGCCGTCAAGCATGTAACCCGTGGCACCCGTGTAGATTTGGTTTTACCGCCACGGATTGCATGCAGGCCTGACTCTTCTTCTCCTCCTCCTACTCCATCCTCCTCCCTCTCCTCCTCAGCTGCCTCCTCCTTTTCCGCTGCTAGCGTCTCTTCCACTGCACCGCCCAAGCTCCCCAGAACCTATTCCACATGCCAGGTGAGACGTTGCCATGCCGTGCTGCGTCTGTTGTGCCTGGAAGCAAAGAGCCACACTGGCCCGGCACTCCTTTCAGCTTTGCGTTCACAGGCAGATGAGTGGCTAACACCGCTCAATTTGACAGTTGGTAAAGTGGTGTGTGACAACGGTGCCAATCTGCTTAGCGCATTGAAACAGGGCAAAATCACGCACGTGCCGTGCATGGCACACGTCTTAAACTTGGTCGTGCAGCGATTCCTTGTCAAATACCCTGGGGTCCAGGACATCTTGCGGCAGGCAAGGAAAATCTCGGCCCATTTCAGAAGATCTTACACGGCCATGGCTCGCCTTGCTGACATTCAGCGGCGACACCATCTGCCGGTCAGACGTCTTATTTGCGATTGCCCGACGCGATGGAACTCAACCTTCTATATGCTTGATAGGCTGCTCCAGCAGAAACGTGCAGTTAACGTCTACCTGTATGAACTCTGCGAAAGAAACGGTTCTGGGGAGCTGGGTTTTTTTTCACCGCGCCAGTGGCTGCTCATGCGCGACACATGCAGACTTCTGCGGCCATTTGAGGAGATCACCAAACTGGTCAGTCGCAGCCATGGCGCCATCAGTGACATGGTACCTTATGCCTTCTTTCTGGAGCGTGCATTGCGTCGTGTCATTGATCAGGCTGTGGAGGAGCAGGAGCGGGAAGATGAGGAAGTCGCAATGCTGGATGAATTCCCAGGGGGGGCTACTCTATCTGAGACAAGTCAACAACAGGAGTCTGATGAGGAGTCAGAGGAGGATGGTGCCGGGGCGGATGAGCAGGAGCAAGAAGAGCATGCTTTAAACCTTTCTGGGATCCCTGTTGTGCGAGGATGGGGAGAGGAGAATGAAGAGGACGACATTATCCTGGATGATGAGCAGGAGCCAGGCCACCACACCGCTTCCACTTTAGTGCAAATGGGGGCCTTCATGCTCCAGTGTTTTAATAGGGACCCCCGTATAAAAAGCATGAGGGTCAAGGACCAGTACTGGGTGGCAACGTACTTAGACCCCCGGTACAAACACAAAATGGCGGAAATGTTACCGCTGTCGCAGAGGGCTGTCAGAATGCAGCACTTCCAGGCCTTGCTTCGAGAAATGCTGCATTCTGCTTTTGCGTGCGCTGGCAGAGGAGCAATTCCCACTCCCAGAGAAGGATTTGCGGGTACCAATCCAACAGCGCCTGCAAGAAGAGGCCGGTTTGAAGATGTGTTGGTGACTTCGGATATGAGGTCATTCTTTCAGCCGACCCATCGACAGGTGTCATCCGGATCCAGCATCAGGGAACGCCTAGACCGTCAGGTGTCCGACTACATTGGGTTAACGGCCGATGTGGACGCTCTGAGGAGTGATGAACCCCTAGACTACTGGGTGGGCAGGCTTGACCTCTGGCCAGAGCTTGCCCAATTTGCAATCGAACTGTTGGCTTGCCCCTCATCCAGTGTCCTGTCCGAAAGGACGTTCAGCGCAGCAGGGGGGATTGTGACCGATAAGCGTACTCGCCTAGCTCACCACAGTGTTAACTACCTCACATTTCTAAAAATGAATGAGGCATGGATCTCGGAGGAATTCAACACATGTGACCAGTAGACCATGTATATGTCTATAAACTATTTTTTTAATCAAGCACACAGACCTTCTTAATTCATTTGGCTCACTTCCTTGACCCAAAAAAGCACACCGTACTATATGCCCCTACCCTCCTCTTTGAAGAGGTTGAGCGGTGTCATATTTCTACTGGGGCTGCTTATGATATCCCTGTGCTGTGCTGACTTCCTCCTGGGGGTTCTTATTATGAAGGGATCACACTATCCCTGTGCTGTGCTGACTTCCTCCTGGGGGTTCTTATTATGAGGGGATCACACCATCCCTGTGCTGTGCTGACTTCCTCCTGGGGCTGCTTACGGTGCTGCTGTCAGTGCTGTATGTCACGGTGCTGCTGTCAGCGCTGTATGTCACGGTGCTGCTGTCAGCGCTGTATGTCACGGTGCTGCTGTCAGCGCTGTATGTCACGGTGCTGCTGTCAGCGCTGTATGTCACGGTGCTGCTGTCAGCGCTGTATGTCACGGTGCTGCTGTCAGCGCTGTATGTCACGGTGCTGCTGTCAGCGCTGTATGTCACGGTGCTGCTGTCAGCGCTGTATGTCACGGTGCTGCTGTCAGCGCTGTATGTCACGGTGCTGCTGTCAGCGCTGTATGTCACGGTGCTGCTGTCAGCGCTGTATGTCACGGTGCTGCTGTCAGCGCTGTATGTCACGGTGCTGCTGTCAGCGCTGTATGTCACGGTGCTGCTGTCAGCGCTGTATGTCACGGTGCTGCTGTCAGCGCTGTATGTCACGGTGCTGCTGTCAGCGCTGTATGTCACGGTGCTGCTGTCAGTGCTCTGTATGTCACGGTGCTGCTGTCAGTGCTCTGTATTACGGTGCATGTGTCATTCCGGTATGTCACGCTGCTGGTGATCATCTCCTGCACCCTCTTCTTTGCCTACCCTGGTCCCTGACCTTCCCTCTCCTCCATTGCCTTCATTAGCTCCATAGTCCTGAATTGTTAGAACAATTTCCCAAATAAAATAAAAATGCTTGTAGTTATCGATCCCAAATTCACCTCATACATGTATTATGTCATTGTCCAGATGGTGGGACTACGTTTTACCCCCTAATAATTACCACGTGGCCGCAAATTCGACATGAAGGTTTGCAAAGTTCGCCTCCCATTGAAGTCAATGGGGCCCGCGGCGAACGGTCGGTTTCGCGAACGTTTGGGTCCGTTCGCATTTCGCGTTCGCGAAACGTCCCGTCGGAAGTTCGTCCATCACTAATCCAGAGTGTTGGATCTTGGGTCTCTCAACTTTCTCTTCCCAATATCCCACAGATTCTCTATGGGGTTCAGGTCAGGAGAATTGGCAGGCCAATTGAGCACAGTAATACCATGGTCAGTAAACCATTTACCAGTGGTTTTGGCACTGTGAGCAGGTGCCAGGTCGTGCTGAAAAATGAAATCTTCATCTCCATAAAGCTTTTCAGCAGATGGAAGCATGAAGTGCTCCAAAATCTCCTGATAGCTAGCTGCATTGACCCTGCCCTTGATAAAACACAGAGGACCAACACCAGCAGCTGACATGGCACCCCAGACCATCACTGACTGTGGGTACTTGACACTGGACCTCAGGCATTTTGGCATTTCCCTCTCCCCAGTCTTCCTCCAGACTCTGGCACCTTGATTTCCGAATGACATGCAAAATTTGCTTTCATCCGAAAAAAGTACTTTGGACCACTGAGCAACAGTCCAGTGCTGCTTCTCTGTAGCCCAGGTCAGGCGCTTCTGCCGCTGTTTCTGGTTCAAAAGTGGCTTGACCTGGGGAATGCGGCACCTGTAGCCCATTTCCTGCACACGCCTGTTCACGGTGGCTCTGGATGTTTCTACTCCAGACTCAGTCCACTGCTTCCGCAGGTCCTCCAAGGTCTGGAATCGGTCCTTCTCCACAATCTTCTTCAGGGTCCGGTCACCTCTTCTCGTTGTGCAGCGTTTTCTGCCACACTTTTTCCTTCCCACAGACTTCCCACTGAGGTGCCTTGATACAGCACTCTGGGAACAGCCTATTCGTTCAGAAATTTCATTCTGTGTCTTACCCTCTTGCTTGAGGGTGTCAATGATGGCCTTCTGGACAGCAGTCAGGTCGGCAGTCTTACCCATGATTGCGGTTTTGAGTAATGACCGATATGCTAATTTTTTGAGATAGGAATTTTGGGTTTTCATGAGCTGTATGCCAAAATCATCAATATTAAAACAAGAAAAGGCTTGAACTACTTCAGTTGTGTGTAATGAATCTAAAATATATGAAAGTCTAATGTTTATCAGTACATTACAGAAAATAATGAACTTTATCACAATATGCTAATTTTTTGAGAAGGACCTGTATCTGTAGATGGTTGGTGGTAGACAGCTCTTGGGGTATTGCGAATAAAGACCTTGCTGGGGACTTTTAGCCATGCAAGTGCCATAAGGGAACTAAGTGCTAGAAGTGGCTTTATGGCCAGCTGCTGTAGGGTTCTAAATATACTGGCCATCCCCTGATACCTGCAGAAAGCTGCTATTGTAAGATTAAAGAGCGAAATTTGTCCTCCTATCATTGCTCCTGATCATTTTGGAATATCCTGCGACACCAAACCACTCTCCTGTTAAAGTTCTTCAGCAATAAATAATAAAAAGATATCCCCTAGACCAGAGATGGCGAACCTTGGCACCCCAGATGTTTTGGAACTATATTTTCCATTATGCTAATGCACTCTGCAGTGCAGTTGAGCATCATGGGAAATGTAGTTCCAAAACATCTGAGGTGCTAAGGTTCGCCATAACTGCCTTAGATTGAGCTTGAATTGTCAGTGTGCATGGGACTGTGCTTATATGACTAGCAGCCTTTGTACTGCTCAAGGAAAACCTATCTATTTCCAGTGGCACCTTCAGGGGGTAAGCACTACATCAGTTAAAGATCTGTCTCCTACTGCCTAATCAGCAAATAGGAATGTTTACCTGAAAATAACACGGGGTCCTCAGATCATAATGACTATAATCCTTTAAATTGTTAATATGTAAGGATAAAAACAGGAGGCTCTTGCAATGGTGAAATAATATTACATTTAATATAAGCATAAAATAGATGAAAAAAAAATCACATATCAATAGCGCACTCTAGCACTACATAAACCACATAAGACGAAGCATACAGAGCCGTGCTAGTTCCTTCCCGACTGATTAGATCGGCAAGAGGTAGCATGATTATTTAGTTAGTCTCTTCCCTATGCTTTTCATCTTCATGGCAACTTCATCAGAAGAATAAAAAAAATTAATTACATATAGTATGTTACACAATTTGAAAAGTTGTTTTTAAAACCTTCATCTCTTAACCTCCCCAACCATCCTTACCATCCACACATTCACCAGCCTTTTTTTTTTTTTTAAATAAAACACCTCCTTGAAGGCCAGGCCTTCTCTGACACTTTTTGTTTACATATGAAAAGCAGTATTTTTTGCTAGAAAATTACTTAGAACCTCCAAACATTCTATATTTTTTTAAAGCCCCATACACACTATCAGTTTTTCTGCTGAGTTTTTCCCTCAGATTTACCAAAACCATATAATATGTTCAAACCTTAGGAGTTTCAATTTGTATGCAATCATGCAGGCCTTTGCTCTACATGGTTTTGGTAAACCTGAAGGAAAAACTCAACAGAAAAACTGATAGTGTGTATGGGGCTTAAAGCAAAGGCCCTAGGTTTTTTAAACATCATTTTTTGGGAAAAAATAAACTTTAATAAATTTTAACGCACAAAAATACAATATAATACCCTATGGTATTATATTATAAAATATAAAAGATGATGTTACGCTGAGTAAATAGATACCAAACATGTTTAAAAGTGTAAACTCTTGTGCATGCCTGTGCAATGACGACAAACTATGTACATTTTATTATAAGTAGACAACGCATTAAAAGTCTTTACTGTCTTTCTATTTTACCCCAGGTGTCTCCCCTGCCTTCTAAAGATTTGGATCATACCAAGACTGATATGATCCAATACTTTTTTCAAACCATTAATGGTTTGTTTACAACAGGTGAAACCGAAAGGGATGAAATGCTCATCACATCCGGTTTCTTAGACCATATTTACGATTGGGACAGTTCTGGTCCTCGATCAGCTCTATGGTCAGCCAGCAGAATTCAGAATGCACATTCAGGTCTCCCCTTCCACCACTTGGTCAGAAAGTGGTTAAAGTTATGTGTTCTTCCATGAGGGAAGACTGGTGATCCGGAACTACAGTCTGCTGGCACTAATAATTTGTCTCTTTGTGATGTCATTGTGCTGTGCAGTCTTCACAGAACCTCAGAGGATCCTGCTGCTGAATCGCCAAGAAACAGTAATTCCAAAGAAGTATCCGCTATACTACTGGGAAGTAGAAAGAAGACTTGAGGAAATAAGGGAAGGGAAAGAATGATTGAAACATTTAAATACAAAAGCATACCTCCCAAATTTTTGATATGGGAACAAGGGACACCTATTAGCAAAAGTATGTAGGCATAGGAAACACCCCCTGTCACGCCCCCTTAAAGAAATATTAAACTAAGAAAAATAATTAGTTAAGCCAACAAATGTTTTTTTTCTTTTACCACTAATATTCTCTTCAAACATTTTTATTGAAGTTTAGATAAGAACATAGTCATTGTAAATACAGTAATATCAGTCAAATCCGTACATAGATTAACAAGCAACTGCAATAAACAAGGAAATATCAGTATATAATCTATTGCTCTTACCATCTTAGGCTAATACTTGATATTAAGTTGTAGATTGCTTGTTTAGGATGTGTATAAAACAGAAGTGTACAAGATGTTGTAGTCTTCAAATGATAGGCAACTAATTGTTAGATGGGTAGGAGTCTAGAGTGTCCTTCAAGTAATAAATGGGGATTGTATGGAGCACTTATCACTAGTATGCTCAGTCTTTACCACTAATATTAATTAATACTGTCTTTTGAAATTTACAAATGCATCAATTCAGAAATTGGAGGAAAGTTTTAGCACTGGGAAACACTTTTTGATAGATAAATAGTGCATTTTATACTGTATACAACTATATAGAACAGACCAAAATGAGGGACAAATGTGGAGGAAAGAGAGACAGAAGGACTTTGTTCCAAATCAGGGACAGTCCCTCGAAACCAGGGACAATATATTTTAATATGTAGTTAAAAATCTAGAAGAAAGGAACATGACTTAAAACTAACAAGAGGAAAGTTCAGTGCTAACCATAGAAAGTATTAGTTTACTGAAATAGTTGTTGCTTGGAATAAACTTTCCGTGGAGGTAGTGGGGTTGATTTATTAACCTCCCTGGCGGTATGATTATTTCAGTTTTAGGTGCTGAAAGCGGTACCATTATTTTGCATGTAAATTTGGCGTTTTATATTGTAGTCCTGTAATTCTTAGGAATAACTCACTTAAATCTGTCCAAACAAGAGTCTAGCAGACATCCCGGGTATGATACAATTTGAAAAATGAAAATGAAATCATAAATGATAATATAATAAATAATTATAAATAATTGTACCAAATAAGAATATAATAATAATAAAAATTATTCAATAATGTAATCAAATCAAAAACACTGAAATTTGCTCAGTTGCAGAATTGTCGCTGTCATTACTTTTCAGTATTTGATGACGGATCTCCTCACAAATCGCTATTGCTCAATTCTGCGAGTGATTCTAATTTATTAACGCTGTTTTATAGCTGTTCTAAAACTATTTTTGATGTAAAGTGACAGTTTTGGTTGCTATGGACAATCTCCAGTTTCCAGGCATAAAGAACAGTTTTTATAATATAAAACTGCATGCAGGACACTGGACAGAACACTAGGGACAAAGGGGATGTGAAATAATTACATACAGCAATGTAATCTCTAAGATTACATTATACTGTATGTAATGTGTGTGTTTTACTTTTTGAATTTGGCGCCGTTCTCCGTCCCCATGCATTGCAAAGCTCCCAGGGAACGGAGCCCGGTGATGTGATGAATCGAGCGGCAGACGAGCCACTGGATCCAGGGGACAAGGTAAGTAAACTCATTCTGGATCCAGCGATGCAATCCCGAGGGTCGGGGTTACCGCTTTTGCTTATGAATTTTCACCCCGAGCCAGACTGGGGAATACCGCCAGGGGGGTTAAAGGCTAATAAGCTGTTCACTTTGCCCCAGTGCTTAGTGAATATGGTGGTATTTCATTTTGCAAAAAATACCCAACTTACATGGATGGAAATTTTTTTTTTTAAATGTGTCTTTTTGATTGGATGATGACAATCAGCAGAGGTTCACCACATTCACAAACCCTGGGTAAAATTCCCTTTCAAAGTGCAACTACCCTTGTGAATTACACAGTCTGCCTTTTAATAAAGGAAAATCAACTCAGTGATTCAGTCAACAGTAAGTGGGTTAAAACAGGCTTGGAACAGACATACAAAGACATGCACCATGCACGATGAATTGCTTTAGTGACTGATCTGTGTAGAAGAACATGGCTAAAAATTGACAAAACATTGCACAGGTCCCATGATTTGCATGGTTGTGTCATCTCTAAGCTGTAGAGAAAAGCAATTGAAGGCATTGTCCAGGGAATACTGTGATCTCTATAAGAAGTAGTGACTACTTGCAAATGTTACACTTACACATTACTGGGCATGCATGTTAGTAACATGAAAAAATATATCTGCTAGATCTACATTAATAATGATTTGGCAATTTTCTGTAATAATAGCAGTGTTAAACATTCAGTAGGCTTGTGCTTGTGTTTCTGTGCTGTCGTCAGTGATGTAAATCTGAAAGAAGTATGTGGTTTCTTTTGGTAACAATGAGCACCTCAGCGATGCAACTGTCCTTGAAAATAAAAGCATGAATCCATTTCCATGTATTACATTATATATATATCTCCATATGAAATAATGTCACCTGCATTATTCTGAGCACATACAATTCTAAGTGCCTACAGTAAGAGAATTCTTGTAGCTGTTAATCAAGATTGCGGGAGTTATTTCAAACTTTATTACAATAAATACGTTTTTTGCTTTCCATGTCAGAGCTTTACAGTGCTAGTAAATGTTGCCCATTTTTACTAAAACCAGGTATTTACTATTAAGGGGTTAAATGTGTTCCCTAAGCGTGTTATAACTGTAGTGCGGATAGGCATGATAGAGATCGCAGTTCCTGATCACTGGGAACAGCAGATATCTGAGATGTCCCCTGTCAGAACAGAACAATTTGTTTACAAAGGCAGATCCCCTTTCTGCCTCTGTGTACAGCGATCGCGAGTGGCTGGCTGACATCAAGTCTGCTGTACCTGTGGCCATGGTCCCGTGGCATGCAGTGATCGCCTGCAACCTTACATGCATGGACCAACATACGGGTACATCAGTTCACACAGAAGAGCTGAACTGCTGCAGTATAAGTGTGGCGGCTGGTCAGCAAGTGGTTAAAGCATAGTCAAAATCTTTTTTCTTTTTAGAATTCTGGATAAAGTGGGAAATGATTAAAACAGTAGTTGCATTATTTTTGGCCTTTTGTGTCCTGCTTGGGAGATTTGCTGTCGCCTCTTGTCCTGGAGACGCAACAGGAAAAGAGAGGAAATTTCTACAAAGGGAGAGGAATACCCACATTAGACACCTGTTACAGGAACAGGTGTCTTCTTTAGATGATCTACCCTTGCCTCTTGTACTGATGACCACTCTAAAATTTTAAAATGTCCTTCACTTTTCACAATGACTTCTTCTACATTAGTGTAGCCACATTAAAAGACAGTAACTTCATTACTGTAGGAGTTATGGAATATAAAAAGAGATTACGTGTTTAAGAGGTATGAGAGTCTACCTATCAGTCTGTATAGATGACTGCCCAGATTTTCAGTATATACAGTACGTAAGAATGTAATACAGACCATCTACAACTTAACCACTTATGACAGGGCATTATCAAAAGTTCTTTCAAGATCACACTTGAGGTTTATTATATCTCTGCATTCCTCTTAACTGGTCAGTGTTTTGTCAAATGTCTCATCTTCCATGTATGCCTAGCACAGACAGAAGATTTTGATTTAACCATCTTGTTACAAACTTGTACATTTTGGGGAACTTGAGGATGGCATTATATTCAGTACCACTCCCATATCCTCTGTCCACTCAGTTTCAAGTTCATCAGAACTTCAGAACCACAATGTGGTGCAGTTCTCTGCAGCATTTTCCTATAATCCCAGGGTGGCTTGATGACACAAGAACACACCTTTAGGTGTGTCCTTGATGAACTGAGTTTACAAGAAGTTGGTTACATAATGCAGATGTCATTTAACTCAGAAGAAGCCAGGTGGATTTTTTTTTTTTTTTTAAGTAAAAGCTGTAATTAGGCTTTAAGGGAACCTTTATTTCTGTACTTTTTATCACATGCTCAGTTTGAACTTATTTTTTATAACATTTCTGATACTAATACTTATTTTATAATGTTTGTAGTGAGGAACAGTTGTACATACCAATATAGAAGGCTGTTGTTCTCTGAATATTTTATGCCAGTGTCTTGTTAATGTTTGTGGAGTAGATGTGATAGCAGAATTTCAATTTGAGTTGATTTGTTGCACAGTACATGGGTTTGATTGTGAAGCATGCTCACTGTTATTTTTTATTTTCTAAGGTCTCTGGGGTTTCTGCATTTTACACTAAATAGTTGGATTTATTAAGGAATAGCTTTGTCTTTTTTTTTTTTTCAGACTTTCGGCAAGCTGAATACGTTTCTATTTTTTTATCTCTATTTAAAATGTTCCTATGCTAATAAGTTTTAGCAGCCTTTCTGTCTTGCATATTTTAGTTTGTAATGTCTACTCGTTATCTTCAGTATGTGATGTAGGTGGAGGGGGGAGAGTGTATCAATAGTTTACCATCAGAATCAGGTGCCTGTCTGGCATAAACCCAGCTATCTCGCATTAAGTAACAAAAATGTTTGTAATGGGACCTGTGGGATCATGGATAGTTGACTGAGACACATTTTCAAAAATTTGTGTCAGATTAACCATTGGCTTGTAGGGGGTGGCGGACCCTTTCTTAAATAATGGTCATTCCCAGAGGAACTGAGGAGAACTCATTACGTAACAATTTTCTTCTACTTTTGACGTCAATACTTCACATAGTACAACACTCTGCATATCTTCTTCTGACATATATATACAGTACAGTTTCATATCCCTGTAGACATTATTCTTACCTTAACTATAAATGTCTACACAACTTGCAAGGCCCTTGCCTTCTCTTTCTCTTAGTGTTTTTATTTTCTTGCTGCTGAATTTTTACTGAATTTCTAAAATGCAATGTACTGGAACATGATCAATGGGTAAGGCATACGTTGGAACAACATCCACATTGCCAGCCTTAGGTCAGTGCAAACCTTGTCATCTACTTACTTTGTCTTTCACAAACTCTCCAAATGCCAGGAACCCCTTGTGGAAATACAATCCCAACTTTGTATTCCCTCAGGTGAGGGAAACTTACATTATTGCAAGGCAAGTTTCATTCTTCTCCAATAGTGGATTTTTTCTTCTGACTCCCTCTGCAGAACTTCTCCTACATTCAGCATATGGCCTTTACTCCTAACTCAGAGAAAACATTCTCTAATTACAGATACACATATGGTAGGTAGAAAGGGGTCAACAAGCCTCTAAATACACCTTGCATAATTATATCTGTAATAGTTTACTGCTCACATGCCCATAGTTCCCAACTGTCCCTGATTTCAAGGCACTGTTCCTGATTTCCCTCTTTCCTCCACATTTGGCCCTCATTTTAGTCTCATCTATATAGTTGTATATAAAATACACTATCTTTCAAAAAGTGTTTCCCAGTGCTAAACCTTTCATCCAATTACTAAATTGCTGCATTTGTACATAATGGTAAAAAAAAAAGGAATAAGGTATGTGGAATAATAGTGGTAAAAAAAAAAGAAAAAGCACTTGCGGAGTTAACTAATTTTTTTTAGGCAAATTTCTCCTTTAAGGGGGCATGACAGGGAGTGTTTCCTATGCTTACATACTTTTGCTAATAGGTGTCCCTCATTTCAATCTCAGAAAGTTGGGAGGTATACACATGCCACTCCTTTTGGGCAACAGTGGGGGGACTTTCTAAATAAATTTTATAGCAAATACATCTCAGAAAATCTAACATTTCTCATGTTTTGCACTGTCTGGCTGTGTAGCAGAGTTGATAAATCGCATAGAGCCTGCTTTTCTACACATGCACAAAGAGAAATCTGCCATTGCTGACCATTTAAAAAATGCTAAATAACCACTTCAGCTTCTGAAGGTTTTACCCCCTTCGTGATCAGGCCTTTTTTTGCTATTTTAACTGGCAATTGAGCAGTCACGCAAAACTGTACCCAAATTAAATGATGTAATTTTTTTCACACAAACAGAGGTTTCTTGGTGGTATTTGATCACCACTGGGTTTTTTATTTTTTATTATATTAAAGTTCTTAAAATTTAAAGAGATTTGCAGAAAGAAAAAAAACCTGCCACATCTCTGCTCCATTTACAGAGTCCTGTGTGGTCATTGGCTGGGACCTACCTGCTAATCAACTTGTGCTGTAGGGAATGACAGCACAGCATGGGTGGCAGGCTCGCACACGGAAATGCCGGTTCACGCACATGCTCTGCCACAGAATAAGACCTCCATACACACTTAGATTTTCTGCAGATTTTTGTCTTCAGATTTACCAAGACCATTTAGTGAAAGGGCTTGCCTGATTGCAAATTGAAACTCTTAGGCTGCTTTCACACTGGGGCGGTATTCAGGCGTTACAGCGCTAAAAATAGCGCCTGTGTAGCGCCTGAAAAAAACCGGCCCCTTTCACTCCAGTGTGAAAGCCGGAGGGCTTTCACACTGGAGCGATGCGCTGGCAGGACGGTGAAAAAAGTCCTGCTAGCCGCATCTTTGGAGCGGTGAAGGAGCAGTGTATTCACCGCTCCTAAACCGCTCCTACCCATTGAAATCAATGGGACACCGCGGCAATACCGCCGGCAAAGCACCGCTGCAGCGGCGCTTTGCGGGCGGGTTTAACCCTTTTACGGCCGCTAGCGGGGGTTAAAACCACCCCGCTAGCAGACCGCCGCTAAAACTACGGTAAAGCGCCGCTAAAAATAGCGGCACTTTACCGCCGACGACGCTCCCGCCCCAGTGTGAAAGCAGCCTTAAGGTTTGACCTCATATTATATGGTTTTGGTAAATCTGAAGACAAACGTCTGCAGAAAATCTAATAGTGTGTTTGGGGCCTAAGTGTGGTGGGCAGTCCTGAAGTGGTTAAAGTGTATGTCAATATAAAAGAGAAAGGAATACCACACTGACAACCCAAAATGTGTAAAGCAGCCAGCACAGCAAGAGACAAGATTAAACAGCAAATTTTTAAAGATATGTGCAGCGCTAAAAGTGAAAGGTCTCTGTATGTCTACAGGACAATCAAATATGTGTATCAATATGAAATAGTGTACCATATAAATATATGAATAACATGACGTTGTACATACCGTAAATATATACTAAATTAATAATAATCAGTATAATAATAATATATACTAAATGAATAAAATAAATGTTGAAGTTTTTGGATTCACTTCAACACTTATTTTGCACTTATGTGGACTTATTTTAGATTTTGTTTATTTAATTGTTTCCCTTTTGGATATATTTTTTATTTTTATCATATCATATCTACTTTAATGTTTATTTATTTTGTATATATTTATGTACAACTTCACGGTATTCATATATTTATATGATGCACTGTTTCATATTGATGCACATATTTGATCGTCCTGTAGAAATACAGAGACCTTTCACCTAAAGTATATGTCAAGCCAAACATTTTTTGTTAATGTGGAACAAAGTAGGAAAGGATTAGAACACCTATCTGTTTTTTGCTGCTATCTGGGCCCTTTGATAAAGCGATTGCCACCAACTTACTGTTCCAGTGACAATGGATTTAACGCCTTTCACTAGCCAGCTCTCTATGGAGCCACCGCGGGGCACGCGCTCACCTCCTTAGAATTACATAGATACGCACAGGCATTCTGTTCACTGATACACACAGGTGTCACAGAGAGGTTGGAGATGAAGAGAACTTGGAATCTGCCCACCTACCCGCTCACTTGCCTTTGAGGAGGGACCATCAGAAACTCTCTGATTCTACATCGTGCATACACATTAGCATTGTGGTACAAGGCATCTTGGGACATGTACTCAAGCTGTCAGGCATAGGGCAGAGATTGTGTGCATGTTCCCCAAATCAAAATAAGCGGAAGTGTTGTAATTGAAGACGTTGTGGTTCAAATATCAGAAAGAAAAATGTAAAATTTACAAAAGGACTAGTTAATATTGGAATTTTCATCAGTATCGAAGCCAGTTATTTAGATAACAGTTTTTTTTACAAGGGTTTAACATTACCTTAACGGGTTCCTTTATGTTATTATAAGCAATAAGGGAAAGGGATTACTGCTAGAAAATTTATGATGTGATGAAGGAACCAGCTTTTAGACAGGCAAGGATTTTACTTATTGTCCGGTTTTAGGAAAACTAATTGTGGGACATGGGTGTAATTGGTAAGAAGAGTCAGTGAGTTCAAGGTCAGGATTATGCTCAAAGACCAGGCAGATATCTCCAGACTGCTTTTTCTGCAGCTTGTTCTGGTCATCCGATACTGCAGCTTCATTTCATTTCTAAACTGGTCAGCGAAAAAAATATAATAATTACAAACACAGTACAATGGAGGTGAGCCATTACTTTATTTAGCTGTTAAATGATACTGTGTCCCCAAAAAACAACAGTGCATATAAGATGCTCTACAATATAATTGTAAATATTTATTTTATTCTATTTAACCAAATGATTTGGATATTTTTTCTTAAAAATGAAATATGAAAGATATATAAAAAAAATTTAATCTCCATTAGCATGTCACTTTAATTGCCTGCCTGGCTCTAAATAAGCTGTTAACACCAAACACCCTAAAAGAAGGAGCATCTGTAGAGTCGAGTTATGGTGTCAACATTTCTGACAACAGCTCAGTGAAGCATGAGAAGGAGCATGTAATAAGCCTGGGTTTCACCAATACCCTTACGCTACATAACGCATCTCATCATCTCTGCTTCCTTCACACCCACAATCTGGAATGAAAGGGGTAAAAAGGTCTCATCTGATGGGTATGGTTCTGATAGATTGAGAGTTTAAAGCAGAACTTCAGTTGTACCAACAAAAGACAAAAGAAAAACAGTCTTTCTTACATAGTTTCATAGTAGGTGAGGTTGAAAAGAAAGACACAAGTCCATCAAGTCCATCAAGTCCAACCTATGTATGTCAGTATTATATTGTATTTCTTGCAATACTTTGAAGAATTTATTACCCCAACACTTCATATCCTGATATGTAATAATGTGACCTGACACAGCCTAATCATAGTAGTGGCAAACCTCCATGCCTAATAAATGTTAAACCGCTTGCCGACTGCCTCATGCCCATATACGTCAGCTGAAGGGCTCGTACAGGCAGAATCACATACCTGTACGTTGACCGTTGCCCTTTAAGAGGTGGCCAGCGGGCGAGCTCGCGGCAAGTGCCATGAGTCAGGTCGTGGGTCCCACGGACTCGATCCCCGCGGGGATACCTGGGATCGCCTCACGGAGAGGAAGAATGGGGAGATGCTAATGTAAACAAGCATCTCCCCGTTCTGCCTAGTGACAGTGTCACTGATTTCTGCTCCCAGTGATCAGAGCAGAGATCAGTGACATGTTGCACACAGCCACGTCCCAGGACACACTTAACCCCTACACTGCCACCTAGTGGTTAACCCCTTCACTGCCAGTGTCATTTACACAGCAATCAGTGCATTTGTATAGCACTGATTGCTGTATAAATGATAATGGTCCCAAAAATGTGTCAAAAATGTCTGATGTGTCTGCCATAAAGTCGCAGTCACGATAAAAATCGCCGCCATTGAATGGCACTTTGATGGGCACTGATTGGCGATATGGGTGGGTACTGACTAGCAGCTGATGGGCCTAATTTGCAGCTGTGGTGACACCTTTGATGGGGGCTGTGCTGATTATCAATGTACTGATTATCAGCGCACACCCCCCTCTGACAGGAGAGTCACAGATCGGCTCTCCCTGTCAGTGTGAACTGAGGAAAAGCGATTACCGGCACTTTCTGTTCTTAAATTTAATATGATGGAATGTTAACTCACCACGTCATCTAATTGTAAATGTAAGTGTACCTACAAAATTTGTAAATATCATTTATAATGTATTTTCATTAGACATGTGCATTTGTTTTCGTCCGAATGCATTTTCGTCCGAATTTCAGCTATTTTCGTTTTCGTTTTGACAAACAATAAGGAAAGCACTGAATCCGAAAAACGAAAGATCCGACATAAATAAATGCTTTATTTTTGTTTTAGTTGTTACAACAGTTCGATATAGAATAGGAGATTCAAAGTGACTCTGACAATAACAATCTGTGTCTATAGAACCTGTGGTCGAATGTGCCTAACCTTACCTCTATTAGTCCAAGATTATATAGAGAAAATAATCGACAGAGAAATAAGATTTGACAGAGAGAAAAGATTCTGCAAGTTACTGTCCTAAAAAGTGTTTGGGGACCTGGGTCCTGCCCCAGGGGACATGTATCAATGCAAAAAAAAGTTTTAAAAACTGCAGTTTTTTCGGGAGCAGTGATTTTAATAATGATTAAAGTGAAACAATAAAAGTGTAATATTCCTTTAAATTTTGTAGCTGGGGGGTGTGTATAGTGCCTGTGAAGGTGCGCATGTTTCTGGTGCTTAGAACTGTCCCTGCACAAAGTGTCATTTATGCAGGAAAAAAGTCCTTTAAAATCACTCGCAGCTATTATGAATTGTCGGCTCCGTAATACAGAGAACACTCATTGAAAGTCATTGATAAAAATAAATAAATAAATAAAAAAGCGTGGGGGTCCCCCAAATTCAATTACCAGGCCCTTCAGGTCTGGTATGGATATTAAGGGGAACCCCGCGTCAAATTAAAAAAAAATTGACGTGGGGGTCCCCCTAAAAATCCATACCAGACCCTTTATCCGAGCACGCAACCTGGCAGGCCGCAGGAAAAGAGGGGGGGATGAGAGAGCGGCCCCCCCTCCCTCATGAACCGTACCAGGCCACATGCCCTCAACATTGGGAGAATGCTTTGGGAGTCTCTGACCCCTCAAAGCACATTGTCCCCATTTTGATGTGGAGAAGGGCCTCATCCCCACAACCGTGGTTGTGGGGGTCTGCGGGCGGGGGGGCTTATCAGAATCTGGAAGCCCCCTTTAACAAGGGGACCCCCAGATTCCGCCCCCCCTGTTTGAAATGGTAAGGGGGTATAAAAGTACCCCTACCATTTCACAAAGAAAGTGTAAAAAATAGTTAAATAAGACAAACACACTTTTGAAAAATTCCTTTATTAAAAATAAAAAAAAAATAAAAAAAAGATTCCAGCGGTGGTAATCCATTCTTGCTATCCAGTGACGGATCTCCGGGGTCCAGCGATGGATGATCTGATCCAACGCAGCGAATCCATCCATCTTCTGTCTCCACTGAGGAGATACTGCGGGGATACCGGCGGCCTGACGTTTGTTATATGTGGAGGGCGGGGCCACCCGTCACCTGACCCCGCCCCCCTCTGACGCAAGGGGAAACCCGGGTTTCCCCATGACGTATGGGTGACCCCGCCCCTCTCTGATGTAACACAGGCAGGTTTCCGTTACAGGTGACGGGTGGCCCCGCCCTCCGCATATAACAAACGTCAGGCCGCCGGGATCCCGCAGTGTCTCCTCCGTCGAGACAGAAGATGGATGGATTCGCTGCGCTGATTCAGTTCAGCCATCGCTGGACCCCGGAGAGATGATCGTCCGTCGCTGGATAGCAAGAATGGATTACCACCGCTGGAATCTTTTTTTTATTTTTTTTATTTTTAATAAAGGAATTTTTCAAAAGTGTGTTTGTCTTATTTAACTATTTTTTACACTTTCTTTGTGAAATGGTAGGGGTACTTTTGTACCCCCTTACCATTTCAAACAGGGGGGGCGGGATCTGGGGGTCCCCTTCTGATAAGCCCCCCGCCCGCAGACCCCCACAACCACCAGCCAGGGTTGTGGGGATGAGGCCCTTGTCCCCATCAACATGGAGACATGGTGCTTTGAGGGGTCACAGACCCCCAAAGCATCCTCCCAATGTTAAGGGCATGTGGCCTGGTACGGTTCAGGAGGGAGGGGGGCCACTCTCTAGTTCCCCCCCTCTTTTCCTGCGGCCTGTCAGGTTGCGCACACTTTGTGCAGGGACAGTTCTAAGCACCAGAAACATGCGCCCCTTCACAGGCATACTATAGACACCCCCCCTACGAAATTTAAAGGAATATTACACTTTTATTGTTTCACTTTCATTATTTCACTAATCATTATTAAAATCACTGCTCCCGAAAAAACGTCTGTTTTTAAAACTTTTTTTTGCATTGATACATGTCGCCTGGGGCAGGACCCAGGTCCCCAAACACTTTTTAAGACAGTAACTTGCAAATTAGCCTTTAAAATTAGCACTTTAGATTTTGAAAGTTGGAGTCCCATAGATTTTAATAGGGTTCTAAAGTTCACACGAAGTATGCTATATACTAGCTCCATCGAATCTTCTTTATACATTCGACAGACACCATAAGCCTTCAAAGACAGATTCAACCGTAATTCATGTGGATTTTCAGACGAATGCAATTTTTGAACGAAAAACAAAATAAATAAAAATGAATTTCGGGAGTAACTAAATTAATAAATTTTTCGGACGAGAACGAAATTCCGAAACAAAATATTTTACTCTGCACATGTCTAATTTTCATTGCTAGATACTTACTGTTTCCTCAAATGATGTTATACATACATTTTCCTCTTCAATATACACCCCTGAAGAAGGAGATATCTGTACTCCAAAATGCTTAGGGTGCAAGAGGATAATTTTTGTCATTTTTGGATATGCTGACGATGTTATTAATTGTTTAAACATTCTATTTTCTATGTATTTTATCCAATATGTCTAACAATTAATAATACAATTTTCTATGATGTTACTACTCAAGAATACTTTTACTGCTAATTAATTAAGTGTGCCTAAAAAGTCCACTCTAGGGGGTGTCTTCCTATTTTTGACTCTAACATTGGTTGTGGCACTACAAATGCATAGATTTACCGTTCTATTCTTCCTTTTCTGGTCAGCTGTGATTGATCACAGCTGATCATGTGGTAAAGAGCCTCCGCCAGAGGCTCCTTACCACGATCGGAGATGCAGTGTGTCAGAGTGACACACCACACCACTGATCACCGTGATCGCACGCTGGCTTGTTATCCTGAAAGATGTCATATGATGTTCAGTCAGGATAACGGAACCACCACCTGGCCGTCATTCTGCTATAGGCCCGGTGTGAAGATGTTAAAGGAAGGAGTTTCACCTAGTGAAATGTGTCCTTCTGTTATTGATCAACATTTTCAGGAGTATCCCATACCACCCCAACCCCATTCCTGTTTCAAGTTCTCCAAGTAATAAATCTTAAAAAGACATCCGTTAGACTGCTTAATGGAGCCAGAGTGAATGGACTGTTGTATGTGTGATTGATAGGTGCAGTATTAACAGTTCAGAGGCTAACATATAATTAGACTAACTTTATAGTGTTGCTGGGACCAGTACTCATTGGCAAGTAACTGCCACTGGAAGTACATTCCCAGGGAAGGAGTTCACAAATACTTTGCACAATTGAAGTTAACACAGTTAATATCAGAAGCTCTTACAGGGGTAAGAGTAGGTAGCACTTACCCCCGAAGGAGCTGCTGGTAATTTATTGAGCCTGTACTCTGCTATTTCCATCCCCAATGATTTGGCTCAACCCACTTGACACAACTGTGTAACAGCATTGATGTGAAACCCAATGATAAAAGACAGTTGAATAGTCACAGATTATATTCACTTTACCTGTGTTGTCACCTGGGTATACACTGCTACACCTGTTTGGAGAATGAATAAGCCTCACAACAGATTGTATTAAACCAAAATATATGTTTACTAGAACAGGTTCAAACATCAAACACAAGAACCGTAATTGGTATACAATCCTGATACACATGAGAGCCACCTGGATTGCTCCTGCAGACGTGTCTCCAAGTGGAACCAATGCTCAGGCAACAACCTCAGCAGTGGGCACCTTCCCACTTCCAGTACATTGTGCAGACACTATGAGATCTGTAATGTGCTACACAGTATTTGAACAGAATGATAAGACAGTATAATCACGCAATATTCCCCCTACAGTCTCTAGTAGATAATAGCAACACTGTAAGGCCTTACAGTAAGGAATATAGTCTCTTGTCTTCTTTTCTTCAGCTACCTATTTATATTGCAGTACTTATAATCCGCAGGATTTCCCATTAGTAAAGCAGTGTAGGATAATAGAAAGCAGTAACTTCAATTGTGCAAAGTATTTGTGAACTCCTTCCCTGGGAATGTACTTCCAGTGGCAGTTACTTGGTAATGAAATCAGGCTTGAGGCCTATGTACATGTAACTCTATTGAACTGAGCTGTTCCGTGGGACTACTGATCCCAGCAACACTATAAAGTTAGTCTAATTATATGTTAGGTGCAGTATTAGACTTCTGGGCAACAGCCCTCTCACCACACCAGGTCCAGACAGATGGATGCCTCCGCTCCTTTGGTTCCCAGTCCTGCCACAGTCAGCTCTGTCACGCTGCACCGCTCCGCACAATGACCGTGACCTCCGTCTGGCTCTGTGATATGTCTCCGGATCCTCCCCGATCTGACCACACCACTGCTCCAGCTGTCAGGAAAGGCTGGCTGGGGACAGTGGTCCGTCACCTGTCTGTGCACGCCTGCGGGTGTCTGAGCGTGTCCGTGCTGGTGCGTGCGTTCACGTGGTTGCGCTCGATAGCGTTCGCGTGCCAGCGCGCACGGTTACCGGCGCCAGGCGGCCTATTTAAACCCAGTTCTCCTTTCAGAGCTTGCTGCTTGATCTACAGCATTCCTGAGACTATTACCTAAATCTGATCTGTTTGTGTATTGACCCGGCCTGACCTGTGACCTTCCCTGCCTTCTGCCTGCCTCTGACCTCCGGCTTGTCTACGACTCTGCACCTGTCTCATCCTCTGGTCCATCCGTGCTCATCCATTACTGACCCAGCCTGCTCCACGTACCTGCCTCTGTCTGCTGCATCTGTTCCTGTACTGACTGTCTGATTTGACCCGGCTTGCCTGACTTTTCTGCGTGCCTGCCCCTGAGTGATCCACCTGCTCCTGTTAGTCTCCTGCTGTCTACTGGTTCCTGTCTGCTGCCACTGGGGCCTGCTTGTCCAGCTACAATTCCTGAAGTCTACCTGATCCATCCTCCGGCTGTTGATCCTGCCAGGCACTCATGCTACCTTTGACTCCCGTGCCTCCTGTCACCACTATCAGGGGCCGTGAGTTGGGGACGCAAGAGAGGTCTCCTTCTGCATTCCGGGGATCACCACTAGGTACGTGACACCAGCAGGCTGTAGTGCAGACTGTCTCCGGTGGCTTCAAAGGTTGCTGAAAGAAAGTTGAAGAAAGTTGCTTCAATCATTGAGAAAAAAATGGCCACACAGGGCCTTTTATTACCTACCCAGCATGCAGTTCAGCCACTCAGTGTTTATGGGTAAGTGAGTGGGCATTCTGGGTAGGTGAGTTATTTTGCAAGAAGAAAAACGATTAAGTCACTTCCTGTTAGGCTTTCCCAATGTTCTTCAAATGAGGAATAAACAAAGTCCATTTTACTTATATACCACTAGAGGGAGCCAAATACCAATTTATAGCATTGTCCATAGTTTAGATTACATAGCATTAAAAGGCAAAAATACCAGCGCTAAAAGTCTATAGAAAAGGGGCATCTGTAGAAAAAAAACACTGATATCACCCAGCATTTCTGGTGTAGCAGCAAAATGGGTATCCTATGAATGAAGAACACAAGCGAGATGGAAAATTAATGTGACTTAAGAAGAGGAGAAGGATCAGCAGGAGGAGGAGATAGACCCTGTTGGCCCATAACATCAAGAACAAGAGAATCTACTCCCATAACAAGTTCCATGACACTGTTTATGGAAAAGGAGGCTGAAGGAGCACAGACCCACAGCATTATACCTGTCTACTCCAGATGATCCTGAATGGGAAGGGGGATGATCGGACAAAACACATTAATAAATCTTCTACAGCGGATGTCCCCAAAAAGGGGAGGTACATCTCTGTGAGGACACTGAATTTAGTACATTACTGTTAGGCATGTTTAGAAATAATGTGACGTGAGAAAAAATTGCCCATGAGAAATGAACTTATGTGAACTGTGCAATCACTCATAGACTATGAGCGTCAGTTGGGACAAGACTGCTAAGCACCATACTAGGCTATTAAACAAAAACCTAAAATGGAAGAAGATATCATTGCAGATCAGAAATGATTGGTGTCACACTCGGTAGTGCTGTAATTGACCCTAACAAAATTATAAAAGACATTAAGGTCACCTTCAAGTTGCAAAAAAAAAAAAACATGTACCCTCTTTTATCAATAGGGTCAGTTATGTCATAACACACTGATAACCGTATAAATAAGAGGGGGTATACGGTTTTGGTGCAGGCAGCCAAAGTAAAATAATGTCCTTGCTATACATGTAGGGTACTACCAAAACCTGGCCAAAAAACACACATCATCCTGTCCTGCCTTGTTGCTAGGAAGTTGCTAAGACACTCCCATTCAAACCCCTTAACATTTACTCTCTCTCTCTCCTCTGATGCAGTATCTCTTAGCTAAGCAATGCTGAGACGGAGAAGATAGTGGACCACATGTGTACGAGGGTTTAAGAGCTCACTCTTGTGATTATGAAGGTAACAGTAATGGCTGGGAGTATCTTAGCAACATCCTAGCAACAAAGCAGGACAGGATGCTGCCATCTCTTGGAGTTATTCAGTCCGGCTTGGGAGGAACAGTATGTAAATGGACTACATCAGTCAGGCTTTGGGAAGTACAGTAAGTAAATGGCCTACATCAGTCAAGCATTGGGAGGTACAGTATGTAAATGGCCTACACTTATAGCAAGAGCATTATTTACCTTTGCACAGTTTGTTTTCATCTACAGGCATCCCTTACCCACATAGGTAGGTGTTGTAACCCTTTAAGCTGCATGTTTTACATTTGCACATTTTAACTGCTAAGCCCTTAATGTTCGCTCCCCTTGGTTTTGATATATAAAGTAAGCAGTGACAGATGACTTTCTCAGAAAGGGCAGAGGTGTCTTTGACGTGTGGGCTGTGATTGACAGGCTGGCTTCACAGTGACAGGTAAGATGGCAGCACCCATTGTGGGGACAGACTTGGGTCTTTGTTCATGGATTATGCACCACTGAGTTGCGTAAAACTTAAATAGTTCATATTCAACAGCGATTTAGGTAAAAAATTGATAAAGGAATGGGTTTCTTTAGAGATTCAGTGTATTTGATGTATAAGGATAGTCTAGCTGCCTTGACATGACGAAGGGTATACTTTAAAGTAGAAAACTAGCAGCATACATAGAAAAATCGGTTCACTTTAAACATCTAAACTGAATTTTACAAAGGTAAAGATAACAAAGATTATATAAAAAGACCAGCGTTGGTCTTGCACTAAATATGAATATAACAAAGATTCATAATAAAAATAGATAGTATTTTACCAAAATCTTTAAAGTGATTCTAAAAGCTGTAAGTCCTTTACCTTACCTTTTACCCCTCTGTGTGCAGCCTTTAGTAAATGAAGCCCACAGTGCGAGCTCGGGAGTGAGCAGCCCGCATAATTGATCCCATAGCAAACGGCTTGTTATGGGGGCCAGAAGGGAGGCACCAGGGGCGCCAGCAGAGGACCCTAGAAAAGGAGGATCTGGGCTGCCCTGTGCAAAACCATTGGACAGAACAGGTAAGTATAACATGTTCATTATTTTATTTTTTTTAATTACGTTTAGTATCACTTTAAGTATTAATGAAAAAGGATGAAAGAAGAAAAAAGTGCTATCAACTAACAGTATCACTAGAATTGTATCAAGTTTCATAAACACTCATGTAATAATATACTGAACCTTATAATCTACTCTTTAAACTATAGTAAGTCTAATAAATTAATGGGAAAAGACAATTAATTGGTGTTTTTCTGAGTAAAGTCAAGTAATTGTGTGCGCTCAGTCATGAGGAAAGAGTTTAAAAAAAGGTTTCCATTTATCCCTTAGGTCAAGCATTTTAATGCAGTATTTTATTCAGTTTGTGTTTTAATTGCAGAAAGCGTGTTACAATTAGGTTTTAGGATTGCATTAATTAGATGCAAATAGGGAAAATACACGTTTGGTCATTTTCATAGAATTAGAGTTTTTTTTTCATGTTCACCTAGAAAGTGGAAAATCTTTGCATCTTGTATTTCCTGTCACTGACATATTTGTGTAGATCAGCCAAGAAATGTATGTAAATGGATCCCAAATGAGAAATCCTTGGTACAATTGGATCTACTTATCTCAATGTTAGGGGAGAACAAAATGAGTGTTACTTTTCCCCCCAAATTTTGCCTAATTTTGGGAGATTTCAGCAAAATGCATAGCAGTCTACCAGAAAGGTAGATGTTAATCCCTACTGAAAGACAACTGTGCTTAAATTGTCACTAAACCCACATCATAATAAACTATCAATAAATGGTGTATTACATGCTGTTCATATTCACTCAGTCACTGTCATTTTTGTTTTCTGTCCTCTGCAAAAAAAATGGTTGATCCTGGTGTTCCGTCTCTCCTTTCTGACCACTGTAGTTTGGGATTTTGCAGCACAGTGGTGGCAGCTCTGCACATGCTCTGTTTTCAGTGTATTTTGTACCCTAAATATTTCCTCCCTATCTCATCTGAGCAGCCCATGTGACTATAGAGTCACACATGTGGGAGTATACACAGTGGTAAATTAAAGCCCACTCCCTCCCTTCTCCTCTATGCCCACTATTTAGCTAAACACAAAGGGGGTGAGATATTACATCTTGATTGATGTAGGCTTCACCTCCCTGTTATTCTAACACACAGTTGGAGGGACGTGACACAACCTTTGGCTGGCAGAAATCTGCCCATACCATGTTATTGTCAAAAATAAATAAAAAAAGCAATGATTTATTTCAAATATATATTTGTATGACAATTTAAATCAGTTTATTGATATTATTTATTTATTTGTATCCCAAAAGCTGTTTTTTTTTTTTAGTTTGAATATGTGACCAGCAGCAGAGGATTAGACACTCCTCCTGCCACTGTTTCTCTGCAGACAGGCTGGGAAAGAGCTGAGTCATGTGACAGCTGTATGTCAAATAAGAAAAAAAGGCACTTACATTTTTTTTGTTAAAATATTTACAGTGCCCTCATCCACATACAAAAAGAGAGGGGATAATGTAAATGAAACAGTGTGTGTTTAGTATCACCTTTAGCACCGTGTACCATAAACATTTTTTTTCTTTTTTTATATATTTTAACTTTTTTCATCCTCTGTGCTGCTGACCTCCTATGGCCTCTGTGTAGCCTTTTCCTGTATGTACTCCAGTGGCCACTTTTGATCTCTATTGGAAGCTCATGTGAGAGGGTGGCAATGCAAAAGGACAACTGGTTGACAGGAACAGAGTGCTGTCACCCCAAAATAGGAAGGGTCTGAACAAAGACCTTCAGGGCAGAAATACTAGGCTTTATTTTAATAAAAATTGCAGATAATAAAATAATGAAAATGATGGTATTTTTGAAACATTAACATTTTGCCCCCTGCCAAGGGATACATTTGTTTTGATCAAGTAATTAGAAGTAGAACCTTGTAAACCAAAAATCTAACAATAAATACACAAATAATTCATATACAAACCATAGTCAAATATATAGCATGTGTAAATATAAAAGTAGACCACTATGGCCAACAAAGTGACCATCTGGCGGTTCATAAAATGGATCCAGACCATGGTAGGACCCAGTGGTGGCCTGGGCACTGTTGTCGAATGGGCGCCGCCGCCCCATCCATGCGCCCTGCCCCATTCAGTGGACCCATGGATTCCTATGGCAGAGACGGGAGGGGGTGGGATTTTTGAAGCATCTGATTAGAGCCAGAAGCTCTAATAGGCTTCAAAATAGGGGGGGGGGGGGCTCGTGGTGCAGAGAGTATACCCTGATCCCACCCAATTGTGTGACGATAGCAAATTCATTTTTGCTATTTTCACACTAACCTTCCTCCCCGCCAATCAGGAGGCAGGACGTCAGATCTGTTTCCTGATTGACCAAAGTGCCAGGCCACCCTATTGGATGCCTGGTGCTTAGGAAGAGGTGCGGACTCAGCAGAGGAGACACGCGCTGGGGCGGAGGTTGCTGCCACTCTAGTGCACTCACTGCACTGAGAGGAGCTGCTGCCTGGCGGTAAGTGCCAGGGGGGTCTGTCAGAGCCCCAGGCGCGGGGGGGTTGGAGATGCCAGTGGGTACAGTGGCTGCATATACTGGGCACAAGTGGCTGCATTTGATGGGCACAAGTGGCTGCATTTGATAGGCACAATTGGCTGTATATGATGGGTACAAGCAGCTGCATATTATGGGCACAAGTGGCTGCATATGATGGGCACAAGTGGCTGCATATACTGGGCACAAGTGGCTGCATTTGATGGGCACAAGTTGCTGCATATGATGGACACAAGTGGCTCCATTTTATGGACACAGTGGCTGTGTTTGATGGACACAATGGCTGCATATGATGGACACAAGTGGCTGCATATGATATGATGGGCACAAGTGGCTGCATTTGACAGGCACAAGTGGCTGCATTTGATTGCCACAAGTGGTTGCATATGATGGGCACAAGTGGCTGCAATTGATGGGCACAGTGGCTGAAATTTGATGGGCACAGTGAGGTTGCAATTGATGGGTACAGTGAGGCTACAATTGATGGGGGGGGACAGTATTTTTCAGTTTGTTTGCACCCCCCCAAAAAATTTTGAGCACCAGCCGCCACTGGTGGTACTTGAAAAAAATCTTCTCCTAAAGTTTCCTAATCACTCTTAGTTACCAGTGTTAAGCGATCCAAAAAAAGCAGAAAGGGAGGCATATAGTGTAGCATGTTTTATTGGATGTAAATAGCAAAATATAAACTGTATGCCCTCACATGTAAGTGTTGCTGAATCAGCACTGACACACACAGCTCACTTGCTATTGGAAAGGTTCTGCACCGCCGCTTGTGATTTAAGAGCTGGTGCTCGTTCCAAGAACCCAGAAATTACGTAGGGGGCAGACCCAGAAGTAACATCAGTGGCTCAAGCCTCAATGCATTTCACGTCAGGAAGTTCTGGATGGTCTGGATCCAGTTCAGTTTATGAACCGCCTAATGGTCACTTTGTTGGCTATAGTGTTCTGGTGAGTGCGGAATTTATATGCATGTGTTGGCGCACATATAAAGAAGATTTGGTCACTTTATCCATCTGAAAATACAGGGATTGGCAATAAATTACTGCAAGTTTGTTCTTTTTTATTTGACTATGGTTTGTATATGATATGTTTGTGTGTTTATTGTTAGATTTTTGGTTTACAAGGTTAGCGCCCTATTATTACTTGCACATTTTAGAGTGCTTTTAAAGGGACAGCAGCCTTGGTTACAATTTACACTTATAGGTTTGGCACCCTTCTTATATTTATTGTAGAAATTGTTTTGATCAGATAGCTTTTTAATGAAAAGTTTAAACTTTACAAGATAAGTGCAAGACAAAACAGAAAATATGTCAGTAAAGTATCAGTAGTCCATACATGAAGCAACAGATGACAATATATAAACAAACAATTTTCCAGAATGAGTAGTATGTCTTAAAATGAGGACAATAAAGAGAAGGGACCAGGGAAGGGAAAGGAAAAAGAAACAACATTTATCATAGTGATCACCACGTAAAGTATCATAAAAGATATCCACTCCACCAGGGTAGTATATGTAATATACCGGTAGATTCACTCTTTAATACAAAAGGCCAATTTTTTGTAGCCTACCAGAAAAACAGCAGCAGCAAACTTTACAAGGATAAAAAAAAAATGAGAAGTGCAAACATTAAGATAGAAGTCTGTCGAGAGGTGTGGTGGTGTAACAATACAATGAAAATGGTGTAAACAATAAATGCCCCTGATAATGTCAGGTATGAGGAAAAGCGGGTGTCGGAATCACGCACACATGCTACCACGCATGCACGATTGATGGTCGGCCATCTTGCTCCCTGGAAAAACAATTAGTCATACTAATATGCTTGATTTTAAGCTACATATGTGAGTGTTACTTTTTATTTTATCAATAAACTGTCTTTACAATATCATGCCATGTGGATTACCCTTTTGTTTCATGTCTGGTGACTCATGATCATCCCAGTGGGGGAGTTACATTCAGAAGGCTTTGCTTCCTGGCTTTTATCCATTCATCTCTATGGCGCATATCCAGTGACAGAAGATGATACCTAGGAGGTCTGGATCCTTGGCTAGGTTATTGTAAACAAAGCGTAATGGACCACTCCTATTAGGGGGTCACTTGTCCTCTGGTATGTTTTCTGGCTGGTGACACTTACCTTCATCAATTTTACGGCTGGAGGGACTCTTTAATTCTCATTATTTTGGATCCAACTGCAGAGATTGCTCATGGACATTTCTATGGGATTACACTTTTATGTGGCTTTTGGAATAATCATGTGCATGTTCATTTCATGTTTTTTTTTTTTTTCAATGTTTTTTTTCTATTTATTTAGCTCTGCGCTATTTGTTATATATAATATATGTTATAGTATATGTATAGTATATGTTTCCTACATTCAACTTAAATTTTAGGCCAAATTACAATTAGCAAACTCAAATTAATAGCAAGCCCAAAGTCATGTGCAAATAGTGCATAAAAGTGTAAAATGTACTTTTATTTTGTGTTCTAATCCCACAAAATCAGTGCTTCGGTGCTCATGCCCTCTAAGCCACACACCCGAGCAAGGAGGAGTTAACACCTTTTGTGAGGTGTGTATGTAAAATAACTGACAAAGGAACCAATAAAAATAAATACTATAGCAATTGTATTTTATTGTGCCCTACTGCAAATAAAATCTTTACTAATACCATGAAGTATATTTTGCAGCTAGCCATAAAAACCTGGAATGGAATTCTAGGGAAATTCTGATTATCAATAAATTATAACTACATGCATTTTGTAAATTAAAGTTAGCTATCGGAAATGATAATTCAGGCAAAGAAAATATTCCATTCCTTATACATAGATTCCCAAGTTTTACATAACCCAAGTGGCATTTATATTTAGTTTATTTTTTTTTAATATAAGGTATCTGAGTAGCTAACTTATGAAAATCTAGGCAATAGCTTGATTTTATTCAGCAGGAACCCTATGGTATGTCATTTTTACATACAAATTGGAACACCTCTACACATAAAATATATTCTATCAACTTTACACCATGACATCAGAGTGGGAACAACCCCCTCCTTATATTCTGATCTGCAGCCACACATTATGCTTCACAGAACTGAATGTTTATGGATGTTAGCAGCAATGAGATCTTCATCTTTGTAATGAAAAACCTTCATGAATTTCCTTTTCAGCTTCTAATAATGCTCATCGCCTAGTTTCTCAAATTCATTTTTCTATCCTCACTATTCATTGAGGTATCTATATATAGCAAAGCATATAATCCATAGAATATTTCACATTGCTTTTACCTATGTAATGGTGTACCTCTCATCCATTACATCCCAGTGCCAACATCTGGATAACAGGACATCTTCTTCACAGTCTGCTAAGTGAGTTCTTACAATACATTTAGCAGTCTGATGTTCTTAAGTCTCTAGTGCCTCCACCTGTAGGAGGGCTTCTGGATACAAGAAGGTTTCTCCCATAGGACATTCCTAATCCCCAGGATAGATTACTCTTACTTTCCCTTGAGTAGGTCCACACTTGAAAGCAGTTTTCCATGTTTTACTTGATCTTGGTAGGTAAGACAAAGAAGGTGGGATACTCACAACTCACACAAGACTCCTAAAGCTGAATAAAACACAAAATCTCCTGCGCATAAGTAAGGCAGTTCAATACCAGCCCTTGCCACTCAACTTGACATATAAATACACAATACCTTGCTGCCCACTTTGGATCAGCAACTGGAAAAACACAAAAGAGAGAGGATGAACAGTTACCACATTATCTCTAAAACCATTTTATTCAAAAGCATGAAAAATGCACTTGAAAGTTACACAGTCTCAAAACTGTCCCTGATTTCGATGGACTGTCCCTGATCTGGAACAAAGTCCCTCTTCCCTCCTCAGTTGTCCCTCATTTTAGTCTGTTCTATATAGTTGTGTATAAAAGGCACTTTTTATCTTTCAAAAAGTGTTTCCCAGTGCTAAACCTTTCATCCAATGTATCTATTGCTGCATTTGGAAATTTGTGGGTCTAACTAATCATTTATTTTGCATAATTCTAATTTAAGGGGGTGTTGCAGGGTGGGTGGGGTGTCCAATTCCTAAATACTTTTGCTAATAAATGTCTCTCGTACCCATCTTAAAATGGGGGGTATGCAGTCTGTTTATCCAATCTATATGCTCCTGGACTTTGGAGGTCATCACCAAGGATCCAAAGGTGGATCTCATAATTCTCAGAAGAATGATGCAGAACTTCTTACATAGTTACATAGTTAGTAAGGTTGAATAAAGACACCAGCCCATCCAGTTCAACCTAAGTGAGTGTCTACAATCATCCCTATTAATTTAAGGTACCCATATAGCGACATCAATTTACGCAGCACTCCACACATACAATGTACACTCACATCTGTCCCTACCCTCAAGGAGCCCACAATCTACGGTCCCCAACGCACATTCATATACTAGGGCCAATTTTGGACTGAAGCCATTTAACTTACCAGCATGTCTTTGGAGTGTGGGAAGAAAACGGAGTACCCAGAGGAAACCCACACAGGCACAGGGAGGACATGCAAACTCCAGTCAGGTAGTGGTTTGGATTTTAACCAGCGACCCTTTTTACTGCTTAGTGAGAGTGCTACCCCCTACACCACTGTGCTACCACATCAGCCACAAAACTAGAGGTTTGGATATGAAAGTGTTGAAGTAGTGACTCTAGAATATTTTCTTATGCCTACATGACCTGCCCTATCATAGAGAGCAAAAAAAAAAACCCTCTACATAGCCTTCGCCTGCAACCACCCTCTTCCCATGGACCTCCTCTCCCCAAGAGTCATTATTGAAAAAGGACCCTTCCAGAACATTGCCTCTCTGTTTGGTCAAAGCTAGGTCCACCTTGCTAATGACAAGCTTACGAAGCGCTTGGTCAACTGACAGAGCATGAAGGCTTTTCTGTATCAATGGTCTCATCCCACCCCCTATTTATTTAGTGCTGGTGGTAAGCAGTAATTACTACTACACAGTATGACGTTCACATAGTGGTTGCTTTGAGCCATTGGACATTTCACAGAAAATGACCATGGCTCTTCTAATACACTGGACACTCTGCTCCAACATAAAAACTTACATAACTTACATAACTTACACAAAAACTTACAACTGAGCATGTGGAGAGTGGGATGAGACCGTGTATTTTTAATTTTAAACAGTATAGGCACTTATTTTTAATGTTTTACATAACTATACCTGCAAAAGGAGCCAGTCTGAAGTCATCTAGTAGGACATAACTTTAAGGGTTAGGTCAAGTGTTGCTCTTATATAAGTGTTAATGGCTTATTACAAAGGTTGGGTAATTGTTACTGTAGGTGTTAAATGTTCAAGTAGGGGAGGCGTAATTGCCAGAGGGAAGCTTTAGTGTATTGGATAAAATCCTACCCAGCTATGTTATGTATGACAATTCACGGGCTTGGGAGCCTTACCTCCACCAACCATTAATATTTCAGTTTTTGGTAGATGCTGAAACATTAAACTACCTACATTTTTATATGTCTCTCCCAGCATTTGAGCTGCCAGGCCAGCTTACCTGTCACTGCCATGGGAGTTCCAGTCTCCCAGCTGGATTTGAACTAATATTATATACTAATATACTAATTTTATGAAGAATACAAGAGAATACAAGAGAAATGGTAATATTACTTCAAAATGTATGGGAACACTCAACTCTTCAAGGCAGCTGGAAGCAGAGCTTGGACTATTGCAGGCAAATTTTGCCGTCGCAAACCTCAAAATAAATAAGAAAGCTAGCAGGTGTCTCAACGCACCAAACCACACCTATAATTAACATTTTGACTTTGGTTGAATTGATTCTGTAAATAGGAAGTCGATAGAAAAAAGATTTTTAAAAATATAAAGCTAAATTCGAGCTTGGATCATATTTTTAATCAAAATGAAGGTAGACATTTTTTTGTAATGTATATGTTGTGGATTTCATAAAGAAGATATAAGAGGCGGTGTGTAGTTTGAAACTATTTGTTGTGTTTTTTTTTTCTTTGCCAATCATTGGTGTGACCTTTTAAAGATATAAATGTCACATCAGTCAGACTTATTTTATACTGCTGGGTCGGAGGTAACACGATTGAGATGATGTTTTTTTCTGAAAATGAAGGCAATGGAAAGCAGTCCTCACAGACCTGTCATCTAAATCTATCTTGTACTCAGTGGTGGCTGGTGCTTACATTTTTAGGGGGGCGCAAACAAGCTGAAAAATAACCCCATTAATTGCAGCCTCACTTTACCATGAAAGGCAGCCACTGTGCCCATCAAATGCAGCCACTGTGCCATTAAATGCCGCCACTGTGCCCATCAAATGCTGTCACTGTGCCCATCAACTGCACCACTGTGCCCATCAAATGCTGATACTGTGCCATCAAATGCTCCCACTGTGCCCATTAAATGCTCCCACTGTGCTCATTGAATGCTGCTACTGTGCCCCCCTGCCTGCCGTCTGCCTGGCACTTACCCTTTCGGGATGGGGCAGCGGGTGATGGCCGCGACCGTTTCCTTCATATCCTTGATATCTTCTCCCATCCACTCCTCCCATCCTCTCCTATGATTGGATGCCTGTTGTTTCAGCCAATCAGGTGACGGGTAACAGACCCGAGCACCTGATTGGGGGAGAGGAGGTTCAGTGTTAGGAAAGGAAATATTCATTCGCTTTTCTAACACAGCTGAGTGAACTGCGTTCGCTGTTTACCTTTTTTGATGCATATTAGAGCCTATGGCTCTAATCACGTGCTTAAAAAAAAATACCCCGCCGCTGTAATTCAGTCACCCAGCAATGCATGAATCTATCTATTGGTGATATAGGGGTGGCTGGAGAGAGGGGGCAGCGTCCATGTGCCCTTATGGATGCACCACCACTGCTTGTACTGGTCTAGCTTCAGAAAAATTAATACTGATTGGTTGCTGAGGATTGCAAATTTTCCCCTGGTTTTTCCCTGGAGCATGCTTGTCCATTGATGAGTATTATTTAACTGCATGGTTTTGGAGCTTGATCCTGTGTAACTTGCCTTATATGCCATCCTTCTTCTAGTAACCATCTTTGGTGTGCATGGAAATAGCTAGAGCATTCCCATTTTGAGAATGTGGTATACTCTCCCTTATTCAACCTGGGTCCTATTATACACCTAGTGGGAATCTTTTACCTCAATATTTTAAATAGCATAATAAGTTCTATCTCTGGAGATCAAATGGGATGATCCTGGCCCACTGTGTAGGGATGGTGATATACCCTCCCAGTGATCTAATACACTTCTTTGTTCCCTTGAAGACAAGAGTTATGTAAATGCATCAGTTTTTGAGAAACTTGTACCTAGTTTGTACTGTAATCACTATATAGTGTACAGTTCAGTGTTTTAATGTGTTTTATGAGATGTGATAAATAAAAATTGTATATAATTTACAGTATTAATGCCTCCAAAGCCACACTCCAAACTGCTTCCTATTGTATAATGCAAATTCTGTTTGCAGCTTGTATTGTATCACTGAATGCTGCCCTTTTCTTTAAGATGGCCTATTGAATTTCTCTTGAAGCCCAACTTCAGGCAGAAAAAAAATGATCCCTTGCAGTGGGGCTGCTTGTGCTCTGCAAGGGTTAATAGCTCAGTTTTTCCAGGGGGTAGGAGAAACAGTTTAATTACCTGATCCTCCTCCACTTCCCTGGCAGATGGTGCACCACCATGCTCCGGTGGAGGCATGTCCCTTGGCATCCTCACGTGCATTGGTGCATTGAAGGGCTAAAGACCCGACTCTTGTCCTGAACACATCAGGACAATAGGTCACTAGAGCACAGGGGTGCAGAAGCTGTGGGGACCAGTATACTGTAGATACGGGGGGAGGGGGGAGAAGAGATTTGGGTAACTATATTTCTTTTTTCTCTTCCCCTATATATAAACGAGCAATTAACCCTTGCAGTGCTGATACAGCCCCACTGAAATGCATCATTTTTTATTTGTCCAAAGTTGGGTTTAAATTAAACATGGTTACTATTGCTGATCTCCTTCTGAAAATGCTAGTTGCCTGCAGTGCTTGGTGCTCCATCAGTTGGCGGGGGGCGGCAGACAGACCTGACCATAGACATCCCCCCCCGATGCTCCAGCCCGCCATCCCACACTAACTCTCCCCCCCCCCCGCGGCTCAAGCCCGCTACCGCACAACACACCCACAGACCGACCCCCCCCCCCCCCGGTCGCCAGCTCTCTTATTCACCCTCTTGCCTGCCAGACCCCCCGTCAGCTTGAAACCTCATTGGAATACATGCATCTGGCACCCTGCATGTAGTTTAGTAGCGAGCACATGGATTGAGGGGTGGCTCCTGTGCCCCTAATGAGCGCCCACCACTGGTTGCCTGACTATTACATTGACCCACTGACCTCAATACTTTCTGTCCCTGAACAAGATCACAGATGAGGAAAGTCAGGAAAAAAATAGTTTTCTGCATACACACTCCCGTTCAGTGACTTAATGACTTGAAAAAAGATCCTCTGCCTGTCAGCAAGACCGACATTTTTGGAAGCTCAGAAACGGTAACCCCTGTATTTCGCTTATGACTGGTTTAATTTAATTATGAAGAGCATCTAAATCCTTCCACAGTGTGTGTAATCTTCTCTTCTTCTGCTACTGTCTATTTCAGTTGTTAGTAGCCTTTAAAATAATAATGCCGCCTGCTGGTTGCAAGTAGTAAATATACCTCTTAAAAAAAAAGTTAGAATTTTTTATTCCTGAGCAGTTGTGCTCAAAAGTTTGCATACCCCGGAAATATTGGTAATATACAGGACAGTATATAGTACAGTACAGTATATATAGTACAGTATTTACTACATGCAGACAGCAGGTGGCCCCATTAATTAAGAACATGAGATAGTATGCAAAACACAATACTTTAATTTCTCATGGGATTCATTTTCAACTGTAGGTCATATGAAACAAATAAAACAAAACATGGCAACAAGTAAACAAATGAAATTACCCCTGTTTAAAAGTCGACATGCTCTTAGTTCTTAATACTATGTATTGCCCCCTTTAGCGTCAATGACAGCATACAGTTTTTTGTAATAGTTGTCTATGAGGCCCCCAATTCTTGCAGGTGGTATAGCTGCCCATTCATCTCAATGATATTGAGGTCAGGAGACTGTGATGGCCACTCCAGAACCTTCACCTTTTCTGCTGTAACCACTGGAGGGTCAACCTGGCTTTGTGCTTAGGGTCATTTTCATGCTGGAAAGTCCAAGAGCGTCCCATGCGCAACTTTCCTGTAGAAGAATGCAAATTGTCTGCCAGTATTTTCTAAGAATGTGCTGCATTCATCTTGCCATCCATTTTCACAAGAATCCCTGTGGCTTTAGAGGTCATACACCCCCAAAACATCAATGAGCCACCATCATGCTTTCCAATGGGGATGTTGCTATAGGCCAGGGGTAGGCAACCTTTGAGAGATGGAGATGGACAATATTGAAGAAACCATCTGGGAGCAGAAACTAACAAGCCCCTGATAAAAAGTAATGACAGCATTAAAAACCTAGAACAATCTACTAAAACGGTCACTGTAAAAATATAACCTTAAACAATAACTTCAGTGAGAAACTCAGCATTCACTTTCATTCACAATTTTTTCATGTCTGATGAGCAATTGGTTACCTCCACAAGTCTGATGCCTGAGTTCATCATGAAAGTAGAAGATCTGGTACTGCATGCTGATTTAGGGCAGTGGTGACAGAGGTCAGTAGTATGTTGGGCAGTGTACAGAGGTCAGTGGTATGTAGAGCAGTGTAAAGAGGTCGGCAATAGGTAGGGCAGTGTACATAAGTCATTGGTATGTAGGGCAGTGTACAGATGTCAGTAGTAGGTAGGGCAGTGTACAGAGGTCAGTAGTAGGTAGGGCAGTGTACAGAGGTCAGTAGTAGGTAGGGCAGTGTACAGAGGTCAGTAGTTTGCAGGGAAGTGTACAGAGGTCAGTAGTATAGAGCAGTGTACAAAGGTCAATAGTTTATAGGGCAGTGTACAGAGGTCAGTAGTAGGTAGGGCAGTGTACAGAGGTCAGTATTAGGTAGGGCAGTATACAGAGGTCAGTAGTAGGTAGGGCAGTGTACAGAGGTCAGTAGTAGGTAGGGCAGTGTACAGAGGTCAGTAGTTTGCAGGGAAGTGTACAGAGGTCAGTAATAGGTAGGGCAGTGTACATAGGTCAGTGGCATGTAGGGCAGTGTCCAGAGGTCAGTAGTAGGTAGGGCAGTATACAGAAGTCAGTACAGATGATGGGGCAAATTAAAGATGTCAGTAGTAGATAGGGCATTGTCCAGAGGTCAGTGATATGTAGGGCAGTGTCCAGAAGTTAGTGATATGTAGGGCAGTGTCCAGAAGTTAGTGATATGTAGGGCAGTGTCCAGAAGTTAGTGATATGTAGGGCAGTGTCCAGAAGTTAGTGATATGTAGGGCAGTGTCCAGAGGTCAGTACAGATGTAGGGCAGTGCACAGATGTCAGTAGTAGGTAGGGCAGTGTACAGATATCAGTAGTAGGAAGGACAGTGTACAGAGGTCTAGCGCTACATGCATATTTGCACTTATGCAGTAAAATTTGAGAAAACCCCATTATATACTGTAATTGTTATGTGTTCCCATTCGCACATCATGCCTACATTTTTTTTAAATAAAAATATTCCTACATTTTAGATGTTTCTCAAAAGGGGGTATCATGGCTGACTGCAAGGTGCTTTCAACAATGTTAAAGTGAGCCTGCCCCAGGTCTGTTCTGATTAACACACAATACAAGAAGTCCAGCCTTTACCCCTTCTTAGGACAGACAGTGTTCAAATCAAGCTGCAATCAATAATGAAGATCTGCCTGAACAGTATAGACAGGGTTATTTATGGCATCCCAGTTACCCAGCCCCCTCATTAACAAAGAGAACTACTTGTATTTCCTTGCTGGAGAGTCCAATGTAGAGCATCCAAAAAGAAAAAAAAGGTAAGTTGCAATTTAATTTTTTTTTTTTTATAGTTATGCTACGTGAATGGGAACATGTAACAAATATAATGTGTTATCTCAATTTAGCTGCAAAAGAGGAAATTCACAAAGTGTTTGTTACCCCAACACTTCACAGTCCTGATATGTGCCTGCTGTACCATGTACTTGTATGAGAAAATGTTCTATTTCTATTGCTTTGTGTGAAATGCTTGGTATTCCTGTCAGTCCCTCTGCTTTCCCGGTAAAGTGGTAGTAAACCTGCAAGGCAATGTCATAATCTGCTATTATGTGGTATACTAGCACATTATGTGAAACCTACTTTAGAACGAAGCCCTCCAGCAGTGCGTTGTCACTCCTGAAGGTGCTTTGATTGACACCCGGTCTTCCTTCCGGGTTTGCGGACTTCGGCTGTGTGACTGGTTAGACCCACGATGACATCACTCCTGCACATGTGCATGGGAGCTGCTGGTTACGGCACAAAACTCTGAAGAAATGGGCTTGGTGGCCATTCCTTCAGAATGCATGTGTCGGTGACATTACCGGCTGCATCTACAGTAAGTAGCTCCTAAACAGTGCACGTTTAGGGCATGTTTACATTACATATTATAGACTCCCCCATAGGTAAAAATCACACATGGGAATTTACTCCCACTTTATAAATGGACCACACTAGGCATGAGAGCACACAGTGGTCAGTTCTCTAGCTAGGCCTGGGAACTCAGTCTACACTTGATCACACTTGCTCTGACCCCCCTCCCCCCCCGCACAGTCAATCACTGAGAAGATTAGTGTACTGCTGCTTCTCCTCCCCACCCCCACCCCCAGCTTTTATGCAGCTGAGAACTGAGGGAATGTGATCACTTATAAAAAAAAGGCAAAAAAGGTATTTATAATGTTTTTTTTTAAATCTATACAAAAATGTTTTGCTTTAAATTTCTATTTTAAACGTAATGGTCATTTTACAAGGTGACCGTTTGCAATCACAAGGGGTTGTAAAGGCAGAAGGTTTTTTTTATCTTAATGCATTCTGTGCCTTAAGATAAAAAAAAAAACCTTCTGTGTGCCTCAGCCCCCCTAATACTTACCTGAGGTCCTTCTCTATCCAGCGATGTCCACGAGTGTCTCAGTTGGCTGAGAGTCTCCTTTTGGATTGGTTGAGACACAGCAACAGCGCCATTGGCTCCCGCTGCGGTCAATCAAAGTTATCTAGCCAATCAGAGGTAAAGAGGGCGGGACTCCATGTCTCAATGGAGACACAGGGAGCTGTGACTCAGCTTGGGTGTCCCCACAGCAAGCTGCTTGCTGTGGGGGCACTAAATAGAAGGGAGGGGCCAGGAGCACAGAAGAGGGTTGCAAGAAGAGGAGGATTGAGGCTGCTCTGTGCAAGTCTACTGCAACAGAGCAGGTAAGTATAACATGTTTGTTATTTTATTAGGAAAAAAAAAAACACAAGACTTTACAATCACTTTAAGTCTGAAAGACGACCTACCTATATGACAGTTTAGAGGTATGTACAAGATTCTTGTTCTACTCCCAGGACCTAATACATGAAAAGTGTGTTGGAAGAAACATTTTGTATTGCCTGGAGCAATCAATCAGCTTTCATTTATATATTTGAGGAACAAACAAGGAAGCTGATTGGTTTCTGTGAACAACAAGGCATTTTATATTTGGCATACTCTTCGTATATCAAGCCCAATATAGCATCCTTTGGTTGTATATAGAAATACCTCTCATAATGTAACTCGCTCTTTTCAAATCATTCTAAAATAAGCCACGACATTGCAATCATCACCTCATAACAATCAGGAATTAATCTGCGCCGCGGATCCATACTACGCTTATTTGTTTTGCTTTGCCCGACTCTACACGCTATGTCAGGATGCACACATAAATCATCATAAAAATAATAATGTATTGACAAAGTATTGACTCCAAGACACAAACATGACCACACACTCTAATTAAATGATCATGTGGACAGTGTCATCTAGTGGTGAGTACTGAGATTGTCCCTTTCCTCCAGCATTACCTGGCAGGTCTCTCTTTTTTTTGTTATTCTGGGATTTTGTGAGCCGAGCACTGATGTCGTCCCATTCTCTACAAACTATCCAGTCTGCATGTCATTTCCCACATTATTTTAAAAACATTGAAAAGATTTCCATTTGTATTAGGCTTTCTGCTTTCCACCTTTTAAATATCTCACCATTCTTTGGTTTGACCTTCATTTGTCCTTGACATTTTTACATAGCTCCCTAAGTGAACGGGTTTATTTAAAGAACAAGTCTGGTCTAATGAAAAGCAGTATATTAAGATCATGCAATGTCACCTTAAAATCACTAATTATAATTCTGCAATAACTCCCCTATTGTTAAAAAAAAAAGATATATGTAATTCCTACAAAAGACTCATTTTATACAAGATTACCAAAATGATTCTGCTGTCTTCTATCATTTCAAATATGGCTTTCTTGTCACCACTATGACCACAAACACTTTAGGGGGATGATGTACGTGGTTGATATAATGAACTTCTCCAGAAATGTAATTTCCTGTTCATATGATTTTCTTTCTGCTCTTTAGCAGTGTTTTTTTTTTCTCTTATTACAACACAAAGACTATGGCGACGAGAAGATCATAAAATATCAAGTGCAAGGAATTAATGGGTCTATCTATACAGAGACAGCAGCAGGTATAAATGACTAATAATATTGATACAATTAAAAAATATAATTCAATAAAATATACTATATAAGATATAAAATAATATACTATCCTTTAGAACTGGATAGAGTATGTGGACTAGACTATAGATACAGACTTACAAACAAGATACAAATTTACATAATGGGCAAAGGGATTAGTAGTATGAAGACACATCAAGCCCAATGTAAAAAAAAAAAAAAAGTAAATAAGCATGCAACTTGAAAGCAAAACCAAAAAATAATAACCCAAAGAAACAAAAATCTGACATTACCCACCTCCCCCCAAAAAACATGATATATTATCTATATATCTATATACAGTATCTCACAAATGTGAGTACACCTCTCACATTTTTGTAAGTGCCCTTTCAAACTGGATAGTTTTACAACACTGAAGAAATTACACTTTGCTACAATGTAAAGTAGTGAGTGTACAGCTTGTATAACAGTGTCAATTTGCTGTCCCCTCAAAATAACTCAGCACACAGCCATTAATGTCTAAACCGCTGGCAACAAAAAAGTGAGCACACTCCTAAGTGAAAATGTCCAAATTTGGCCCAATTAGCCATTTTCCCTCCCCTGTGGCATGTGGCTTATTAGTGTTACAATGTCTCAGGTGTGAATAGGGAGCAAGTGTGCTAAATCTGGTGTTATCGCTCTCACTCTCTCATACTGATCACTGGAAGTTCAACATGGCACCTCATGGCAAAGAACTCTCTGAGAATCTGAAAAAAATAATTGTTGCTCTACGTAAAGATGCCCTAGGCTATAAGAAGATTGCCAAGACTCTGAAACTGAGTTGCAGCACAGTGGTCAAGACCATACATAACAGGGCAGGTTCCACACAGCACAGGCCTCGCCATGGTCGACCAAACAAGTTGATTGCACGTGCTCAGCGTCATATACCGAGGTTGAGGTTATCTTTGGGAAATAGATGTATGAGTGCTGACAGCATTGCTTCAGACCTTGAAGGGGTGTGGGATCAGCCTGTCAGTGCTCAGACCATACGCCACATACTGCATCAAATTGGTCTGCATGGCTGTCATCCCAGAAGAAAGCCTCTTCTAAAGATGATGCACAAGAAAGCCCACAAACAGTTTGCTGAAGACAAGCAGACTAAGGACATGGATTACTGGAACCATGTGCTGTGGTCTGATGAGACCAAGATAAACTTTTTGGGTTCAGATGGTGTCAAGCGTGTGTGGTGGCAACCAGGTGAGAAGTATAAAGACAAATGTGTCTTACAAGCATGGTGGTGGGAGTGTCATGGTCTGGGGCTGCATGAGTGCTGCCGGCACTAGGGAGCTGCATTTTATTGAGGGAACCATAAATGCCAAAATGTACTGTGACATACTGAAGCAGATCATGATCCCTTTCCTTTAGAGACTGGACTGCAGGGCAGTATTCCAACATGATAACGACCCCAAACACACCTCCAAGATGACCACTGCCTTGCTAAAGAAGCTGAGGGTAAAGGTGATGGACTGGTCAAGCATGTCTCTAGACCTAACCCCTATTGAGCACCTGTGCGGCATCCACAAACGGAAGGTGGAGGAGTGCAAGGTCTCTAACATTCACCAGCTCTGTGTCCAGTGACAACCTGTGAAGCTCTGGTGAACTCCATGCTCAAGAGGGTTAAGGCAGCGCTGGAAGATACAAAATATTGACACTTTGGGCCCAATTTGGACATTTTCACTTAGGGGTGTACTCACTATTGTTGCCAGTGGTTTAGGCATTAATGGCTGTGTGTTGAGTTATTTTGAGGGGACAGCAAATTTACACTGTTATACGAGCTGTGCACTCACTACTTTACATTGTAGCAAAGTGTAATTTCTTTAGTGTTGTCACATGAAAAGATATAATAATAGGATTTTTATCCTATTTTCTTTATCGTACATCACAGGACACAGAGCCATAGTAGTTACTATGTGGGAAGTCCCAGAGAAATTCTAACTGAGGGGAGGGAGACACAGCAAAGTAGGGCACCATGAGACCAGAGGACCTATAATGCTGCCTGCAGCACACTGCACCCAAAGGCGATATCCTCATGCCTTTATACATCCACATGATAAAATCTAGTGAATGTATGGACTGAAAACCAAGTTGCGGCCTTGCAAATTTGAGCTATGAAGTTGGTGATGCACTGGCCACAAAGCACTAACAGCCCTTGTGGAATGCGCTTTGATCTGAAAAGGTGGAACTTTCCTCTTCAAACCGTAAGCTTGAATAATTACTTGCCAAATCCACTTAGAAATAGTAGATTTTGATGCTGCCTGTCCTTTTTTTAGGACCTTCATGCAACACAAACAAAACATTCATTTTTTGAATCTGAGCAGTCTCCTTCAAGTAGATTTTGACTGCTCTCACCACATCAAGAGAATGTAGCAACTGTTCTTCTGTAGAGCCGGGTTCTGGAAAAAACAAAGGTAGGACAATATCCTGGTTTAGATGAAAACCTGGCACTACCTTCGGTAGAAAGTTAGGATGAGGACGCAATACTACTCTATCCTTGTGAATAATTAAATATGGCTCTTTACAAGAAGGAGCAGCCAATTCTGATACTCTTCTTGCAGAAGATATGGCTACTAGAAAAACTAGTTTCCTTGTCAAAAGGACCAAGGGAATATAATGTATCAGCTCAAAAGGCTGTTTCTGTAATGTAATGTAATGTTTCTGTAATGCCGACAGAACTAAATTCAAATCCCAAGGGCTCAGGGGTGATCTAAGCGGTGGATTAAGCCATGTTACCCCCTGTATAAAGCTACGGACCAAAGAATGCGAAACAAGCGGTCATTGAAATAATGCCGATAAGGCCGAGATTTGGCCGAGATTTGGCCTTTGATAGTACTCAAGGCCATCTTCATCACTAATCCCATTTGCAGAAAGTCAAGGATTCTCCCTATGACATACTTTCTAGATATGACTCTAGAGGCCGGCTTCCTTGCATTAATCAAGGTAGATACCACCGAACCTGACAGCCCATGCTTCTTCAGGATGTGGGTCTCAATAGCCAAACCGTTAAATTTAGCGTTTGTAAGGTAGGATGGAATACCGGACCTTGCGAGAGTAGGTCCAGACGTGGTGTAGGGTCCATGGGTCCCCTACCGCAATCTTTATGATCTCTGCATATCAAGATCTTCAGGGCCACGCCGGTGCCACAAGAATCACTGACTTCCCTTCCTGCTCGATGCTGCAAAGAAGTTGTGGCAGCAGCAGAACAGGAAGGAATGCATAAATCAGTGAAAACTGATCCCACGGGTCCACCAAGGCATGCGAAATAAACAAAACACTTGAAATTGCACTGAAAGTGCACTTGGAAGTGCAGTTGCTGTAAATCTGAAGGGAAGCTCTGCTGATTTTATTATCCAATCATGTGCAAGCTAAAATGCTGTTTTTTATTTTTCTTGCATGTCTCCCTCGGATCTACAGCGACCACACTTCCAAGTGCACTTTCAGTGTAATTTCAAGTGCACTTTGCACTTGTAGTTTGCACTTGTAGTGCAAAGTGGATTTGCCTTTAGTAAATAACCCCCTGTCTCCTCTTCATTTATCTTCAGTGCAGCTGAGGCTGCTGAGAAAGGGACTGGGGAATCTGTGTCCTCAGTCCCTTTCTCTCTCTCAAAGGGGAGGTATCAGGGGTCTGTTTAGACCTGTGATATCTCACCAAAGCCCCCCAACAGGGCTGATAAAAAAATATATATATATATAATAAATATGATGTGAGCAAAGTGGTTAAGTTATCTTGACTGGACGTCATATGATGTTGAGCTGGCTAAGCCACGATCACGCACCCGCGGGGGCGCGCAGTGCAACAAACGGTGGAGTGTCACTATGACACGCTGCAACTCCAATTGTGGTAAAGAGCCTACGATGTAGGCTCTTTACCATGTGATCAGCTTTGACCAATCACAGCTGATCACAGCATGTAACCAGGAAGTGCCGGTAAACGGTTTTCCTCGGTTTGCGCTGACAGGAGAGCCGGTCGGCGGCTCTCCTGTCAGAGGGGGTTTGCACTAATAATCAGTGCATTGATTATCAGCTCAGCCCCCATCAGAGGTGCCCACTACATCTGCCAATTACTGCCCATCAGCTGCCAGTCAGTAACACATGAAAGTGCCCAGATGCCAATAGGTGCCCATCAGTAATGACTGTCAGTACCTCATCATCATAGTTTCATAGTTTCATAGTTAGTAAGGTTGAATAAAGAAACCAGTCCATCCAGTTCAACCTGAGTGTCTACAATTGTCCCTATCCCTGTACATTGCACACTCACATTGGTCCCTACCCTCAAGGAGCCCACAATCCACGGTCCCCATTCATATACTAGGGCCAATTTTGGACAGAAGCCAATTAACCTACCTGCATGTCTTTGGTTCTTTGGTTTGTGGGAGGAAACCGGAGTACCCGATGGAAACCCACGGAGGCACAGGCAGAACATGCAAACTCCAGGCAGGTAGAGTCGTGGTTGGGATTTGAACCAGCGACCCTTCTTACTGCTAGGCGAGAGTGCTAACCACTACACCACTGTGCCGCCCTCAGTGCCATCTATTAGTGCCAATCAGTGCCACCTGTCAGTGTCCATCAGTGCTGCCTATCAGTGCCTATCAGTGCTGCATATCAATGCTGCCTATCAGTGCCCATCAGAGTTGCTTATCAGTGTGCATCAATTCTACATATTAGTGCCCATCAGTGCCAACTCATCAGTGCCCATCAGTGCCACCTCATCAGTGCCTATCAGTGCAGCATCATCAGTGCCCGTCGGTGAAGGAGAAAACAATATTTTATAACTAAAAAAACAAAAACATTTTTTTCAAAAATTCCTTTATTTTTTAAGTATTTTTAGCAAAAAATAAAAACCACAGTGGTGATCAAATACCACCAAAAGAAACCTCTATTTGTGGGAAGAAAATGATTGTCCTGGGCAGGAAGGGTAGAAATTGCCCTGTATTGAAGTGGTTCAAGTTTAGCAAAATAAAATAAATAAATAAAAAAACAATGACACCATCCACTCCCCCCCCCCCCCCCCAAAAAAAAAAAAAAAAACATTGTACAAAAAATATAAATTGTAAAAAATAATAAAAAAATAAATTGTACGAATGAAATTGTAAAAACATAAAAAAATACTGACACGGCCCACACCTCATCAGTGCCCATCAGTGCTGCATATTAGTGCCTTCTCATCAGTGCCACCCCATCAGTGGCCATAAGTGCAGCATAATAGTGCCAATGTCACATGATATTAAAAAAAAGTATCGATATCGGTGAGTACTTGAAAAAAATTATCGGTACTGGTACTCAGCCTTAAAAAAAGTGGTATCGTGCAACCCTAGTTTAAACCTGAAGAAGGAGGCCTCAGACCTGAAGAAGGAGGCCACGAAACATGTTGTCATGGTAACAGGTTGTTGTGCGTTCCAGGAGCCAGTGCATACGCAGAGAGATCCTCCCCCTGGCCGCGAGTGACGTCATGCACAGCCGGCTGGTCCGTGCATGTGTGCAAACGGAGTGGGATAGTGTGTCAGCACGTAGCAGGCTATACTAAGCCCTCATAAGTTCATTCAGCCTCGCTGTAAGCCATCATAGAGAGCCTGAAAATCGGGAGAAGAGGCAGCCGTGGAGGGGTTTTTTGGTCTGAATGCCATAATAACATTGGCAGTCTGTGAGTGCAATACCTGTTTTTTTTAACATTTGTTATTTTAAATAAACAATAATACACTAGGGCTGGCGTGCGCTCTCTCTTGTTTTTATACTTCATAGATGTGTCTGCCACCCAGTGGACTTTGGAAAGAGCTGCAACACCTGGAGTGGAGTGATTTTATAAGATGCACCCAAGTGAACTATATGGGTGGGGACAGCGCCTATCTTGATTCAGGTTATATATTTGTAGTCCTAGCTATCACCTTATTATTTTTAATCTTACCTTATTATTATTGCCGGTGTCTGATCAGATGGTGTCCCCCATCACATAGCATCCGCCCTGTACTGCGTTTGCACAGTACGGGGGACAAGGAGAAGCCAAACATCTCCGAAGATAAACGTAGCCTGCGCAGTGAGTCCAGGTTCAAGCCCCGCTATCCAAGTGGATATAGAGTTAGAATAAAAAATAGCTGAGCGAAGCGAGGCTCTGCCAAAAGCGAGGCCGTGCCCGGAGTGTGGCGAGCGTAGCGTGGCGAGCAAAGCGAGCCCACGAGGGGCCCTGTTACTATGAGCAACCATGTATCCACTTGGATGGTGGGACTTCAACCTGGACTCAGTGCGCAGGCGCCATACTTCTGAGACTTTCGGAGTCTCCTTCTCCTCCATACTGAGCAAGCGCTGTGCCTGTGCAGTATGGGCCGGACACTATTCGATAGGTGGACACTTTTGGTCAGAACACTGGCACTTCTCCATTTGCCACACCAGGATTCTGTGCAGGGAACAATGTATATATAAAAGTGAAGCAACACAGATGATTACATCTACACACTGTTCAATTTATTGGTCCTGGTACAGCATATTAACTACTTGCTTACTGGGCACTTAAACCCCACTCCTATCCAGACCAATTTTCAGCTTTCAGCGCTGATGCACTTTGAATGACAAAGTGCATCAGCTGTAACCAAATTAAACACTGTACCCAAATTAAATTTTTATCATTTTTTTCTCCCAAATATAGCTTTCTTTTGGTGGGATTTGATCACCTGTGCGATATTTATTTATTAAAAAAAAAATGGAAAAAGACCAAATTAAAAAAAAATTATAAAATTTTAAAATGGGTAATTTTTGTCCGTCATTAATGTACGCTGTTGAGACAGCACTGATGGGCACTGATAGGTGCCAGTGATGAGCACTAATGGGTGGCAGTGATGGGCACTGATCAGTTACACTGATAGGCAGCACTTCTAGGTTGCACTGATTGACACCACAGGTGGGCATTGATAGGTGACACATTTGGGCATTGATAGGTGGCATTTGTGGGCATTGATAGGTGGCACTTGTGGGCACTGTTAGATGGCATGAATGAGGTATAATTGCCTCTTCCTTTTCGCTGGTAATCGGCTTTTTTTTTCCCTCTGCAGTCAGTGTGAGGAGAAAAAAAAATTATCACCGAGCTTTTGTTTTGATCATGTGATTAGATGTCATTGGCTGACAGCTTTTCACATGGTAAGGGGCCAGGACCGGCCCCTTACTCAGATTGGTAACCACCCGAGTCTCATTGAGGGAGAGTGCACAGGGGAGGCCGTCATATGATGTCCTCCCGGGAATTCAGGTCCGGCTGTGGCTGTCATTCGGCTATAGCACGCATGTCAAGTGGTTAACCACTTGCCGACCGCCGCACGACGTTGTACGTCGTCAGAATGGCACGGGCAGGCATATGGGCGTACCTGTACGTCCCTGCCTTCCCGCGGGTGGGGGGCCCGATCGGGCCCCCCCCCGGTGCCTGCGGCGGTCGGTATTCGTTCGGGAGCGATCCGGGATGAGGGGGCGGCCATTCATTCATGGCCACCCCCTCGCGATCGCTCCCGACGAATGGAAATGCTCCGTGACATCACTTCCTCTCCTGTAATGTAAACACAGGAGAGGAAGTGATGTAATCTCTCCTCCGTGTCGGTATTTTTTGTTCCGGCACCGAGGAGAGAGGATCGGTGAGTTGCACCAACACGACACTACACAGTAGAACATGCCAGGCACACTCACACCCCCCCTTCACCCCCCGATCACCCCCCCAATTACCCCTGCCCCCCCAGTCACAGTGACACCAATTGCATTTATTTTTTTTGCATTGGTGTCATTTGTGACTGTAATAACTGTTAGGGCAGTTAGGGTTAGCCCCCTTTAGTTCTAATGTACCCCCCTAACCCCCCCAATAAAGGTTTAACCCCGTGATCACCCCCCGTCACCAGTGTCACTAAGGCTGGGTTCACATTGCAGCGGTTTATGAGAACGGATGTGATTCGCACCGCACTGCAGTGCAAATCACATCCGATCTCTGTGCGATTCGAGTTCAGCCATACAGATAGTATGGCTGAATTCGCGCCGCACCCGCCGCAAATTCGCACGGGACCCTTTTTTTGGTCCGCAGCAGAATCGGATCGCATGGGTGTTCACACCATGCGATCCGAGTTTGCAGATCGCACTGCGATATGCGAACTGATCTGGGGGTGTCATTAACATTTTACTGACACTCCCAGCAGTTCGCATAGGGCAGTGTGAACTGCCGCCGGGAGGCATGCGATGCGGGACCCCGTCGCGGATTTGTGGCATTCCTGCATCGCTCCAGTGTGAACCCAGCCTAATAAGCGATCATTTTTCTGATCGCTGTATTAGTATCACAGGTGACGCTAGTTAGGCAGGTAGGTATTTAGGTTCGCCGCAGCTTTTTATAGCGCCAGGGACCCCCATATACTACCGCATAAAGCCCCCTGATTGCCCCCTAGTTAACCCTTTCACCAGTGATCACCATATAACTGTTACAGGTGACGCTGGTTGGTTAGTTATTTTTTTATAGTTTCAGGGCACCCGCCATTTATTACCTAATAAAGGTTTAACCCCCTGATCACCCGGCGGGTGTCATTTGTGACTGTAATAACTGTTAGGGCAGTTAGGGTTAGCCCCCTTTAGTTCTAAGGTACCCCCCTAACCCCCCCAATAAAGGTTTAACCCCGTGATCACCCCCCGTCGCCAGTGTCACTAAGGCTGGGTTCACATTGCAGCGGTTTATGAGAACGGATGTGATTCGCACCGCACTGCAGTGCAAATCACATCCGATCTCTGTGCGATTCGAGTTCAGCCATACAGATAGTATGGCTGAATTCGCGTCGCACCCGCCGCACCCGCCGCACCCGCCGCAAACTCGCACGGGACCCTTTTTTTGGTCCGCAGCAGAATCGGATCGCATGGGTGTTCACACCATGCGATCCGAGTTTGCAGATCGCACTGCGATATGCGAACTGATCTGGGGGTGTCATTAACATTTTACTGACACTGCCAGCAGTTCGCATAGGGCAGTGTGAACTGCCGCCGGGAGGCATGCGATACGGGAACCCGCCGCGGATTCGTGGCATTCCTGCATCGCTCCAGTGTGAACCCAGCCTAATAAGCGATCATTTTTCTGATCGCTGTATTAGTATCACAGGTGACGCTAGTTAGGCAGGTAGGTATTTAGGTTCGCCGCAGCTTTTTATAGCGCCAGGGACCCCCATATACTACCGCATAAAGCCCCCTGATTGCCCCCTAGTTAACCCTTTCACCAGTGATCACCATATAACTGTTACAGGTGACGCTGGTTGGTTAGTTATTTTTTTATAGTTTCAGGGCACCCGCCATTTATTACCTAATAAAGGTTTAACCCCCTGATCACCCGGCGGGTGTCATTTGTGACTGTAATAACTGTTAGGGCAGTTAGGGTTAGCCCCCTTTAGTTCTAAGGTACCCCCCTAACCCCCCCAATAAAGGTTTAACCCCGTGATCACCCCCCGTCACCAGTGTCACTAAGGCTGGGTTCACATTGCAGCGGTTTATGAGAACGGATGTGATTCGCACCGCACTGCAGTGCAAATCACATCCGATCTCTGTGCGATTCGAGTTCAGCCATACAGATAGTATGGCTGAATTCGCGTCGCACCCGCCGCACCCGCCGCAAACTCGCACGGGACCCTTTTTTTGGTCCGCAGCAGAATCGGATCGCATGGGTGTTCACACCATGCGATCCGAGTTTGCAGATCGCACTGCGATATGCGAACTGATCTGGGGGTGTCATTAACATTTCACTGACACTCCCAGCAGTTCGCATAGGGCAGTGTGAACTGCCGCCGGGAGGCATGCGATGCGGGAACCCGCCGCGGATTCGTGGCGTTCCTGCATCGCTCCAGTGTGAACCCAGCCTAATAAGCGATCGTTTTTCTGATCGCTGTATTAGTGTCACAGGTAACACTAGTTAGGCAGGTAGGTATTTAGGTTCGCCGCAGCTTTTTATAGCGCCAGGGACCCCCATATACTACCGCATAAAGCCCCCTGATTGCCCCCTAGTTAACCCTTTCACCAGTGATCACCATATAACTGTTACAGGTGACGCTGGTTGGTTAGTTATTTTTTTATAGTTTCAGGGCACCCGCCATTTATTACCTAGTCTCACTAGTGTACCCCTAAATTTAGGGGTGTCTACTTTCCAAAATGGGGTCATTTGGGGGGGGGGTTTGTGCCATCTTGGCATTTTATGGCCTTCAAAACTGTAACGCCCTTAGAAAGCCTGAAGGCGGTGCTTGGTTTTCGGGGCCCCGTACGCGGCTAGGCTCCCAAAAAGTCCCACATATGTGGTATCCCCGTACTCAGGAGAAGCAGCAGAATTTATTTTGGGGTGTCATTTCACATATGCCCATGGCATGCGTGAGCAATATATCATTTAGTGACAACTTTGTGAAAAAATAAAATTAAAAAAAAGTTTGTAATTTTCCCGCAACTTGTGGCAAAATATAAAATATTCCATGGACTCAACATGCCTCTCAGCAAATAGCTTGGGGTGTCTACTTTCTAAAATGGGGTCATTTGTCGGGGTTTTGTGCCATCTTGGCATTTTATGGCCTTCAAAACTGTAATAGGTAGTGAGGAGTGAAGTCAAATATTTACGCCCTTAGAAAACCTGAAGGCGGTTCTTGGCTTTCGGGGCCCCGTACGCGGCTAGGCTCCCAAAAAATCCCACACATGTGTTATCTCCGTACTCAGGAGAAGCAGCAGAATTTATTTTGGGGTGTCATTTCACATATGCCCATAGCATGTGTGAGCAATATATCATTTAGTGACAACTTTGTGAAAAAAAAAATAAAAAAAAATTAAAGTTTGTAATTTTCCCGCAACTTGTGGCAAAATATAAAATATTCCATGGACTCAACATGCCTCTCAGCAAATAGCTTGGGGTGTCTACTTTCTAAAATGGGGTCATTTGTGGGGGTTTTGTGCCATCTTGGCATTTTATGGCCTTCAAAACTGTAATAGGTAGTGAGAAGTGAAATCAAAAATTTACGCCCTTAGAAAGCCTGAAGGCGGTGCTTGGTTTTCGGGGCCCCGTATGCGGTAGGCTCCCAAAAAGTCCCACATATGTGGTATCCCTGTACTCAGGAGAAGCAGCAGAATTTATTTTGGGGTGTCATTTCACATATGCCCATGGCATGCGTGAGCAATATATCATTTAGTGACAACTTTGTGAAAAAATAAAATAAAATAAAAAGTTTGTAATTTTCCCGCAACTTGTGGCAAAATATAAAATATTCCATGGACTCAACATGCCTCTCAGCAAATAGCTTGGGGTGTCTACTTTCTAAAATGGGGTCATTTGTCGGGGTTTTGTGCCATCTTCGCATTTTATGGCCTTCAAAACTGTAATAGGTAGTGAGCAGTGAAGTCAAATATTTACGCCCTTAGAAAACCTGAAGGCGGTTCTTGGCTTTCGGGGCCCCGTACGCGGCTAGGCTCCCAAAAAATCCCACACATGTGGTATCCCCGTACTCAGGAGAAGCAGCAGAATTTATTTTGGGGTGTCATTTCACATATGCCCATGGCATGTGTGAGCAATATATCATTTAGTGACAACTTTGTGAAAAAAAAATAAAAAAAAATTAAAGTTTGTAATTTTCCCGCAACTTGTGGCAAAATATAAAATATTCCATGGACTCAACATGCCTCTCAGCAAATAGCTTGGGGTGTCTACTTTCTAAAATGGGGTCATTTGTGGGGGTTTTGTGCCATCTTGGCATTTTATGGCCTTCAAAACTGTAATAGGTAGTGAGAAGTGAAATCCAAAATTTATGCCCTTAGAAAGCCTGAAGGCGGTGCTTGGTTTTCGGGGCCCCGTACGCGGTAGGCTCCCAAAAAGTCCCACATATGTGGTATCCCTGTACTCAGAAGAAGCAGCAGAATTTATTTTGGGGTGTCATTTCACATATGCCCATGGCATGCGTGAGCAATATATCATTTAGTGACAACTTTGTGAAAAAATAAAATAAAAAAAAAGTTTGTAATTTTCCCGCAACTTGTGGCAAAATATAAAATATTCCATGGACTCAACATGCCTCTCAGCAAATAGCTTGGGGTGTCTACTTTCTAAAATGGGGTCATTTGTCGGGGTTTTGTGCCATCTTGGCATTTTATGGCCTTCAAAACTGTAATAGGTAGTGAGGAGTGAAGTCAAATATTTACGCCCTTAGAAAACCTGAAGGCGGTTCTTGGCTTTCGGGGCCCCGTACGCGGCTAGGCTCCCAAAAAATCCCACACATGTGGTATCCCCGTACTCAGGAGAAGCAGCAGAATTTATTTTGGGGTGTCATTTCACATATGCCCATGGCATGTGTGAGCAATATATCATTTAGTGACAACTTTGTGAAAAAAAAATAAAAAAAAATTAAAGTTTGTAATTTTCCCGCAACTTGTGGCAAAATATAAAATATTCCATGGACTCAACATGCCTCTCAGCAAATAGCTTGGGGTGTCTACTTTCTAAAATGGGGTCATTTGTGGGGGTTTTGTGCCATCTTGGCATTTTATGGCCTTCAAAACTGTAATAGGTAGTGAGAAGTGAAATCAAAAATTTACGCCCTTAGAAAGCCTGAAGGCGGTGCTTGGTTTTCGGGGCCCCGTACGCGGTAGGCTCCCAAAAAGTCCCACATATGTGGTATCCCCGTACTCAGGAGAAGCAGCAGAATTTATTTTGGGGTGTCATTTCACATATGCCCATAGCATGTGTGAGCAATATATCATTTAGTGACAACTTTGTGTAAAAAAAAAAAAAAAATTTTTTTGTTGTCATTATTCAATCGCTTGAGGCAAAAAAATAAAATATTCAATGGGCTCAACATGCCACTTATCAATTTCCTTAGGGGGTCTACTTTCCAAAATGGGGTCATTTGGGGGGGTTTTGTACTGCCCTGCCATTTTAGCACCTCAAGAAATGAGATAGGCAGTCGTAAACTAAAAGCTGCGTAAATTCCAGAAAACGTACCTTAGTTTGTAGATGTGACAACTTTTGCGCAAACCAATAAATATACAGTTATTGACTTTTTTTTTACCAAAGACATGTGGCTAAATACATTTTGGCCTAAATGTATGACTAAAATTGAGTTTATTGGATTTTTCTAATAACAAAAAGTAGAAAATATCATTTTTTTTCAAAATTTGCGGTATTTTTACGTTTATATCGCAAAAAATAAAAATCGCAGAGGCAATCAAATACCATCAAAAGAAAGCTCTATTTGTGGGAAGAAAAGGACGCAAATTTTGTTTGGGTACAACATTGCATGACCGCGCAATTACCAGTTAAAGCAGCGCAGTGCCAAATTGTAAAAAGACCTCTGGTCATTGACCAGCAAAATGGTCCGGTCTGAAAGTGGTTAAAGAGGTTGTAAACCTTGGAGAAAAAACCCTCCAAGACAATTGCATAATGAAATACTTACCTAAGAACGATGCTCTGGATCTGCACGGCCGATATTTTCCTCTGGAGTTACTTTTGGGTGCGTGGCTCCAGCGCTCTGATTGGCTGGAGCCTTGGACACAAACTGGCTACCTCTGTCCAAGTTGATAATCTTCTGTAGCCCATGTAATCAAAATATTTCCAGAGCAAAAATGGAAGCCAGTTCTTTGAATGTGGGTAACGTCTTAAGTGGAATAAAATGAGATGTTGCCCTGAGAGTTGGGTAACTCCAAAATGAAATCCATAGACAGGTGAGTCCAAGGCCTCTCTCTATTGGGTATGGGTTGAAGGAGGCCCACTGGAAGGTGTTGTGGTGTCTTACTCTGAGCACACACGGAACAAGCAGCTATGAAGGCGGCTAAATCAGCACGTAGACTAGGCCACTAGAATTTTGGGAAATAGCCAAAATTAGTTGATTCTTCCCTGGGTTGTCAGCAGCCTTAGCAGAATGGTTAGTCTGGAGCACAGTAGTGCGGAGACTCTCAGGGACAAAGCAGCGGTCACAAGGTTTCTCAGGAGGAGAATGGATCTCAGCCGCAAGAATTCTGTCACTCAAAGGTGATGTGAGACTGGTACGAACTGTAGCCAGAATACAATTGGGAGGAACCACAGGAACAGGAACCGACACCATCTTGGAGGTGGAGGAAAACTGTCACTACAATGCATCAGTCCTTACATTCTTAGTACCGGGTGAGAATGAAACTATGTAATTGAAGCTTGAAAAGAGCTTGTAAAGAGCACAGAGCATCAGCAGTGATGGCCTGCAACACAGGTTGTACCAGAACAGCCTCAGTGGGAGGATCCAGGTGAGCAGTGTGACTCAAGAGTGTCTGTAACGCTATGGCAAACTGATCCATGTGGTGACCCTATTCATCCAATCTGGAAAAAATATTACCAACATGTGGATTGACTGCATCTCGTGAATTCATGGCCTACTGTCAGGAACCATGAATCAGACTGAGAGAGATATGCAGTAAAAATCATACTAATTAATAAAATGGTAAAATGGTATAAACAGAGATAACATACTCAAAACATAGCCAGAGTTTGGCAACCAGGATGGGTAGTCAGAACAAACCAGAGAAACGGGATTCCAGAGATCAGCATAGTCAGGTGCAGTAAACAGGATCAGGAACCAGAAAGGAAGTCAGCCAAGCAAAAGTCTTTCACAGGAAAACACAGCAGAGATTCCAGATATGTTGGCCAAGGCGAAGGCACAGAAGATCTGATCCAGGCAATTTAAATAGCTAGCAGGACAGGAAATGAAGACTGTGTGAGTCACTGTGGAATGAAGAATGCTGCAATTTAACCGACAGCTGAGCACAGAGCTCTGAGAGGGAAGGGCTGAGCCCAGCCCTGACAGTATGTTAAAAGTAAGGATTAGCCGAACACCGCTGGTTCAGTTCGCACCAGAACTTGCCAACAGGCAAAAAATGTGGATGAACACTGTTAAAGTCTATGGGACACGAACATGAAAAATCAAAAGTGCTCATTTTAAAGGCTCATATACAAGTTATTGTCGTAAAAAGTGTTTGGGGACCCGGGTTCTGCCCCAGGGGACATGTATCAATGCAAAAAAAAAGTTTTAAAAATGCCCATTTTTCGGGAGCAGTGATTTTAATAATGCTTAAAATGAAACAATAAAAATTAAATATTCCTTTAAATATTGTGCCTGTGGGGTGTCTATATTATGCCTGTAAAGTGGCACAGTTTTCCTTTGTTTAGAATAGTACCACAGCAAAATTTAATTTCTAAAGGAAAAAAGTAATTTAAAACTAATCGCGGCTGATCGTGGCTGTAATTAATTATCGGGTCTCAACAATATAGGTAAAACTCATTGAAAAAAATGGCATGGGTTCCCCTCCAGTCCATTACCAGGCCTTTTGGGTCTGGTATGAATATTAAAGGGAACCCCCAAACCAAAAAAATAAAAAATTGTGTGGGGGTGCCCACAAAATCCATACCAGGCCCTTCAGGTCTGGTATGGATATTAAGGGAAACCCAGCACCAAATTAAAAAAAATGCCATAGGGTCCCCCCAAATCCATACCAGACCCTTCAGGTCTGGTATGGATTTTAAGGGGAACCCTGTGACACAATTTTTTTAAAAATGGTGTAGGGCCCCCCAAAATCCATATCAGACCCTTATCTGATCATGCAACCTGGCAGGCCACAGGAAAAGAGGGGGGACGAGAGTGCGCCCCCTCCCCTCCTGAACCGTATCAGGCCACCTGCCCTCAACATGGGAAGGATGCTTTGGGGGCTCCCTCAAAGGATCTTGTCCCCATGTTGATGGGGACAAGGGCCTCATCCCCACAACCCTTGCGAGGTGGTTGTGTAGGTCTGCAGGTTGTGGGTTCCTGCAGCCTGCCAGGTTGGATAAGGGTTCCCGTAAAAATCCATACCAGACCTGAAGGGTCTGGTATGGATATTGGAGGGGAACCATACGCCAATTTTTTTTATTTGACGCTGGGTTCCCCTTAATATTCATACCAGACCTGAAGGACCTGGTATGGATTTTGGGGGGACCCCCACTTTTTTTTATATTTTTTTTATATTTAAAAAAAAAATTATATTTGATTTGGGGTTCCCCTTAATATTCATACCAGAGTTTTATCTGTATTGCCAAGACCCGACGATTCATTATGCCGTGATCAGTTTTAAATAACTTTTTTTTCCTTTACAAATGTAATTTTGCTGGCATACTATAGACACCCCCCAGGCACGATATTTAAAGGATATTTAATGTTTATTGTTTTACTTTAAGCATTATTAAAATCACTGCTCCCGAAAAAATGGCCATTTTTAAAACTTTTTTTGCAGGACCCAGGTCCCCAAACACAATAACACAACATGACAAAAACTTGCATATAAGCCTTTAAAATTAGCACTTTTGGGTTTTCATATTAGTGTCCAATAGACTTTAACGGTGTTCCGTGGCTTTCGAATTTGCCACGAACACCACATAATGTTCATTGTTCACCGAAAGTCCTAACAACCAAAGTTCGGCAGGAATAAATGCTTGGGCCGAACCGGTCACCCATCCCTAGTTAAAAGGTATGATTTATAATTTTTAAAACTCAGTAGATTTTTTCCTTTTAATTTATATTGATATTGTTCATATTAAAAGTACATTAGGTGTTTAATTTTTTTTTTAATTGGGTTGTTTAATCAATTAAACAATTTAGTGGGGACTTGGTATATTGATATTGAATTAGATTGTTAATAATTATGAATTCAGGAAGAGAGGGACATTTAGAAAATTAATCATTGGTCGGGAAACAGTTAAGAGCAAGATCTCTGTTCATATTGGCTGGTTGCATAGTATCCAACCGGTATATCCATTTTGTTTCATTCTTAGAAACCGCCTGTCTGTTTCCAATGTCTGGAAATCTTGTCTATTCCATAAAAGGTTAACAGTTTGGAGTCTCTATTGTGTAATTGTTTAAAGTGTCTTGACACACTATGTTTGACAAACCAACTTTTTATGTTAGTAATATGCTCGTTGAGCCTTGTGCGTAATTTACACGTAGTCCTGCCCACGTATTGAAAAGGACATGGGCATTACAACACATAGATCACATATTCAGAATCACATGATCAACGACCGCAATTTGTGTTCGTGTTTGGTAACCACCAAGTGGAAACCTGACATTTTCCTTATGCTTTATTTGGTGGTTTTACATGCCCTACATCTAGTGCAATAATAAAACCCCTCTCTATCCAAAAAGGTGTTAGGTTTCTTGGGAGGATCTGAAATATTAGGTGTTATTTTATTTCTAAGCCCTGGGGCCCTCCTATAGATGAATTGTTGTTTTTTGGCAAAATTCGTTTAAGATCTTTATCTTTGGAAAGGATAGGCTCGTTTTTTCTGAAGATACTTTCTACCTCCTTGTACTGCCGATGGAATCCTATAATAAAGGCCAGATCTCCTTTAAAGCTTCTTTTATTACTGTTGTTTAGAAGGGAATCTCTACCCATATCAAATACTTTGTTTTTACAATAATTTAATTCCTCAGGGGAGTAACCTTTCTCGATAAATCTGGTAGTGAGAATTTCTGATTGGGTATTGTAATCCTCCAGGTTATCACAGTTTCTCCTCAACTGCATGTATTGGCCTTTAGGAATACCTTTGAGTCATTGCGGGTGTTGCAAACTGTGCATAGGCACATAGCCATTCCTGTCTGTTTCTTTGGAAAATTGTTTAGTTGTGATTTTATTTCAATTTTTTGTTAGTACCAGGTCCAGATAGCTGACTGTTTTCAAATGGCAGTCTGCCATGAACCTGAGACCGTATACATTGTCGTGGACAGCCTTCCTAGAAGAGTTGAAGCTGTTATAGCTGCAAAGAGTGGGCCAACTCAATATTGAACCCTATGGACTAAGATTGAGATACCATTAATGTGCATGTGCGTGTAAAGGCGGGTGTCACAATGCGTTTGACAATATAGTATGTGTGTGTGCATATATATATATATATATATTAGAAAATAACACCCCTTTAAATAGTGGACATTGTTGTCCCCTGCCTCCTGTCCAACTAATTGACTTTGTCCTTTTCTTTACTTCTCTCTCTTCTTCTCCCTGAATTTACTTCTCGCTCTTTAATGTCCCTCCATCTCCTAAATAACTCCTGCCCTGTATAAGTTCTCTTCCCCTCTACCTCCCACACTCCCTTTAATCAATACCAGTCTGTCTGTCTGCTGTCTTTTCCCGTTAGCTGCTGACCCTTCCCAGAATTCCCTGTCACGTGCGGGAATCCTGGCCCCTGGGGGCCCAAGTGAGCCCAGAACCTGCTAATGGCTTAACTCAGACAGTGCTGGAGTGAGGGCTCGGCCAGTAATATAGATGTGGTTAACCCTGTACTGAATTTCCTAGTGCAGTGCGTACTTGCAAATTTTTCCCTTAGGTGTGTTTGATTTATTACAGTTTACTTATACGCTGCTTAATCATGATGAAACACAGCCGTGGTCTGTACTCTGTGTAACTAGCTTATTAGAAAAATATAATACAGCCCGTTATGCAATTACCAAATTATAGATCATTGTCAGTTACAGTTAATATAGTGGAGGTGGAAATGTTTTCAGGGAAAACTGTGGACACCAAGAGAATACTTGCTGCATTAGAATGGTATGAACACAGACGGATATATAGCAAACTATTTGGCCTGTGGGTACCACTTTATATACTCCAGTAATGAGTCGCTAAGCCTTGTTTCCTTATGCATGAAAACATAGGAACTGGGGTGCAGAAAAATGGCAGCAGGTGCTCTGAACTGGTGAGTCAAAATTTGAAATATTTGGCTGTAGCAGGAGGCAGTTTGTTCATGAAGGGCTGGAGAGCTGTACAATAATGAGTGTTTGCAGGCAGCATTTTTTTAATTGATAAAAATATAAAATTAGCACTTCTATTTCAGAAAGAAGTCTTCCTTTACAGCATTTTTTCACACCTACCATAAAATGTTGCATACAGTAGTACTACTGTATTTCTAAGTTAGGAAATGTATTGACAAAAGTTTTATACCAATTCTCATATACCATTGTTTTATAGCATATGGAACATGCTGTATATGGGTTATTTTATACGTCAGAATAAATTGCGTGAGTGAAAGCTGTGTTCATATACAGTAGGTAATTTTAAATATAAACTGTCTGATTGATGTATAAGTGGTGCGCCAACTTGAAAACCTGTGAAACTAGTTGCTGAATACAAGAGCCTCCTGGGGCCCTATTAATATATATTCATCATTGAAATTGTGAAGACCACATAGAATGCAGGAATAATGCAGTTAAATACCTTAAGAGATCTTTGGCCATGTAACCCCCAGGCATAAATCTGACATTTGAATGTGCGGGGGCAAGGATATCATCCAGTTCCCAAGAATGAAGTGTGTAGGAGAACAAGTTGGTTGCTTGGACAGAGAAACTGGCACTTCAGGGGAATGACGGCATGAGTAAAGCCATCCGGATAAGGTGGTTGAAAAGAGAGTGTGGTGTGCTGATAATATACATTAACGTACGGTACATCTATTTGTGAAACGAATTGAAGGGACTGGACAGCTTGTAATACAGTCATGGCCCAAAATATTGGCATCCCTACACTTCTGTCAGATAATGCACCACTCCGCCCAGAAAATTGTTTTAATTACAAATGTTTAGGCATTCTCATGTTTATTTCTTTTGTTTATATTGGTATTACACAAAAAAAGTGGGGAAACAAAAAGCCAAATTTGATACATTCCACGTAAAACAAAAATTGATTGTATTAAATTATTGGCACCCTCAATTTAATATTTGGTAGCACACCCCTTGGAAAAAAAAAAACACTGAAATCAATCACCTCCTGTAACCATCAATAAGTTTCTTACACCTCTCTAATGGAATTTTGGACTACTCTTTTTTTGCCAACTGCTCCAAGTCTCTTAAATTGGAAGAGTTACTTTTCCCAACTGCTGTTTTTAGATCTCTCTACAGGTGCTCTATGGGATTTAGATCTGGACCCATTACTGGCCAGTTCAGGACTCTCCAGTGCTCTGGCTTAAACCATTTTTGGATGCTTTTTGATGTGTGCTTTGGGTCATTGTCCTGCTGTAAGACCCATGACCTCTAACGGAGACCCAACTTTCTGACACTGGGCCCTACATTGCACCCCACAATTCTCTGGTAGCCTTCAGATTTCATAATGCCTTGCATAATGCCATGCACAAAGACAAGACATCTAGTGCCTGAAGCAGCAAAGCAACCCCAAAACATCAACGAGCCCCCACTTACTTTATTTTCTGAAAACAGTAGAATGATGGGCTTTAGCAAAAAGGTGTAATTTTGTTTTGTCTGTCCACAGCAAAAGGATTTTGGCTTCCTCAGGTAAGTTTTGGCAAACTCCAATCAGGATTGGGGTCCTCCTAAGCCTCCTACCACAGCATCCCTTTTCATTCAGATCATGACATACAGTGCAAGTTGACATAGTTCTACTCTCTGCCTGAAGGTCAGCTTGAATTTGTCTGGAAGTTGATTGAGGTTCTTATCCACCATTCCAACAATCCTTCATTGTAATCTTTGATAAATTTTTCTCTTTCGTCCATGTCTAGGGATATTAGCTACAGTGCCATGGGCTGTAAACTTCTTGACAATGTTGCACACAATTGACACAGGAACATTAAGATCTCTGAAGATAGACTTGCAACCTTGAAATGGACCATGCTTTTTCACAATTTTTGTTCTCAAATCCTCAGACAATTCTTTGCTGCTCTTTCTCTTCTCCGACACCATGTGGCACACAGAGACACATAACAGAAAGGTTGAGTCAATTGTTCACTGCTTTTACCTGGTTGCCGGTGTGATTTCTATATTGTCAGCACCTCTTAATTGATACAGGTGAGTTTAATTGCAAATTACAGGAGCATCACAAACTTGGAATGCAATTATTTCTTACAATTTTGAGAAGGTACCGATAATTTTGCCCAGTCTATTTCTGGAGTTTTTCATGGAGTATGACAGATTTGGCTTTTTGTTTCTCCAGTTATCAATACAAACAAAATAAATAAACCTGATAATGCCTAAACATTTGTAATTGCATAAATTTTATGGCGCATTATCTGACATACTTGTCGGGGTGCCAATATTTTTGGCCATGACTGTATATACTATATGCAAAATAAAAACTTTTTTAGTAATTAGCAATATTACCCAAAATATATATATATTTTTAATATTACAATTAGTTTGAATATTCCAGTAAAAACAGGGGTCACAGTAGAGCTGCACGGTTAATCATCAAGAATTGTTATCATGATTTTTTCCCGTTGCGATCTTAAGAAAGGGTTTCCCGAATTCCCAATCTTTGGTATGCAGAGAATTTTCTCTCTGCTCTCAGCAGTCAAAAGTCAAAGTCTGGGCAGTCTGCCAAGTTTTAAAGCATTCTATCAGTGGAATGTTAAGTCTAAACATTGTATCAATTTGTCTTTTACATCAAAGGAATAGACTTCTGTATGTAAATTAGGAGCGTTTAACCAATTGAACACTAAACCTTTTTCTGACAGTATTTTTTTTTTTTTGCTAGAAATTGCAAATTACTTGACATTACTTAGAACCCCCAGACATTATATATATATATATATATATATATATATATATATATATATATATATATATACAGTGCCTTGCGAAAGTATTCGGCCCCCTTGAACTTTTCAACCTTTTGCCACATTTCAGGCTTCAAACATAAATATATAAAATTTTTATTTTTTGTTACAAATCACCAACAAGTGGGACACAATTGTGAAGTGGAACGAAATCTATTGGATTTTTTTAACTTTTTTAGCAAATAAAAAACTGAAAAGTGGTGCGTGCAAAATTATTTGGCCCCTTTACTTTCAGTGCAGCAAACTCACTCCAGAAGTTCAGCGAGGATCTCTGAATGATCCAATGTTGTCCTAAATGACTGATGGTGATAAATAGAATCCACCTGTGTGTAATCAAGTCTCTGTATAAATACACCTGCTCTGTGATAGTCTCAGGGTTCTGTTGAAAGCGCAGAGAGCATCATGAAGACCAAGGAACAGACCAGGCAGGTCCGTAATACTGTTGTGGAGAAGTTTAAAGCCGGATTTGGATACAATAAGATTTCCCAAGCTTTAAACATCCCAAGGAGCACTGTGCAAGCGATCATTTTGAAATTGAAGGAGTATCAGACCACTGCAAATCTACCAAGACCTGGCCGTCCCTCTAAACTTTCATCTCAGACAAGGAGAAGACTGATCAGAGATGCAGCCAAGAGGCCCATGATCACTCTGGATGAACTGCAGAGAACTACAGCTGAGGTGGGAGAGTCTGTCCATAGGACAACAATCGTACACTGCACAAATTTGGCCTTTATGGAAGAGTGGCAAGAAGGAAGCCATTTCTCAAAGATATCCATAAAAAGTCTTGTCTAAAGTTTGCCAAAAGCCACCTGGGAGACACACCAAACATGTGGAAGAAGGTGCTCTGGTCAGATGAAACCAAAATCCAACTTTTTGCCCACAATGCAAAACGATATGTTTGGCGTAAAAGCAACACAGCTCATCACCCTCAACGCACCATCCCCACTGTCAAACATGGTGGTGGCAGCATCATGGTTTGGGCCTGCTTTTCTTCAGCAGGGACAGGGAAGATGGTTAAAATTGAGGGGAAGATGGATGCAGCCAAATACAGGACCATTCTGGATGAAAACCTGTTGGAGTCTGCAAAATACCTGAAACTGGGACGGAGATTTATCTTCCAACAAGACAATGATCCCAAACATACAGCAAAATCTACAAAGGAATGTTTCACAAATAAACGTATCCAGGTGTTAGAATGGCCAAGTCAAATTCCAGACCTGAATCCAATCGAGAATCTGTGGAAAGAGCTGAAAACTGCTGTTCACAAACGCTCTCCATCCAACCTCACTGAGCTCGAGCTGTTTTGCAAGGAAGAATGGGCAAGAATTTCAGTCTCTCGATGTGCAAAACTGATAGAGACGTACCCCAAGCGACTTGCAGCTGTAATCGCAGCAAAAGGTGGCTCTACAAAGTATTAACGCAAGGGGGGCCGAATAATTTTGCACGCCCCACTTTTCATTTTTTTATTAGTTAAAAAAGTTTCAAAAATCCAATAGATTTCGTTCCACTTCACAATTGTGTCCCACTTGTTGGTGATTCTTCACAAAAAATTAAAATTGTATATCTTTATGTTTGAAGCCTGAAATGTGGCAAAAGGTTGAAAAGTTCAAGGGGGCCGAATACTTTCGCAAGGCACTGTATATATATATATATATATATATATATATATATATATACATATATATATATATATATATATATATATATATATATATATATATATATATATATATATATATATTTATTTATTTTTTTATTAGAGACCCTAGAGAATAAAATGGTGGTTGTTGCAATATTCTATGACACACTGTATTTGCGCAGCGGTCTTTCAAATGCGATATTTTTATTCTAAGCAAAAAAATTGTGATTCTCATTTTGGCCAGAATCGTGCAGCTCTAACTAGGTCAAAACATGTATACCATTGGAAACATATGGGAAGGCCATATGCCAGGTTGCAATTAGAATCATGGTCAAACTATAGCATCATATATGTGATGCAAGCCTCCCATACCAGTCAGAAAAGGCTCTCTATTTATGGAATATTTTGTATATACCTGTTGATCCTGCCAGTAAAACAGTACACAAAAATGTTGTTGATTGGGTGAAAACCCTTCCTTCTACAGTGAAATCACTGCAGGGTTGTCACCCTTGCTACAGCCATAGCTGCTTCGCTGTTGGCACCCTTGATAGTCCTATCAGCGAATAGCGACGCCTAGTTGTGCCCTCAGCCCCTTGGATCAGTGGTCTCCAAACTGCAGCATGTGGGCTGGATGCATCCATTTGCTTGCCTGGATTTGGCCCTTGGGGCACTGATCCTCCCATTGATATGAGGCCCTATTCCTGCCACTGACACAGACAGTGGGGATGTATTTCACCCACTGACTCCAAATGATGGGGCATTTTTATTTCTACTGACATCAGTGATGCAGCACTAGTCCTTTCACTGACACCAACAATGGGGCATAACTCCTCACACTGATATAAATGATTGGTCATTGATTTCCCCCAATGACACCAATGATGGGACACTATTCCTCCAACGAATACCAATAATGGGGCACTATTCCTCCTCCTACTGACCACAGACATTATGTAATTTTTTATTCCCTCGGACCATCAAGCCTGAGACATTGGGGTTGATTTACTAATACTGGATAGTGCAAAATCTGATGTGGCTCAATATAGAAACCAATCCATTTCCAAGGTTTTTTTTTTTGCAATGCTTACTTGAACAAGCTGAAGTTAAAAGCTGATTGCCTGCTGTGCACAGCTGCACCAGATTTAGCATTTTCTAGTTTTAGTAAATACACTCCACTGTCTACTTCCACTTATTCTGAGGCATTTCTTCTCTCACTGGTCACAGTCCAACCTTCCTAAATTCTGAGGGACAGTAAAATGTCTCTTTGTTAGAAAGTTGCATTAGATTAACAGCACATTGCTGTATATGCTGTAAATTATATAAAAGCATAGCTCAGTACCTCCAACTGAAATCCCTTTGTATTTTTGGTACTTCAAGCTGAAACAGAAGTCAGACAGGGCAACTAACCACTGATGGAGTAGATAATTATCTTACAGGACTTTTCTAACATTGCCCACTTTAGGGCAAGAAATTCTAGCTTGTGAGTGGGATAGTTCTTTTAGCAGGGATAAGGCTCACATAGATGAGGGTCATAGATGTCCGTCATTCTCCCGATACAACACCCCACCTAGTCTTTCTCGGCCATCATTGACGTGTAGTTCATAGGGCTGAGATGGGTCAGTTTAGGCAAGAATGGGGGTATTGCTCAAACTCCTGTTTGGTTGATGAAAGGTCTTCACACACTGATCAGACCATTTGTCTTCTATTGATTCCTGAGACTTTCTGGGTCCTTTGGCTTGACAGGCAATTTGAAGTCATCCTTCATCATCTTCACATCTCAGCAATTCATGGAGAAGTCAGGTCATTTTAGTGTATCCCTCATAAATCTTAAACAATAGAGCAACATTTTAGGAATAACCTCATATCAGTCTGGTAGCAAAACATTAAATAAGTCCACAGCTAGGGAAGAACAACTCACAGTTTGTAACTTGTCCTATCCCAGGGTAGTAACAGAGTGTAGGCTAGGTCATGTCTTGGTCATAACCCCTTCTTACAAGCAGACTTAGCCCTTGTACACATGGTCGGAGATTCCGACAACCAAATCCGTCGGATTTTGTCCAACGGATCTTGTCCAAAACTGTTGCATACACACGGTTGGACAAAGTTGTCGGAAAATCCGATCTTTCAGAACGTGATGACGTAATTTTGTTACGGTGGGACTACATTCAGGCTAGTAGCCAATAGCTTTGATGTAGGAATTTGATATGAGCATGACTGGCACTTTGTCCAATCGGAATTTTCTACACATGATCGGAGTATGTCCTATCGAAGCATTTTTTGGAAAATATTTCCGGCAAGTTGGAAAATTTGGTCCGATGGATATTCCGACGGAAACAGTCCAATGCAGACCACACACAGTCGGAATATCCGACAAAACGCTCTGATCGGACACATTCCGTCGGAATCTCTGATCGTGTGTACAAGGGCTTAGAGTGATTGGAACTGGGGCAGGTTAACTATGCATTAACCCTCTAAACACATAAACAGTAGGTGCTGCCATGTGTTTTAACAGAAACATGCACCATTCACAGCATCTGCTGTAGCAATTCTAACCTTTAAAAAAAATCTGTGACACTCACTGCCACACCCAAACAGAAATGTAACAGAGTTTATAATATGGTAGCTTTCTTCAAAGAGGCAAGGGTTCTTTGATTTCTTATTTAGAGCATTCAGATATTAAATGTAATAATTTAAAATATTGTTTTAGTGAAAAGAAAAATTGTGCAAGAAAATATTTACAGAATAGCTATTACAAAACAGACACTACGAAACAGCAAGTAATGTGATTGAGAGTGAAAAAGTACTTTAAAAATTCTCCTTGTTGTTGGTTATATGAGGAGTAGTCTGATTGGCTTACAATATAATTCCAATCTGAGGTATCAAGGTCACTGGCTATATCAGGGGTCTCAAACTGGCAGCCTTCCAGCTGTTGTAGAACTACAAGTCCCATCATGCCTCTGCCTGTGGGACTTGCAGTTTTGTAGTTTTTCCTGAGCCCATGCCTAATGTCAACATGTGCTATCTCCCATCATGGATGTGTTTTGGGGGTGCAAATTTTCTAAAACTGGTTTTAAAAAATCTCAAATCGATGCTAGGTATTTTTGTGTGTTTTAGATTCTCCCTAAAACATCAATAATGTTCTTAATTTTTTCTTGAACATCATTGATCCTTTTCTTTAGATTCTCTAAATCACGATTGCACCCCATTATCTCCCCGATTAAGATCTGGGCACTTTCACTGGTAAAATGACATTCTTCTTCTACAACATCCACATCACCTAAAAATAAACAAAAAACACACCATGTATTATAAAAATGCAGGCATCCATCTATTACCTGAAGCTGTGGTCTCAGACGCTCACCTGTTATGGTGACAATTTTGCTAATTTCAACAACCTCTCCTTCCTCCTCTGCTTCTGGTGTAGGTATTTCCCCTTCTTTGGGAGGTGTGGGGTCCCTGGTGTCCTCAGACGTCCTGAGTCTTCTCTCCCCTATGAGAATGTAAAAAAGGAATTAGCACACTGATATTTGAGGGCAGAAATAGGAATATGAAACATTGTTTGGAAGTGTCGTACAATTGTCTTTTTTGGCAGAGTTCAAAGCTGAAAACATTATTTTTTACACTTTCTAAAGCTGGAATACTTATCTGTTTTGTGAAAGTTTCACAGATGGAGACACCCCTATAGTATCCACTGGAGCACATGTTTGGAACACCCTAATAAAAAAGGGTGTTTGGGTGTCTCACACTAGGGCTTCTGAGGCCAGATGTGTAAACAGCTGCTGATTGTCCTCTCCTTCACACTGAATCAAGTTTGCATTTCATTCTAGTTACAAACCCATCTAGACAACAATCTTCTTTAAATAGAAATTGGCCTAAAGAAATGTACTTAACTGCAACTGCAACTTCCCAAAACATCGTATTTTAGTGGGCGAATGAACAATGTTTCCTACGACTGCTTGAACCCATGAAAGTTGCCATTTTAAACTGTACAACAGTAAAGAAAAGCACATGGTGCAGTATGCAAGTAATAATAATAATATGAACACAGGGCAACTACTTACTTTTTTAAATAACTCACTTGATCTTTCTGTACTGATCGTGCTCCCTCAGTTTCAGGTCTGACCAGCGTTTCCTCAGTTGATCCTTGGATCGTCGTACCCCAAAATTCCTCTGCAGACTCTTCAAAACTTTAGTCATGATCTTGGCCTTTCTCACATTTGGGTTTGAGTAAGGTTCATACTTCCTTTCATAGTCGGCCCTCTTGAAAATGTCCTCCATCTCTACAAAGGACATATTTGGGGCCTTAAATCTCCTCCTGGATCGGGACGTTTCTGGCTCTGGGCTTTCCTCGTTGCTGAAATTAGCATGCACCTTCTGTGTCTCTGCCATGTGCTTTCCCCACTGCGCTGAAAGAGAAGGGGCGGGGAATAGACTAGAAAGAACTCAGGGGTGGGCGGAGTTTCACGCATGTGCAGTGTATATAAAACATAACATGCGTGCGTTGTACGTACGATCTGTGAGCGGAGGACAGCGTATCAGATTCGATGATTGTTATAACAAAGGTACAATTTAAACTTGGTGCATCACTGGCCTATACTGCTTATAGATTGAGGCCCATATTTTGTCAAGATTAGGAGAGTTTAACCTGACATTAGGGTTTGTATTGTGTTGTGTCTTGCAGAGAAAATGGATGGGTTCAAAGACCACAGCTTTCTACCAATCTTCATTGACAAGTACAGGGAGCTGCCCAGTCTGTGGCAGGTCAAACACCCGCATTACAATAAAAAAATAAAGAGTCAGGCATTGCTGGAGAAACTGCTGGAGTTGGTGAAGCCGGTGGTCCCCACAGCAACCATCAGCTATTTAAAAGCCAAAATTGGTGGCCTGAGGAGCACATATCTGAGGGAGCGCAAGAAGGTCCAGGATTCCCAGAGGTCTGTAGCTGTAGCAGATGACGTTTATGTCCCCAGGCTGTGGTACTATGAGAGACTGCATTTTCTGTTAGACCAGACTGAAATCAGGGAATCCCTCTCAAACCTTCCTCTGACACTTCCTTCCACGCTTCCTTCCACCCCAGCTGAGGCTTCCGATGTCCAGCCTGGGACTTCCAGTCAGGAAGAAGTGGAGGAGCCCAGCTTGAGCCAGGTATAGTATTGTTCTACATTTTTTTTTTGTAAAAATGAATGAGGTTAACTAGATGTGATTATTGATCACTAATTACTGATTTAATAATGTGTTTTGCATATCAATAGGCAGTAGTAGCCAAACATAATTGGGACAAGAATGAAAAATGCTAGGCTCAGAATGAGAGACTTTTCTTTTAATTAACATTCAATTTGCAACAGTCATGAGCTAAAAATTGTGTATGATTGATGAACCAAAAACCAAAAGTATGTCCGTTTTTCATACACAGGAAGACCTCATCCAGGAGGAGGCCATGGAATGTGACAGCGAGGAGGTGGCTGTGCAATGTGGCAGGGGTTAGTGGCAGCCAGGAGGTGGGCAGGCCTAGGAGCCTCACAGAATTCCAGGTCCCTCCCCTCTGCCTTCCAACCAGAAGGGCCAGGAAGGGGAGGAACATGGAGGAGTCAGAGCTCAGGCTGAATGGGGAGGCTTCTGTGGCCCACAAAACTACCCTCACTCTTCAAGAGGCCTTTGCCTCCATGGCTGCATGCAAAATGCAGAAAATTGAGAAGGGGCAACGCCTCATGTGTGAAGAACTCATTTATCACACACTAAATAAGGGGTTGAAGGGACAACTCACCAACAGAACCCACCTGTGTGAATTGGACCATCCTCCTCCTGCTTCTGCTCACCTCCAACACCACAGTCACAGCCTGGAAGGAAGCATGAAAGAAAGACCAGAGGGTGATGGCCTAGGTTCTGGGTTCCTGGTCTGACAAAAGATGCAGGCTCTTGTATGACCACAGCCTGGGGACAGATATGTCATCTGCTGCTGTTCCTGATCTCTTGGACTTCTGGACCAGATTGTACTCCCTTATATATGGACTCCTCAGGCCACCAATTTTGCCTTTAAATAATTGATGTGTGCCCTGGGGGCCAAAGGCTTCACCAATTTCAGCAGTTTCTCCAGCGTTGCCTTCCTCTTTATTTGGTTATGACCCCTAATAATGTTTTTTTTTTGTTAAAGAAATACTTGCCTATGTGTTTTACTTAAAAAAGGACAGTTTATTTGTGAGTAGACAGGTACATTTCAAAAATACAAAGTCAAATTAACAAGGGACACCAACACCAAACAACCTCCTCGAGATTAAAAAATAAAACAATAAAATAAAAACATAATAATGGTGTTGTGGTAAGTTTACACACAAAACACACAAAAAAAATATGGAGATCACCAAAATAAAAAAGGAGATCTTGATTTAAAAAAAAAAAAAAACACAATTTTTTTATAAATATTAAAACATAAAAATAAAAAAATTCCACCTTGTAATTTAGCATGTGTGGCACTTTGTGCGTCGGACTTGTCTACACATGATCAGAATTTACGTGATCGGATTTTGTTGTCGGAAAATTTTAGATCCAGCTCTCAAACTTTGTGTGTCAGATATTCCGATGGATAAAGTCAGTTGGAGCCTACACACGGTTGGAATTTCTGACAACAAGCTCCGATCGCACATTTTCCGTCGGAAAAGTCCGACCGTGTGTACAGGGCATTAGTCTGTAGGGTTCAATATTGAGTTGGTCCACTATTTGCAGCTATAACAGCTTCACCTCTTCTGGGAAGGCTGTCCACAAGCTTTAGGAGCATATCTATGGGAATGTTTGACCATTCTTCCAGAAGTGCATTTGTGAGGTCAGGCATTGATGTTGGACGAGAAGGCCTGGCTTGTAGTCTGCAATTAAATTCATCCCAAAGGTGTTCTATCGTGTTGAGGTCAGTACTCTGTATAGGACAGTCAAGTTCCTCCACCCCAAACTCGCTCATCCATGTCTGGATCTAATGTATTTTATTAACCTTCTGCTCCTAGTAATAGAGGCATGTTTGGTGTTTTGCATTTTCTCATACTTGAAGGTAATCATTTTGTAAGCATATTTTATTTAAATTCATCAAGGTACAAATTATGGAATATGCATAGAGCTGGGTGTTGAGCTGTATGAAAATACAGTTTCAGGTCAAATAAAAAGAAGATATGTATTGCTTCTAAACAATTTGACAACAGGGCTGCATTAAAAGTCTCTGAGTTGATATAGGTTTACAACAGCTATCAGCAGGCTCCAGCTTAAGGGACATCCTGCTAATGAAGTTTAATGACATTTGGTCAATGATGTCTCCTGCCGCTGCAACTGGAACGTAAGCATACATTTGTGATGGGAAGAGCTGTAGGGTAGCAGCATCGCAGCGACAGGTCTATATCATTGCTGGTTATGACTCATTGTGATTGGTGTGGTAGTGGTCTATATCACTTGATAACATGATTCGCTTTACGTTTGGGGACATTGTTTATTTTCTTTCAGAGGATTTCCTTATTCTAAAGGGAAATTTGGGTTCTGATTAGCACTGCCCCCCTTTTTAGAGGACCTCTATGTACAATCCAAATTTTGAGGGAATGTGGCCTGGTATGGATATGGATGGGGGCAAAATGCCCCCCCCACATTTTACTTAGCCAGAACATTATTTTTAAAATATTACAGTAAAAAAATAAATAAAATAGGACACATATTAACTTATAGAGTGCACAAACTGTGACATTCCAGCTGTAAATGCCATTTTGTGATTTGTTAATTTGTGGAGCACATGTTGCAATCCTTTTCAACATGGGCACACTATGTTGTTTATCTAGCACAGGTCACGTGTATGCAAAACAAAAAGAAACACAATACATTTTTGGCCAATGTGTTCAAAATCCTTGAACTCTCAATGGCATAAGTATACTGGTACCTTTACAGGGTAACTATAGCCAAAATTCTTATAGTTTTGGATGGAGAAAGGAATGGTAAAAACTTTTGTCTGTTTTTACAGTATCTGAAATTTCTATTTAGATTTACCAAAATCATATAATATGAGGTCAAACTTAAACACTTTCAATTTGTATGTAATCAGGCAGGCCCTTGCACTGCATAGTTAAAGGCAGGGCAAACAGGGGCAGTTGTCACTGTTTGGGGCCCAAAGCAGAGCAGCCCATTAAGCCTGTGTGGTGTCGCCAAATCGGCACATCGGCGCTGAAAATCCCCACACACAGACAGACAGTCTGTCACTGTCATCAGCGCGCACAGTGCAACAGTGCCAGTGCTTAATTTTCTCGATCGTGGAGCAAGCCGCGGGTGGGCGGGGCCCTGAGCTCCACTGAAGCTCTTGCTCCACCCTTACTGTGAATGCACAGTCACTGCTGCCTGCCTGCACCTGATCGGAGGAGCGGAGGCCTCGGTAGGAGGAGCCAGACCGCGGCGCGGAGGGGAGTGCTGCCTGGTGCCTGGTCAAGTGAAACTAGCAGTGGGGAGAAATGATTGGAGCTGAGCTTGCTAGTACAAGGTAGGTCTTCTTTCTCTCCCCTGGCTCCCGCTCCCCATCCCCATGCCATGTGTAAAATAGTAGAAAGTTTAAAAACGCTGACCTACAGTCTAGGCTGAGTGAGGCTGTGGCTGTATTTTTTATTACAGAGCACACAATATAATTTACAGCACATGGCCTTACTGTCTGTATTTAACTGCTTGATGGGCTTATTTTGGGCCTGACTGGTTCACATGTATGTGTTTTGGTGACCACATTTGTGCAGGCACAGCAGCCCATTCATTTGAATGGGCTGCCATGCCTGCATTTCCTGCAAAAAAAATGTGCATGCATCAGTTAATAGACACTTATGCCCATCAAGCAATGAAATACAGCACTGTTTGTCGCTTTTGCACCATGTGACTTACCTGCAGTTGCTTCACCAGAAAACTTGCTGCATTTTTAGATGTTTAGGCCACGCTTTTAAAAACAGTGCGTTTGTGTGTGCAGGACCTGCAGGTAAGTCCCATGGTGCAAAAGCAGAATGGATTTCAAGGCCACTGCATTTTTAATATGTTGCATGCACCTTTTTTCTACAGGAAACGCAGGCATGGCAGCCCATTCAAATGAATGGGTTGCTGCGCCTGCACAAATGTGGGCTGCCAAAACACCTACATGCAGGGGTGGCCTGACCATTCGGGCAATCGGGCACTGCCAGTGGGCCCCATACCACCAAGGGCCCCATCAGGATTGCCAGCCTCAATAAAACCAGGGACAGTATGTAAAAAATCTGTGTTTTAAAAAAAAATCCCAAGATTATAGCTGCCCCGCCTCTCCAGTACCTTTTCAGTATGTGTATTCTGTGTGTGTATACTGCGTGTATATTGTGTGTATACTGTATGTGTGTGTATACTGTGTGGTCCCATAATCTATTGCCTGGGGGCCTCATAATCTCCTATTGCCTGGGTCCCCATAATCTCCTAATGCCCGAGGGCCCCATAAACTTCTCCTATTGCCCGGGGGCCCCATGAGTTGTCAGTCTGCCCCTGCCTACATGTGAATGTGTGATGTGACAATGGCTGCACTGTAATTGGAGTGCTGTGATGTGTAAAGGGGCACTATGACATGAAAGGGACTCTGCAATGTAATGGGGGCACTGTAATGTGTAAAGGAGCACTATAATGTGGATATGTCTGCAATGTAATGGAGTGCTGTGATATGAAAGGGAACTGAGGACACTGTGGGATTGCTGTGAAGGGGGTCTGCAAAGTTTTTTTTTTAGATAATTCTGTGTGTCTGTTTTTTGAGATGTTGAGGTGAAGAGCAAAAATGCATTGGGGGGGGGGGGGAGCACAAAAAAAATGTTTGCACAGTGCCCAAACTATATTAAAGACGGCCATGGTTAAAAGTAAATCTAAAGAAATTGAATAGGAAAATTGTATAATGTATGGCCATATTCAGGAAGTTTTTCACTGAAACAAGTGTCTCCGTTGAATGAACTCTATTTCTGTTGCAGTATCAATTCAAACTTTTCGACTTACTGTACTAAAGATGCTTGCTGTTACGTTAATTAGCCAAAAAGGTCTCTTCTGTGGCCCTCCCTAATTTAGGTTCCCATTTTGTTTCCTTCCTGACTACTTTTTTGGTAAAAATCAGGGAGTCAGAGCCCAGTAAAGCCAGGTACACATGGCCCGAATGTTGGGAGACAACATCCGGCATTCAGGCTGTTGGTCTGTCCGACGGAAGCCGCCGGGTTTCCGTCAGACGTGCATGCTGGAAAACCAACAGCCAACCAACTACAGACCAGCACCCTCACCCTCAGCCAATGGCAGAGAGTGTGGATTGGAGTGTTCTGGCGGGGGGCGTCCACCTATAAGAACAAAACAGCTCAGCAGGGGGGGATCGCTGTACCAACCTCCCATGGTTAGTACAGCGGCCCTGACCGGAGCTGACAGTTTTTCTTTAATTCAACCTGGCTTTACTCAGTGAAACTACTATCAGAGAGGATTATATGGATTCTGCTTTTTGGCAGGATGGTTACTCATAAAACCTTAATATGGAAGACGGGTTCGATTTAAGTCAAAGATACAGTGATGGTGTCAGATAACAAAAAGCTTACAAAGATAACAACTTTCTGTGCCGGGCAGCCTGTTTAAAATGCAATATTGAACCATAGAAAGTGCTGTATTATTTGAGGTGAGTTTGTGTTAGGAAGTGCAGCATGTTAAGAGTCAGCTATTCTCAAAAGTCTCACTTGTTTGACAGGACTTGAAGTAATTCACTTTGTATGTCTGTTAGTAATAACAAAGAGTAGGAGATTTAAAAGTCAATGGCCTGGAGCAAAAGTGCAACTTGGAGGAGGGCCAGCATGACTGGGGTGGTCAGTGAGGCGGAGAGAATAGCGGTGTGATAGGGGAGATATTATTCACTTTCCTGGATTGGTGGGTCCAGATGGGAAGGGGGTGTCCTGTTGGGGGAGGGGCGCAGGGTCTTGTAGGAGCCCAGTTGGAGCTTCTTATAGCATCAGGAAGGTTTCTCTCGCTCGACCTAGGCAGATGGGGTTATCCACAATTTGTGGGCAGGCCTTAAGGAGGTGCTGGCACACTGCGAGGATGGAGCATGGTCTGTGGCTAGCTCATTGCTGGTGTTGGCGTGGTCCAGGGCCCACACTTCCACCACGCGGGGTGGGGGTCAGGTAGTGGCTGTTCCGGTTGCACCTCCTGTGGAACCGGGTGCGACTGTTGCTGGCACGCTTGGTGCTGGAACGGGAATCAAGGGTTCTGCATGGTCCGCAACTGACGATGGTGGCTGGGACCAGTGCAGCGGCTAAGGATTCAGAAGCCACTGCGGCTGCAAAAGGGATTGCTGGGGTGGATGGGGTGCGTTTGGCGGATGCTGCCAAATGCAAAATGTATGTGTGTTTTGAGGGTCCTTTCAGCATTTGAAGCCGAAAGTGAGGGAGCGTATGTGGAAGGGTGAGTATGTAGAGATATATTCTTTGTTGCCCAAACTGGTTGCAGGCATTTTTGGTGAGCGTCATTGGTGAAAAGGCCCCTGAAAATTGCACCCCCCTCTTTTGTTAGCTAGACTCCATTGGCGAGGCGCAGCAAGTGTATGGTGGGATTGCTTGGCTGCGTTATGATGAGCAATTCCGCCAGAGGAAGGCGGTACGCCCTTCTCTGCGGTGGAACCATAAGGACATCAGTCTTTGTATGAAATGTATGTAATCTCCGCGGAGTTCAGTTGCTCCCTTTCAGGGTGGAGCTGGGCGTGCAGCCTCCGCTGCACAACCGGTCAGCACTGGCATGGGTTTCTGCTGGCACAACAATGCCGGTACTTGCAATTTCGGAGCTAAGTACCATTTCCGTCATGAGTGTTGCGGGGGGTCTCACCCGCAGTCTCGAAGCTTCAAGCACATCCCTCAGTCATGTATTTGACGACATGAATACATGTACAGATTTTAAAAAGTTTAAACATTTTTTATAATATATATTGTGAGAAGTTGGGGAATTTGTAGCTCATTGGTAGTGAGTTTACTACATGCCAGAAATGTCTTTTCAGGGCTTTTCTGCTCACTTTTATTTAAAACAAAGCAAAAGTTCACAAAGGAAATTCTTTCCATGCAGGGGTTCTCACCGTCAATGCAACAAAATATATAATTCAGCCTTGTGTCTCTGTGTAGCTTCACTGCTTGGGCCTCATTTTGAATTTTTTGTTTGTATTAGACAACGTTGTCTTTTTTATTGGTGATGGTGGGTGGTTTCCAAATAATATTTGAATGCAATTTGAATAATTTTTGTTAGAATAAAAATTTGATACATTTCTCAATATATATTTTATTGTTGAATCTCTGATTGTGTAACCCGACTCTAGTGGCTCATAGATATGGTCCTTAGACAACTCTGTCTGTTCGCCTTTTCTTTATATGTCACTGCTCAGGCCACATGCCTTGGTCCTCCAGAACATCAAACACACAAACCCAGTGCTCGTGCACAAAACGCTGTACCTTTGTCAGCTTGACTGTTTCTCCTGCAGCTCCCAGCTGCTACATCCTTACAGGCTCGGGCCTATGTCTGTCCTGACCTGGACAGTAAGTTGCAATGTGCACCTCACTGCTCCCTTCACACACTGATCAGGATGGGGCCACTGACCTTTAACTCTGTCTCTAACATAAACCCAGCACACACCTGCATCATTAGTGTGCCTGTTTCCTGCAAAATCTAGACTAAACTGCCATTTTATCCTCCCTGGTGGTATGATTGTGTCAGATTTTTGCGTCTCAACGTGGTATGTTGTTTTGCATAGAAATTTGCCATTTTATATTGTAGGCCTGTAATTCTCAATAATAACACTTAAATCTGTCCAAAAAAAAGTCTAGAAGTCTAGGGTATGATAAAGTTTGAAATATGAAATCATAAATTATAATATAATAAATAACTATAAATAATTCTAAAAAAAAAATCATAATATAATAATAATAAAATGAATTTCCCCACGATTCACTAACGCTCTAAAGTGTTCTAATTTACTATCGATGTTTTCTAGCTGGTCTAAAACCACTTTTGACGTAAAGGGACACTTTTTGGGTGTCATGGACAATCTCAAGTTTCCAGGCAGAAAGAACAGTATATATAATATAAAAGTGCATGCAGAGCACTGGACAAAGCACCAGGGACAAAAGGGATGTGAATTGATTTCATATAGTAATGTAATCTGTAAGATTACAGTGTACTGTATGTGTTATGTTTTGTATACTTTTAAAATTTGCTCCTAGGCTCCTCCCCCATGAGTCGCGACGCTCACAGGGAATGGAGCCTGGAACACAGGATATCGGGCAGATGATCCGGCATCGCAGGATCCTGGTGACAAGGTAAGTACAGGCATACCCCACTTTTAAGTCTGCAATGGGGTTTATTTACTAAAGCTGGAAAGTGCAAAATCAGGGTCACTTCTGTATAGAAACCAATGAGCTTCCAGGTTTTATTACCAAAGCTTAATTGAACAAGCTGGGGTTAGAAGCTTATTGGTTTCTATGCAGAAGTGAGCCTGATTTTGCACTTTCCAGCTGTAGTAAATGTACCTCATTGTGTACTTAAAAGTGGGGTATGCCTGTAAACTGAACAAAGATTCTGCAATGCAATTCAGAGTGTGGCTCTGGGTTACCGCTATTGGTACTGAAATTTAACCTCGAGCCACACTTGGGAATACCGCTAGGAGGATTAAGCAATGGCACAGCTCGACCTATATATATTAATATATTATGTCTTAAGGACATAAATTGCACCTGCCGCTGTTACTCCCACTGCAACTGTGGGCTAATCCCAGCAAAATCAGGGCCAGATTAAGAACATCATGGGCCTGGTGCTGAGGATTTTGGTCGGGCCTTTTATAAACAATAAATAAATAAAAATGCAAACTATTTTTTGTTATAACAAATTAAATTAAAGAGAGAGAGAGAGGGGATGAAAGAGGTGTGAGGGGTAAGGGAGTGAGGATGAGAGAGAAAGGGGGGGATGAGAGAAAGAGGATGCACATGAGCATGTGTGGGAATGACATCAACGCAGCCTGGCCAAGGCAAGTGACCGAAGGCACAGAACCCAGAAGGAAGACCGGGTGAAGATAGAAGTGCCCAGGCCCCGCCGGATTGATCACAGCACAGCACTGGAGGGCTCAGTCTGACAATTTAAATGTACCTTAATGTGCTAATATGCTGTGCATACTTGTACATTATGGCATAACCTACCCCAGGGCCTCTAAAAAGTTTACTACCGCTTTAATATCACAGGAGCCTCTCATAGGGCCCCCTACTTACCCTGTGGCCCTTGGGCAGTGTCTAAGTACATAGTTGTCAACATTTCAAAAATATTTTCAGGGATGCTTTTTTTACAAGTGCTATATTTAGAGTAGCTGACATCCCCTATGTTCCTCTATACATCACAATAGTAATTACAAAATTAAATAAGTACTAATAATGGGGAAGAACAAATATGAGGACTGTGAGATTTCCTTTAGTTGAACTGACAAAAGTGTGCCCATTCTAGAGCTGGTAACATTGAGGATATTCAGTATCATTTTAAAGAACAGTTTTTGTGGGTAAGAGGTATAGGGAGTAGTATGGATGGTATAAAAGTGGGAAGTATGTGCAGGTGAGGGAGAGGAATGTGGAGGGTCTAACAGTGGGCACTATGTACATGAGAGGAGTGCAGAGGGTATGGTAGAAGGCACTATGTACAGGAGAGGAGTGTGAAGGGAAAGACAGTGGGCAGTATGCACAGCAAAGGAGTGTAGAGGGTATGACATTGGGCAATATGTACAGGAGTGTGGAGGGTATGACAGTGGGCACTATGTACAGGAGAGAAGTGTGGAGAGTAGGACAGTAAGCAGTAATTACAGGAGAGGAGTGTGGAAGGAGGGTATGACGGTGGGCACTATGTATAGGAGAGGAGTATGGAGGGTATGACAGTGAGTAGTATGTACAGGAGAGAAGTGTGGAGGGTATGACAGTGAGTAATATGTACAGGAGAGGAGTGTGGAGGGTATGACAGTGGGCACTATGTATAGGAGAGAAGTGTTGGAGGTATGACATATTTCTGAACAGGCTACTTGCCCACACACGGCACTTTTTCAGCGGACTAATACGGCGTACTAAGTCCGCCGTACTTTTGAAATGAACGGACTCGCCCACACACGCGGAGGAAAGTCCGCTCATTTAGAGCGTGTCTCCAGGTAGGTGGGGCCCACAAAGGAGACGTCGCTGGCCCTGCCACCTGGTATGGACTTAAAGGGGAACCCCAACGCCGAAAAAAATCGGTGTGGGGGTCCCCCCCAGGTCCACATCAGACCTTTGTCCGAGCATGCTACCCGGCCAGGAAAGGGGGGGACGAGCGAGCGCCCCCACTCCTGAGCCATACCAGGCCGCGTGCCCTCAACATGGGGAGCGCCTTGGGGAAGGGGGGGCCGCGCGCCCCCCACCCCAAAGCACCTTGTCCCCATGTTGATGAGGACAAGGGCCTCTTCCCGACAACCCTGGCCGTTGGTTGTCGGGGTCTGCAGGCGGGGGGCTTATGGGTATCCGGGAGCCCCCTTTAATAAGGGGGCCCCCGGATGCCGGCCCCCCACCCTATGTGAATGAGTATGGGGTACAATGTACCCCTACCCATTCACCTGTAAAATAAAGTACAAAAAAACACAACACACAAGGGTTAAAATAGTTTATTGCACAGCTCCGGAGGTCTTCCGTCTTCGGGGGTCTTCTCGCCGGACTCCGGCTTTCTTCCTCGCTGCCGCCCTCTTCTTCCGACTTCGGGGGTCTTGTCCCCCTCTTCGGTTCTTCTGCCGGGCCACCGCGCCTTCTTCTAGCTCTTATACACGCGGTGGCCCGGTCTTCTGTCGCCGCTGTCCTCGCCGCCTTCTGTTCTTCTGTTCTTTTCTTCTCTTCAGATGTTGCCTCGTCGCATCCTCCGCTCACAATGGCACGGACCCGACGCGCGGCGACTTATATAGGGACATCACCGGATGATGTCCCCGCCTATTATGATGTCACAGTCCCAGCATCCTCTGGGACTGTTGCCTCGTCGCGTCCTCCGTTCACAATGGCTCCGACGCGATGAGGCAACATCTGAAGAAGAAGAGAAGAACAGAAGAACAGAAGGCGGCGATAACAGCGTCGACGACAACGGCGACAGAAGACCGGGCCACCGCCTGTAAAAGAGCTAGAAGAACGCGCGGTGGCCCGGCAGAAGAACCGATGAGGGGGACAAGACCCCCGAAGTCGGAAGAAGAGGTCGGCGGCGAGGAAGAAAGTCGGGCTCCTCCGCTAGTAAAAGAGCTAGCAGAAGATAGCGGAGGAGTCCGGCGAGAAGACTCCTGAAGACGGAAGACCCCCGGAGCTGTGCAATAAACTATTTTATCTTGTATGCAAAAGAAAACTCTGTAAAGATAAATCGACCCCTCCAAAAGATGAGCTAATCTATCAAGAAAGAGTTAAAAACAGCGCATATTATTCTAAATACAGACAATAACGGTAATATGCATTAAATAGTTTAAATAACTTCCTCAAAATATTTAAACCAGATAAAAATATGTTGAATAAATTCCAAGCTCAATATTTCATATTGTGTCCATTTAACCAATGTCCGGCTAGAAATTAGTGCTTGGTGACGAAGACATCAATCTCAAAGTCATTCAACATAGTTCATTAAAAATTATATAATCTATATTACACTATTGCCCGGAATACACCTCCACGCGTGTACACATGCAAACACTGCCCGGAATCATTGCCAGTGAAGAGATAGTCCCCCTTAGGTATTTCTCTTACCAGACATTAGCTGGTTTCTCACAGCTGATTAAGAAATCCTCATAGGTGAAAAATACTGGTGTCTTCCTTTCTTCCTTCATATACTCCTCCACTCAATCTCCATAGGAAGTATAATTACAAAGAAAAGTGCATATAGTGTAATTCCGTAAAACAAATAAGGTGCTTTATTAAATTAAAAACCAACAAACATTGCACTCACAAACGTAAAAAGTTTTCCAAGCGTAAATTCAATATATAGATTGGCAGCTAGGATCAGATAGAGACAGCTAAGTTTAGAGGATGGTCCTACCGCCCTCAGCGATAGATCGCTCCACTGATATTTCTCGGCTTGACACTTCTCCCCTTCTTACTCCTGTCACTCCTGCTGTGTTCAATCTCATATGGTTCCACACTGACGCGTTTCGTCGTATTGACATCATCTGAGGGTGGGGCCATACGTTCCCATCACCTTTTTATATCTATTCGGGTGAATTAACCCATTAACCCTTCGTAAACTGTTCCCATGTCTATTCCTATAGACCTCTATGGTGCATGTACCCTGCTCGCTGCTGAAGAGTCTCGCAAAAATCATTATAAATAGTTTTTACCAAATCCCCTTATTCTATATTCATCTGCCCTTCCTGCCCCTTCAAATGTCATTACTAACTATATCCCGGCTGGCATGTACAAATATTGCATATGTCTAATTAAAGAATAATCCTTAATGCTGCTCCACATATATAATAAGTAAAAAATATATGAAAAAATGGAAAATATATGAAAAATAGATGAAAAATAAATAAACAGAGAATAAAAAGAAGGCGGTGAGTATACCTTCTATAAAGGCATTCTGCATTTGTGGAACACCAGCACATTCAACAGCGCGCTTCAGCGCTCATCAAAAGAATGTGATGATGGACATTCTCCTCGAGGGATTAATACATGGTCCTCCCTAATGGGAAACTCGCCGGAGTGTCTTTACATCTCCAGCCCATTGCTCAAGGTGCTGTATTTGGGGACACCAGTGCATTCAACAGCGAGCGTCAGCGCTAATGAAAAGCATATGATAATAGCCACTCTCCTTAAGAGATTGCTGCATGATCCTCCCTACTGGGAAATTCGCCGGATTATATTTACATCTCCCATTCCCCGCTTCAAATAATGCATTTGGGGACACCGGCGAATTCCACAGCGCGCATCAGCGCTCATCTAAAGGATATAATAATACACATTCTCCTCCAGAAACAGTTGCATGTTCCTCCCTAAATGGGAGACACATCTATTTGCATCTCCAGTTTCCCGCTCCAGATGCTACAATTATACTACTGATCTAATACATTTCATGTGCTAATTCGGCTTCCATAGATTCAGACCCGTCCCACACTATACGATGAATGGATCGGCCCTCCTCACCTAATATCCTATTAGTAGCCTTGCACATATACCGCCCTTTTAGCAGCAGGGATCTGGTGTGTATTTCATCTGATCATACACTCCCCGATCTAGATCGATAGGGAGGAATGAACAAACTGATAAACCATGTTTTTGTTCCATTTTATCCACTTATATAGAATAATCTATTTTTACCAATACTTAAAACATTATTCACTGAAACTTTTATTCGGGCGTTTTTTTTAAAAATGGTTAAAAAAACATACCCACATATTTCCCCCTTCCCCCAATGTCGGACCGATCACATCCCGGTTAAACTGTTTATTTAGTTCGAACAAATTAACTGTTCAAACTGTATTATTGTATAAATCTAAAAATGTCTAAATAAAATAACATAAAGAGAGTATAATGATACAATGAATCAACTGAGAAAACGGTAACAATGTGTGATATTACAACAACTGCTCACCCCTACAGCTTACCAAAAAGAATATTGGAAGCTATAGTTTTACACAGTTATTAATAATATAAAAAAAATATATATATATGTATATGTTAAAAAATACACATATATATTAAACATTTATATATATATGCATATGTTTCACAGAAATATACATTAAAATTATTAAAAGTATATTAAAAAAGTTTATATATTAGAAAAATCCACCATCCTAAATTATAATCGCTATGTCACCTATCCCCCTATATACAGTACATCTTTACTTATAAAGTGCAGATATTAATAGAAAAAAAGAGATTACTTATAAAGTGCAATTATTAATAGAGAAAAGGAGGTACACTATTCCAAATGAACCGTTATTTTGATATATTTCCTTTTTAATTTAAATTTTAACTGTATTAAACCAGACCCCCTCAAAAAATCATCATTTTCTTCCATAAAATTACTATTATTATATTTCTAAAAATCACTGATGAAACAATTCACGTCTAGTTCCACGTTTAATCCGCTAGGTGTGAGTGTGTTCATTCGATATATCCATTGTGATTCTTTTTTGGAGATTTCACGGACCATATTTGATCCCCGCCAGTTGATATACACCCTATCAACTCCCCAAAATTTTAATAGAGAAGGATCCTGATTGTGGTGTTTTTTAAAATGTAGGGACACACTGTGGTCTTTATAACCCACTTCTATATTATACATGTGCTCCGATATGCGCTTCTTCAATGTCCTCTTTGTTCTTCCTACATACATCTTATTGCATGGGCACTGTAACACATATACCACATGTGTGGAATTGCAAGTAATGAATTCCTTAATTTCAAATCTCCTATTATTGCCTGTTGAGGTGAACTCTGTGAGGCCTCTAATCACATGGTTACTAGTGACACAAGGTTGACACCTTCTGCATGAGAAAAAAACACATTTATCCCAAAAGGTTTCCGATTTTTTGTGGGGATTCAATATCTTTTTTACCAACTGATCACCAAAATTAGGTGCCTTTCTGTAAATAAATAACGGTTTAGGGGGTAAAGACTGAGCTAATGTTCTATCTAAAAGTAATATATGCCAATGTCTTTTCAGTATGGTCTCTATTTCTTTATATTGCACATGAAAATCTGAGATGAATCCCCATTCTTGATTAGTGGACTTCTCTTTTAATTTATTTTCTAGGCATTTGTGCCTCGGGATATTTCCTATTTCAGCTACTACTTTATCCAATACCTTTTCATCATACCCTTTTTCCACAAAACGCTTCTTAATAATCTCTGACTGGAAAAAAAAGTCGTCGTCTAATGTGCAATTGCGTCGGATACGCATCACTTGACCCTTAGGAATGTTTTTTAACCACTGTGGGTGATGGCCACTCCTCAGAGGTAAATAACTGTTCCTGTCCGTGGGTTTAAAATACACTTTTGTGATGAGGTCCACACCTTGCCTCGTTATCTCCACATCCAGATAGTGTATTGTATCTTTACTACATTCGTATTCCAGACAGATATTATTATTATTAGTGTTTAACAACTTCATAAATTCACCCAGAGGAAGTTATTTAAACTATTTAATGCATATTACCGTTATTGTCTGTATTTAGAATAATATGCGCTGTTTTTAACTCTTTCTTGATAGATTAGCTCATCTTTTGGAGGGGTCGATTTATCTTTACAGAGTTTTCTTTTGCACAACAGTGATAGGGTTGTATCAGTGTATAGAGCCTAATTAAAACAGCTGCTTAATAGGAACGAAATTCCACACCCCCCAGAATATATACACACAGTTTAGGGTGTAAGCGCTTGTTATATATTTTTTTGCATCTAGCTAGGCGGCGCTAGGTGTAAGAAAATTGGGGTATTTTATTTTATCTTGTATGTTGTGTTTTTTTTTACTTTATTTTACATCCTTCACGGGCCCCGCCTACCTGGAGACGTGCTCAAAATGAGTGGACTTTTCTCCGGCGGGAAAAGTCAGTTCATTTCAAAAGTACGGTGGACTGGCATATGCACGGCCGGATTGTCCGCCAAAATGCAAGTTCGACGGGAAGATTGGAGTGCAAAACTACTTTCTAAGTCCGCCGTACTTTCGGGTCAAAAAAGTCCGCCGGAGGCTACACACGGGGGATTGTCTGGCGGACTTGAGTTTGCCGGACTTTTCCACCCGATTGTTTGATCGTGTGTACGTGGCATAAGTCCGCCAGATAGTCTCATTGTGTGTATGCGGCATTTGTGTGACTTGGAGGACCTTTGAGAACAAACTGAAAAATTCTGAAAAAAAACATCAATTGCAGCCTCACTGTGCCCCATAAAATGCAGCCATTGTGTCCATGAAATGCAGCCACTGTGCCCATTGAATGAAGCATCTGTGGCCATAAAATGCAGCCTCTGTGCCCATTATATGCAGACACTGTGCCCATCATATGCAGCCTATGCTCATCATATGCATCCTCAGTGCCCACCATATGCAGCCTGTGCCCATCATACAGCCACTGTGCCAATCATACAGCCTCTGTGCCCATCATATTCTGCCTGTGCCAATCATACAGCCACTGTGCCCATCATATGCAGCCTCTGTGCCAATCACACAGCCTCTGTGCCCATCATATGCAGTCTCTGTGCCCATCATACATCCACTGTGCCCATCATATGCAGCCTCTGTGCCAATCATACAACCTCGGGGCCCATCATATGCAGCCTGTGCCCATAGGTGCTGGGAGCCCTTGGTGGAGGGGTCAGATATGGGCTTGGGGGGGCGCTTTGTGAGAGAGAGCCAGTGTAAGGGGAAGGCGTGGGGGGTAGGATATGTGCTGGAGGGGTCCTTTGGGAAGGGAGAGAGTGCTAGGAGAGGTTGCCAGATTTCAAATCCAATCCTCACTTCTAGCATTAGCTTATCCCTGCCAAAGCCCCCCCCCCCCCCCCCAGCACATATCCTCCTAACCCCTCGATCACTTGACATATTTTCTACCTTGTAGTCCTTTCCAGTCACTCTCTCCCCCTCTATACTCCATCTACAGAACATAACAAAAACTTTCTACAGACCTGATATCAGCGCATCCCTGCTCCCCCCTCCTCCTCGTGTGTGTACAGAATGGAGGAGGGGAGGAGCTTTGATGCACTGACACTCTGCTCTGCTATGCTCTGCTGAACCAAGCTGCTGTCAGGGAGAGGGGAGACATATCACTCTTGGTGCAGTCCATGTAAATGATTTGTCTGGGTCTGGGGCAGAAGTAAACCCAAACGCATCATTCAAAAACCAGACTGTCCTGGAGAAAACCGTACAGGTGGCAACCCTAATTTGGACTATGAGTGTTTACTGCCACTGCACCATGCTGTACCTCCCCACAAGTAGACAACCCAAGGTGATCTGAGTTTTTCACACTATTTTTTTGAAAATGAAGAAACATGCCAGTACTGGGTTAAACACAAGCTTGGCTATGGTGCACTAGATACAGTAATGTACAGGTCATACACAGAAGAAGGAGGCCGTGAAAAGGTTATTGTACTGATCACATACAGTTACCGGATGGAGATGAAGGGGTTTATTGTTCAAATGGGCAGGATAAGGGAGGTGAGGAGTTAGTTTAAAGGTCACATGGAGACCGCATTGGATATAGTACGGTATGTGTAGAAGAAGAGAGGGACATTGAACGCTAAAAAAAAGATCCCTGTGTCACTGCAACAGAATAAATAGATCAGCAGCTGAAGCCACTGATCCGTTCATTCTGTGCCCATTCATCAAGTGATGATCTCTTGCAGTAAGCATTGTAAATAGTACGATGTGATCTCTGTGATGACCAATCACAGCGATCACATGGTACCCAGCCCCTTCACATTGGCTGGGTACAGTGTGTCTGTGTACCCAGGTGCCTAATGATGGCTAGATACACAGCGATTACCCATCGGATCAGCTGCCAAATGGCTATTTATCCAGTGCCATTTACTGTTTATACGGCATTGGGCAAATAAAGGGGAATTAATTCACAGTTGAAAAATGTACATCAATACATATGAAACGTATGTAAGTGTTACAGGAATATTGGTGATATTAATGCAAGATATGACAAAGATACAGCTTGAGTATCTGTATCAGTGGAGACACAAAACACTGTTGCTCAGCTCACTTGCTTTCCAAGTTTAATGTAAACTTGTTGGTTTCAGTCCCCTGAAGTCACACTACACATCATTAGAGCCCCCTCTAGCTGCAGCCTAGTAATAGCATTACTGGGAGGTTTATTTATTAACTTGCTACATAAGCATATGTGCCACGCTAAACGGAATGTAAAAAATCCCCATAACTGCTTCTGAACTGTCCACCGCATATATACTGCGGCAGGGCAGCCCGCCTGTGCAAATTCACGTACCTTACTTGATTTTGTGCACGCGGTGTAGTGCTTCTCCCACTGTTATTGGGCACAGCGGCAGCCAATCAGCGGGTCTGGCGGCCACGCTGGCAGCTGGGAGTCGTCGATCGTTCAGAGAAGAGACGGATCTGCCATCTGCCGCTGTAATCTGTCAGGAAGGAAAAGAGGGATCTTGTGTTTCAGCTTAGCTGGACTATGCATCTCTCTTTTCTTTCCGTGAAATCGTCCCCCACACAGTTAGAAAGCACCTCCCTGGGACACACTTAACCATTTGATCACCCCTGGTGTTAAAGTGTTTGTTAACCCAAAGAGCATGTTATACAGCATTTGCCCCCCCCCCCCCCCCCCCGTAACACCTGAAATACCTGGCTGATCCTGCCTAGTTTCTGGCCTCCCCACAATATATATATATATATATATATATATATGCTGAGCCCCGACACGATGGTTAAAGTACGTGCCTCTGTCATTCATAGCCCTGCTATCCTGTGTCTCTCCCTCTGTCCTCCTCCCCTTCCCCTCTCTGCCTGTCAGCTCTCTGACCCTCCCCTCCTGCTCTAAAACAGTTTTTTTTTCTATAGTTCCCTCTGATATAGAACATTAAGCTCCCAGTTGATGTCATTTATAAAAATATGCGGCCTAATAGCTTACTTCAGAGCGCTCACATGACTGCCTGCCAGTCCCCTACCCTCCTCTTCTCAGATGATGTAAGTGGGGGTTTCCCAGCACCTCCCCCTGCAGCTATCAGATTGGAAGAGGAGACCAGTGGACAGTTAGCTGAGCACCGAAGTAAGCTATTATACAGCATATTTTTATAAATGACATCCACTGTGGAGCTTAATGTTCTATATCAGAAGGAAATGTAGAAACCCCTTCCCTGCCAGTGTCATTTATACAGCGCTATATGTGTTTCTTAAATAAATAATAGTAATAGATGAGCATCTTAATGAGACACAAGGCATAGGGATAGGGACAATTGTAGACACACACCCACATTCACTCAGGTTGAACTTGATGGCCTGGTGTCTTTATTCAACCTTACTAACTATGTACTATGTACTATGTACAGTGTCAGTGCATTTTTTTAGCACTGATCAGTGTATTGGTGTCATTGGACCCCAAAAATTGTCACTTAGTGCAATGTTGCAGTCCTGCTAAAATTCGCTGATCACTGCCATTTCTAGTAAAAACAATAAAATAAATAAAAAGTCCCTAAATCTACCCCCTATTTTGTAGATGCGATAACTTTTGCACAAACCAATCAATATAAGCCTATTGGGATTTTCTACCAAAAATATGTAGCAGAATATGTATTGGCCTGAACTAATGAAGAAATTAGATTTTTTTACATTTTTTTATTGGATACGTTTTATAGCAGAAAGTAAAGAATCATTTATATTATTTTTTATATATAGTATTTATAATGCATAAAGTAAAAACCTCACAGACAATCAAATACCACCAAAAGAAATCTCTATTTGTGGGGGAAAAAGGGACATACATTTTATTTTGGTACAGCGTCGCACAACCGCGCAATTTTCAGTTAAAGCAATGCAGTGCCATTAATGCAAAAAATGGCCTGGCCTGGAAGTGGCTTCTGTTTAAAAATACATTTAAAGTATAGAAATTAATACAGACCTGCCTTGTTCTGTGTCTTTTATATATGCCTGGGGTTCAGTTTTCACTCACTGGATACCCAGCCTCACATATGTAGCACCCCCTAGTATTGCTAGAGTGCTAGAGTAGGATTTTCTTTTTGTGTTAGTATAGGTAAATTTTCAGGCTTGGCTGGCAGCCAAGCCTGTGTGTTAATATGGGTCGGGTGAGTGAGTCAGGTAGGCTGGATGACTCATCAGCAGCTTCTCTGGTGACTCCTCCTGCTATCTAGAAAATTGGAGAAGATTCCAGAAGTAGTTGGGAGGGGTCTAGGAGGAGCTAGCTGGAGTGTTCTGAGGGCCCTGACCAATCCCCAACATAAGGGTTGGCAGGGGAAGTGTCAAGTTTGGTTGGAAAATGGAGCTAGAGAGTTAGGCTGTCTGAGCTTTTGAGAGCATTTCCCCAGTCTGTGGGAGGATGAACTTAGGCCCGGGCTTGGGTGCGGAAGGGACACAACACACAGAGGGATCCTGACCAGAAGGCATGGGAGCAAGGAGAGGACAGCAGGAGGGCACTGCTGGGCAAATCTCCATGAAGGTAGACAACCAAGAGGGCTGGTGAGTGTTACAATCAGAGGACTGAGAGGCATGCCTGAAGAGACTGGGTGCAAGCAGTCTGGGATGACTGCAGAGTCAGTCTGTGAGGACTGTGGAGCAGAAGCCAGGAGGGCTAGAGAAAAGGGCAGCTTCAGCCAGGCAGGCAGTGCCTGAAGAGGTGGTACTGGGAGCAGCAGCATCTGGAGGACAGCTAGCATCAAAGATCTCTCTTTTCTTGCTTCACCAAAGGGGCCCACGTCCCTGCCTGCAAAGGGCACTCACAAGGGTCTGAGTTTTTATTAGAAATCAAACCATCTGTGCCAGTTGGTTTTGGGAGCTGTAGTTACATAGTTAGTAAGGTTGAAAAAAGAGACAGTCCATCCAGTTCAACCTTAAAAACAATAAATAAATAAAATAAAAAATATCGTACAATCCAATATACCCAATTTTAAGCCCACAGTTGATCCGGAGGAAAGCAAAAAAAAACAAACAGCAGAGCATGCTCCAATTTGCTACAGCAGGGGAAAAAAATTCGGATTTTCCCTGGATCAACTTTACCTATAAATGTTTAAATGTTAGTACCCAGTTATATTATGTACATTTAGGAAAGTATCCAGGCCTTATTTAAATCAGTCTACTGAACAGGCCATAACTACCTCTGGCGGGAGTCCACATTTCCACATTTTCACAGCTATTACTGTGAAGAAACCTTTCCGTATTTGAAGATGAAATCTCATTTCCTCTAGACGTAAAGAGTGCCCCCGTGTCCTCTGGGTTGACCATACAGAGAATAACTCAACACCAAGTTCACTATATGGACCCCTTATATATTTGAACATGTTGATCATATCCCCCCTTATTCTCCTCTTCTCAAGAGTGAATAAATTCAGTTCCTCTAATCTTTCCTCATAGCTGAGATCCTCTTATCAGTTTGGTTGTCCTTTTCTGCACTTTCTCCAGTTCCCCCGATATCCTTTTTGAGAACTGGTGCCCAAAACTGAACTGCATATTTCAGGTGATGTCTTACTAATGATTTGAACAGGGGCAAAATTATATCTCTCTCTCTGGAGTCCATACCTCTCTTAATACAAGAAAGGACTTTGCTCGCTTTGGAAACAGCAGCTTGCTATTGCATGTTATTATTGAGCTTATGATCTATCAAAACCCCCAGATCCTTCTCCACCATGGATTCCCCCAGTTGTGCTCCCCCTAGCATGTATGATGCATGCATATTCTTAGCCCCCAAGTGTTCTAAAAGCATGTTCTACAAGTGTGTGCTGGAGGTAGAAGAAGAGGAGTGTGTATATACCAGATGTATACAGTTTGTGCCCCTGAAGAGTCTTCTACTGATCAAATGGGCATCCTATAACAACCCTTCCCCATCCAAATTTAATTCCCCTAAATAAAATAACAAAACAAAGCTGCAAGGACTGTTTATTGTCTCTGAAGTGTATGGAAAATTCATGTGCCTGGCTGTGCAGAGTGGGAGATAACCAACATTCACCAGTGGCTCCTGTGGGGGTAGGGCTACACATAGACTAGTTTTAATATCCTTTTGTTTAGCCTGACCTGTCCATAACCCAACTAATCACAAGCCTCTTCCTGATGTTGGACAGTTATCTGTGGGTTCAGTTTTGGGCCACCAAGGCCGAGAAGTACATGAGAGTCTTCTGCTTGTCTGTAGAACCATGAGATGACTTTCTTATATTTTGCATGCTGATAAAATGACATTGTATGTGGGTGTACTGTTCTGCTTTTTGTATCTTACAAGTATATGCGAGTCTTAATTTAGATTCTCTGGAAGTCTTTTCACATAACTGTCTAAGCCCATGAAGCTTTACTTCCTCTTGTTTCAGAGGAAATCTCACAACAGCTAAATATTTCATAACCCCATACATTTAACGTTGATAATCTAGTGGTGCTGAAGACTTTGCAGTCTTACCCTAATATAATAAGGCAGTTCACAGAGGGTACGCAATGTGTAGTAACCCATAGCAACCGCTAAGCATTTTTTTTAAATAAAAAAAATTGATCATTGTCACACTAAATAAAGGCTCCAATTAATTTAACAGGACAGTCAGACATGCATTTAATAATTGTTTAGCCATTATTATCAACTGCCAACTGCATAGGCATGACAGATCCAGTCAGAAACATGGCTTTTGTATGTGATTATACAACATCATACAATAATAAAGAGATCTTTAAAGAGACTTCGAAACAAGCTTAATTGTGTGCTGGCAACATATCTTATTTATGTTGTACACCGTGACCATTTGGGAGTCATTACAGCACCCTTTTTAAGCCTATCTTCTGTGAAAACATAAATCCTCCTTTGCAGTGGGACTGCTTCGTAACAGAAAAAGCAGTATTTTTATATATTTTATTCCTTGCTACCTGGCAGTCTCCTCTGCTCCCCTTTGCTCCAGCGGTGGACTGTCCCTCCCGTTCTCACATCCAGTGCAGGTCTTTGGGGTCTGCATTGTTCTGGATGATGACAGAGGGCATGCGAACAATGGAGTGTCGGGGAGAGAAGGCTGGAGGAGAGGCTTTGGGAGTGGGGGATCAACAAAAAATAACTTTTTCTGGTTGATGGCAAGCTGGATTAGCTTGCCAGCTCCTACCAAGCTGAACAGGGGGCTCCACTCAGCTTCTTCTTAAGATAGGATAAGCACATACCTTTTCTGAAGTGGTTACACCGCCATGTTGTGTCTCGTTTACTTTGGGTCCAAGACCTATTCTAGTCACAGTACACACAGTTTTCCTGTCCAAGGCCCACCTTCTTAAATAATGAATGCCCACACAGAGAGCTGCTTCAATGAATTACTGAAGGACTTTAAGATATTAACTTGGCACACATCTTCTTAACTGCACATCTTTGTCATTAAACTGTAGAACACTCCAATGCCAGCAACTCCAACTCCTAATGTCCATGTTCTTACATGGAGAGCCTCTCCCTAGGCATAGGTTCAGTAGGCCCACCTCTCTTTCTGGCTACAAAACGACATGCTCAAAGTCAGGGGTAGCCAAGTCTCATTCGCCTTCTACCCATGGCCCCACCCACACCAGAATATAAATGTAACAGAAGGTAATTTTACTGACTGCAGAACTCTTTCTTCCACAAGATGACAGTAGGAAGTGTGCTTTATATAGCTTGTGATTGACTTTAGGCTGTGGCACTCTGTGAGATGTAGTCTGGAGGAGGATCTGAGCCATGGTCCTCACTGGGAAGCCAACTGCAATACCCCTGTGATATCTGAGAGCAGTAGGGGTCTGATAAAGGGAAAAGTCTATGAGCAGTTGGGGAAAGTGCCAACTGCAAAGAGGAAGGGAGAATAAGTACTGTGCTGTGTTGTGCTGAGGTGTTCCTGTGCTGAATTTGCTGGACACTGCCACATCCAGAGACCAGGATGCTGGATGGGGCAGAGGCCACTGTTTAAACAGCCGCTCCAGTGCCCAAGATATTTCTCCTGCTGCCAGGATTGGTCAACTACAGAAAAAAAGGGGGCTCCCCTCCAGTTATCTAATAAGCAACCACCTGAGAACTCGAGAGAAAGGAAGTGGTAAGAGGATCACAGACCTACTGTTAAGCTGTATTCATTGGCAAATAACTTAGACCCCTTTCTCACCACCCCGCCCATAGCAGTGGTGGTAAAACGCCGCTATTTATTAGCTGCGTTTTACCGTCAGATTTGCGGCGCATTTCTTATCAGAAATGCGCCCCGCTAGCGGCCGAGAAAGGGTTAAAACCGCCGGCAATACGCCCGCAATAGTGGTAATACAGCGCTGCCCCATTGATTTCAATGAGGAGCAGCGGTGGAGGAGCGGTAAACACACCGCTCCTTCACCGCTCCAAAGAAGCTGCTGGCAGGACTTTTCCCTGACGTCCTGCCAGCGCACCGCTGCAGTGTGAAAGCCCTCGGGCTTTCATACTACAGACAATGGTGCAGCTATTTTAGGGTGGATTGCAGGCACTATTTCTAAAGCTATAGCGCCTGCAAAACGCCCTTGGTGTGAAAGGGGTCTTATAGTCATAGACCCATTCTGAGTTTTCATCTGCACCCAGAGTTCCCCTTCTTCACTAAGGCCGCGTACACACGCGCGGACTGTTGGCCCAACCTTGTCCGCTGAACAGTGTTTGGGCGGACAGTCCGCTCGTGTGTGGGCTTTCAGCGGACAGTTTCAGCGGACAGTTGGACGGACAAGGTTTTACGGAAATTCCGAAAAACTGTCCGCTGAAACCTTGTTTCAACGAACAGTCCGCCCGTGTGTAGGCTTGTTCGTCAAACTAAGTTCCGCGCATGCTCAGAAAGGATTTTCAAGCCGAAAGTTATAATGCAGTGTATAGGACGTCGTATTTTGCGTCCCGTCGTACGTGCCGTTCACGTCATCGCGCACGGTTTCAGCAAACTGTTCGTTCGTCGTGTGTGGCCATGTCCGTCCATGCTAAGTTTGAGCGGACTGTTCGCTCAAACTGTTGGACGGACAAAGTTGGGCCAACAGTCCGCGCGTGTGTACGCGGCCTAAGATGAATTCTTCTAGATAAATTGCTGCAATACCCACTTCCTTGTCTCTCATTTCCCCGTGCCCCAATATTCTTAACGGGCCCCAATGTAGCCGCAGAAGATCCACCACAAAGATTTACTCAAATTACTCTATCTAGTGGGCAGATCTGTGTCTAACTTTAAGTCTTTAGCTTGCATGCCTAAACTTAGCCCCTTTGAGAGTTCTCAAGTGAAATAGTTGATTTATGTTGTTACCCTTGTTTAGTCTCTTTTGTGGCAATTTTATCTCATACAGAGAGCGACTGTTTATGGGGTCACAGTATTTGCTGGAGACTAAAACTCCAATAAGAGGACATATGAGGTCAATCAGAGGTGGCTCCAATTAGGCAAATTAGGTGATCGTCTTGGCCTCGCGATCGCATGGGCCTCGCCATCGCCGAATTTTCCTGATATGTGTAAGTGGGTGCCGTGGATCCCACTCCTGCTTGCTTTCCCCGCCGGCAAGTGACAGGAGCGGTCCAAGGAGACCTCCTTCACCTCCTGCTCGAGCCGCCGCTAAAAGACTGGAGGGCTCTCTCTCTCTCTGCTTCCTGCCCATTCCCCTCCTTCCTTCTGAGTTGAGCAGAAGATCGAAATGGCTATGTCTGTGTGCAGAGAGAGAGAAGCTGCTGTGGACTCTCCCCACCCCCTCCTCCTCACTACTGTACTAGTGTTTCTTCCCCCTCCTTCTTATTGGACAGGGGGGAAAAACACTAAAATGAAGCAGAGAGGAGAATTGTGGGAAATGTAGTCCCAATGGCTGGACATAGAAAAACTAAGGGAAGAAACTGCAGCCCCCCAGCATGCCCAGCTGAAGAAGAGGGAGAATTTTGGGGGAATTTTGGGGAAGTGCACCCAGGACTCCATCAGAGAGAGAATTGCACTGCACTTCACCACCAGAGAGAAATCCACACAGCCTAGCACCGTCCCTTCTGAAGAGAGGCATGAGGTTATTTCCACAATACAGATCTGGGCACTACCCAGCAGAGTCGCCGCAGGCAACCCAGAATGAGCTTACTCCCGATTGGAGGAACCATTGTTGCTGCATCCCCGGGTCTGGTAAGAGGGCCTGTCGGCCATTATCTACTGCCATCTATAGGAACTGTCCACCCTGTTATTCTTTGGCCCTAATACTGCCCACAGGTCCTATTCACATCTGCAACATGCACCAGCCATTAAAGAGGAAGATTTAGGACTTAGTGCTGGTTCACACTGCAGCGATGTTCAACATTGGATTTGATTTGTACCACACTGCAGTGCAAATCACATGCGATCTCTGTGCGATGTGATATCTGCCATACAGATTGTTTGGCTGAATTCATATGGAAATCGGACCAAACTCGCACAGCACCTCTTTTCTGATCTGCAGCAGAATCGGAAAGCATGGGTGTTCATATCCATGTGATCTGATTCCTGTCCGAATTTGTAGTTCACACTGCTGTTATGCAAACTGATTTGGGGGGTATCATTAACTTTGTATTGACACTCCCAGCAGTTTGCATAGGGCAGTGTGAACTGCTGCCGGGAGACATGTGATGAGGGAACCTACAGTGGATTTGCAGGGTTCCCGCATCACCGCAGTGTGAACCAACACTTAGGCTCGGTTCACACTGGTGTGATGCGAGAACCCTGCGAATCCACTCCCATCACCCCTAACTCGCAGGTGGTTCACACTGCCTCATGCGAACCACTGGAAGTGTCAATACAAAGTTAAAGTGGTGTTGCATAGAAAAAAAAAAATTCATGAAAGTTCATAAAAAAATAATTTTTTTTTTAACTTACCTCTCAATGCCTGTTCCTAGGCGGTCCCTCGTAGTCTGCCTTCTTCAGTGTCTGGACTGGTGACATCACTTCCCCTCGGCGCAGGAAGGGCTCAGCTCTGCCCCCTCCCTCCTGTCAGTCATCTGGGACACGTGACAGGTCCCAGATGACAGTGCGGCCAATCACGGAGCGCAGCGCCGCTCGCGCATGCGCAGTGGGTGCCTGGCTGTGAAGTGCCCACGGTTAGAATGCCGGCGCTGCCGAGCGGAGGGGGGAAGGAGCGGGGCTTCGTTCCTCCGCATCGCTGGACCCTGGGACAGGTAAGTGTCTGATTTATTAAAAGTCAGCAGCTGCAGTATTTGTAGCTGCTGACTTTTAATTTTTTTTTTTAAGGGGAACTCCTCTTTAACCACTTTCAGACCGGACCATTTTGCTGGTAAATGACCAGAGGTCTTTTTACACTTTGGCACTGCGCTGCTTTAACTGGTAATTGCGCGGTCATGCAATGTTGTACCCAAACAAAATTTGCGTCATTTTCTTCCCACAAATAGAGCTTTCTTTTGATGGTATTTGATTGCCTCTGCGATTTTTATTTTTTGCGATATAAACGTAAAAAGACCGCAAATTTTGAAAAAAAATGATATTTTCTACTTTTTGTTATTAGAAAAATCCAATAAACTCAATTTTAGTCATACATTTAGGCCAAAATGTATTCAGCCACATGTCTTTGGTAAAAAAAAAGTCAATAATTGTATATTTATTGGTTTGCGCAAAAGTTGTCACATCTACAAACTAAGGTACGTTTTCTGGAATTTACGCAGCTTTTAGTTTACGACTGCCTATCTCATTTCTTGAGGTGCTAAAATGGCAGGGCAGTACAAAACCCCCCCAAATGACCCCATTTTGGAAAGTAGACCCCCTAAGGAAATTGATAAGAGGCATGTTGAGCCCATTGAATATTTTATTTTTTTGCCTCAAGCGATTGAATAATGACAAAAAAAAAATTTTTTTTTTTTTTTTACACAAAGTTGTCACTAAATGATATATTGCTCACACATGCTATGGGCGTATGTGAAATGACACCCCAAAATAAATTCTGCTGCTTCTCCTGAGTACGGGGATACCACATATGTGGGACTTTTTGGGAGCCTAGCCGCGTACGGGGCCCCGAAAACCAAGCACCGCCTTCAGGCTTTCTAAGGGCGTAAATTTTTGAGTTCACTTCTCACTACCTATTACAGTTTTGAAGGCCATAAAATGCCAAGATGGCACAAAACCCCCACAAATGACCCCATTTTAGAAAGTAGACACCCCAAGCTATTTGCTGAGAGGCATGTTGAGTTCATGGAATATTTTATATTTTGCCACAAGTTGCGGGAAAATTACAAACTTTTTTTTTTTTTTTTTCACAAAGTTGTCACTAAATGATATATTGCTCACACATGCCATGGGCATATGTGAAATGACACCCCAAAATAAATTCTGCTGCTTCTCCTGAGTACGGGGATACCACATATGTGGGACTTTTTGGGAGCCTAGCCGCGTACGGGGCCCCGAAAACCAAGCACCGCCTTCAGGCTTTCTAAGGGCGTAAATATTTGACTTCACTCCTCACTACCTATTACAGTTTTGAAGGCCATAAAATGCCAAGATGGCACAAAACCCCCACAAATGACCCCATTTTAGAAAGTAGACACCCCAAGCTATTTGCTGAGAGGCATGTTGAGTCCATGGAATATTTTATATTTTGCCACAAGTTGCGGGAAAATTACAAACTTTTTTTTTTTTTTTTTTTTTCACAAAGTTGTCACTAAATGATATATTGCTCACGCATGCCATGGGCATATGTGAAATGACACCCCAAAATAAATTCTGCTGCTTCTCCTGAGTACGGGGATACCACATATGTGGGACTTTTTGGGAGCCTAGCCGCGTACGGGGCCCCGAAAACCAAGCACCGCCTTCAGGCTTTCTAAGGGCGTTACAGTTTTGAAGGCCATAAAATGCCAAGATGGCACAAACCCCCCCCAAATGACCCCATTTTGGAAAGTAGACACCCCTAAATTTAGGGGTACACTAGTGAGACTAGGTAATAAATGGCGGGTGCCCTGAAACTATAAAAAAATAACTAACCAACCAGCGTCACCTGTAACAGTTATATGGTGATCACTGGTGAAAGGGTTAACTAGGGGGCAATCAGGGGGCTTTATGCGGTAGTATATGGGGGTCCCTGGCGCTATAAAAAGCTGCGGCGAACCTAAATACCTACCTGCCTAACTAGCGTCACCTGTGACACTAATACAGCGATCAGAAAAACGATCGCTTATTAGGCTGGGTTCACACTGGAGCGATGCGGGAACGCCACGAATGCGCGGCGGGTTCCCGCATCGCATGCCTCCCGGCGGCAGTTCACACTGCCCTATGCGAACTGCTGGGAGTGTCAGTGAAATGTTACTGACACCCCCAGATCAGTTCGCATATCGCAGTGCGATCTGCAAACTCGGATCGCATGGTGTGAACACCCATGCGATCCGATTCTGCTGCGGGCCAAAAAAAGGGTCCCGTGCGAATTTGCGGCGGGTGCGGCGGGTGCGGCGGGTGCGGCGAATGGCTGAACTCGAATCGCACAGAGATCGGATGTGATTTGCACTGCAGTGCGGTGCGAATCACATCCGTTCTCAAACCGCTGCAATCTGAACCCAGCCTTAGTGACACTGGCGACGGGGGGTGATCACGGGGTTAAACCTTTATTGGGGGGGTTAGGGGGGTACCTTAGAACTAAAGGGGGCTAACCCTAACTGCCCTAACAGTTATTAGTCACAAATGACACCCGCCGGGTGATCAGGGGGTTAAACCTTTATTAGGTAATAAATGGCGGGTGCCCTGAAACTATAAAAAAATAACTAACCAACCAGCGTCACCTGTAACAGTTATATGGTGATCACTGGTGAAAGGGTTAACTAGGGGGCAATCAGGGGGCTTTATGCGGTAGTATATGGGGGTCCCTGGCGCTATAAAAAGCTGCGGCGAACCTAAATACCTACCTGCCTAACTAGCGTCACCTGTGACACTAATACGGCGATCAGAAAAATGATCGCTTATTAGGCTGGGTTCACACTGGAGCGATGCGGAAACGCCGCGAATCCGCGGCGGGTTCCCGCATCGCATGCCTCCCGGCGGCAGTTCACACTGCCCTATGCGAACTGCTGGGAGTGTCAGTGAAATGTTACTGACACCCCCAGATCAGTTCGCATATCGCAGTGCGATCTGCAAACTCGGATCGCATGGTGTGAACACCCATGCGATCCGATTCTGCTGCGGGCCAAAAAAAGGGTCCCGTGTGAATTTGCGGCGGGTGCGGCGGGTGTGGCGGGTGCGGCGGGTGCGGCGAATGGCTGAACTCGAATCGCACAGAGATCGGATGTGATTTGCACTGCAGTGCGGTGCGAATCACATTCGTTCTCATAAACCGCTGCAATGTGAACCCAGCCTTAGTGACACTGGCGACGGGGGGTGATCACGGGGTTAAACCTTTATTGGGGGGGTTAGGGGGGTACATTAGAACTAAAGGGGGCTAACTCTAACTGCCCTAACAGTTATTACAGTCACAAATGACACCAATGCAAAAAAAAAAAAAAAAAAATGACATTGGTGTCACTGTGACTGGGGGGCAGGGGTAATTGGGGGGGTGATCGGGGGGTAAAGGGGGGGTGTGAGTGTGCCTGGCATGTTCTACTGTGTGTGTAGAGTGTTGGTGCAACTCACCGATCCGCTCTCCTCCGTGTCGGAACGGAAAATACCGACACGGAGGAGAGAATACATCACTTCCTCTCCTGTGTTTACATTACAGGAGAGGAAGTGATGTCACGGGGGATTTCCATTCGTCGAGAGCGATCGCGAGGGGGTGGTCATGAATGAATGGCCGCCCCCTCATCCCGGATCGCTCTCGAAGAAATGCCGACCGCCGCAGGCACCGGGGGGGGGCCCGATCGGGCCCCCCACCCGCGGGCAGGCAGGGACTTATATATACGCCCATATGCCTGCCCGTGCCATTCTGCCGACGTATATCGTCGTGCGGCGGTCGGCAAGTGGTTAATGACACCCCCAGATCGGTTCACATATTGCTGTGCAAACTGTCAATTCAGACTTGAATCAGATCGCATGGGTGTGAACACCTATGTGATCCGATTCTGGTGCAGACCAAAAAAGGATCCTGCATGACCTTGGTCCAAATGCGATGCACATTCAGCCATACTATCTGTATGGTAGAAATCGCATAGCACAGACTTCACATGTGATTTGCACTGCAGTGTGGTGTGGTGTGAATCACATGTGAGGTTGCACGGCACACTGGTGTAAACCGAGCATAAAGACTGCCCTATAACTGTAGTGGCCCCATGGCTATGGCCGGTACTTCCATATGGCAGCTTAAGCAGCCACCTCAGGGTGCCAGGATAGGGGGGCAGTAAAATCCCAATCCCCAGCTACTTGCTGGAGATTCTGATCTTTACAGTGCTCTATTTTTTTTTTTACACACTTCAAGCCCCTATATCAGCTGGGAGTGTGTGTACTTTAGTAAAGCTGACTGTCGCCTTTCATCTGGAAGTGTTACAAGTGGCTGGGAAGCCGCCTATCACTTCCAGCCATGACATGATGTGCAACCCCCTTCACCATGTTTTCCTGGGCACCACTGTCCCACCTGCGGGCCCGGTGCTGTCATGGTGGGTGGCACTGGGAAGGGCGGCAGTAGCTTAGCAGACCTTCGTCCACTCAGCCACCCTCCTGTACACAGGCCGGGAAGTGTCATGTATGACACGTCAGGGGTGGGCTGAGTCGGGGGGGCAGAGTGGCAATTCCCGCCTAAGCCACTCTAACCTATGTTGAAAACAGTCGGCAGCCGCTGCCTTTTTATTTTTCCTCATGTAGGAAGTTGGGCCCATGGCCCAGCCGGCCGCTGTTGCATTCCGGGAGTTGTAGTCCACGCTCAAGTTGGCAAGCAGGGCAGAGGAAACTACAACTATGGTGAGCCTGCATTTAGGGACATTGGTGAGGCTGCATTGATGGGCACTGATGTGGCTGCATTTATGGACACCGGTAAATCTGAATTAATGGGCACTGATGAGGTTGAATTGATGGGCACTTATGAGGCGGCACTGGTGAGGCTGCATTGGCTCCACTTCTTGGACCAGGGATAACAGAAAACCACTAGGAAACTGCTATTCCTTTAGACCCGTTTAGATTACAGTTGTGTTGCTAAATATTGATTTACCTAGTCTCGTATTGATTTTTTTGCTATTGATATAGAGCTTCTTTTATAGATATATTTGTTTACCTTTATTACCTGAGGGCAGTTCTGCTCTGCTTTGTGAACTGCACTTTTGTCATTTATGTAAGTTTCTAATTCTAGACAAATAGAGTCTCCCACTAAGCATGTGTGTAATTTCCTATATCCTACAGTAAGTTGAAAGGTACTATACGCTACGTGTGTCTGTACTGATTCAATCAACCAGGTGTGTCAGAGGGGCTGAGGGTGTTCTTGGAATTGAGGCGCAGAACAGGGAACCCAAAATTACTATTACTAGTGCGACACACATTACCCCAGTTTTCATTGACAGGGGACCTTAACTGCTGTGCTCAGGCAGCATTAAGAGCCCTGTCTCACATAAATGTGCCAAACATCTGATCTGCAGCACTTTATTTTAGAGGTGACAGGACATCATAATGCCGCTGTTTGCAGACAACGTTAAGAGCCCTGTTACACTCACTTCTCACGTAACCTAAGACACCTGATGTTCTGCCTGGCCAATGAGGAGTGACATTGCGTCCACGCACGTCATTTTTCCTATCCACCGCATGAGGATCTCAATCTGTGAAGGCCTGCTGCGCAGTTCAAGGGCATCAGTGGGGCCTGATGTCTAGGTTATTTTTATGACCTTAACTTTCCATCCCAGTCTGTTTGTCTTTTATAGAGCTGTGAGCCTAATTCTTGTGTGCCTGTTGAGGTTTAGCTGTACCAGAGCAGAGGACCCAAATTACTAATGGCTCCTGTAGGCTTCAGGGGTGCAGCTACATAAAGGAGCACCACATTCCACCCACTGTCATTCTCAGGGGAGTGGCTTCTCTACAAGGGGTACTACCACCAGAGACAGACTGGCTCTGGTGGTAGTACCCCTTGTAGAGAAGCCACTCCCCTGAGAATAACAGTGGGTGGAATGTGGTGCTCCTTTATGTATATTGGGACATTGACACAATTCTAATCTTTTTGGCTCTAAACACCACCACAATGGATTTGAAATTAAACGAACAAGATGCGCTTTAACTGCACTTTCAGCTTTAATTTGAGGGTAATTACATCCAAATCAGGTGAACGATGTAGGAATTACAACAGTTTTGCCATCCCTTGGGACTTTATGTGAAAATATGGTCCAGTAAGGTCATACATTTCCATCCCTTTCATGAGCAAAAAAGGGGAAGGGGGAGAGAGCAAGGGAGAAATGGGACTTTGAGTGAGGCACATAGTTGCAAAAGAGTAAGTTAGTGAACAGTTTAGGATTTTATTGATTGCCATAGAGTATAAACAATGGTAAAGTTCACTGAAAACAAAATTTGAATAAAACTGTAGTTCATAGTAAAGCCTGCATGACCTATGGGCTCTTGATCCTGGGAAGGGATATAAATTGTAAACTTCAAGTTGGTGGGATATTGAATCAGGCCATAATGTGGCAGCGTTACGTGTTTCGTGGCTGGCAGGCCACTCATCAGGAGCCAGCGCAAGATGGATCTATAAATAAAGAAGAATATAAAACTCTCCAAAAAACCAAGGCCAGATGGACTCACTGTAATTCGTTTGATGATGGTGTACTGCTGGGCATCGTGAACCATCTAAAAATGCCCTCCACCCGGAGCCACGACGAGCCAAGGCAGGCATCTCACCTTGGTTTTTACGAGGTCTTTACATCTGAGTTACTGCACATGTAAAGACCTCGTATTAGGGTTCCTCTTTTTGTATACCATAGCTTTCATAAAGAGACTCTGTTGCTAAAAATTCATTTTAAAAATAAACTGTTTCCTGCAGAGAAGAAATTGCTGTCTCTTGCTGACAATTTTTGAAGTAGCAAAAGGAAACTTCCATCTGTCAATTCTACGGAATCTAATGCCCCGTACACACGAGCGGACTTTTCAACATCCAAAGTCCGAAGGACCGAGTCCGTCAGACTATCCGATCGTGTGTGGGCTGCAACGGACTTTTGATTCGCCAAAGTCTGACGGACTTTAGAAATGAAGCATGCTTCAAATTTTCCCGAAGGAACTCCGCCGGACCCGGTCCCCTTCGAAAACTCCGCTCGTGTGTATGCTACTCCGACGGACTAAAACCGACGCTAGGGCAGCTATTGGCTACTAGCTATGAACTTCCTTATTCGAGTCGGGTCGTACGTCATCACGTTCGAATCCGTCGGAGTTTAGTGTGATCGTGTGTGGCCAAGTCCGTTCGCCGAAAAGTCTGTCAGAACTCCGTCGGAACTCCGGCGGAACTCCTTTGGAAGTCTGTCGGACATAAGTCCTCTCGTGTGTACGGGGCATTACACTTCTGGCATGTACATTTTTTGCTACAGTACTACAGTACACAGTAGAGCAATGAGAGGAAATAAAAGATAAAAAAAAGGTGAAAACTATTTTTTTTTTTTTTTTTTTTATTATAAGAGAATAAGGGACAAACTGATACCACATCCATACTTTCATACCAATAGCAAACCCTAAATATTTTTGAACTTTACAGGTGCCACTCAGGGATACCTGCATAAATAAAATCACTTGACTTTTATTGTTACTACAGTATACTGTATAAAACTTAGAACAAATCATTAAAAAGTAACAGGTGGATTCATGATTTTTTGTTTTTGCACTATATACACCCTCCTGCATGCCTAACACCATTGCCTTAATATGTACCTATTTAAAACTTTTATCATTAATACAATATCATCCTCTATATAGCAAGATCAAGGCCAATCCAATTATAAAGTGGCATCCCAACTCAATGCATTTCACAGGCTTGGTCTGCTTCCTCAGGATGGAACAGTGAGATCACTGTGAAAAGCATATGATAAAATATTTTTGGAGATCAATCAGATAATTTCCAAGATAATCCATATAATAACAAACAATATAAAATACATATATGACAATTTTGTAGTATTGTGTGTTCTTATATCCCAAACAGAATTGCTTAAAAACCACTCCCTGACAGAAACCGAAGACAACACTGAGTAGAGATTCCCACAAAGGATTGTATCTCCTATTCAATTTCTCCCTAGTTATTGATTTGTTCCAAATGTTAAATAGTGGTAACAATAAAAATCTAGAGATTTTATTTCTGCAGGTATCCCTGAATTGTACCTGTAAAGTCGAAATATATTTTGTGTCTTTTGTTTTAAAAAAAAAATGGCTATTCTACATGATGCAAAGTGCTTTCATCAACTAAATGTCATTCGCTTTCGGTTTAGTTCCACTTTAACCTGTTTGGATAGCCAATACTTAGTTTTTTGCTTAGGACAGAGTAGAGAAGGGTTAAAACCCCTGCTGATTTTCTTTTTGCAGCCTGGTTACTGTTGGGAAAATTTCTCTTAATTTCCTGTCCCAGAGATGCAACAGGAAGTTAATTAAATTGGCCAAATGGGGTACATTTTGGAAGGTTCCTAAAAAAAAAACAACTGAAATTTGTTCATTCGGTGGCTCCCTCCCTAGATTCATCTATCCAGCTGTGTAGTGTGGATGGAGAAATCTGTTAGATTTTTTTAAAAATAAATGTGTATGTCCAGTTTTAGTGGAAATGTCTTCAAGTGAGAGGATTTCCTTCTTACACTTTCGTTCCTGGAAGAAAAGTCCCCATTGGTAGATTTCCTTCTATCTCAAGTTCTGGTGAAAGCTCCAATATTTTGTATTTCTCCTCACTTTCTTCCCAACAGAGACACAGAGAGCAATATAAACTTGACAGAAGGTTTAACTTTTCCCCCACTCTATCCCAAACTAAATATATAGAGAAAAAGAGAGGGAAATTGGGACTTTAAATTAGGTGGTTGACTCGTGTAGATCAATGCAGAGAAATTTTATTGTAGGAGTAAGAATTTGTCAATACATGATGATAATAAATTCCATAAGTAACCATTATCATATCTGTTATACATACATTATATAGTATTATCAGTAGTAGATAAATTTCATGTGAAAAATTCATAAATAAATATTATCATATTTGTACACAGGTATAAAACTAATATCATCATGTTCACAAATATATACATGATAAGCACATGGCAATCATATGACATAATCAGTTCACATTAAGGCTGGCAGCCTAATTCATAATTAAAATGGTTAAAAGTGTAACATATCCAGATATTCCTAGTGGGCACATATCTACATCCATTATAGCCCGACACGTTTCTGTGTAGGAACACTTCATTGGGGCGGATGTGTAGAGAGTATCTGTAGAAAAGGTATAGCGTACAAATTAATTATAATATTGAAGTACGGTAAGTACAACAGGACAGGACACAACAATTTCATCCACCCTGAGTACTTACATGCCAGTAAACAGCGATGGCATGCAGCAGGAACAGAACCGGAGCCGTAGGAGTGGTCTTACTCCTACAATGACATTTCTTTGCATTGATCTACATGAGTCAACCACCTAATTTAAAGTCCCAATTTCCCTCTCTTTGTCTCATTGAACCCGGGATGGAGGAGCATTATATGCTCCTCATTTAAAGTCCCAATTCCCTCCATATATTGAAACTAAATGTATAGATACAATAAGGGCTAAAACACACCATTGTGATGTGATACGTTATACCCCAACAAAAGGCAATGCAGCTCCAATGCACATGTGTACCACAACACACAGTACTGTACTGCCGTGCACTGAATCAGAAATAATGCTGTATTAGCATAATTTGGTCTATTCTTGCACGTTGGTAACTTATTCAAAATAAATTAGCTGTCTTGCCGCAATGCATGTTAATATGTAAGGTAACATGCATGAATGGACATGTCTCAAAACGGGCCCTAAGGAGTTTAGAAGTTAGCATATTCTGCTGTATAAGGCAGGTGGGCATACAGGGAGACACCAGGAGATGCATGGTAAAGATTGGGCTTTTTACTGGAACAATAATCTCATACATTTTAGACAGGCTGCAGTGATAGAGAGATATTTTAACAGTTACTGACATTATGTAACGTGTGCTATGAGTCATTTTCAGTCTTAAACTTCAGTATTTAGGCCAACAGAAGGCTGTGTGCTCAAGTTATCCTATATTTTATTCAGACACACAGTAAATAGTTAATGCCATCAGATCTAAATGCACATTTGGTAATATTTGTGTAGTAGCAGACATTTTTATTTCTTCACACTTGTTGTTTCTCTTGACAATAAAATGCAAGATGACATTACAGATACATTCTTTATTCAGAGGTTGGTTGTAGACACATTTTCACAATTAAAAATTTAAAAAGCCAGTTTTGGCCTGGGCGCTTGAGCAAGTGATACCTAGCTGATAATGAGTTCTGGACAGGACCTTCTAGGCCTATGGTTGCAGATAAGAGTACCCAAACTATCACTTCACAAGCCCTCAAAAGAGGGGGGTTTGAGGTTATGACATATTGCATGTTTGGAAGCACCAAACTGGCTTTTTGCACCACTAATTTTCCTTAAATCAGAGGGAATATGTGCTGTCTCCTATAGCTCAAAAATATCAGTTATGGTGAGATGTGAATTATTTCTGATAGTAAGCAATATGAGCTATTTGCAGTTGCAAAATGGTATGTCTGGGCCCTATGGAACAAGCTAGGGACTGACTAAGGGCCATGTTCTATGTACTGTGGGAGACCAGATATAGTGAATGCAGGGGCATGGAAATGCAATCGTTTTAGTAAACATAAACTGCTAAATATCTTTTCTCATGAGCAGTTAGAGCAGTCTTATGACTTCTATCAGTTTGTGATTAAAGTTTGTAGGAGTTTTTATACTGCACTTAGCTGTCCTATCAGGATGCAGGATGCAGCTGTCCTATTCCCTGACCCTCTGCCTGGACAGTGCTGATTGGCCCTGTGCTGAGCACATGCACTCTCCCAAGAAAAAAAAAACCCTCTAGCAATGACTGTATATTGCTGGGTTCTGACAATACATTACAGCCACAAGCAGTTTTAAAAGAAATGCTTTCCTTTAGAAATTTAATTTTGCTGTGGTACTGTTCTAAACATGGTAAAGATGCACTACTTTACAGGCATACTAAGGGCCCTTTGACAATAGCCGGTTTTTGACAATTCCTTTATTGTAAAAAAACTCTGAGTGGTCTTCTCCCTAAGCTGTGTCTCCCAGTGCTGTCTCTCTTGCCACCATCTTCTGTCGCCGTCTCTCCCGCCACCGCCTACTTCTCCCGTTGCTGTGTTCTTCCTCACTGCTGTCTTCCTCCCTTGTGTTGTTGCCCGCTGTCTGGTGTCTCTTACACAGCCATGGGGAGTGACCATCTGTTGACGTCACACGGAAAGCTGCCCCCTTTTTTTCCAAAAAATGAAGGGAGCAGTCTTTCCATGTGATGTAGATGGATGGTCACGCCCCATGGCTGTGTAAGAGATGCCAGACAGCGGGTGACAACACAACGGAGGAAGGCGGTGGCAAGGAAGAACACGACAGTGGGAGAAGTAGGTGGTGGCCAGAAAGACGGCGACAGAAGATGGCAACAGAAGATGGAGGCAAGAGAGACAGCACCAGGAGAAGATGAGAATGGGAATCATGGCTCGGGGGGGAAAGACCACTCAGAGCTATTTTACAATAAAGGAATTGTGAAAAAAATGGCTGTTGTTTTTTGTCACATTTCACTGCTTTTTTTTGGTGAATGTACCTCATACCCATTCACATGGGGCATGGTGGGATCTGGGAGTTTCCAGATTGCGATAAACCCCCACCCACAGACCCCCACAACTACTGGGAAAGGGTTGTGGGAATGAGGCCCTTTTCCCCATCAACATGGGGACAAGGTATTTTGGGGGAAATCCCAAAGCACTCTCTCCATGTTGAGGGTGTTGTGGAAATTTTTAATTAATGTATGTTGTCAGATGCCCCCCAGTGTCTGTTTTGTTGTAATACACTTATGCGAGGGTATTCGAACATACAGGCGCTGGCGGAAGACCATTAGATGCGGAAACCTTCCTGTGGACACAGCAGATCTGTTTTCTCTTTTAAAGTGGTTGTAAACCCTTACAAACCAATTTGACCTACAGGTAAGCCTAGATTAAGGCTTACCTGTAGGTCCAAGAAATATTTCCTAAACCTTTATGGTTTAGGAGATATTTACCTGAAGACAGCCACCGCTGTCTACGGTGCATGCGCCGTAGACAGCGGCGCGCAGGCGCACTGGACAAACCGCAGATCGGGGCGATATGCTGTGAGTGTCGGCTCCTGTGTACATGCGCGGGAGTGACGTCATCACTGCTCCGGCAAATCACACCGCTGGAGCAGCGAGACTCACCAATAAGATGGACGCTCGGAACTACAGGGGACAGCGGAGACTTCGCTGGCTCCTGTGTCAGGTAAGTGGCACATAATGGACTATTATGCGATGCATAGTAGTCCATTATGCTTTACCTTTGCAGGGAATCAAAGAGGAAGTAAACCCATCAGGGTTTACTTCCTCTTTAAGGATTTTTGTTTATGCCTCACCAGTCAACTGACCACTCTGTGGAAATCTCATTTAAACTCCTAAGTAGGTCTGCATACTTGGGAACCATGGTATAACCATACAAAATTATGGCCCACTGGGCCATAATGTAGTATGGCTTGCATCATTGGTAGCAGTGGGAGTGTGCATGGTTTTCACACCAACATCTGCACACATCACTACTGCATTTCTATTTGAATATATGCATGTGTGTCATTGATTCTTTTGAATTAATACAAGTGTCTGATTGGTTGATTCTGAAGCCAGCAACCTCTTTTGTTATCCATGTGTTTAGTATAAAAAAAAAAACAGCTTGGCTACCTGGTGCAGGATGATACTGAGCTCGAGGTGACACCAGCATCTGTTTGTGTCACTTGGAGAGATAAACAAGCGCGCTTTCCCGACATTATATAAGAGAGTTTTTTGTGCTTTTCAGAGCAAAGCAATTATATGCTTATAGGGAGAAGCTTAAATTTTCCCTGACAAGAGCATGTGGCCTGGTACTTTTCTGCAAAATGCAAAACACGCTAAAAAATGCATAGGTGTGAACCTAGGGTCAGGGCCAGTTCACACTGGAGCGATGCGGGAACCCTGCAAATCCAGTGCGGGCTCCAGCATCGCATACAACTCGCAGGCAGTTCACACTGCCATATGCGAACTGATGGGAGTGTCAGTAGAAAGCTAATGACATCCCCAAATCAGTTCGCACATTGCAGAGTGAACTGCAAATTCAGACAACACCCATGGAATCTGATTATGCTGCGCAACAAAGGGTCCTGTGCGAGTTTGGTCCAAATATGATGCAAATTCAACCATACAATCTATATGGCTGAGTTTGCATCACAGAGATGGCATGTGATTTGCAGTGCGGGGCAAATCACATCCGAGTCGGACAGCCCTAAGATTACACTGTCATCACTTCAAATCACATCAAATTTGCGGCAAAAAGTGCTGCAAAATCGTGGGACTTTCAGGTTGCCCAAGTGTGAAAGGGGCCTTATGGACCTCAAGTTGTATGAAAAGTTGGCCAAATGTGAAAGGAACCTAATGAGATTCATTAATAACATCTTTGAATTGGCCCCATTTGCACTTGTGCGACCAATGCCTGTGTAATCTTGCGGTATATGGGCCTCAAGTCCCATCAAAGTCACAACAAAGTAGTGCAGAGATGGAATTGACCCACTTGCAGGATGCACAAGTGAGAATAGTGCCTAATTCAAAAGGTATTATCCATGAATATCATTCACACTGCTGAAAGTCACACTATTTTGCTGCCATTTTACTGCTGCAACTTGGTCCCATCTTCTGGGAATGCCTGTGTAATATCGCGCCCTATGTACCTCAAGTCACACTAAAGTAGTACAGGGACTCATTTTTTAAGTTGTTGCAACTTGAAGTTGCACAGATATGAATGGTTATCATAGAGAATCATGGGGTACAACTTTTCATATAACTCAGAGGTCCAAATTTGCTGGAAAAGTCACCCAACTGTGAAACAAGTCATATATATTTTAATAGAAAGGAGCTATTTTTATTTTCATAGCCCTTACTGATTTACATCAGCAGAACAAATGTGGGAAGTGATGTGTGCACATGGACCAGAAGCAAATGTGTGGTGATGCCAAACAAATCAATGAACACCACCCACCCCAAATCTAACTACCACATCCACCCCCACATTGAGTAAGCACAAGTACATATCCTACACTTACTCGGCAAATAAGCAGCACCTCCTCTTTGCTAAAGAGAAACCTCGCCATATCTGCCTAGATGGTGATCCTGACCAGCATAGGAACTTCCGGGTGATTACAATGACTCATTTCTGAGTCAGAAGGTGAAACCGTCACACTCTTTTGATCGCACGATTGGAATTAATTTTTTTTCGTTTATTTGCAGATATGCAAATCTGTATTCCTACATGTGATATTTAAAGGTAAACTTAAAGGAGTTTGATGAGAAATGGTTTCTGTGGGATAGCAGCAGGTGAATTACAAAGACAAAGGCCCGGTTTGAGCCCTGGTTCACACTGACAGCGGGAGGAAATCGTGCAAGTTCAGGTGAACTCACACAATTTCATTCCTTGCATGTCAGTCCGGACTGCGGGTGAATTTCAGAGACTTCTGTGCAGTTTTCTGCAGTGATGTCAAAAATCGCACAGAGAAAGTCACCAAAAAGTAGTACAGAGGCTACTTTTGGAAATTGCGGCACCACACCAATTAGAACGGTGCAATTGCTGCTAATTTGACATGTCAAATCGCACCAATGTGAACCAGGGCTGATACATACAACACTGCCTATCCACCAGCTGACTTCATTACCTGCAATTCTCCACAGCTGTTATATATAAAGATTCCACCTTTATCATTTACTTGCAGGTGTGCTGAAGAGATTATTTTTTTGGTGCACAAATATATATTGAAATTATAAGGTATAAAAGAAAGATATTGCACTTCCCCAAAACCACCACCCCAAAACTAATTAAAAAAAAGAAAATAAAAAAACACAATTTTAGTGATCCCCTACGTACGTCCGAATGGCCCCCCTAAACATACTCTCCCTTAATGTTAAGGGACTTAACTCCCCGAATAAAAGGGTCAAGGCCTTCCACACTTTTGTTTCTCTGAAGGCTGATATTGTTGCCCTCCAAGAGACCCATTTCTCTGCTCGTAATACCCCTACATTTTTTAGTTCCCGTTACCCCTTCTATACCGCCTCTGCTGAATCTAAACAAAGAGGGGTTTTACTGGCCTTCCACCAATCCTTACCCTTTACAGTCACTACAGAAATCAAAGATCCTGCTGGCCGTTACATTATCTTTATAGGCTTGCTACAAGAAGTGGAAACGACCTTTGTCTCCTATTACGCCCCTAATGTTAACCCGATCCCCTTTTTCTCCCATCTACTGAGGGTAATCAAGACGCACGCTAAAGGTACCTTAATTATGTGCGGAGACTCTAATTTAGTACTCCACCCACATCTTGACAAATCGCCCTACTCTCCGGGTCATTATTCCCCTTCATTACAATTCCGTAGACTACTACACCAATTTTCTCTGTTGGACACATGGAGAGAGTGTAATCCATTGAAGAAAAACTACACTTATTACTCCTACCCGCACGATTCACTAGAATTGACCATATCCTTGTGCCAATCGCATCCTCTCCAATCCTACAACATTCCATTATACACCCTATTACATGGTCGGACCACTGTGCTGTGATTACCATGATCTCATCGTTAATACCCCGTCCTGAGGCCAAAACTTGGTGCATGAACAAAGCCCTTCTAACAAATCAGTCCTACTGCCTAGACATCCAATCGGCTCTTAATGACTATCTCTTACATAATACCATACCCGATGTCCCATCGACCCTGCTTTGGGAAGCCCACAAACCAGTAGTCAGAGGTACTTGTATTTCCGTTGACACCCACCTTAAGCGGGAGAAGAGAGACAGGCTCCAACAGTTGGAATCTGACTTTCACCACCAGTTTTTACAATTTCAGGCATCCCCGTCTAGTACTAATAAAAGGCTGCTAGAGAAAACCAGGCTGGAACTGGACCTTCTTTTGGCTGAATCTGCGGAAAAGTCTATCCGCCGGTCTGGCCACAAGATTTATACCAAGGCCAATAAACCAGATACCTTTTTGGCACTCCGCCTCAGGCGACTGGATCATACCCACGCTCCAGTTAGGCTTCGGTTGGCTAACGGCAACCATACCAGTAACCCCGTCAGAGTCCTCTCTGAATTTCGTAGGCATCTTGCTGATTTATATAAAGAGCAGGGGTCTTTTCCCTCCCAGGAGGCAGAGACATTATTTCAGGACATGCCTATACCTAAATTGCCTGATGCTAGTCGAGAGTCTATCGACAAACCAATCTCGGTCGATGAGGTACTCGGTGCCATCAAAACACTCAAACCCCATAAGCGCCCTGGCCCAGACGGCCTTCCTGGCTTATATTATAAAAAATTTGCAACCACCTTGGCCCCACTTCTTGCCAATTCGTTTAACGCCTTACTAAAGCAACAATCCCTCGGTCGTGACACTTTGACTGCCATCATTGCTATGATCCCCAAACTCAACACTGATCACACCCTCTGGTCCAATTATAGGCCCATTTCCCTTTTAAATTTGGATGTGAAAATCCTAGCTAAAATTCTTGCTTTGAGGCTCAATCCGATAATCGGAAACTTGATTCACAAAGACCAGGTGGGCTTTATCCCCCGTTGTCAGGCCAGTGATAACATCCGCCGAGTTGTCCTTCTACAGCACATAGCGAAATCCCATAAGATTCCCATGCATCTCCTATCGCTTGATATCAGGAAAGCCTTTGACACAGTCTCTTGGCCCTATCTTCACTATATATTAGGACGTTGGGGCTTCGGGCCCAATTTTTTGCTCTGGATTAACTCAATATACGCTCACCCCCAAGCATTTGTAAAATATTCCGGTTTCACCGCTCAGAGTATTTCCCCATCCGTAGAGGAACGAGGCAGGGCTGTCCCTTATCCCCATTATTATTTGCCCTAGTAATCGAACCCCTTGCAGCCCTCATTAGATCGAACCCAAATATTCATGGTCTAGACATAGCATCCACATCTCACAAACTTTGCCTCTTTGCCGATGACGCTTTACTATTCATTACTTCCCCACACATCTCCCTGCCCAACCTCCTACAACTCCTATCCAAGTTTGCAAAGATTTCAGGACTGGAAGTTAATCAAGCGAAATCCAAAGCCCTTAATGTGTCCCTTCCATTGACTGACCTTAAACTCATACAGATGAACTTCCCTTTCCAATGGTCCTCTTCCTCAATCCCCTACTTAGGAATTAAGTTAACTAGTGACCCCACCCAACTGTTCCATTCTAATTATCTCCCAATGCTAAAATACCTGTCCTCCCTACTTACTACTTGGCTACCCCTCCACGTATCCTGGCTTGGTCGCATCGCAGCTGTGAAAATGTTCCTACTGCCTAAACTGCTTTACCTATACAGGGTTCTCCCGGTCACGGTTCCACCCTACTTCCATAGAGTGATCCAGAGCAGGGTATACAAATATATTTGGGGTTCTAAGACCCCACGCATCTCCAGACCTACCCTACTTCGCAGTAAACTTAATGGGGGCCTGGGAGTTCCTAATTTCCTCCATTACTATCACTCCGCTCAACTAGCACAACTAACCCTCTATCACGCAAAGACAGAGATTCCCCTATGGGTCGCCCTGGAGGCAAAAGATATACATCCCATTTCTATCGCCAACCTTCTGTGGCTCCCTGCTTCGGCTCGGGGCCCTTTATCTAACCCCTTAACCCAGCACTCCCTTAAAATCTGGGACAAGCTGTGTAAACCGTTTAAATTGCTCTCTCCACATTCGCCTTTACTCTCTCTATTTGGCCAACCACTCTTCTACCCAGCCTTCTCCCAGCCTGCCTCTTTCCAGACATGGTCTCGGGCCGGCCTGGAACGTATTCGAGATTTCGTCTCTAACGGAACCATCAAACCTTTTCCAGTCCTCCAGTCGCAGTTGCGTATTCCCTCACAGGAATGCTTCCGATACATTCAAATCACACACTTCATCCATACAATCATGGGCCCCCACAGGGTTTCAAACAATCTATCTGTATTTGAGAGTGTATGTGACTCTGACCCACATGCTCCGGGTATCATCTCCAATCTTTATGCTCACCTTACGTCCCCTCCATCCTCACTCCCATCATATGCCTCGGCCTGGTCTAAGGACCTGTCCCTCAACTTGGATGCGGACGATTGGACAGGGATATGGGCAACAACCAAATTAACATCACAGAATGTGGTCACATTGGAGGCCAGCTATAAAGTGCTCATGAGGTGGTACCTGGTCCCGACTAGGATCGCTCGATACACCCCAGCCTATTCCCCTAATTGTTTTCGTGGTTGTGACTCAAGGGGCACACACCTTCATATATGGTGGACATGCCCAGTAGTGGAACACTTTTAGGGAAAGATATTTCAAATGGCTTCTGTCCTGTTTAATACTACCCTTATTCCTGATCCGGCCCTTGCCTTGCTTAACCTTCCTCCTCCTAATTTTTCTAGGGCACAATTGCGACTCCTCCTTCAACTTACCACGGCCGCCAAGCAGACCATTGCGAAAGCTTGGAAGACACCACTTTTGCATATAGCAGAAGTTAAATTCAGAGTTACCCAAGCCATGATTCACAGTAAAATTGAAGCTACAATATTAGACAAAATTCCCCAACACCTTAAAATTTGGCACCCATGGTCGGATCACTATCTTCCCCATGACTTTGATGAACGCCTCCTGGAGCCCTGATTTTTTTTTTTTCTTCCAGGACTCGGGGGAGGGTTTCCAGCTCCCACAGCACTTGTGGACCACCTGGCCAGTACTTACTCCCTCTTTACCCCACTTTCCTTTCCATCTTTTATCTCTATTTTTCTTTCTCCTTTCTTTTTTCGCTCCCTTTCCCCCTTTTCCTCTCTTGACTACGACTTTTCACACCTTTCTTTCCATTCTTCAAAATTTATTGATGATGTAGCACACATTACTTAACATTTCCGTTACTGTTGCCCAGCTTGCTCGGGCAGAGTCTCTTTTCTCATTGGCTGTTTCAATATAAATTGGGCCTATAACCCTATGATGTCCACATTGCTACCGATTTTTGGTATATGCTTCCTATTGAGTGTCAAAGCGTTATATAATCTAGATATTTTTATATGTAGCCTTTATCCCCCCCTATCTTCCTGTATAAATGCTCTGCTAACAGTGTTTTTCTTACGAAAACGATTGTAACAGTGACTGTATCATTTGTATTTTCTGCTTGTTGTCAATAAAAAATTTTGAACAGAAAAAAACACAAGCTCAATAATGTACTTTTATTTTGCCAGCAGAAACAAAATTATGTACATTCATTTACTAGCTTAAAAAAAATAAAAAACTGCAGGATACATGGTGCTACATTTAGCAAAACGGTTATCAATTGGGTTTTAAGAGCCCTGCTCATAGGAGCTTACAATCTAAAATTTATCTAAACCTTAGAGTGGACACTGCTTTACTTTCAGTGTATAACGGGTAACATTTCATACTTCTCCTAGATTGTAAGCTCTAACGAGCAGGGCTCTCTGATTCCCCCGTCTTGAATTTTATTGTAATGTAATGTCTGCCTAATGTTGTAAAGCGCTGCGTAAACTGACGGTGCTATATAAATCCTGTATAATAATAATAATAATACTACTACAACTCACCCACCAGCCCACATCATTTTTATCTGCAAGATTATAGAAACATACTTAACAGTCATTATCCTTACAAAGCATTCCAACATAATGTTTAAAAAGGCATATATTCAAAATATAACACCCACCTCTGCCCACAATCCACACACATACATAGGTGACCATGTTCTGCTGGAAGATGCATTTCTGTGTACATGATTAAACAATGAGATCAAAGAGAAAAAGGTCAGTGCATGCTCCCAAACCATGTCACTCAGGAACAATACACACACAGTATTGAAAGCATGGCCACCTGAATCCACTTCTGATGGAAAAAAATGCACAAGAATTTCAGCAAACAGCTCTAGTTGGGTGTTTGTTAATATGCACAATATCATTTCTTCTCCCCCACAAATCACAGCAAAAAAACCTGGCCTTCTCCGGCCAAACAACCCCCCCCCCCCCCCCACTGCAGCCCTTTATATAAGATAGGTTGTATTATTAGCACACTGACACGCTAAATAGAAGTACATGACCACCAGTATCTTTTAATCTGTCTCTTCATGTATGTCTAAAGTGATTGCACCTGATGAGCAGGAACACGTATTACTATTTGCAACCGTGTTAGCCCTTGGCTAATCTCCAAATCTCCAACTACAGGTCAAAGATTGAAGTTCACTTGCATGCACATAAACAAAGCATCAGTTTTCTAGGCATATGCACCTGTGTAATGTAAACCCTACAATTTTTGTTAGTGCTAACAAACATTAACATGAGTCCCTGGCTGCAACGATCTTCCGATCTGAAGTCAAAAACGAACTTTCTTACATTAGAGATTTCAACAGGAGGCAAATAAAATACCAGCATGTCTTTGGATTGTGGTGAGAAACCCAAACAGGAAGAACATATAAACTTCAACTCAAGCATTAGGATGTTGGGAAATTTAACCAGCAACCCCAGTGCTGCTAGATGGAATTGATACCCCCTTAGCCAGCGGGCAGCCTCACACATGTTGTCTGCATCTCTATGGTCTGAACCAGTTCTAAAACCATAGGTCAGTGTCACAAGCAATATACAGTATATTGCTTGAGGTATTGGGACGCCTGCCTTTATACGCACATGAACTGTAATTGCATTCCAGTCTTAGTCCACAGGGTTTAAAATTAATTTTGCCTACCTTTTGCAGCTATAACAGCTTCAACTCTTTTTGGAATACTGTCCACAAGGTTTATGAGTGTGTCTATGGGAATGTTTGACCATTCTTCCATAAGTGCATTTGTGAGGTCAGGCACTGATGGACAAGAAGGCCTGGTTTACAGCCTCTAATTCATCCCCAAGGTGTTCTGTTGTGTTGAGGTCAGGACTCTGTGCAAGCCAGTCAATTTCCTCCACCCCATACTCACTCATCCTTGTCTTTATGGACCTTGCTTTGTGCATTGGTCCAAATCATTGGGTGGAGGGGGGATTAGGGTGTGGGGTTGTTTTTCAGAGGTTAGGCTTGGCCTCTTATTTTCAGTGAAGGGAACTATCCTATCCACTAAAGCCACAGGGCGTCCACATGTGAGAATCTCCTACACATAAATACAAAAATACTACATTTCTTTGAATATACAGGTGATGGAATTACTTTACTCAAAAAATCTTCTTCTTGATTAATTCTGTGATATTTGGTGGTTCTTTGTGGGTCAGTGTAGAATATTGATGGTACCCTCAAATTTTTGGGAATTACATTTTGATTTCTGATGTTGGTACACATATCACATTTTTTGGGCTCAAATTATGATTATTTTGAAATAATAAAAAGCACAAAAAATTGTGACTCATTTTAAATTTGCTTCATCAATGGTATTGTTTGAAGTTTGTAAAAAGACACCTGTGTCAGTTTGGGTAAAGATTGTTGTGAGATGGAGCGTAACAAGTGAAAGTGACAGAGAAAAATATATTTTACCAAAACATCTAAACATTCCACATTCTAGCATTCTTAAAATCAAAATACTTGAAGTAGAAGCAACAATTTTGCAAAGTGAAATTTATTTCAGGAAAAAAAAAAACAATTTCAATTTCAACAATTTCATCTCAACATTAAAAGGATTGATTGGGGGAAGTTACAATTGTTCCATTAGAATCAATGGATAAAACTTGCATTGGACTATAATAGCGCAGATTTTCACTCCCAAAAAATGCTCTTTAACACAGCGGTCATTCTGGTATTTACTATAGCGCCCTGTAAAAAAAGACATTGTAGCTAAAATGAAAGCTATTTGCAGGTCTGAGCATGCTCAGTTGTGCTGGCACCTAGTTGTACAAAAACGGGCAATTGATCTCTTCTCAGACTTTTAAAGATGTTTCCGTGTAGAAATTACTTTTTCACACAGTTTAAAAGCAGATTATCTTTAAATAATATACCGCAAATTTCAGTACCATTTAGGAAATTATATAATGCTCTAAACATTATTTCCATGTGCACAACTCCAGGTTTTAGCAGAGTAAGGGTTTGGGCGCTATTTGTTTTCAGGGAACTATATTAAATTAGATTTTGAGTATTTTTTTTACCAGCGCTATAGTAAATACCATTTTTAGTGCTAATTTGCGCGATTAGCTCTAAATAGTGCTAATTCACAGTGAATTACTCACTATAGTAAATTACTCCCTATATCTCATTTCATGAGCAATGTTCACTTTTTCAGGAGAATGTTGATAGTAGATATATGTCAATATTCACTATGTATCTCACTCATGTGTGTGTAAATTCATCTTTCTGGAAGGGGAAGTCGACAGAGGACATCTGGTGTAGACCGCTCACATCTCAGATCTAAAAGTGACCAAGTAATCCATAGTTTATCTTGGACAATATCTGGCAGAATTTTCCTTAAACCAATTTGGGAAGAATAAAATAGATATACCACCTCTATAGCTATATAAGTCCCAAGTTGGATTAGGAATAAGAGCTGTAGGTTGACTGTAACCAGTTTTGTTGTATCCACAATTTCATAAAATGTATACTCCTCGGCTAAAGGATCTTTATTGGATCATAACTAAACTGTGGCTTAACCAAAACCAGAAAATGTATTATCAATCATATGGGTCTATATGGAGTCCTAAACTGATCCAAATATCCTGACCGCCCAAATTTTTTTGTGCAATAAAACCCTGTGCAGTCCCACAGGTTCCAATATGACATGTGTGAGTGGCACCCGAGGTGGACTCCTTTTGACACATGCACTTCCCATTGGCTGTCCATCGTTGGAGTCTTTACAGGTCCTGAAGACTCCAGCAGTGGTATGGTGACATCATGAAAAGGAGCAACAACAAGGCCTGTACAAGGACTGCAATCATTACTTCTGGAGTAGGTATTGCTGTGGATCATGTAAAGGCATATTTATGTGATTGAAAAACTGCAATAGAAGACTTATCTTGGTGAATAGTAGGGCATTACATTGTACCCAGAGAAGAGGTCTTTAGGCTCCTTTACATGTGCGTATTGCAGTAATGCTCAGTAAAACATGCACATTACTGCAACACAGTATAAGACAATATTAATGTGTTGGAGTGTTGCAGTGCTATTCACAGTGCATCTACCCTGCTATGTACTGCATTGAGGCCTCCAATGATGAGACTTGCTTTCTGTAGTTTGTGCTCTATTTGCTCCCATTCAAAGAAAATAAAGATATCAGTTTCTCTGAGCTGAATTCCCCAGTTGCTTATTCATTATGGAGAATTTATCAGGGTAATGTCATCATTTGCATTTAGCATCACAATGCCTCCTGCAGTTTTACAGAACTTCAGATCTTGGTGGTAATATCTCTGGGATTAAATTATGCAACCTCAAACAATGATAATATACATTTTCCATGGAATTAGCTCCTAGACTTTGCTCCATGCATTGTCTTAGAAAAAAAAGCCTCAAATTAATGTAGCACCCTTCTAGGTCAGGGCAGGCTGCTAGGAAAGATTAGCTTAAAGAGGAAGTAAACCCTTCCAAACAACTTGGACCTATAGGTAAGCCTAGATTAAGGCTTACCTGTAGGTCCAAGCAATATCTCCTAAACCTATATGGTTTAGGAGATATTTGCCCGAAAATGGGCACCGCTGTCTACAGCGCATGCGCCGTAGACAGCGGCGCGCATGCGCACTAAATGCAGCAAATCCAAGAATGGATTTGCCAAATTTGTCGACTCCCGTGCGCATGCGCGGGAGTGACGTCATCGCGGCTTCGCCGTATGACAGTGGCGGAGCTGCGAGGCGCGACTCCTGTGCGCATGCGCGGGAGTGACGTCATCGCGGTTGCGCCGCTGTGATTCATCGGAGCTGCGAGACGCCACAAGCAACATGGATGCGGCGGACTACAGGGATCAGCGGCGACTTCGCTGGCTCCTGTGTCAGGTAAGTGACACATAATGAGCTACTATGCGATGCATAGTAGTCCATTATGCTTTACCTTTGCAGGGAAAAAAAGAGGAAGTAAACCCATCAGGGTTTACTTCCTCTTTAACTCCTCTGTAAACAGTGGATCAGCGGTTGATTGCTTAGTGCTGCTCAGTTTTTCACAAGCTGCTGTTCTGCTGCTTCCCCTATCTTTTGGAGGCTTCTGGAAGCATAGTGGGAGAGAGAGCAGATGAGACAGACTGGATATTTATGGAACTCCAGCCAATCTCTGGGGAAATGTGCCTAGAAGGTGGGGGGGGGGGGGGCATAATGAGGCCTGGGCAGCAAAGGCATTGTTCCTGGGTCCAGTCCTGCAGGAGGCAGCCCCTATTCAGGGGCTCTGCCACTGGGGTAGGAGTGCTAGCAAAACCTTTGTGAAGACATAGAGGTCCCAGATAGGCTTAGCAAGGGGACCTATTCACAGATCCATTGTCCTTCAATAAAGTTGGGTCAGGAGGAAGCTCACTGGAGAGAGCCTAGAGAAAGTTGGTGGTATGAAGTTATACTGTCCTGTGGTGGTGTGAGTCTACATCTCCCTCACTAGGAAGAGCCTGTGGATAGCAGTAGGAGGCAACTGGTGATCCTGTGGCTAAGTGAATAACATCAATGCTGAGAAGAAGTGACAGCGTGTAGCTTTTAATCTTTTGAGCAGCATTTTAGGAATCCTGAGGGATGTTCAGTGTGCAACCAGGCCAGCACTGTGGGACGTAAAGCCAGAAGTGCAGCCAGCAGTATGAAAAGTATAGCCAGAAGTTGAGGAGTCCACAAGCTGTTCAGTCACGGTTTACAGGGTAACCAATGCTCCCTATCCCTATCCAAGTTTCTGTTCCAATAAAAACCCCAAAAAGAACCCCTAGACTAGCCAGTGGAAGAATGAAGAAATACTGTGGTTGCTCTAAAGGGGGAAATATGATCAAATTCACCAGCGCCTCTACATTGGGTGTGCGTGTGCTACATTAATAAAACAAAATAATGATATACTGATAAAAGAAAGGCAACAGGAATACTGGATCCAGGATACAAACAAATTAATTTAAATGTTATAGAAAGAATTACATAGCCTACACTCACATATGTTTATCCAACATGTGGCCTATTTGTCCCAAGTTCCAAAGGATCCACACTGATAACTGTATCACCCATTGCTGAGGCTCCTAAAAGAGCCATTAATGTGAAACATCATCAAAACCCCTTAGGTGACAATAGAGCTGCCTACTGATTGGCTGATTTATTTATCCGTCCTGGTAGTATTCATCACTTTTACCGTACGGAGTTCCTGTTATGATCTTTGAATAGTAACATGGTCAGGAGAACCAGACTGCCTTGCATTTGAAGTATAGGATGGTCTAACTGGCATTGTGGTTCTCACTAGTCACTACATACAAAACAAATCTGAGATTCTGTGCTTTATAATGCCACCCTTCACCTTTTAGGGGGCAGGAAGTTTATTAGCAGTGCTTCTCACATATACTGTAGGAAAAGCAGAGTTTCCAGCTTGTCTCTGTGAGATGCTTTATTTATTTGTCTCTTCCATGAATCTTTTCGAGTTAGCGTTTCCATGAAAAAGATGCTATACTTGTATCCTGTGTAGGAAGAAAAAAAGATTGTTATTTTCTAGGAGCGCTATCAGAACTTCCACCAAGGGATTCAATTACAATTCACAAATCCGAGTTTATAACATTGAGGTTCAGTGACTCTGTGAGTCAGTATTCAATCCCAAACTATCTCTCTCTTGCATAACAAATCAGCTAACTGCAAGATATGCAAATGGTGGGGAAATTTACACGAGATTGGATGTCAGCTCTTGTAAAGAGTTAGCTGAATGTTCGCGCTGCTTTAGTGCTTTGCAGTTTTTTTTTTTCTTGACTAAGGCTGGCCAAAGACTGACAAGTTTATTACTAAGAGCCATGGATGGATATACTTTGGACTATACACGTATTCTTGTGGGACCCAGGTGAACAGATTTTTTTGAATGGCGGCCCTTCTTTTAACCCACTTTTCTGATGTTCCTCTAATCCCATGCCTTTGACCCATCCTTATGTGCATTCTAACCAACAGATAGCAAGGCATGGGAGGGGAGCCAAAGCCAAAATCCACAAGGGCTAACCACTATTTCCTCATTAGAGTGTTTCTCCAAGGTATCACCAAGCAACTGGAGGTGCCAAGAGCACTATAGCATAGCTCCAAACTGTCCCTGATTTCGAGGGACTGTCCCTGATTTTGAACAAAGTCCCTCTGTCTCTCTTTATTTATATAGTTGTATGTAAAATGCACTTTATAGCTATCAAAAAGTGTTTCCCAGTGCTAAACCTCTTATCTAATTTCAAAATTGCTGCATTTGTAAATGTCAAGAGCCAGTATAAAGGAATAGTAGGGGTTTAAAAAAGCACTCGTGGGTTTAACTAATCTTTTTTTTTTTCTTGTATAATCCCCTTTTAAGGAGGCATGACAGGGGGTATGCCCTATGCCTACATACTTTTGCTAATAGGTGTCCCTCATTCCCATCTCAAAAAGTTGAGAGGTATGCTATAGAAGTGTGTATTTTATATGCTTCCCATTGCCATAAATTAGTGTTAAAGCAAACTTGTCCCTTGCCTACCTGCAGCTCTATGTGGCACAAGGAGCCAAAGGAAATAACCAGTACTTGCAGGTATGGAGGAGCTGGAACTTTCTCCATTTGTCCATAGCCCCTTGTAAGTTATGACCCTAGCTAACTCATGCCTTATCACTAAGACAGGAAGGCCCAGCCAAAATTATATATATTGTCAGAAGTTTAGCCCCTTGACACTCTACTAAAAATGTATTTATATCTGTGTCTTCACTGGAGAGATTTTGCATAATCATCTCTACCCTTGCAGTAGTTAAATGTTTGTTGGCCTAGGCTACATGGATAAGCTGTATTATTTGCCCTTTCTCATGCTCCAGGGTTGTTCTCTTCTGCCCAAAGTACTAGGTTGTGGGGGGATCCCTTTGCATACAACCATGGCCTGAAGCACCTTAGAGAGGAGTCAACACTGGATTGGTCACAAGGATAGAGAGAGTCTACCAGAGCCAGGAATAAGGTAAGCATTGCACCTTATTCCTGAACCACTAGCTGAACAAAATTGACTCTTGCAGTGCTACCCTCACCCCACACACTGCAAGGGTTGATTTTGTAAAGCTTATATCTGGGAAAAAAAACGGTCAATTAAATAAATCAATTATCGATAACAATATGATCACCCACTATAACCTGTTGAGGCATGGATTCGATCTCTAAAGATAGAATAGGCTGTGGTACAGTATCTGGCACCAAGCTGTCAGTTGAAGATCCTTTAAATCCTTTAGTTGGGAGGTGGGACCATAACGGATCTGACCTGTTTTTCCAGCACATCCCACAGATGCTCAATTGGACTGAAATTTGGAGAATTGTAAGACTTAAGTCAAAACCCCAAACTTGTTGTTGTGTTCCTCAAACCATTCTTGAAGTCATCAGACCAGGTCACCTTTATCCATTGCTCCATAGTCCATTTCTGATGCTCACACCTTTCTGTCAGAACCAGCATGAACTTTTTTAGCAATTTGAGCTACAGTAGCTCTTCAATTGGATCAGACTACAGGGGCAAACCTTCACTCCATGCGTGCATCAGAGAGCTTTGGCCACCCATGTCCCCGTTGTCGGTTTTCTTTCCTTGGATCACTTTTGGTAGGTCGTGATAACTGCAGACTAGGAACATCCCCCAAGAGCTGCAGTTGTGGAGATGCTCTCACCTAGTCGTCCAGTCATTACAATTTGGCCCTTGTCAAAGTCACTCATATCCTTACTCTGGCCTATTTTCCTCTACTTTCAACACATCAGCGTCTGGGACAACATGTTCACTTATTCAATTGCTGTCTAATATATCCCAGGTATATTTCAAGTGCCATTGTCACAAGATAATCAATGTTATTCATCTTACCTGTCAGCGGTCCTAATATAACAGCTGATCGATGTATATTCCTTAATAGCCACAAAGGATGCACTCTCCTTTCTGTGCACCTTTGCAAACCCAGATATCATCTTGTAAAAGTAGCAGTGACATCCTCTCTTGCTATACATCGCCTGTGCAGAGAGCATAACAGTGCGAGGGACCCAACAGCTCCACCCACTACACTATGCTTGCAGACAGTTACAGGAGGGTGCGGAGACAAGACCACTCTCCCTGCACAAGGAGAGAGAGCAGCAGTGACAGGTCTTTTTTTTGCGTGAAGTTTCTGCCTGAAGACAAAGTCCAGAAGTCAAATAAGAACACCTGTACCTCTTGTAATTAGAGATTGTTTGTGTCATCGTTAAAGGCCCGAGTTTTCGTGTCTACACTCTTGACTTTTCAACAAACTTCAGTCTGCTTTTACCAGATAGAAATTTCCAAAAGCAATTTCTAACCTGTCTCTTTTGAACACAGAGCCTTTGCCTTCCTCTATAGATGGTGTTAATTTCTGATCCTATTACTCGAGTCAGTGGCTTAGTGGTAATAGATCGGGATTGTTTTCTGAACATTCTCTACATCTCTTTTCCTCCGTCAGAGTCTACCGTCGTCTAATCCTATGCTCAGCCAGCTGGGTTCCTCTTATATTTCCCTGTCATTTACATAAGCATTAACCTTGTCATGAGAATTAGGCGTTAAACAGCAATCTCCATTGTTGTTCTTTTACCTGAAATCCTCATGCAGAATCATCAGTGAAACCTCACTGGTTAATCTCTTTTCTCTAAGAACGATCAGCCGCTGTGAGAAGCCTGTCATTCACGTCTCAGGGATTAGACACCGCCGTGCAAATTACTGTCACATATGATCAGCGGTACTCTGTCCCCGGTGTAAAGCCACCACTATGTATTGTTGAGCGTAAGGCTGCTTCTCCTTTACTGCTGGCATATGATCTACGGCTTTATTTTATTAGCAATCCTCAAGTATAAATCGCCTTTTATAGAAATGGTGAGTAATAACATTTACAGAGGCGTGCAGAATTTCCGAGACTGAGCAAAAACACATATTTAAAGCGAACCTGTCACAAACCTGGCCAATTCATGCCGAACGTTTGATGAAAAGAATGCAGACGTTTGGATTTAGGCTTGGTTCCCACATATGCGAGGCGGGAACCGGCGCAATTCCAGTGCTACCGCATCGCATGTCACTCGCCGGCGGTTCACACTGAAATCTGCGAACTGCTGCGGGTGTCAGTGTAAAGTTAATGACACTCCCAGATCCCATGTGATCTGATTCCAGTGCGGACAAAGAAAGGTCCTGCACCATTTTGGTGCGAATGAGATGCAAATTCAACCATACAGTTTGTATGGCTGAATTTGCATTGCACAGACATTGCATGTGCTCTGCACAGCAATGCGGTGCAAATCACATACGATGTCTGTCATCGCACAAGTGTGAAACCGACCTGAGCATGATACCATTTATTGGCCAATTTGATTGTAGATCAAGCTTTTGAAGCAGGTTGGTCTCTTTTGGAGGCAGTTTGAGCTGACAATAAAGCCTAGTACACACAATGAGATGATCGTACGAATGATCATCCATTTTTATTTTTTTGGATGCTAATCTCCTTATCGAAAACGAATAGTTTACTAGAGTATGAAATTCTCATATGACAAAATAAAAATTCGGAAGTGATGTAATGTATTGTGTTGTATTGTATTTTCGGACGAAAACTGTACTGATCAAATGAAAATCGTACAATCTGATATCAGACAAGAACAATTTTCACGTTTGCCTCTTTGGAAAATTTCAGATGACAGCTGTATACTAACAATCAGATTATCGTATGATCGATTCGAAAGTGGTATCTTTTGTACGATATTATGATCATGTATACATGACTTAAGGCTCCATTCACACCTGAACATGGGTGGAATCACTGCGATTCCAAATCGCTGCAAAACGCGGGACGCGTTTGAGATGCCATTACTTCTAACGACACCCCAATCACACTGTGATTTTGCCGTGATTGCAATCACAGCAAATCTCAAAGCGCGCAGCTGTCGACCAAAAAAAGCCCTCGTTCCTTTTTCCCTTTTAGCGTCAATTGTGGGAAAAATCGTGGCACGAATAGGGTGCCATTAAGAAGAAGGGGACACTGGTGAGGGGACACAGGTGGGGACACTGGTGAGGCGGCACTGATGGGCACTGATGAGGCTGCATTGAGGGGGGGGCTATTTCTAACATAGACTCTCAAATGGACACAGAGAGGACATACACATGACATCATTGTGTGTTGCACCGCGCACCTCCGCGCACTGGGCCTGTTGCAAACCTACTAGTTCTACCGCCCCGGAAAGGTCCCATTATACTCCTTTGTAGCCTCTATTGGGGCATGGAGGGGGGTTTCTAGCTAACCTCACTAAGAGAGACTCCCCTCTATGTCTGTCGATGTAAACAAGCAGACCGTCATGCTGTCAGGCATTGGCACTCTGATCTAGTGATCCTGCTAATCAGGAACACAGATCAGATTGTCCATACAGTGAGCCCATCCCCCCACACAGTTAGAAATACACTGGGAACACTGTAAACCCTTTGATCGCCCCTGATGTTAACCCCTTCCCTGCCAGTGTCACTTATACTGTGTCAGTGCATATTTTTAGCACTGATTACTGTAATAATGTCCCTGGTTCCCTAAAACAGTGTCAAAAGTTTCAGCTATGTGTCCGATCTGTCCGCCGCAATGTTGCAATCCTTCTAAAAATGATTACTGCCAGTAAAAAAAAAAAAAAAAAAAAAACCCATACAAATATCTATTTTGTATATGCTATAACTTTTGCGCAAACCAATCAATATATGCTTATTGGAATTTTTTTTATTAAAAATATGTAGCAGAATACATATTGGCCTAAATTGATGAAGAAATTTGATTATTGCATTTTTTTTTATTGGATATGTATTATAGCAGAAAGTAAAACATATATATATATTTTTTTTCTAAATTGTTGCTCAAAAACGCAGAGGTGATCAAATAACACCAAAATAAAGCTTGTGGGGCAAAAAAGAGCATCCATTTATTTTATTTTTTTGGGTACAACCACTCACGGCCGCGCAATTGTCAGTTAAAGTGACGCCGTGCCATATTGCAAAAAATGGCCTAGTCATTAAGGAGGTAAAACCTTCCAGGGCTGAAGTGGTTAACCAGGAGGACTTCTCACCTGAGCTACTAGCACTATCTGTAAACCTTGTCCATTATAAAATAACTTTTTACCTTTTTTTTTATTGCATGCAACAAAATAAAAAAAAATAAAAAATCTATGAAAAGAAGATTTCTTTAAAACATTTGGATTTATGGCAATTATGATTGTATTTTAAATTGAGCTGGAAAAAAAACCCACAAAATACGTGTGTGGGAAAACATTTCTCAATTTTGTAAAAAATTTACATTAGATCTAAAAAATAAATTACTGTAAAATTGATTTGCGTGTGTCCGGCTTAACAGTGAAGAAAAGAAAAATGATTTTGTCTACTTTTGGCAAACACCCAAAAGTAAGGCTTAGAGATTATTATTGCAGCACGGAAGAGGGGAAGAGGCAGGATATAATAAGAATTACAGAATTACAGCTTCACATCACAGTCTTCTATGCAATAATGACCAGGAACTAGTCATGATTTGTATAATTCTCTTCATGCACATGAGAGTCAAAAGACTACTAGAGTTCTTCTAGAACGGAAATCTAGTTGAGGTTGTGGGTTCTCACAACAAAACTTCTTCTGACTTTGAATGGAGGTTGTGTGTTTCTGATTTGCATAGATGGGGTAATACCTTTCATCGATCTATCCTCATATGAGCCATGTGGAGTGCACTTGTCAGGACGTCATGCTTATAGAGTGATAGAGCTGACGCAGGGCAAAACATATGCCAACACCTAATCATCACACCTATATGGTCAAAGGTAGGTATGTGGCACATTCCTGAAATGTAATTATTGGACTTAGTTCCGCTTTAAAAAAAAATATTAACAATTTTTAGTCCTTCCCCTCCATCCCCACATACATGCACATACTGTCCATACATAAATGCACGAATTAGAGAATTATTACAGAATCAGTGGGAGCCCTGAGTGTGTCACTTGCTACCGTCGCCGGCCACACATTGCGAATTGTCACTTGAAACGTCGTCTGTCACCAGATGCAGATTGTCCCTTGTCATGTCACCTGCCACACGTTGTGGATTGTCACTTGCCACGTCGCCTGCCACACGTTGCGGGTTGTCACTTGTCATGTCGCCTGCCACACGTTGCAGATTGTCACTTGCCACGTCGCCTGCCACGCGTTGTTGATTTTCACTTGCCACGACGCCTGTCACACATTGCGGGTTGTTACTCGCCTGCTACAATTGTTACTTGCTGTGTCACTTTCCTGCTAAGGTGGTCTCTTGCTGTGTCCCAGAGTCAGGCAGCAGATTACCAGTCAGGCAGCAGAAAGATGATGTAAGTGAGGGCGGAACTGCAGGGATGCAGGGTGGGGAGCATCTCTCTGCTTCCCCATCCGCCGACTCCCTGATTGGCCAGCCTCTCGCTCACCTACTGAGCTGCCCAGCTGCTTGCCTGCTCTCTCACCCGCCTGCCGAACCTCACCAATTAAGACACTCGGCAGCCCGGCCCGCCTGCGGAGCTGCCCGCTCTCTTACCCGCAGAGCCTCCCACCCGTGGAGTAGCCCGCTGAGCCACCCACTCACTCACCCACATTCACGGCAATTGCCCCATTGCCCCATTGCCCCCCTGGATCCGCCCCTGCCTGTAATAGGTTTTAATGAATTGCCTAGGGAAAATTTCTGGGGTACCGAAGCTTGTCACTGTTGAGATTGTGTGTTAAGAACGTGCTCACTGCATGCTCCCAGCACACTGACCGAGCTTTCCCAACAGCTCTCGGTCAAGGCTTCTGATCATGTAAACACTGTGAGAGCCAATCACAGCTGTTACATGATATGGAAAAAGCACCACTTCCCAGATATTAAAGCCCACTTAAAGAACCACCTGGAGGCCTTAAGGGGTAAGTTCACTTTTTCATTAAAAATGAAATGGTGAAATTAATCCAGATATCCTGGCCACCCCTTGGGACCCCACTGCACATAGTGGCCATGATGCCCTGTGCTGCCGGTGTAGTGCTTCATATACTGTACACTGTAGTACACAGCCCCTAAGTGAGAATCCATTATTATGCTTGCAACAGCAATCGGTCATTGGTCAGTGCAGCCAATGAGACCAATGAGAATCACATCTGGAGTCTCAGAAGAATGAAGAGCTTCTTATTGGTCAGAACAGATGATGGATACTCACTCTGGTTTTGTAAGGTGATCTTACCCTTTAAAGGGGTTGTACTTTCTGTATTTCAAGATACAATTAATTACATTTTTATTAATACATAACTAGATTAGCTAGAGCAGGGGTGCCCAACCAATGGCCCGGGAGCCACATGTGGCCCGCGGAGCCCTCTGATGTGGCCCGTGACCTCCTGCTCTGGGATGGCTGGTTGGCAAGCCCAGATCGCAGGTTCCCGACCTGGCATTCCCAAGCATCAGTGTTGCGAATGAAGCCGGCGGTAAAGGAAGCAAGCAGTTGGGTTGCGTAGCAGAGCCACATAAGATGATGCTTCCTGTATAGCGCCACATCCTGTCACAGGCAGAGTGATGACAAATGCACTCTGCCTGGAACAGCAACAGCTGGCGATACCTGAATTGAAAACTGTTATTAAAGGTATGTTTAATACTATAATCACAGTGTACATATGGGCATATCTGTTCTGCAGTGGTTACCAGGCTGCTTTCAAACTGCACTGAGCCATAGACCTCTGTTATTACCTACGGGTTTGGTGCGCTTTCAGAAAGTGCACACCTGCAGGATATAATAGAATTCTATGGCAAAGTGCAGCTAACCTCAAGAAAAGCCAGAGGTGCACTGCTCTGGGTAGGCCACAGCACATCAGTGTGAAAGCAGCCTTAGGCCCCTTTCACATGATTGGTCCGACCCAATCAGACCCTCCATTCACCTCTATGGAGCAGCAAATGTAAACAGACTTGTGTCCGTTTACACCTGCATACCTTCAATCCGATCCGCCAAAAGAAAAAAAAAACAGAAGGGGATCTGTCCCCTTCCATCTGGGCAGATCGGAGGGCCCATAGAGTAGAGTGGGCTGCAGGCATGTACTGGCCATTGGGACTACCGGGAGTTTCCCGGTGGGCCGATGGCTCAGTGGGCCACTCTGATGTAAGGGGGCTGGTGATGGGACACTCTGATGTAAGGGGGCTGCTGATGGGACACTCTGATGTAAGGGGGCTGCTGATGGGACACTCTGTTGTAAGGGGGCTGCTGATGGGACACTCTGATGTAAGGGGGCTGCCGATGGGACACTCTGATCTAAGGAGGCTGCTGATGGGACACTCTGATCTAAGGAGGCTGCTGATGGGACACTCTGATGTAAGGGAGCTGGTTACGGGACACTCTGATGTAAGGGGGCTGGTGATGGGACACTCTGTTGTAAGGGGGCTGGTGATGGGACACTCGGATGTAAGGGGGCTGGTGATGGGACACTCAAAATGTAAGTGGGCCGGTCTGGATGAAGTCCAGGGCCAAATTCCTGTCCCAGTCCAGCCCTGGTGGGCTGTGTCCGCTCTGCATATGCAGAGTGTACACGGACCTGTCATCCGCCCACCCCGCTCATTGTGTCCCGCAACTGGTTACCAGGTCACTTAAGTGGCCCTTGTTCTTCAAAAGGTTGGGGGTCCCTGAGCTAGAGCTTGGTTTGCTGGGAGTTCAACTTTAGCTTTACAAACTGAAGTCAGTATTTATTTCTTGGAATGTCCAGTGTTTCAGGCTCCCTGTGAGCTTTGGTAGATATCTAAAGGTACATGCAGGTACTTCTGATGACATGCTTGGAGCTTACACCTTGAAAAGCAAGTCAGCAGCAGCATCTCCTATATTCTGTTGTAGGCTTGTTCTTTTTTTTTATACAGAAAAGTGATTCTATTACGTGTCATCCTTTGTGCTTGTCCAGTAAATAGTACTTAGCTGTACTCACTTTATAGAATTAATTTGATATCAGTGCATTGTTAAAAAGAAGGTCATGTCAAAAATCTTGTCTAATAGGAAAGGACAATTCCTTTTTACTGGAGCTGTGTGTCTGCGTCCGGCGCTGTCGTCTCCACACACTTACGGCTCTCCCTCCCTAAAATAACTGACTTTACTGAGAAGTCACATAACACCCTTTAAAGGATTGCAAAGGTTTCATCATCATGATGCAAGCTCTATAGCTGCGAGGAAGTCCTGCCCTTGTATATTAGATATCCATTGACTATTATGATAACTGGATACCAGCTGACAGCAATTTTTTGCTCTACAGAGGGGGGAGCCGTTTTGGCATAAATAGTATTACCGACTGCTGTGTGTAGAACTGGACCCTGTTGTCCTGGAGCGTGTTTTGGGTGAAGTCAGGGCTGGGAATTTCCCAATCCTCTTTAGCATCAATTCCCTTAAATGAGAAATGATTTGCTGATATTTGCTGCCTTACAATTTGAAAACAAGGATGTATGGGTTATTTTCCACCCTGTAGACGCCATAGCATTCTGTGCCTTAAAGGGGTAGTAAAGGCAGAAGGTTTTTTATCTTTTTTTATCTTAATGCGTTCTATACATTAAAATAAAATACCTTCTGTGTGCAGCAGCCCCTCTCAGCCCTCCTAATACTTACCTGAGCCCCATCTCTATCCAGTGATGTCCATGAGTGCCTTGGCCATCCGGGACTCTGCCTCCTGATTAGCTGAGACACAGCAGCTCCATTCACTCCTGCTGCTGTCAATCAAAGTCAGTTAGCCAATCAGGAGAAAGAGGGGTGGGGCCTAACTGGGGCTCCGTGTCTGAATGGACACACGGAGCTGCAGCTCGGCTAGAGTACCCCCATAGCAAGCTGCTTGCTGTGGGGCCACTCAACAGGGGGGAGGGGCCAGGAGAGCTGAAAAGGAACCTGAGTAGAGGAGGATAAGGGCTGTCCTGTGCAAAACCAACTGCACAGAGGAGGTAAGTATAACATGTTTATTCTTTTTATGAAAAAAAAAAGAGATTTTACAATCACTTTAACCACTTCCTGCCCAGCCTATAGCAGAATGATGGTCGGGCAGTGGTTCCGTTATATTGACTAGATGTCATATAACGTTTTGTAGAATAATGGCGGCTCTCCCTACAGGGGGGGTCTGCGCTGATTGATTATCAGCGCAGCCCCCCTGCAGATGCCCACACTGGACCACCAGGGATGACAGTCAGTGCCCAGACAGATTCCAATCAGTGCCCATCATCAATGCCTGCCAGTGCCATCTATCAGTGTCCATGAGTGCCACTCATCAATGTCCATCAGTGCCACCCATAAGTTCCCATCAGTGCTCATTAGTGCCCATCAGTGCCACCTATGAGTGCCCATCAGTGCCAACTGTCAATGACCATCACTGCTGCCTATCAGTGCCCATCATCAGTGCCCCTTCATTGGTGCCACCTCATCAGTGTCCATCAGTGGCGCCTTATCAGTACCTATCAGTGCAGCCTGATCAGCGCCTGTCAGTGAAGGAGAAAACAGAATTATCTCCAAAATTTTATAACAGAAACAAAGAAAAATTTTTTTTAAAAAAAATTTCGGCCTTTTTTTATTTGTTTAGCAAAGAAAAAAAAAGCAGAGGTGATCAAATACCACCAAAAGAAAGCTCTGTTTGTGAGAACAAAATGATAAAAATGTTGTTTGGGTACAGTGTTACATGACTACGCAATTGTCATTTAAAAAGTGACAGCGCTGAAAGCTGAAAATGGGCTTGGACAGGAAGGATGGAAAGTGCTCGGTATTGAAATGGTTAATTATACTCATGAGCTAATGTAAGGGTCACAACAGAAATATACATCTACATAGCATGATGTATTAAAAAGGTTTGTGATCTAATACTCGCAGTATGCATATATCTACTGTATGTATATATATATATATATATATATATGTATATATATATATATATGTATATATATATATATATGTATATATATATATATGTATATATATATATATGTATATATATATATATATATATATATATATATATATATATGTATATATATATATATATATATATACACACACACACACACACACTCACACATATATATATGTCAGGAAGATGCTACACAAGAACTAACCATATCTAACAGGCAGTAAGGTATAAATAACCCTAACAATGAACTTCTCTATTTTGTTTTTTTTAACTATACAGTTACAGTTAACTTTACACGCACATGAACTGTAATAGCATCCCAGTCATAGTCCAGAGGGTTCAATATTGAGTTGGCCCACCCTTTGCAGCTATAACAGCTTCACCTCTTCTGGGAAGGCTGTCCACAAGGTTTAGGAGTGTGTCTATGGGAATGTTTGACCAATCTTCCAGAAGCGCATTTGTGAGGTCAGGCACTGATGTTGGGCGAGAAGGCCTGGCTCACAGTCTCCACTCTAATTCATCCCAAAGGTGTTCTATCGGGTTCAGTGCAGGGCAGTCAAGGTCCTCCACTCCAAATTCGCTCATCCATGTCTTTATGGATTCTTCTTTGTGCACTGGTCCAAATCATTTGGTGGAGGGGGATTATGGTGTGAAGGGAACTCTTAAGGCATCAGCATACCAAGACATTTTGGATAATTTCATGCTCCCAACTTTGTGGGAATAGCTGGGGATGGCTCTTTCCTGTTCCAATATGGCCAGTGCACACAGTAAGATCCATAAAGACATGGATGAGACAGTGTGGAGACTGCGAGCCAGGCCTTCTCGTCCACATCAGTGCCTAACCTCACAAATGCGCTTCTGGAAGAATGGTCAAACGCTCCCATAGACACACTCCTTGTGGACAGCCTTCCCAGAAGAGTTAACCTGTTATAGCTGCAAAGAGTGGACCAGCGCAATATTGAACCCTCTAAACTAAGACTGGGATGCCACTAAAGTTCATGTGCATGTAAAGGAGAAATTTTTGGGTACGTTCGATTTTCACCATTTTGCAAAAAGGCGCAATGTAAAAATAGTTTTTTTTGTTAATACAGGTTAAGCTTTTATATTTAGTAGGGATTTAGGAGGAATTTTGTAAAATTAGCTGCATTTTTATTTGGTAATAATGGTTTTAGTGTATTTTTTCAGAATATATTGGTTTGATAAACATTTTCGCAAATATCGCAGGGTCTAAACAATCAGTGGCACCTTCTTTTTATTCTAGAGGTCATATGCTTTCAGAAAATATATGGTTTTGCAGGTCTTTCACAAATCCTTAACCACTTCAATACCAGGCACTTAAACACCTTCCTGCCCAGACCAATTTTGAGCTTTTCAGCGCTGTCGCACTTTGAATGACAATTGCACGGTCATGCTACACTGTACCCAAATGAAATTTTTATCATTTTTTTCCCCACAAATAGAGCTTTCTTTTGGTGGTATTTGATCACCTCTACGGTTTTTATTTTTTGCGCTACAAATAAAAAAATACCGAAAATTTCGGAAAAAAAAAATGTTTTTTTTGTTTCAGTTTCAAAACTTTGTAAATAAGTACGTTTTCTCCTTCACTGATGGGCACTGATGGGGCTACACTGATGGGCACTGATAAGGCGGCACTGATGGGCACCAATGATGTGGCACCAATGAAGTGGCACTGATGAGGTGGCATTGATGGACACTGATATGTGGCACTGATAGGTGGCACTGATGGACACTGATAGGCGGCACTGATGGGTGGCGCTGATGGGCGACATGGATGGGCACTGATAGGTGGCACAAATTGGCACTGATAGCTGGCACGGATTGGCATGGATGGGCGGCACAGATGGGCATGGATAGGCGGCACAGATGGGCATGGATAGGCGGCACAGATGGGCATGGGTGGGCACTGATAGGTGGCACGGATGGGCACTGATAGGCGGCACAGGTGGGCACTGATAGGCGGCACAGGTGGGCACTGATAGGCGGCACAGGTGGGCACTCATAGGCGGCATTGTATTATGTTATACTGTACTAATGGATGCCAATCAGTGCCAAACAATAATGCATGCCAATCAGTGATGCCCATTGTGGGCACTGATTGGCATCCATTATGGGCACTGATTGGCATCCATTGTGGCACTGACTGGCATCCCTGGTGGTCTAGGGAGGATTACCTTTTGCTGGGCATCCCTGGTGGTCTGGTGGCGTCCCTGGTGGTCCAGTCTGACAGACGCGAGTAAGGAAAAGCCGATCACCGGCTCTTCCTTTTTACACTGTGATCAGCCGTGATTGGAAACGGCTGATCACGTGGTAAAGAGTCTCCGTTGGAGACTCTTTACCGAGATTGTAGTTGCCGGGTGTCAGACTGACACCCCACAACAACGACCGCTGCGATGCGCGCCCCCAGGAGCGCGCAGTGGCTCATAATCCTGATCACCTCATATGACGTCCGATCAGGATTATGCAACCACTTTGCCACCATCAATTGCCTATAGGGTGGGCGGCAAATGTTAAAGCTGTAAGGGAAAACTGTAATGAAATGAAATGAAAAAATTAACCTTCAGATTTTTTGAGAAATTTGGATATTTCGATTTTTGCTTATGTTCAATTTTCATCATTTTGCAAAAAAGGCGCAATGTAAAAATATTTGTTATTTATTAACTCAACACAGGTTAAGCTTTTATTTTTAGTAAGAATTTTGTACAATTTGCTGTGTATTTATCTGCTAATCGTGATTTTAGTGGATTTTTAGTAAAAATATTGTTTTGATAAACATTTGCGCAAATATCGTGGGACATTAGAAATCAGTCGCACCTTCTTTTTATTCTACCGGTCATGTGCTTTCAGAAAATATTGTATATGGTTTGTGGGGGGTCTTTTACAAACTTTGAAAGCTATAAGGGAAAAATAAAAGAACAAAGGAAAAATCGCAAATATGGTCTGGTCACCTAAGGGTAAAAATGGCCTGGCAGTGAAAGGGTTAATTGACCAGATCAATATTCCAGGAGTTTAATTGACTTGATGCTATACTCTGAATAAAAAGTGTTCCTTTAATTTTTTTTTTTAAACAGTGTCTATGTTTCATTGATCATGTTTTCACACTGGCAAGAAACATTTGAAATTTACAACAATAAAAAAAGGTAACCAATCAATAAATAGTCTTCATTAGATAACTCATGTAAAGCCCTAAAAGTTGTATGTATGGTTGCCACAGGTTACTGCAAAGTACAACCCTTTATGCCACGTACACACGATCGGAATTCTCGTCGGAAAAAGCTCTGGTGGTTTTCCCCGATGGAATTCCTAAGGAATTCCGATCAAGCTGTCTTGCCTACACACGGTCACACCAAATTCCGATCGTTTAGAACGCGGTGACGTACAACACGTATGACGTTACTAGAAAAGGGAAGTTCAATAGCCAGTAGCCAATAGCTTCTGTCTCGTAGTTGAATCTGAGCATGTGTGATTTTTGGCATGTCGGAATTGCATACACACGATCAGAATTTCCGATAGAAAGTTTTTCCGTCTGGAAAATTGAGAACATGCTATCAATTTTTGGCTGGCGGAAATTCGGACAGCTAAATTTCGATGGAGCATACACACGGTCGCATTTTCCGATGAAAAGCTCTCATCGGTCTTTTTCTGGCCGGAATTCCGATCGTGTGTACGCGGCATTACACTGTTTCTGAATAAGCCCAAGAGTATCTTTATACAAATGCTAAAATCTATTACTAAGTGGTAGGAAATTATTCCTACCACAAATATGGTTTTCACACATTTCTTGGCATCTGGTCATGTGGGAGCTTTCTACAGGAAACGGGGGATTCACTGATTGCTAAATCAAGACTTCACTTGCTAATCAAGAACGTACATTATCTCAGAAGATTAGCACATATAGCTAGTGGTACACAATGTTGTTAATAGCAAGTGTAATTACTGGCCTTTTCTCTGTTTAATGCTGTAAAGACAAATTCATGTGTCTAAATACAGTTCTCAACCCTGTATGTTTTAAACCTCAGTGGAATTTTTATATATATATATATATATATATATATATATATATATATATATATATATATATATATATATATATATATATATATATATATATATATATATTTGTGGTTGGATTTTATTGGGTTTCCAGAGCTATTTCACTTCTGTTTCTTCTCATTGATCTCCCTGAGGTGAGAGGGCCTGGTATGGATTTTAACCACTTGCCTATCGGGCACTTTTACACCCTTCCTGCCCAGGACAATTTTCATATTTCAGCACTGCCACACTTTGAGTGACTGTTGTGCGGTCATGAAACACTGTACCCATAAGACGTTTTTTATCATTTTTTTGCACACAAATAGAGCTTTCTTTTGGTGGTATTTAGCCACCACTGTTTTTTTTTATTTTTTGCTGAAAAAAAAAATTTGAGAAAAAAAATACGTTTTTCATAGTTTGTTATAAAACTTTGCAAACTGGTAATTTTTCAACTTCACTGATGTACGCTGATGGGGCTGCACTGACGCACATCTGGTGCCGTCACTTCATTCTTACTGAGTGACAGCTCTGGTGGATGACAGCTGATATATACATAGGGGCAGGGTCTCCCAGGTGACGTTTATGACCAAATTTGGACATAAACATATTCGGTCAATGGCAGAACTGAAAGTACAGGACAAGACGTGGGTTTGGGAGCAGCTTTTATCTTTCAGACCAAACCTTCAGCTCATCCCTAATCCAGTGGGAAAGGATAGTGCCTCATTGATGGTGTCAATGGGATTAACAGCCAGTAACCAATCATTTATGTCAGCTGGATGAATAATGCCTCATTTTTGGTGTCTGTGGGAGGAATTATGGCTAATTTTTGGTGTCAGTAGGGGGGAGTATGCCCCATTGTTGGTGATAGTGGATGGAATTAGGCTGGATTCACACCTATGCAGTTTTAGTGCATTTTGCATTTTGCAGATTTGCACTACAGAACGTGTTCCATAGGAAACAATGTTAAATGGACTGTAGTGCAAAGCACTAAAACTGCATAGGTGTGAATCCAGCCTTATGCCTCATTTTTGGTGTCTGTGGAAGGACTAGTGCCACATCATTGGTGTCAGTGTGGGAGGAATTATGCTTCATTTTTGGTGTCAGTAGGGGGGATTATGCCCCATTGTTGGTGTCAGTGGGAGGAATTATGCCACATTCTCATCCCTAATCAATGGGAAGGAAAGTGCTTCAGCTGGATGAATTATGCCACATTATTGTTGTCAATGGGATGAATAGTACCCAATCACTGGTGTCAGCTGGATAAATTATGCCTCATTGTTGGCGTAAGTGGAACAAAACGTTTCTCATCATTGGTGTCAGTGGGAGAAATACTGCTTCATTTTTACATGAGCCAAATAAAGGCAAAGGGCAATATCCGGCCTATGGGCACCAGTTTGGGGACCACTACCCCAGAACCTTCCACCTGTGAGTAATAAGGGAAACAGAAACCTCATAAATAAAGTCCCCATCATGACTACTTGGGGGAGCTTGCTGGGACTTATTCCTAAATCTGACTTCCATCCAGAAGAAAAAAAGTTTCTAAGACCCACTTTTGTTTAGCTTAAGTAAGTAACAAAAACAGGCAGCATCCCAGTGTTATGACCTTCACTGCTGCAGTGGGAGGATATTTCTGGCTGGACAACTGTCCCATCCTGATGATATGGACTCCCCCATATGCTTTCAAAAAAATGTTTAAGCCAGGCTCAGTGTTGTCTGCACGTTGTCCAGTTGCCTCATGTTGAGACATGCATTGGCCAATAGTAATGCTTAAAGTGATACTAAAGTAAATGTATTTCTTTTTAAATAACAGGTTTTGCACAGAACAGCCGGGATTCTCCTCTTCTCGGGTCCCTTTCCAGTGCTCCTGGCCCCTTCCTTCTGTTGAGTGCCACATTGCTGGATCTAGATGGACCTCGGGTAAGCATTGGGGGGCTGAAGGTGGGCTGCTGCACACAGAAGGTTTTATTTTTATCTTAATGCATGGAAAAAAAAAACCTTCTGCCTTTAAAACCACTTTAAGGACAGCCAAATTGTGCCACAAACATGGAGCTGTGGGGGATGAGTATATAGGACTACCTTAAAGTGGTTGTCAACCCTCACATATACCCAGTGAAGTAACTGGCTTTAGGTGATACACAGACATGAAACAAATCCTCCAATGTAATTTCTGCTTATCACTTATTTACAGCTTTCCTCTACAGCCATTCAATGTGAAGAATTTACATAGGATCTTTCAGCTCTGAAAAGCAGGGGGCAGAGAGATGTAGATAAATCAGTGAGGAGAGCTCTGAGAGCTGATTGGAAGAAGGGACACACCCCCTTCACACAGCACTCAGGAACAGAGCTAAGGCTGTCAATCAGCGGGAGTCACTCCTATGTCACCATTTTTCTCTTGGTATCAGGAAAATATATCAGAAGCGATTTATGCTGATAGCAGAGGAACTAGGCAGCAGACAAAAGTGACACTTAAGTGCTCTTAAATGAGACAAGCACACGCTATAGAGGGATATACTTTGTTCATATTTCATGTCTGAGATTTACAACCATGTTAATGTTTTGCCTGCTTTAGGACTCGGAAACAAGCGAATCTGGTCAGGTAAGCCGGAAAAGTAATTTGAATGCCCTCTCCTCTGATCACCAAACCATGGTACTGTATGAAACTGCATTTTTGAATGATGTAAAATCTAGCTGTGCTATCTGCTCATCATTATAAATGGGATGGGAAGCATAGGGTGTGATGCACCATAGATAACAGGTGTTTATAAAATTAACAGAAGGAATAATTACCAATCCTGGAGAAAATGCTGCTTTAGGCTCCCTACAGGACTTGCTATAGGGCTAAAAGCCATTTATTTTTGAAAAATTAACTCTGTTGATGGTACAGATTTGCTGATTTTCCTTTTCAAGTGACCAAATATCTAACCTTTTTGTTCACATGACGAGCAGCATTTTTTCCATTAGGCTACATTTGCATTGGTATTTTGGCCTGGCGCTAATGGCAGCAGCAGGAATCTGTATGCTTTAATGACAGGTTGCCAGCGGCTGCAGCTATTCATTACTGTGCGCACAGTCAGCGAATACCTGTGATGAACACATTTTGTCCAGCAGAGATCACCGCAGGTAATCGCCGTGAATAGCTGTGGCCACCAGCAGATAGCCATTCACAGGTGTGAAAAACGGCAGCAAGAATCTGTAAATTCCTGCTGCTGCCATTTGCACCAGGGCAAAACACCTGTATTAGACATGTGCAGAACGAAAAAATGTGTTTAACCACTTGCTTACTGGGCACTTAAACCCCCCTCAGTCCCAGACCAATTTTCAGCTTTCAGCGCTGATGCACTTTGATTGACAATTGCGCGGGCATACAACACTGTACCCAAATAAAATTTTTATCATTTTTTTCCCATAAATAGAGCTTTCTTTTGGTGGTATTTAGTTACAGCTCGGAGTTTTATTTTTTGCTAAACAAACAAAAAAAGATGCAAAAAAAAAATAAAAAATCATGTTTAATAGTTTGTTATAAAATTTTGCAAACGGGTCATTTTTCTCCTTCATTGAAGTGCGCTGATTAGGCGGCACTGATAGGCTGCACTGGTGGGCACTGATGGGCTGCATTGGTGGGCACTGATAGGCATAGTTAAGGCAGCACTAATAGGCACAGATAAGGCGGCATCGATGGGCACAGATAAGGCGGCACTGATGGGCAAAGATGGGCACGGATGGGTGGCACGGATGGGTGGCATGGATGGGTGGCACGGATGGGCACTGATAGGTACCACTGATAGATGGGACTGATGGGCACTGATAGGTGGCACTGATAGGTGGCTCTGATAGGTGGCACTGCTGGGCACTGATGGGCGGCACTGCTGGGCACTGGTAGATGACACTGATGGGCACGGATAAGTGGCACTGGGGTGCAGCACCTTTGAGGCAGATTGTGGGCACTGCTGGGTGGCACTGCTGGGTGGCACTGTGGGGTGGCACTGTGGGTGGCACTGTGGGCACTGCTGGGTGGCACTGTGGGCACTGCTGGGTGGCACTGACGGGGGCACTTACTTTTTAAACATTTGGCACTGCAGGGGGCAGGTGGGCACTGGCAGGGGGCAGGTGGGCACTAGCAGGGCTGGCCGTGATCGGGACTGATGTCCCGATCACGGCCGCCGGTGATCGGCTTTTTTTTATAATAATAGCCGATTACCGGCTCCGTTATATCACATGATCAGCTGTCATTGGCTGACAGCTGATCACGTGATAAGGGGTCGGGATCGACCCCTTGCACGGATCGGTAATCTCATGGACTCGCCGATCACAGAGCGTGCCGCGGCGCGCCCCTCAGGGGGCGCGCAGGCCGCTCGTGCACGGGACGACGTCAATAGACGTTGTCCCGGCAAAGGAGATCTGCGCTGTAGCCGTCATTTGGCTATAGCGCGGATCTCAAGTGGTTAATTTTGTTTCAATGCGTTATTTACATAAATTCATTTAGTTAAATTAATTTAATCCATTTAATTCATTTTCGGAATTCATTGTTTATTAATATTCAAATCGATTCAAATTTTCTTAATTCGAATCGATTCGAAAAGTTTTCAAATTCAAAAAGTTTTCGAATTCAAATCGTTTTCCAATTTCCAAAGAGAATAAAATAGAATAGAACATAAAGGAATAGAATAAAAAAAATTAAATAGAATAGAAAAGAATATCACAGAAAATAAAATAGAATATAATAGAATAATACAGAACAAAATAGAATAGAAATTTAAACAATAGAATGGAATAGAATAGAATAGAAAACGAATAGAATAGAATAAAATAGAATCAAATAAGAATAGACTAAAACAGAAAGAATATAACATTTTCTTTAATTTGAATAGAAAGCAATACAATAGAAAAGACTAGCTATAAAATACCAACAGAATAGAATAGAATAGAAATAATATAACCATTTCCCAAAATTAATTTGAATTTGAATAGAATAGAATGGAATAGAATAGAAAATAACATAATAGTATAGAAAAAAACTGAATAGAATAGATTAGAAATAATATAACCACCTTCCTATTCTAATCTATTATTTTCTATTCAAAATTGAATTCTATTAGAATTTTTGGAAATGGTTATATTCTTTCTATTCTGTTCTATTCTATTGTTTTTTTTAATTCTATTCTTTTTTCTAATTGTTTATTCTATTCTATTCAATTCTATTATATTCTTTTCTATTCAAATTTGAATTTATTCTATTCAAATTTCAGAAGATGGTTATATTCTTTCTATTCTATTGTTTTTTTCTATACTATCCTTTTATTTTTTTATTCTATTCTATTATTTTCTATTCTATTTAAAATCAAATTGATTCTATTAGAACTTTGGGAAATGGTTATATTATTTCCATTCTATTCTATTCTTTGTCGAATTATATTCTTTTCTATTCTATTATAGTCTATTCTTTTCTATTCTTTTTTTTCTTATGTATTCAAACTGGAATTTATTCTTTTTCAAATACAAAATTCAGAAGATGGTTATATTCATTCTATTTTAGTCTATTTGTTTCTATTCTATTCTGTTCTTTATTTTCTATTCTATTTTGGAGTTTTACTCGATTATATTCTATTCTTTTATTTTCTGTTATATACTTTTCTATTCTATCCCTTTATTTTCTATTCTATGTTATTCTCTTTGGAAATTGGAAAACCTTTCGAATTTGAAAACCATTTGAAATTGATTCGAAAAGTATTCGAACAGATTTGCCGTCCGAATGTTTTTTCTTTATTTCGGATTAGTTTAAATTCGGTACTATTGTCATTTGGAAATTTGTATACATTCAAATTTCCGAAAAACAAAAATTTCGTCCGAAATTCAATTCGGAATGAAACAAACTGCACATGTCTAACCTGTACAAATATAGACTTAAATCAAAGCAGATCTAAACCCAATAACTGAATACTCATATAAGCTTTAACATATGAATGTAACTTTAAAAAAAAGTTATTAATCTTTTTAAATCTGTAAAGAATGGACCCTATTTAGATACTCCAGTTTCTGCATAAGATGTCAATTGTCTCATTGATGCTTAATTGTTAAAGCCCAACTCCAGATTCAGAAAAGCTGTGGGAGAATTTATACGCTTGGCTACAAAACCACAGGTTCTTATCTCTCTATACAGGTTTATTTAAGGTGAAGTTGCGTTATATCTTATACAAGACTTGCTTTCTGGTGTAATCATCGATTGTTACCTGCTTCAAAACCACAGGTACATTTTAAGGTGACATTGCTTTACATCTTATTATGATATAAGACTAGCTTCCTGGTGTAATCATCAACTTTTATCTTTCATCTAAAGCGATTACAATATTCTGAACTTCTTTGCATACAGTTCCCTTCCGTTGAAGCACATCTGAGGCTCTTGCGCTTTTAGATAATTCAACCGTGTACAGAAAAAAAAAACGAAGAAAAAACATGAAGAAATGAAGGCCTCTTGAGCCCCTATAGGGAAAGAGAGCCTTGACTGATGGGGGTATGGCCAGGTGCCAGACAAGGTGGTTGAGTGGTCACCAAGGATTGGTTGAACTATGGGGTCTGGGCCTGAGCTCAGAAAAGTATTGCCCCAGAGAATTCTGGGTCTTTAGAGGAACGTGGCTGGAAGAGATACCCCCCCCCCCACCCCTTTTTTCTTATGGTATGTCACAGCTTGCTGCTGTTTCTTGACCTTGCCAGCATAAAAGTTGCTGCCCTTAATGGAAATTGTAAGTAGGCTGTCTGTCCAGCACTTATGGTAAGGCCCATTTTGAAATTACGTGCTCACAGTACAACTCTGACTGGCACCGGGTTTAAAAGTTTTCACGTGTTATGTGTTGGAATTTAAAAAGATATGGCCTTGCCCTTTCCAAGCTAATGGTTGTAAATGGGGTGAGGGGGCATGGGTGAGGGTTTTTATCCATTTATGTTACATTTGATTTGTACCTGGGCCCATTGCGCCACAGCAGTCAAGATTTTTTTTAACCACTTGCCGCCCGCCCACCGTCAAATGAAGGCTGGACGGTGCGGCTCTCTTTCTGGGTGGATGGCATATGACGGCCTCCCAGAACGACCACTCTTACGCGCCCATGGGGGCACGCAGTGCGGCGATCATGGCTGCACCACGTTTCTAGGACACAGTGCGACCCCAATCTCTGCAAAGTGCCGCTGCTCTTTAACCATGTGATCGACTGTGTCCAATCACATGTAAACACGGAGATGCCGGTAATCAGCGCTCCTCACCTCACACTGACAAAGTGATCTCCCTTTGATGTCAGCCATGGAGATCATGTGGCCACTCGGCTCCACCTGCAGAAGCCCTGTCTCATAGCTGTAAAGCGGCCACCAGTCACGTGACAGGCCTGACGACAGCTGAAAAATTGGTATTTACAGCACTCATTTTAAAACACCCTAGAGAATAAAATTGCAGTATGTTCTGTCACACCGTATTTGTGCAGCGGTCTTACAAACGCATTTTTTTTTTTATTAAAAAATAAGACAACAGTAAAGTCAGCCCAATTTCTTGTCAGGATGGGCCCTTTTAAAAAAAAAAAGTTTTTCCTTGTTTATTTTACTTTTTATTTAAATAAAATAATAATTTGGGTCACTTTTATTCCTATTACAAGGAACGTAAACCTCTTTAAGGATCTCTTAAAGATGAGATCTGGGGTCAAAAAGACCTCAGACCTCATATTTACATTAAAATGCAATAAAAAAAAGTAATTTTAAAATAAAAATGTAATTTCTCCTTTAAGAGCATTGGGCAGAAGACGTTTGATTTTGCTTCTGCCCTCCAATGCTATGGAGCCGAGCGGGGACCATCTTCTCCCCATTCGGCATCCAGGAAGTGAGGTGACAGGACACGATCATCTCCGCCAATACCGACGGCTCTGGTAAGCGGTGGAGATGACTGGAGCGCAGCAGGAGGGGAAGTGGGCACCTCTCTCACCACCGATAAAAGTGATCTTGCGGTGAATCCGCCGCAGTGGCCACTTTTATCTGAAAGAGAAACGCACGTCATTCCCGAAAATTCCAGGGGTTATGGCAGCTAGCTGCTGCCATATGAATGGTATTTAGCATAGTACCGATGTACGGGTACGGCGATTTGTGTGAGGTGGTTAAGAAAGGCCCATTTCCATGAATCCACATATATGCATTTGTGGGCAGGGTCATCTGCACCCGTGCACGCAGAATGAGCTCATCATTGCCTGGGACCAGGCGGAGACTGCGGTCATGTGAAGAATCTAACATTATGTCAGTTCCCCGACTTAGAGATGAACTTTCACGGTGTTGTACAGTAATAAAGTGCAGAGTTCCTCTGAAAAACGCCATGTCGCATGTCACTACACACTGTCACTGATATATGTGCATTAGTCCGTTCCACCAGTCAAGCGTACCCATGTTACTTCACTCCCAGTAACAGAATGGGTCTCAGACTTTATGCATACTCTCTCCTTCCTGTACCTCGTACATTCATAACACAGGTTCCAATCCATTTGATATTGGATACTGGCCGCTAGGGAGGAAGCCAGAACCTTTACCTCCCCTCTCGCTAGCAGAGGGCCTGTAACCTTACCAGGTACCACTCCTAATGACTGGCTGCTTGTTCCTTTGATTGGTTACTCATAGCAACTACACTCCTCCCCTTGTCCTTGCCAAGTTAACCCTTTTATAGTGATGTTACTTCATACCCCATAGTGCATTTACAGACCCAGGTTCTTTTGGAGTAGGCTAAAACCAACATGCACTCCTTTGAATAACTTCAGACCATGCTCATAACAGTTAATATGACTTTACTGTAAAAATGCAGCATGACAGTACAAAACGAACAATGTCCTGTCCCTAATCCTAAAATAATGTAGTGGCCCTAATTCCGCGTACACATGACCGGTGGTGAACATGCATACTTATGTATGTAAACCCTTACAATTAACTTTTTTTTGCTCCCGTGTGTTTTGTTAAATATATCATTGAAAATAATAAAAACTCTGCACTTACAAACGGCACCTGGAAGACGTCATCTGTGACAAAACGGCGTAGGGAGGAGCGTCATGCTGACATCACCGCATACCACGCTGGACCCGGAAGGCACGGGCAGCGTTCAGGAGCCGGACCGGCTTGATGATTTTAATAGAGGCGCTCTTGTGAATGAACGTTTGTAAGTGAGGAACTTGTATTATTTAATAAACTATTTGTGTGAGAGTTACACTATGGAGGCTCTTCTGTCTTTTACATGGGGGAGGAATACTGCCTAGGATATCTTGATATCTCGTTACCATCTGGGATTTTGCAGTGGGGACCACCAGGGCCATCTTTAATATTGATTGGACCCTGGGCAAAAATTTTCTTGGGCCCCCCCCCCGCCATGAAATTTCACTCTCCACCTGCTCTGAGACATACAATAAATAGCTACTGGACTCAAAATCAGTTTACTGTATCAGATCAGGGAGAAATTGCGATTGGTTGCCAGAGGTTACAGTATATCATTACCGCTTATTGACTGGTTGCTAGAGGATACAGCACACATATGGCTCACTGATTAGTTGCTAGAGGTTACAATACATGATTTCTGCTTGTTGATTGGTTGCTAGAGATTACTTTACAGTAACACTGCCCACTGATTGGTTGCTAGAGGTTACAGCACACCATGTCCTCACTGCCTGCACACAATGGACTGGAGTGGTGAATGGACCCATCAATAGACAGAAAACTCCAAGGGATCCTAGAACTCCATGGATCAGTGGCAGTACTGGGGGAGGGAAGGGGAGGGTGTGACCAATGGCAATGCTGATTTTTTTTTTTTTTACTGACTACCAATATAAAGAGGAGTTTCAACAATGGCCACCAATGTAATAGGGGTGTACACTGACCACTAATGTAATAGAAGCATTCACAGTAACCACCAATGTAAGGAGGGATTTACACTGACCACTAATGTAAGGGGAGCATTCACACTGGCCAAGAGTGTGAATGAAAGGATTCTACACCAAGCCTCAATGTAATGAGAAGATTTAGCCTGCGTTCACATGTGTGTGTTAAGAACACATGCAAAATCGCTTTCCTGACACCACAGAAATGTGCTGCCCTTTAGCAGATACATAGCAGTGCCTCTGCACCCCCAAACCTCCCCCATCCTCTCCACTCCAACCCTCCCCCCTTTAACTCTACCTGCCTCCTCTGCTCATCTTTGCACCCACCTTCCTTACCTCCATAAATCCCCTCCTTGCTCATCTGTACACCCCAAGCTGTAATTCCTTCTCTACCTACCTCTACACACCCCACACTACCCCCCCCCCACACCACCAATTTGCTTACCTTTGTAGAACAGGCTGATGGTAGGCTTAATGACCACAGTTGCAGGCAGGACTTTCAAGCATGCCCCTCCCCAGTGGGCAGCATTCAGTATAGGTGATGGTGGATATGACCTCAGGGGAGCATGATATGCATAAGAATGCCACCTTAATTTACATATCAATGCTGCAGGAAGCTGCTATTTACATATAAATGCTGGTTATTTACATGTAAACACAGGGTCTGCAGCTGAGTCATCCATACACAACAATAGGGCAGAGCTGGGCAGCCTAATGCTGCGTACACACGGTCAAACTGTATGACGTACTTAGTCTGGCGGAAAAGTATGCCAGACTGTCCGTCGGAATTTCCGAACGGGCTACTTGCCCACACACGGCACTTTTTGAGCGGACTAGTACGGCGTACTAAGTCCGCCGTACTATCCACCCTACTTTTGAAATGAACGGACTCGCCCACACACGCGGAGGAAAGTCCGCTCATTTCGAGCGTGTCTCCAGGTAGGCGGGGCCCGCGAAGGAGACGTCGCTGGCCCCGCCGCCTGGTATAGACTTAAAGGGGAACCCCAACGCCGAAAAAAATCGGCGTGGGGGTCCCCCCCAAGTCCACAACAGACCCTTGTCCGAGCGCCCCCCCTCCTGAGCCGTACCAGGCCGCGTGCCCTCAACATGGGGGGGTGCCTTGGGAAAGGGGGGGCCGTGCGGCCCCCCCACCCCAAAGCACCTTGTCCCCATGTTGATGAGGACAAGGGCCTCTTCCCGACAACCCTGGCCGTTGGTTGTCGGGGTCTGCGGGCGGGGGCTTATCGGAATCCGGGAGCCCCCTTTAATAAGGGGGCCCCCGATACCGGCCCCCCACCCTATGTGAATGAGTATGGGGTACAATGTACCCCTACCCATTCACCTGTAAAATAAAAGTACTAAAAAAACACAACACACGAGATAAAATACTTTATTGCACAGCTCCGGGGGTCTTCCGTCTTCGGGGGTCTTCTCGCCGGACTCCTCCGCTATCTTCTTGTAGCTCTTTTGCTAGCGGAGGAGTCCGGCTTTCTTCCTCGCCGCCGGCCTCTTCTCCCGACTTCGGGGGTCTTGTCCCCCTCTTCGGTTCTTCTGCCGGGCCACCGCGCCTTCTTACTGGCCGGCCGGGTAGCGTGCTCGGACAAGGGTCTGTTGTGGACTTGGGGGGACCCCCACGCCGATTTTTTTCGGTATTGGGGTTCCCCTTTAAGTCCATACCAGGCGGCGGGGCCAGCGACATCTCCTTCGCGGGCCCCGCCTACCTGGATACCCGCTCGAAATGAGCGGACTTTTCTCCGGGCGGGAAAAGTCCGCTCATTTCAAAAGTACGGCGGACTGGCATACACACGGCCGGATTGTCCGCCGAAATGCGAGTACGACGGACAGAATTTCGAAAAAAACGAAATTCTTAGTACGCCGGACTGCACGCTGAAAAAGTCCGCTGAAGCCCACACACGAGCGGACTGTCCGCTGAAATGTGTTTTGGCGGACTAAGTAGGCCATACAGTCCGCTCGTGTGTACGCGGCATTAGTTGCAGCATTTTGCACTGAGATATCAGGACACAGCACAGGACTAAAACTTCAAGGGACAAGGGAATTTAAACCAGGATAGTTGGCAAGTATGAGGCAGCTGCTTTGGGCCCCCCAACAATGCAGGGCCCAGGGCAGCTGCCCCTTTTGCCCTGCCTTAAAGACGGCCCTGAGGACCACCCTCTTGACTCTTAAAGTGAACCCTTGGCTGGGAAAGGAATTACAAGCTTTTGTAGATCTCCCTAAAAAGAGATCTCTGAATCTGGTAAGCAACAGTGTGATTAGAGGTGGAGGACTTTTCCTTTGGAACTCATCACTGTTTCTCGGGTGTTTCTTGTGTGATGACACGATTAACAGATCACTAAGGGTCCTTTCACACGGGGCGGATCAGTTCTGATCCGCCCCGTGGATGTCCGTTTGCTCAGCGGGGATCACTCCGCCGATCCCCGCTGAGCAGGGAGATGACAGGTCTGTCTCCGCACACTGTGCAGGGACGGACCTGTCACAGCGCCGCTCTCCCCTATGGGAGATCGGATGACGACGGACCGCAGTGCCCGTCGTCATCCGATCCGATCCGCAGACGGATGGAAAAATAGCTTTTTCCTCCGTCACACTTTTTCGGATCGGAGCGGGTCGGATGTCAGCGGACATGTCACCGCTGACATCCGACGCTCCATAGAGCTCTATGGAGCACCCGTTCAGGTCCGCCTGAAAAACTGACAGGCGGGCCTGAACGGGACGTTAGTGTGAAAGGGGCCTAAGGATTTAATTCATTTGGTTAACTTTCACTTTTTACTGGTTTTTCCAGGACTTTATTATTTATTGCTTTAATTATTAATTAATTTCATTGTTGAATTATGTTATTTCACTGTATGTTATGATTTATTATTTAATTGTCTCACTAGATTCATTGGTATTCTGAGATAATTTATGTAAAGTTTTTTCAGTGCAGCTAATACGTTTTGGAATTGTTTGGTGTGGGTATCTAACATTATTTAGTTGCAGCAGTTAATTATTATTTGCTTATTTTTTCAGGACAGCGCAGTATTACACATTTTTTATATATTAGAAGTGTTCTGCTTTTATGTGTGGTTAGTTTGTGGTGTGATATCTGGTGGTTTTTGGCAATTCCTGGGTTGGTTTTTGCTCTATTTTGTTGCATGCAGACCAAACTCCCCTTTTAATATAATGTGGATGCCCTACACTATCATAACTCTGATGCTTGGCCTTGTCCAGCTTTATTATACAAGATTATTTTGAATTGAATGATCTTGCAGAAGATGAAGAGGCCATTGAAGAAGAGGCCATTAGGTGCATGCAATTGTCTTCTAGAGATTTTCTAAATGGCACTTTCACAGCCTACATGAGTTGTGCAGTTCCCTCCAGAAGTGTTATGATTATGCCTGCATTAAAGTGTAACCCTCTTTTGGGGGGTTATGAGATATTGGGATTTTGCACTAAACCTGTAGGTAAATAAGAGAACCTTTGTCAAGTGGAAGAGTGGGTTTGATAATAAAGTTGGCAGTGCCTCCAACCAGGACAGGGTGAACAGAGGAGAATCCTTTATCATTGAAATTAATCAGTAATTGAATCAAAGTAATTAGGAGCAGAGGAACTATTGCAAGCAGCAAATAACAATAGCCATAAGTATACTGATGCACACTAGTATGAAAATAATACATGCTTTATATGAGAAAAAAGTCACCCTATTCCTTTTGTAATAAATTGTATTGTAACTGTACTGTCTGCCTGTATTTTGTAAAACTGTTGACGCTATATAAATCCTGTTTTATTATATTAATAATAATAATAATAATGACAGTACATACATCCAATGTCCAAATAGGTAATATCAGCAAAGGGCCAACAAGAGTCCTGGTGGAATTGTCTACATATACCCGGGTATATATAGTTATTAAAAGTTATTAACCCCCAGATGAATGTTGAAGCAAAGTTCAGTTGCAGGGGCTCCTAAGGATGATTGCAATGGCGTGTCCGTCTTTGTGCCAGAGATGTGAGAACAAGATCAGCAGTGATGGGAGGAGATCCAACCATTGTCCAATCAGCCTGGAATGCAGCTTCTCACCAGCAGAAACAGTGATGTGACAGTGGAACTCAGAGTCTCCTATCTACTCTGCCTCTTAGGCAGGATTCAAGTCCTGGGGAAAAAAGTGTGCATATATATTTCACAGAAAATACAGTGCAACATTTATTGTAAAGTGCCAGTTTAAATTAAAACAAAAAAGTGTGGCGCTTAGGTGGCAACAAACCACATGAACCAGTAAGGCACTAATTCAAGCAAAGAAAATTACATACACTTCAAAAAAAGAAAATATGTGTAAATATATGTCTGACATCGCTACTTTCTGATTATGTTATTACGATTGAACCAAATGTAAGTGTAATTTTATTATTATTTTTTAATAAATTGGATGTTAAAACAGTATTTTTCTTTGATACCTGAGCCCCCTATTTTCATGGGATGAGTACTATAGGAGGATCGCTACGGAGGATTTCATGACCTGAAGGCTTGCGGGAGATTACACACTAGATGTATGATTATCTGGTTTGCTAACCTACAGGCCCATATGACTCGAGAGGCGTAAGCCTTCCTCTGAGTCCACGTCATTTGGTAAGCCTCCTCTGCCCTTCTTTATCACGGTGGTGGTGGTATTATTCTACACATCAGAAGTTGAATTTCACCTTTTTTACGTCACCTCAAGTTTGGAATTGTGATTGATATTACACATTTCAAGGACTGTTAGACGTTCACTTGATGGACTGTATATGTTAAATTAATTTTATTTACTTTAACCTTTTGTGTGCATGAGGTTCATGCACTCTTCCACCTGGGAGTAAGATCTCTTGATATATAACAGAATTTACACATATTTTCTTTTTTTGAAGTGATGGAATTTTCTTTGCTTGAATTAGTGCCTTACTGGTTCATGTGGTTTGTTGCCACCTAAGCGCCACACTTTTTTGTTTTAATTTTTGCATGTCACTGTGTAGTCTTCAGTGGTGTTGGCAGATGGGTAGAGCACATCTTTTCACAGCGCAGTATTTTTTTTACACCTTTAAAGTGCCAGTTTACAAGAACAAAATAAGTTAACTTGTCAAACTAACAGAATAATCACCATAAGAACGGAGGGGGACAGCAGAACGGAGGGGGACATGGAGGAAAACTGGAGGGGGGCAGCAGCAGAACGGAGGGGGAGTGGGGGACACAGCAGCAGAACAGAGGAGGATTGGGGGACACAGCAGCAGAATGCAGGGGAAGTGGGGGACACAGCAGTAGAATGGAGAGGGAGTGGGGGACACAGCAGTAGAACGGAGGGGGAGTGGGGGACACAGCAGCAGAATGGAGGAGGAGTGGGGGACACAGCAGTAGAACGGAGGGGGAGTGGGGAAAACAGCAGCAGAATGGAGGAGGATTGGGGGACACAGCAGCAGAACAGAGGTAGGGTGGGGGACACAGCAGCAGAACGGAGGAGGATTGGGGGACACAGCAGCAGAATGGAGGGGGAGTGGGTGACAGCAGCAGAACAGAGGGGGAGTGGTGGACACAGCAGCAGAATGGAGGGGGAACATGCTCATTGTAACTAACAAACCTGGAAGTTTGTCAATGACTCTGGCGGGCGGCGGACCTCTTGGGCGGGAGAACTCGGAGGCTCAGCTCAGGAGAGGAGAAGTTGAACTGCAGAAGTCTGGCAGCTCAGAGTTGGGCTGCATTGCTGGCAAGGTGCTACAGCGGCTGCGGGAGTAGTCGGTGGCGAAAAGTCACATGTTGGGGTTTGCTGTCTCAGTTGCTATTGGAGATTCTATTTACTTCCAGTCAGAAAAGGAAATGATCACTTATCTATCCAATGGCCACACAAGCATAAAAAATTCAGTAGAGCAATAAATGATTGGAAAGATGAAAATGTTTTTTTTTATTACTATCCATGCCTTCATGTCCCAGTGACACTGAAAAAAAAGTAGAGTGAGTGTGGGGAAAGGGGTGGGACAAGTAACAGCATTCTCGCCCAGGCAATAATTAAGGAAATCGGTGCCGGTACCTGTGAAAAAGGATATTCACTACCCGTATAAACAAGAAAATAAACCCTCAAAAGTGATAAGGGTGAGGGTGAGGTGGAGGATAAGCGTCACTTTCACTATTGAGTGAAGGTCTACTTTAACCACTTGCTTACTGGGCGCTTAAACTCCTTTCCTGCCCAGGCCAATTTTCAGCTTTCAGCACTGTCACACCTTGAATGACAATTGAGTGGTCATGCAACATTGCACCCAAATGGAATTTGTATTCTTTTCTTTTACAAAAATAGAGCTTTCTATTGGTGGTATTTAATCAGTGCTGAGTTTTGAAAAAAAAAAAACTGTTTCATAATTTGTTATAAAATTTTGTAAACAGGTAATTTTTCTCCTTCATTGATGTGCGCTGATAAGGCTGCACTGAGGGGGAATGATAGGCTGCACCAAATGGCACGAATGGGCTGCACTGATAGGCACTGATAAGGCAGTACTGATGGGCACTAATAGGTGGCACTGATGAGGTGGCACTGATGGGCACTGAGAGGTGGCACTGATGGGCGGCACTGAAGGGCACTGATAAGTGGAACTAAGAGGCACAGATAGATGACATTGATAGATGGCACTGATAAGGAGACACTAATAAGCACTGATTAGCAGCACCGATAGGTGGCACTGGTGGGCATTGATAGGTGGCACTGGTGGGCACTGATATGCACTGGTAGGTGGCACTGGCGGGCACTGCTTACATATGACATACATGGATGCAATTTAGGTCTGCGCTGTAGCCGTCTTTGTGCTATAGGGCTTGCTTGAGGAGGTTAAAGTATATCTAAGGAAAAATTTAAAGGGAAGACACTGCGCTATGGCTAAAATAAAAGTCAGCAGCTGACACTCAAACAAACAAAGTTCAGTGAAAGTGGGGTAACAAATAGTGTAGCACTAGATAAGTGAAATAAGAAAATTAGATATGAGGAAGTGTCAGTAATGAAACTAGTACTATAACACATACAAATGACAAAATATAAAAATACGTGAATGAAAATACAAATATTAGTTCGCTCAACACACAACATATGTATAAGAGCGCACAAATACTGGTAAGTATCGGTGACTGAAATGTGAGTCCCAGTGAAATAGTCCACATGTGTTGAATAGTAGACAAATATCAATGTTGGTCTTCCCAACAGGGAAATCCGATAATCCACAAATCAGATGAACTGGAAATGACGGCTTGTCTGAAGTAACTTCAAAAGGAATAATTAAATACTCTTACCATAGAAAATGGACTCATCTGTCATATGACGGTTGAGTCAACTGCGCTTGTGGTCCAAAGTGATGCCAATTGGGTATTGTGAGTTGATAGTAGTCCAAGTAAGTCGCTCAGCTGTCTCCGGATTACATGGACTTCCAGTATTGGAGGCTGTAACATGCGTCTCCCGGGACGGCAAGGTCCAATTATTCGCATTGGGGTGCCACCCCAAATGCAGTGGATGGTCAGCAAATAAAGAAAAAAGAGGAAAAAAAGGCTCCAAATGGTGCAGGTCAGACAGTAACCATTGGGTTTATTTTAGAAAAGGTCATAAAAACCGTAACATAATTACGACATGTGATCACAAAAATAAATTAAAACATAAAAAAGCAATGTGGGGTGCCAAATGCAAGCCCGACGCGTTTCAACAACAAAGGTCTTCAACAGGGGCATATTGTAACCCTCCACATTGCTATTAAATTTATAAACTACCCCATATCTTTTCCGCCTATTAAGGGGCGGAGTCAGAAATTAGAATCAAGATGTGTGCAAGATGACCGTCCAATAGGAGCATATCATGGGCGGTCCACTCTGCACATAGTAACCAATGGGTATCAGGCCATCGATCGCACTTACACTATATAAACACAAATAAGATCAATACACTATAAAAGTATGAATAAACACCAAAATCTCTAATGGTGCAGTTAAAGCACTCACGACTAAGACTAAAATTCCACGTCCCACCCTCATTCTGTATCTCAAGTGATGTATTTACCAATGTAATCATGCATCATCCATCGGAACATATGGGGACATGGAGAGTTATGAGGATGTGTATGGTCAATGCGTCAGCCAGTGCACATCAAGCAGGCCAGGTGCTGGAAATATACGGTCATCCAAACCCCTCTCACACAGGGGTTGGACGCTCACTTTATACAGATAGCCTTCACTCAATCAGCGATAATCTTACCTGATTAGGTAGATATCGCTGTGTGGATCATATGGCCTCCGTGACCTGTGTATTTCTGTTGCCATGACACTAGTCGGGAAGCTGAGCAAGCACTTCCTCGTTCCGGGTCACGTGACTCCCAACGTCAGCGCTCTGTGTAATGCAGGACGCTGAGTAGACACCTCCCTATTCCAAACCACATAACCTCCGCCGTCAGCGTTCTGTGTAATGAACACAGGCGCTCAACAGACCTCCTCACTGATAGTGGGCGTGGCCGCAGCCTGTGTCCCCATATACAACATTTGGACGAACAGAGCTGCATTGCACGTCATGTGGGGAAAGCAACTAATAAATAAAAATAGAAATTATGCGGGTTGTGACCTGCAATTTAATCTATCTTGTCTACAATATACAGTGCTGTGGCACCGAGAGGGAATTTAAAATGACCTCTATATTTAAAATATTATATAACTGAGCATAAAAAATTAATGATAAATAAAACCAAAGCAAAAAAATGGAAGTATAATAAATGACACCCCATATAGAAATGGGTAGTTTATAAATTTAATAGCAATGTGGAGGGTTACAATATGCCCCTGTTGAAGACCTTTGTTGTCGAAACATGTCGGGCTTGCATTTGGCACCCCACATTGCTTTTTTTATGTTTTAATTTAATTTTGTGATCACATGTCGTAATTATGTTACGGTTTTTATGACCTTTTCTAAAATAAACCCAATGGTTACTGTCTGACCTGCACCATTTGGAGCCTTTTTTTCCTCTTTTTTCTTTATTTGCTGACCATCCACTGCATTTGGGGTGGCACCCCAATGCGAATAATTGGACCTTGCCGTCCCGAGAGACGCATGTTACAGCCTCCAATACTGGAAGTCCATGTAATCCGGAGATAGCTGAGCGACTTACTTGGACTACTATCAACTCACAATACCCAATTGGCATCACTTTGGACCACAAGCGCAGTTGACTCAACCGTCATATGACAGATGAGTCCATTTTCTCTGGTAAGAGTATTTAATTATTCCTTTTGAAGTTACTTCAGACAAGCCGTCATTTCCAGTTCATCTGATTTGTGGATTATCTGATTTCCCTGTTAGGAAGACCAACATTGATATTTGTCTACTATTCAACACATGTGGACTCACATTTCAGTCACCGATACTTACCAGTATTTGTGCGCTCTTATACATATGTTGTGTGTTGAGCGAACTAATATTTGTATTTTCATTCACGTATTTTTATATTTTGTCATTTGTATGTGGTATAGTACTAGTTTCATTACTGACACTTCCTCATATCTAATTAAAGTATATCTAAACCCAAGAAGAAGTGTTTAATTTACTTGCAGCTAGCCAGCCCAGATTAATGACTGCATTTGTTTACTGTACTGTATCTATGGAGGAGCAGTGTTGTCATCATAGGTAAGGAACTGGATTAAGACTAGAGAACACTTATGCCTCGTACATCCATGGGAATTCTTCCGACGGATGTTGGCTCAAACTTGCCTTGTATAAACACGGTCACACAATGTTGTTGGAAATTTTGAACGTCAAGAACTTGGTGACGTTCGACAAGCCAAGAAAATTTAATTTCAATAGCGAGAGCGGCTATTCTGCTTGAGTCCAAGCATGTGTGGAACTTTGTGCGTTGGAATTGTGTACACACAACCTGAATTTCCGACAACTGATTTTTTTGTCGGAAAATTTGAGATCCAGTTCTCAAATTTTGTCTGTCGGAAATTCCGATGGAAAATGTCTGATGGAGCCTACACACGGTCGGAATTTCCGACAAAAAGCTCCCATCAAACATCTTCCGTCGGAAAATCTGGCCGTGTATACGCGGCATTAGACCTCTCTTCATTTTCATAACAATGTATTGAAGCCCACAGAGAGGACTAGGCAGGGTTGATATCACTGCTTGAAACAATACTTGCAGAGTGGACAGGAACTTACAAGTCATATTTATCAATACTTGCATAATTTAGAGATGTTTCACATACAGTAAGTTTATGATCCTAAAATTAGAACTGCCTTATCGCTGCCACTGAAAAATTTGTCATACTAGTTGTGGAAACAACTACACTTGAGATAACATATTGATTTAGAAGAAATAGAGGCTTTCAAATGTTAAAGTGGCTGTAAACCCTTACATATGCTCAGTGAAGTGACTGGCCACAGGTGATACACAGAGATTAAACAAATTCTGTACCTGTTTATCTGCACCCTTTTCTTCTTTACAGCTGTTTAAAGTCCACGATTTATAAATATTGTCTAAGCTGTCAGAAAACAGGGGGCAGGGAACTGAAATTACACTCTGCAGAGCTCAATAGGAAGAGTTCAGAGAGCTGATTGGAGGGAAGGGACAAGCCCCCTCCACATAGCACACAGCAACAGAGCTAAGACTGTCAATCATCTGGAGGTCCCTCCCCTGTCACCTTTTTTCTCTTGGTGTCAGGAAAACTTGTCAGAAGCGACCCTTGCTGATGGCAGAGAAACCAAGAAGCATACAGAAATGACGCTCTCATGTTCTTGAGACAAGTACAAACTTTAAAGGGATATGCTTTGCTAATAATTCATGTTTGAAGTTTATAACCAGTTGAACATTTTACTGTAATGTGGAATTTATTGTGAGTTAAAATAAACACTTGTAAAAAAAAGCAAAAAACTTGTGTGGGTTTGTGTTAATTTCCTTAGTTACATCATATCCAGTTTTTTTGGTTACAGAATGGCTAATGAAATCTGTACACGTTCATCCACCATTACATATTAGACATTTGGCGTGGTTGTAACTTTCTGTAATGTAGAACATGAAAATGTTCTGATTTTAATGTGTGTTAAAATACAACCCTTCATGGTTTGTTAATGGTTGTTGCTGTTCAGATATGCAACTAGTAATGGTTTTCATTTAAATACTGTATATTGGCTATGTTGTACACCTCTGACATTGTGCAGTTCTTCAGGCTGATGCCTTGAAAAAGTATTCACACCCCTTGACATTTTCCACATTTTGTCATGTTACAACCAAAAATGTAAATGTATTTTATTGGGATTTTATGTGCTAGACCAACACAAAGTGGTACATAATTGTGAATTGGAAGGAAAATGATAAATGGTTTTCATTTTTTTTTTACAAATAAATATGTGAAAAGTGTGGCGTGCATTTGTATACATTTTTTGGGGGATTGTCTCTACCAGCTTTGACTAATTAGTGAGTGAAATTTTTGGCCATTCTTCTTTTGCAAAATAGCTCAAGATCTCTCAGATTGGATGGAGAGCGCTTGTGAACAGCAATTTTTAAGTCTTGCCACAGATTCTCAATTAGGTCCGGACTTTGACTGGGCCATTATAACACATGAATATGCTGTGATCTAATAACAAACACAAAAATGATACCAGTCAGTGCAAGTCCCACAAACACTTCTTAATTGAAAACCAGTCTGTATTGACAGTTCTCTTGGTCTATGTGTTGCAGCCCCCTTATATATCCAATGGTTGGTGGACTGGAATCTGTAGCAAACATAAAGAAGGGAGAGCACACAGCTGCCCTAGTATAACGTTTAATAAAAAACATATGGAAAATCAAAAAGTTGCACTCACAAACGGAGACTTGATTCTTGCAGTTACACTGGTATGTATGCTCCAAGTTCCAAAGGATAAGCTCAAAGACTTTAGGAGTGGGGATGAATAGTATTAGAATCTGGCTTCAGCGTCCGGCTACAGCATCTTGCCAAACAGTTCAAAGAGTCGCACATGTGCCGGACCAGCCGGTGCTGTGTGATGTCAATCCTGGCCACGATGGGAAGTGGTAACGAGTAAATCTTCTCCCGGAAGGTTGCTATGACAACATAATATGTCTTGGCAGATTTGCAGTTGTGCCATATTCTTTCCATTTTTGGGTGATGGATTGAACAGTGCTCCGTGAGATGTTCAAAGCTTGGGATATTTTAGCGGTAACCCTGAGCCACACTCGGGATCGCATCGCTGGATCCTGGAAGAGGTTGCTTACCTTGTCCCAGGATCTCGTGGTGTATTCCCGCTGTGTACGGCGGACGGATCCTCCGCATCTTCCATCCAATGCACTGTGTGCCCTGGCTTCCGTTACCTGCGAGCGTCGCGACGTAGGGAGGTGGAACCAGCGGCAAATTCTAAATGTATAAAACACAAACACACTGATACATTGTAATCCTATTGGATTACATTACTAATTAAAAATAAAATTGACCTTAGTTTGCCCCCAGTACTTTATCCAGTGCCTTTGCCTGCAGTTTTACTGTACTTTGTGTCTGGAAACTGCAGAGCGACCATGGCATCAAAAAAGTGCAACTCTACGTCAAAAGCGGCATATGACCTGTTGGAAAACAGCAACAGCGATACAGAATCACTTGCAGAATTGAGTGATAGCGGTTCGTGGGGAAGTTTGTCATCAGGCACAGAAAGCGATTTCAGCGATGATCCTGCGACTGTGCCCAGTGATGTGCGGACTTCGTGCTCAATTGACTGTGGTACGGAGCACGTAGCACCCCAAGGATTCCCATTTACTGGAACACCTGGTATCAAAGTGGATGTGGAAGATGACAACCCATTGGCATACCTCCAACTCTGTTTGACTAATGAGGTTATAGAAGAAATTGTTACAGAGACAAATCGGTACCAGGAACAACAAGCTGCTACACATCAGAGGTTTGCAAGGAGCAGAAAGTGGGAACCAGTAACCAAGGAGGACATCTGGAAGTTTCTGGGCCTCATAATTCTTCAGGGAGTAGTGGGGAAACCCCTGCACAAGTGGTACTGGACAACCAACAAATTACTAGCCACTCCTTTTTTTGGCACCGTCATGTCAGAGTACACATTTTCTCTTATTATGCAATATTTGCACTTTGAAAATAATGAAGAATTTGACACGACTTCTCATTCAGCACCAAAACTCAAAAAGATTTGGGGGTATATCAAATTATTCAGAAAACTTTCCAGCAGCCTTATGTACCTGATAGAGACATCAGTATTGACGAAAGTCTGATGGCCTACAAAGGAAGATTCAGCTGGATACAGTATATTGCGTCTAAGAGAGCATGTTTTGCCATAAAATCATTCATGCTCTGTGAATCCAGCACTGGTTACATATGGAATTTGATCCTTTACACCAGGAAAGGAAACAAGTTTAACGAAAGATTCAGTAATTATGGAATGGCAACAGCTTCCGTTCCTACTTTGATTGAACCATTTCTGAATCAGGGCTACTGTGTAACCAAAGATAATTTTTACAGTTCTCCAGAACTCTATGCCCTTGTACACATGGTCGGAGAATCTGTCGGAATGAGTCTTATCGGACCGTGTCGTCAGATAATCCGACTGTGTGTGGTATGCATCGGACTGATTCCGTCCGAATCTCCGTCCGACCCAATTTTCCAACATGTTGGAAATATTTCCCGACCAACTGGGCCGGACAGACCTAATCCGATCATGTGTAGAGCATTTTCATCGTACCAAGTGCCACGCATGCTCAGATCAAATTCCTACATCAAAGCTATTGGCTACTAGCCTGAATGTAGTCCCATCGTAACGAAATTACGTCATCACGTTCTGAAAGATCGGATTTTTCGCCAACTTGGCCTGACCGTGTGTATGCAACAGTTTCGAACACAATCCGTCGGACTAAATCCGACGGGCAAAATCCGACGGATTTGGTTGGCAAAATCTCCGACCGTGTGTACGTGGGCTATGAGTTCCTTCTACAGCTTAAGACGGGTGCATATGGGCCCATTAGAGCTAACCGGCGTGACATGCCACCAACCTTTGGCAATAAAAAGCTCAAGGCAGGAGAAATAGTTGCCTGGCAGAAAGGCAACATGATGGAACTGAGATGGTGAGACAAAAAAGATGTGTGCCTAATGAGTACTATTCACACCTCTACTGTCATGGTACACACAAAAGGTGGAAAAGACGTAATGAAACCACAAGTCGTGATGGACTACAACCACACTATGGGAGGTGTTGCCCGAGCTGACCAGGTCAGGACTTTTTACCCAGCCATGAGAAAGCAACAAAAACAAAAATTACAAAAAAATCTTCAGGCACCTTCTGGAGCAGTGCCTGTGGAAGGCTTTCATTCTTCTAAAAAAAAAAAAAGAGTGACAAGCCTGTTGTTAATGCGGACTTTGTTTGGAAACTTGCCGAACTTATATTTCTCAAGCACCAAACACCAATGACTGTAAATAGATCTGGACGTCGTGCTGCTGGTGTTGTGAACCCAGAACGCCTGACTGGTCGGCACTTTATGGACCACATTCCACCAACGGAAAAGGCAGCACCCACAAGGATGTGTGTGGTTTGCTTCTCTAAGCGTGACGACACTGGAAGGAAAATCAGAAAAGAAACCAGGTTCTACTGTCCCGACTGACGTCGGGCTTTGTGCTGTACCATGTTTTAAAATTTTCCATACCCAGGACGTTTACTGAAGCAATATGACTACTAATAGTGCACCCTTGTTTTGCAAAAAAAAATGTCAGTGTTTTTGATGATATTATTTACTAAAATTTATTGACTAAAAAGTATTATTATTATATTTTGGAAGAATGAACAATTGTGTATCTATCACAGGGTGGTGTCTGTGGATACACTGATAGAAAAAATGCCGCGTCCTAATTATCACTTTGTGAATATAAATATTGACAGGGAGAAGGGGAAATGAGGGGAAAAAAAAAATAAAAAAGAGAAATGAAAGAACCTTCACACAAAAAGACCTCAAAAAAATGTGGGTTCAGTTGGACTTTTTAGGCATAAAGAAAGTTGTAAACACAACCAGTATGAAAAATAATTATTTCTATTTATTTAAAATAAAAAAGACAATTTAAAAAGAACAGGAAAAAGTTCAATTTCCCTTTTACACAAAAAAAAAGGGAAAAAGTTTCCTCCTTAAAATTGCACAATTAAGACCTAATTGACATCCTATCAAGCATAATAACAACCTTTTCAAATTTCCAAAAAGGAAAAGAAAAAAACAAAGTATATATCTATACAAATGAGGGATCAAGGATATCAATCATACAGTCAACGGTTACATATATTTTTGGTGCTCTACATGTTTCGTGTCTACAATGACACTTCTTCAGGAGCTGATAATAATGTTCTGAATTCTAAGGAGAGAATATAAATGAGTAAAAGGAAAACAGATATATGTATAAAATACTAGAAAGAAAAAACATACATCTATAAACATTCGTAAAAATAACATACATATATCCAACAAATTTCGTTAGGTCACCCATCAAAATACTAAGGTGTAAAAAAAAAAAAAAAATAAAAAAAAAAAAAAAAAAGGGGGGGGGGGGGAAAAGAGGGGGATTTTTCCTGAGACCACAATGTGGGGGCGGGTATAACATTCCTATTTAATGCCATATAGTATCAGCCACTCGATACTTACATTCCTTCGTAAAAGGGTGTCCTAAATAGGGAGATCACCGTTTCCAAAGGAGGAAATTGGTACGATTGATTACACAAAACTTTTCTCCACAGAGGGAAACAAGAAAAAGAAGAGAGAAGAGGGGGAGAGGAAGAAAAAAGGAAAACAATTGTTGAGCAAGTATATAAACAAAAGTTAAATAAAAAAATATATATTTTTTGAACTTAGTGAAATCGCTATAAAGGTGATTAGAAAAAGAACGAAAAAGAAAAGAAAGAAAGAAAAATAAAAAAGGAACCATAAAAAAGTGGGGATTTTTAGAATATATAGATAAGATATTATCTATATATTCTAAAAATCCCCACTTTTTTATGGTTCCTTTTTTATTTTTTTTATTTTATCTCCTAATTATACAGCTCAGGAGATACCAAAGAGTATCCATCACGGATTTATCTGTGTTCAATTACGCCTCAAGAATTTTTACTAAACACACTGAAGATCTAATCTTTATGAGGTGAATACACCTTTATAGCGATTTCACTAAGTTCAAAAAATATATATTTTTTTATTTAACTTTTGTTTATATACTTGCTCAACAATTGTTTTCCTTTTTTCTTCCTCTCCCCCTCTTCTCTCTTCTTTTTCTTGTTTCCCTCTGTGGAGAAAAGTTTTGTGTAATCAATCGTACCAATTTCCTCCTTTGGAAACGGTGATCTCCCTATTTAGGACACCCTTTTACGAAGGAATGTAAGTATCGAGTGGCTGATACTATATGGCATTAAATAGGAATGTTATACCCGCCCCCACATTGTGGTCTCAGGAAAAATCCCCCTCTTTTCCCCCCCCCCCCTTTTTTTTTTTTTTTTTTTTTTTTTTTACACCTTAGTATTTTGATGGGTGACCTAACGAAATTTGTTGGATATATGTATGTTATTTTTACGAATGTTTATAGATGTATGTTTTTTCTTTCTAGTATTTTATACATATATCTGTTTTCCTTTTACTCATTTATATTCTCTCCTTAGAATTCAGAACATTATTATCAGCTCCTGAAGAAGTGTCATTGTAGACACGAAACATGTAGAGCACCAAAAATATATGTAACCGTTGACTGTATGATTGATATCCTTGATCCCTCATTTGTATAGATATATACTTTGTTTTTTTCTTTTCCTTTTTGGAAATTTGAAAAGGTTGTTATTATGCTTGATAGGATGTCAATTAGGTCTTAATTGTGCAATTTTAAGGAGGAAACTTTTTCCCTTTTTTTTTGTGTAAAAGGGAAATTGAACTTTTTCCTGTTCTTTTTAAATTGTCTTTTTTATTTTAAATAAATAGAAATAATTATTTTTCATACTGGTTGTGTTTACAACTTTCTTTATGCCTAAAAAGTCCAACTGAACCCACATTTTTTTGAGGTCTTTTTGTGTGAAGGTTCTTTCATTTCTCTTTTTTATTTTTTTTCCCCTCATTTCCCCTTCTCCCTGTCAATATTTATATTCACAAAATTATTATTATATTATTATTTGTTATTATTTATTATATTATAATTTATGATTTTGTGTTTCAAACTTTATCATACCTGAGATGTCTACTAGACTCTGGATTGGACAGATCTCAGTGAGTTATTCCTAAGAATTACAGGCCTACAATGTAAAATGCCAAATTTCCATGGAAAATAATGGTACCGCTTTCAGCATCTAAAATCTGAAATAATCATACCGCCAGGGAGGCTAAACTTCTCCATAACTTTATTCCTGACCTGCCTGGTGTGCTCCTTGGCCTTTCATGATGCTGTTCGTTCACTAAGGTTCTCTAACAAACCTCTGAGGGCTTCACGGAACAGTTGTATTTATACTGAGATTAAATTGCACACAGATGGACTCTATTTACTAATTAGGTGACTGCTGAAGGCAGTTCCGCTAGATTTTATTTAGATGTATCAGAGTAAAGGGGGGTGAATACAAATGCAGGCCACACTTTTCAGATATTTATTTGTAAAAAATGTTGAGAACCATTTATCATTTCCCTTTTAACTTTACAATTATGTGCTACTTTGTGTTGGTCTATCATAAAATCCCAATAAGATACATTTGCGTTTTCGGTTGTAACATGACAAAATGTGGAAAATTTCAAGGGGTGTGAATACTTTTTCAAGGCCCTGTATTTGAACACATTTCCTTTCACGTCTTCTTGGCAGCAAATCTATACCAGCACCTCTCATACATACAAGACGTCATTAAAAAGATCTTCTTTGAATGTTAAGGGCCTAAACAGCCCCTATAAAAGATCCATATTATGGTGAGAAGCATTATCACAGAAATGTGATATATTCTGTGCCCATCTTAATATCAATAACCCAACCTGGGTTTCCCACCATTAAGCCCCTCATTGTGTATTTGCAAACTGGGATAAGAAAACCAAAGGGGCGGTGATCACGATCAAAGACACAGTGGGGTTGATTTACTATAACTGGACATTTCAAAATATGGTGCAGCTGTGCATGGTAGCCAATCAGCTTCTAACTTCAGCTTGTTCAGTTAAGCTTTAAAAAAAAAAACCTGGAAGCCAATTGGTTTCTATGTAGAGCTTTTCAGAATTTGCACTTCTTTAGTGTAGTAATTGTTGAATGCAATCCTAATAGTAGATGTATTATACCAGGAGCGATGCTTAACCACCAACACCAACTAAAGTAGTGATGGCCTACTCCCCAATTCAAACTCAAATTTCACCTCTTTATCCTTTAGAATACAGTTTGGCCAGCTCATTGTATGTGGAGATTTTAATGAAGTGTCAGTATCATTTTTGGACTCCACTAGTCCCAATAGGAGACGCTCCAATGACCTATGCATCATTATAAATAAGGAGGGTTTATATGAGGCCTGGAGGAGTTTATAAAGGTCAGAAAGGGAACACACTTTCTATTCTGCTCTTTATTTTTACCAATATGTTTCTGGTAGGTATAGTAAGCCTACCCTATTACAAACCTTTGATACCACAGTCAGAACAATGCTTTGGTTTGACCATGTCTCTATGTCGCTGGCATGCCAACTGGATAAAAGAAGACTTTCTGCTAGACCGTGGATGCTGCACAACCCCACCCACAAGAAACATATCAAGAATTAACTTTTTTTACACACTGCTAGTTCGGTAAACAACATAATCTCCCTCTGGGCCGGCCGTGCAAAAGGCCTATATGGGAGGAGTGTTTATACAACTTGTGGCTCAAGAAAAGCATAGGAAGATGCAAGAGATCACTGACCTAACCAAGGCATCATTCTCACGAGGCGGATCCGCTGCCTCGGAGTCCGCCTCTGTCCACCGGCTCAGCAGGAGATCTCTCCATTGATCTTTGCTGAGCCGGCAGATGACAGGTCCCTCTCTGATCACTGAGCAAGGAGGTACCTGTCGAGCGGCGCTGGTTTCTATGGAGAGATTGGACGAAAATGAACAGCATGTCCGTTTTTCATCACATCTCACCTGATTCGATCTGCCAGGGATGGATGCGAACGTAGGGGCATCCACCTGCTTCTAGCGGATCGGACCGGGTCGGATGTCAGCGGACATGTCACTGCTAACATCCGTCGCTCCATAAACTAGGATGGAGCACAGGTCCGCCATCAAAACTGACAGGCGGACCTGAACGGTCCAACGGTGTGAACGGGGCCTAAGTCCATAAATGCAGTGAAAAACCAAACTAAACAATACTTCCCAGTAAGGAATAAACAACTGAAGGAACTTCATCATGAACTCTCCCAGTGCTTTATCTCACAATATGTTCTTCTCCTTAAAAACTCAAAATAAACTTTTATGTGTCTAGTAACAAAATAGGTTCCTACCAAATGAAATAAAATAAATATAGTATAAGTAAAAGCAGAGTAGCATATCTTCTAGGTGAGTGGGACAACAGACTCACTAAACCAGCACATATCAGCAATAGATTTTCAGAATATTATTCAGAACTTGAACAATAATCACTTCATTACAACCCCCCTCCTCGGGATCACATTGGCTCATTTCTCTCTTCGATTAGGCTTCCCAAGGAGCCTATACAACTTTCAGGAAATATCTTCCTAATTCTCTGCTGAAGAAATACAACAAGCTATTAACAAATCACCTATGTACAAAGCTCCTTGCTCAGATGACTTCTGCAATGAATAATATAAAGCTTTTGGATGGATTTTAACCCCTCACCTTCGGCAGTTATATGTGCAGCAAATTCGGCTACATTCCCGAAAGAGGCCTTTGAAGCCCTAATATTTAATCTACCAAAACTTGACAAATCCACCACCTGGCCAACTACTGACCTATCTCGCTTCTAAACACTGATATTAAAATGTATGCTAAAATTATTGATTCCAGACTTGAAAATATTATCCCACAATCAATAAATCCTGATCAAGTGGGTTTTGTTAAAGGTCGCCAGACATCAGATGGCACCAGTCGCATTATAATTTTCCTTCAATGGGCAGAATTTCGTTGAATGTCTTTTCTGCTCCTCTGATTTAAAATATAGAAGGCTTTACACTGAGTACAATGGCAATATCTCCAAGACGTGCTACATACCTTTGGCCTAACGAGCCAGTATGGCTTTATACTCTTGACGGTCCTTAATTCAGGCTTTCTTTCGACTCTCTTTGATATCACAAATATTACCAGTCAGGGATGCCCACTTTCCCTTTTAGCTTTGCGCTTGTTATTGAGCCTCTTACACAAGCCATCAGAGCCCATTCTAATATATCAGGTACTAAGATAGGGACAGTAGAACATAAAATAGGATTGTATGCAGAAGATGTCATTCTATTCTTGACCAATCCTATAGTGTCGTTACCAACAGTCACTAAACTTCTACAAGAAATTCGTCACATTTAATTGTATAGAGTGAATATTACCAAATCCTATAAAGAATGTTTCCCATTGCACTCTGTTTTTCATGGGCTCCAAACTCAACTATTAAATTCATAGGTATTAAGGTATCTACCTTAAGTTTATCCTTATTCCAGATCAACTGTGAAGCCCTCCTACAGACTTAAAGTGGAACTTCAGTAATTTTTTCATCTTTCCATCTATTAAATCTTCTGCCCTTGTCGTTTTAACTTTGGCTAGTAAAACAATTTTTTCTGCCAGTAAATACCTTATACAGCCCACTTCCTGTTCCTTGTCTGGTAAAAAGCCTAGGCTTATGACATTCTGCACAGCTTTCGCTCTCACTCTCGTGAGAGTTTGCCAGGAAGGGAGGGGCGGTGAGTCATAAGAGGGCCAATGAGAGCTGCAGAGCTATAGGTGTTCCTTTGTGTGTCTGTGTAAATCCAGGAAGTGAACAAGCAGCATCTTCAGCTGTCCACAGTTTACATGGCTGCAGCCTTAGTGGAGGGAGATTTTTGCAGCATATTTGGCAAGTACAGAATCACAGAATATATAAAATAATATGCAAAGTGGTTGGATGGAAGCTTGGGAATGGCAAAGATGTTTTTATTACAAAATATGTGAGCAGATTGCAGTTCCTATTTAATGCAAAAAAAACTCATGATTTTGCCAGATTCCAAGTCTCCTGTGCAGGCAGATATGTATTTACAAAAATGACATTAATACCAACCATTTTATATTACTTACGGACTCTTCCTAGTCCTCTGACAGCCTCTTACCTACAAAAGCTGAAATCAAATCTAACTCACTATATTTGGTGCAAGAAAAGATCCTAGCTTAAAAATAACATCCTTTACAGATCCAAATTGACAACAGGAACAGGGCAGTGGCTAAGTGTGACCATCCATTAAGACGACCCTGTACACTCCCATCTCTCAATAACAGATTACTGGCTGTGGTAATTCACATTTACTCCTTGGAATCCCATTGACCAATTATGGTGGTATTACTGCAGGATTCTGTTATTTAGCACAGTGTGGCATGTACAGCCCATACAAATTCCATCACTGCTTAACTTAGATCTGGGTCTGGGGTTTTTGCCCTGTTCTCCAAACTGCTGATGAATTAATCATGGACTTGTTAGGGGACCGCTAGTGAGAACCCCAATACCTAGCACAGCAGATGTGCCAACCTGGGAGCATAAAGGACATATTTTACCAAGTGCCAAAGAGACGGTTAAGTGTTTAACTCTCTGTAGCAAGGTCTCCCTGGCATCCTTCAGTCTTATGAGAACCTCCAGGGCCAGAGATAGCTGACATCCTTCTGTATGTGGTGGGTTGTGTGGCATAGTGGGTGCAAGGTGAAAGTTTTTGGACGCCAGACACTTCTTGAATGCAAAAGAGAAGTTTATTTCTCTTACAAACTTTTATGGGGGGGAAAAGGGTTAGTGCCAGAACACCCTTGAGTAGTTGCATGTTCAATTAGCAGACTCTGAGACATCAATAGAAGGACAACCGTTCAGGTAAAAGCCCCAGCAAAGGACCACATCTGCAGGTGCAGGAATGTTGTCCCCTATGGCAACAGCCTTTAACAGTTCCTAACCCAAACGTAACAGTTCTTTCAGCTTCACTACAACTTCTCCTTGTTCTTCAGCCCATTGAGCTCCGGTCTCTCACTAGACCCACTGATTAACTGCAACTGAATCCTTTGAGCTCCACCAATCTTCACTGTGGTAACTTCCTCAAGCGTCACCCCTTGCCTCTCTGCTGGATCCCTAGCTTGCCAATCCCAATACTTCTCAAGCTTCAACCCTGCTGGCCTGCTTGGTGCCTGGCTTGACACACAAAGCTGCTCTGCAAGCATCACCTTCGCTGGCAGGATCCCTGACTTGATCACTCTCTGAAGTTTCCTGATTCTCCACTGTGCCCATTCAGTGAGAATACTATTTAGGTACTTGCTTCAATTACTCAATGTGGTACCTGGTAATAAGGTGGACAGTCCCTTTGTGGTGACAGCTTCCCCTCTACCTCTGACCACAACAGATTATTTGGCCGGCAGAACGTCACTTCTGGTTGGACTGCAAGTTGCAATCCCAATCCTGCGCTGCTCTCTCTTGCTTCTGGATAGGACCTCAGACAACCTAGCAGCCAGATGCCCCTGGGACAGGCCCAATCTCTGCCCTAGCAGCCGGGGGCAACATGGCACACATCCACCAAGACACCCGTCCGGGTGGCACAGAACATAGCTTACCTGACTCCACCCAAATATATAGGTGCTCCCAGCAGGCCAAGGGATTCAAGAAAACCCATGACCATAGGCTGAGATACCCTATATACCCATAGCCTGACCTTAAGTTGCCCTTCTCATATCTAGTACCACCAAGCACCCAGCCACCTAGTGGTAGAAGAGAAAAGTGCAACAAGGCCAAGCTTAGGAAGAAATCAATAGATCTCTATCAATTGACCAGGATAACTACTCCTGGCAAGTAAATGTGTGAGGAGCTCCCTGCCTAAACTCCAGGGTGCTACATATTTCCCCTTCCCAAACAAAACTATGTCTCAAAGTTTGCAGAAAAATAATTTGAGCTCCCAAGCCTGAGAGTGAATGTCCTGGCAAAAACTGGGGTGGGTAGGGAAACAGGAAAAGGTTAACAATATATATAAATAATATAAACATATGTGCGGCGTACCACATGAAATAAAGCAATTTTCAGACACATGCAAAATGGTGGGTCACGTATGACACTCAATTATCAAAATAGTTATATATAATTTAAATTGAGGCACTAGTGGATAGGGACTTTAAAGGTGCAATATTGTAAGTCAAATATATTAAAAAAATATTATTTTATTTTTGAACAACAAAAACAGAGATTTAACATTAAAATATACAGTAAAAAGGAAGCGCATAATAGTTAGTACACTACATTGTGCAGCATGATGATATTTCCCAACGTTTCACCCCTTTATATCGAGCTTCCTCAGGGGATGCTGTCCATTTGTACACTATAATGCTTTCTAATAGAATGAATGAATGAATGAATGAAATACTTGTATAGCGCACAATGCGAACTGAATCGCCTCTAGGTGCTGTGGCGAGCTTTGATCATCTGCTAAAAGAGGAAGCTCTTGAGTTTTTTCCTAAAAGCCAGGTGATTTTCTTCCAGGCAGATGTTGATTGGTAGAGCATTCCATAGCCGAGGCCCTTGGACAGCGAATCTCCGATCCCCCTTGGATTTATACCGGGCTTTGGGCACGAGGAGGAGGTTTTTGTTGGCTGATCGAAGACTGTGGTTTGGTGCGTAATGATTTATTTTCTCCATTAGGTATTGCGGAGCTTCTCTATGCACGCATTTGTGGGTGAGGCAAAGGGCCTTGAACGTGATCCGATTTTTTACGGTTAGCCAATGTAAGCTCCTTAGCGAAGGATAGATGGATTCCCAGGATTCCCAGGGTTTTTTCCTGTCATCAGCCTTGCCGCCGTGTTTTGGATCAGTTGTAATCGTGCAAGTTGATATTGTGGTAATCCTATGTAAAGCGAGTTTGCGTAGTCCAGTCGTGAATTAATGATTGTTTCAACTACCACTGCTTTATCATTCTTTGGGATAAAAGGGATGAGTCTGCGAAGCATGCGCAGCAGGTGGTGAGATCCACTGACTACTGCTCCTATTTGCGCATCCATTGACATTTGTGCGTCTAAAATAACCCCGAGACTCTTTGCTTTGGTCTTTGGGGAGATAGTCTGCCCAAAGACGGTTGGTGGAGACCAGGAGGTTTTGGTTGCGGGCTTATGATTTGGGTGTAAGATAAGAAGCTCTGTCTTTGATTCGTTCAGCTAGAGGGAGTTAGTGGTCATCCAGTCCTCTATTGATTTGAGGCAGTTTTCAAGTTGTTGTTGGTGATCTTTTTTTCCATTGATCCGGAAATAAAGTTACGTGTCGTCAGCGTAAGAGTGGAAGCAGAGATCTGAGCATCTGATGATTTGAAGGAGTGGGTGAATGTAAATGTTGAAGAGAACGGGGGACAAAGGAGAGCCTTGAGGGACTCCGCAGGTGACTCCCTGAGTTTCGGAGAGGAATTTTCCTAGTTTCACTGTCTGTGACCGATTTCCTAGGAAGGACGCGAACCATTGGAGATCTATGTCTTGGACTCCGGCTACTTCTGTGAGGCGGACGAGTAGAGTATTGTGATCTACTGTATAAAACGCTGCACTTAGGTCTAGCAGTACGAGGAGACACGGCACTCCGTCATCTGCTGCTTCGAGGGCGTCATCCCAAATCTTGAGGAGAGCTGTTTCTGTTCCATGACCTGGGCGGAAGCCTGATTGAAGCGGGTCCAGGAGTTTGTGAGTATCCAGGTGAAGTTGTAGCTGATGTACTACAGCTTTCTCCATGATCTTAGAAATGGTGTTGAGGCTTGTAATTGGCCTATGGTTGTTTGGATCCTGAGGGTCCAGGTTTGGTTTCTTGAGTAGAGGTTTGACGATGCCTTGTTTGAGGATGCTGGGAACAATCCCTTCGTGGAATGATCTGTTTATGAGGTAGGTTATGGTTGGAGCCACGATGTCGGAGCATTCTTTCAGTAGTTTTGTGGGGATGATGTCAATAGGTGAGGTACTGTCACAAAGTTTATTAATGATGTTTTTTGCTGTGTCTACGGTAATTGGGGATAGTGAAAATTTCGGCGGTTGCGGTATGTTGGTGTAGACATCCTCTTTATGTATTTGCTGGCTGAGGTTGGATGTTTTCTTCTGACAAATTGTTTCCCTGATGGTTTTGACTTTATCGATGAAAAAATCCGACAGTTTGTCACAGTAATCCTGGGATTCACTTTCTGTGGGTTCTAGGCACACCGGATTCATTGATTGATTAACCAGTTAAACAGTTCCCATGGTTGGTTTGCGGCTGTTGAGATTGTATATGAGAAGTGGTCCTTTTTGGCTTTGAAGATTGCTTTCCGATAATTCTCTGTGAGACCTTTGTAGTTAAAGTGGTTTTCCTCGGTGGTATTTCTTCTCCATGTTCTTTCCGCTCTTCTGCGTTCTTGCTTTAGTACGGCGAGGGAGCTATTAAACCATCCAGAGTTTTTCTTCCTGATGAGAGCCCTGCGTTTTGGTGCTACCGAGTCTGCTGATTGCAGCAATGCCCTGTTCAGGGAGTTGAGTATTTCCTCTGTAGAGTGGTTTAAGGTTATTGTAGTTATCTTGTTGGACAGAGTGGATTTGAAGGATTCGGAATACAGTTTTTATGCGATCTGGCCCAGTGCGTTGTTGTTACAGGATTTCGTTTTTCGTTGGTGATGTTGGTAGCTATTTTGAATTTGAAGGCGTGGTGATCCGTCCATGGCAATGTTATGTTGTCGAGTATGTTGACGTCAATGTTCTGTTTGAAAATTAGGTCCAGGGTGTGTCCTGACCCATGCGTGGGAGTCTTTATCAGTTGCTGGAGACCCAGTTCTTCTAGTTGATTGATGCAGGCAGTCGCAATGGGGTCTTTGGGCTCGTTTGCCCAAAGGTTGAAATCTCCGAGTGCCAGGAAATTTTTGAATTTTAGTGTGTGCATGGCAAAGGATTCCGTGAGGGGTGAAAGAAGATTGGACTTTGGTCCCGGTGGTCTGTAGCACAGTAGAATATGAGTGGTGTCATGGGGTGTTGGTTGAAGATGTAGCGTCAGGGTTTCCATAAAAGGCACTGGGTTCTGAGATGATGGTTTAGTGAGATCCAGGTGACCTTTAAAGATCACTGCTAGGCCTCCTCCTTTTTTCCCTATCCAGTGTTCGGTTAGGATCCTGTCGTTTTCCGGCACCAATTCGGTGAGGATGGTGTTGCAGTCAGAGGTTAACCAGCTTTCGGTGATGAAGAGGCAGTCTACATTGTTCTCGATGATGAAGTCGTGTACTTCCAGTCTATGTTTGACTGCAGACCTGGCGTTAATCAAGGCGCAATTTAATTGTAGTGGTCGAGTAGATATCTTCCTGTGGTTGGGAGCTGCTTGTCGTCCGGTTTTTAATAGTTGTTCTCTTTGAAGTATTTTTTGTATGGAAGATGGCAATGTGGTGTTGATGTTCGTTAGTCTGTGCAGAACTTCAGCTGAGTATTTGAAGTAGCACATGGTTTGTGGATGCTGTTGATGGTACTATGGGCCTAAGGTTATGATCCTGATCAGGGTATTGATCCTGAGGAGGGGCTAGGTATCAGACTTGCCGCCTTACTTGAGGCTATTAGCGCGCAAGTTGATCAGGGGGTGCCTATATGGATGCGGAAGGAGTTGTTGTATTTGGTTGCTGGCTGTTCTGGCTACCTTTACTTTTTTTTTTTTATCAGAAAATAACTTTTATTTCGCTTGTTGCACAGTACAAAATATACACCAGACAGTGCAGAAAGAGACATAAGGAAACAAAAGCAAAATATTGATTACAACAACGTGAGATGCAGTGAGAGAAGAATCAAGTCCCAAAAAGAATGATTTCACAACCCATTCCCTTGCATTTGTGCATTTAATCCCTTTCGGTACATACCCTCGTTATTCCCAGGTTCTTGTTACAACGTACCATTATTCTGTCTACTGACTCTCCCCTTCATTTCTTATACACCAGGCTATCCACTGTGCAACAATTCCAATATCGTGTATCTTAGATAGAAAAAAACATAGCAACTAATATGTCAAGAACAACATTACATCCAAAGTAACCCTTTGCAGTACTTTTAGTTTCCTGTGTACACATTCTAGATAAGAACATCATAATAAAGTGGTATTCCAACGTTCCCTCTTCCAATAGCAGAAATGCCTTGTTTTCGTATGGCTCACTCTCTGTCCCTATCAGCAACCTTTGGGCAATCGTGCTCCGAGTGTCTATCCCAGAATCAGTCTGTCTTTGATAAGTTGGTAGGGGACCAACCCCGGAACCTCCAGCCATGCTTGCCACATTAAATAAATTTTTTGTGGGACTTTCCTATGCTGGTATGTTAATTTTTCTTTAATTAATAATTTGCTCACACTGTCCACCCATTGCCCCCTGGTAGGCACTCTTGGGGTAATCCACCGTTGGGCAATCAGTTTACGTGCTTCATAGAGCAATCTTAGGACTGCGGTGCGTGTGTGTGAAGTCAGCGTATCATCTTCCAGCGCACCCAGCAGGCAGACGGCCGGATCCATTGGGATGGTCACATTATATACTGTAGAAATCATAACTGTAACCTCCTTCCAGAATCTAAAAAGCTTGGGGCACTTCCACAGCATATGAAGAAGATCACCATGGTCTGTCTCACACTTTGGGCACAGGGGGGAATCTCTGATGCCCCATGAATGGAGTCTCTTGGGTGTCCTATAGGCCCTATGTAACAGGTATAATTGTGACAGTTTGTGGGACGCTGACAGTGAGATCAAAGGGGTTGCCGCTAGACACAATTCCCATTTTTCCCCGTCAATGGGGCCAAGATCTGCCTCCCACCCTTGTCTACATGGCAGCCTAGCAGGGTCCTGTATTCGTGCAAGGAGTATACTGTAGCAGCTCGAGATCATCCCCTTCCTGTCCTCCTTCATAAGGATGGATTGAAGAATAGCGTGATCTGCAGGCCGCAGCACAGTGGACCTTGCCTGTATTTGCAGCGCATGGCGCAGCTGTAGGTATTTAAAGAAATTGTTGTGCGGAACCCCAAATTCTATTTGAATATCAGAGAACAACTTAAATATATGACCTGCATACAGCTGGGAGACATGCTTAATACCCGCCCTTTCCCAGTTGCTAAAGCCTGTCAGTTTCTGAAGTTCTTTGAATTGTTTGTTGCGCCATATAGGCATGTCGGGCAAGTACCCCCGTAATCCGAGTGTCTTTTTGACATATGGCCACAGAGTATTCAACAGTTGCACAGTGGGAGCCTTTGAATCTAGGTACGGGTAACCCGCCTCCAACCTCGTAAGTGCAGTTTCGCTGTCCCCCTTAGTGTCTAACAGTTTACGGATAGGGTCGGTCAGGTCTGTCAAACCCCACCCCCCTAGCTGTTGCAGTTGGGATGCTAAAAAGTAAGTCCTGGGATGCGGGACCGCCATCCCACCTTCTTCCTTATTGTACTGGAGGGTAGATAACTTAAACCTAGCTGTTTTTTTACGCCAAATCAACTCCCGAAATTGCCACTCAATTTTTTCAAACCATCTCCTAGGGATCCACACCGGGGAATTATGGAATATATATAGTAATTGCGGAGCCCAAATCATTTTAATTAAGTTAATTCTCCCGGCAATCGACAGAGGCAGTTTACACCAGGCCGTGCATTTTTTCCTAAAGTTGCTAAGAAGGGGGGCCAAGTTGCGCACAACATAGTGGGATGGGTCCGGGGTTACCTGAACCCCCAAATACTTAAATTCAGTCACTATCTGGACCATCGCTGCACAACTAGGGATAGGGACGAGTAAGGGGTCCAAGGGCATCAGCACTGACTTATCCCAATTGATGGCAAAACCTGACAATTCCCCAAAGGCCTTAATAAGGCCCATAACTGCCTGCAAAGATCCCTGCGTGTCACCTAGGTACAGCAGGGTGTCGTCAGCGTACAGGGACACCACATCCGTACCCATAGATCTTTGGAACCCAATTATATCTTTGTCCCCGCGTATCCTAGCCGCCAGTGGCTCCAGAGCTAGAGCAAACAACAGGGGTGATAGAGAGCACCCCTGCCGAGTGCCCCTGTACAATGAAAACGGCTCCGACAAGTCCCCATTTACCCTAAGTCTCGCTGTGGGCCTAGCATACAGCAACTGAACCCATTTAATAAAAGTGTCTCCCAGTCCAACACACCGCAGCACTTGCCACAGATAAGGCCACTCAACACTGTCGAAGGCCTTAGCTGCGTCAAGGGAGAAAATTGCTCTGTTGCCAGTGTTATCTGTTGGGATTTGCAGGTTCAAAAAGAGCCTCCTAATATTTTGCGCTGTGGATCTAGAAGGGATAAATCCGGATTGGTCTTTATGCACTAATTTATGTATCACCCTGGCCAGTCTGTTCGCCAATACCCTTGCCAGCAGCTTAACATCCGCCGTCAGCAAGGATATGGGCCTATACGAGCCCGGGGATCTAGCCTCCTTGCCTGGTTTCAACAAGACCACAATAATTGCCTCATTCATGGAACTCGGCAAAGACCCTCGCTCAAGAGCCTCAGTATAAACTTTCAAAAGGGTGGGGAGTAAAGTACAGGGGTACCGTTTATAAAATTCAGACGGAAGGCCATCCATCCCTGGCGACTTGTTATTTTGGGAATGTGACAGAGCCACACCCAGTTCTTCCTCTGTCAGCGGCGCATTAAGCATGTCAGTGTCTTCTAATGACAGGACCGGGAGTTCGCTTCTATTTAGAAAGTCCCCAATCTCCTCCTCCGTGGGCCTCACTTTAGATGTATACAGGTCCTCATAGAAATCTTTAAAAACACGAACAATGTCTGAGGTGGAAGAATATTCAATCCCCTGGTCGTCGCAGATAGCTGAAATGGTGGAGGACGACTGTTGCGCTCGCGCCATAACCGCCAGCATATGTCTAGTCGCCTCACCCTCCTCAAAATGTGTCTGTCGCAGAAAAAAGCGTTTATTTTCAGCCAGCTGCAACGCCAGTTGCCTAGACTTGGATTGTGCTCCTAACCACGCCCTTTTTGTGTCGTCTGTGGGATTGGCAATATACCTGTCTTCTGTTTCGGAGACCACTCCGCGCACCGTCACCTCCCAAGCTTTAGTGTCTGTTTTGATTCGATTGATAATTTGTATGCATTGCCCCCTTGTGTAAGCCTTCAATGCATCCCACACCACCCCCAGATTCGTAGTGCCAGCATTATCCAGTAGAAAGGATTTAATCGCGTCCCGGAGTGGGTCTGGCTCTGGGAACAGCGTAAGCCAGACGGGGTTAAGCTTCCAAACCGTGCACCCAACCATATCAGGAAAAGATACCCGGATGCGGAGCGAGGAGTGGTCAGAAAGGTGTCTGTCAGCGTAGTCCGAGTCTTTAATATGTGGCAACATCCTGTCATTACCCAGGCCCAGGTCTATTCTAGAGAGGCCTCCATAGGAGGCCGAGTGGCAAGAATACTTTTTAAGGTTCGGGTTCCTGCTTCGCCATACGTCGGTCAGCCCCAATTCCTGCAATACCCTGGCAAAAGGAGTACAGCCCGCTGCGCCTGGCTCTACATTACTGGGTATGGGGAACTTGTCTTTGGTATGACTGAAATAGTTGTTGAAGTCTCCCACTGCCAGTAGTGGAACCTCCTGATATTGTGCCATAAATTTTGCCAGGCTCCCGAGAAACCCCCGCCGAGTACGGCGGAGGGACATAAATATTAGTCAGGATGCAGGTTAGCCTATGGACCTTGCACAGTAAAAAAATATATCTGCCACCTGGGTCAATCTGTACCTGAGAACATTGAAACAGGACACCTTTACGTACAAGCACGCTTACCCCCCTGGAGTATGAGGAGTACATGGAGTGGTACTGAACATCATACATGCGTGGGCTCAGGCTAGGGGGGGGATCAGACGCAAAATGCGTTTCCTGCAGACACACAATACTTGCATTCATTGATTTTAAATGGCGCAATACAGCTATTTTTTTCACCGGGTTACCTAGACCCCGCACATTCCAAGTTAGGACATTTAGCTCAACCGCCATTGGGGCCTACCACAAATAATGTCAGGATAACATACAATACTCTGTACCACCCCACCTCCAAAAAGGACATGGCATTGCACCAAGGAAGAATTACAGTTAATAGAGCATCAAAATTACCCAGTTTGCAAATAAGTATCCGTACATAGGCAAACATCATAACTACTATGATCAGAAGAGTGGAAGAGTCAAAAAAGGAACAGTAGAAACCTTGGAACACTTTGCGATTGTAGATGACAGACTGCAAGCTCAGTTCTATGTGTGGGACCAACAGGCCCCCCAGCCGCTTGGGCTCCGTAACAAACAAACCCCCTGCTTCTGCTGAGGGGGGGGAAAGGCAGAGGAAGCTCCCATGAAACCCACAGGTTAGTTCAACTAGGAGCTTCACATCAACGGCACCTGAGGAGTGCGCCGTGTCGCGTAGGGTGTATCGTGACAGTTGGTCTCCCTTTGCCGCCTTGCTCCTATTGTAGGACAGAGATCAGACATGTAATAAAAAAGGATAAAAAATAACTCAAACAGAACGAGCCCGTACATGGCCATTGCAGAATTAGAGGTAGTTACTTCAAGGCAGTCAGCGGCGTCCAGGTCCCCGGGGCCTTCTCCTCAGGCCGGGGCATTGTGTTGCACACGGTTAGCTTTGAGGGCCCTATCTTCTCTGTCCAACCATTGAGCTGCGTTGGTAGGCCGATCAAAGAAATGGGTTTCTCCCAGAGCAACAACTCTGAGGCGCGCTGGGTAAAGCATGGCATAAGGAAGGTTAAGCTCCCGCAATCTTTTCTTTACATCAATGAACTTTGCACGTTGCTTCTGCAGCTCAGCTGAAAAATCTGGGTACAAGGAAACTTTAGCATTGTCAATAGCCAGTGTGCCTCCCATAGTTCTGGCCTTGGATAGTATAGCGTCCCTGTCCTTGTAATTCAACAGTTTAAAGAGGAAAGCCCTAGGATGATTGCCAGGTGGCAGGGGCCTGGACGGGACTCTGTGCGCGCGTTCAACCGCAAAGAGTGGAGAAAAGGCCTCCTTGCCAAATACTGTAAGCAGCCAATTCTCAATAAATGCAACCGGGTCTTTGCCCTCAGCCCGCTCCGGGATGCCTATTGCACGGATGTTGTTTCGTCTCATGCGATTTTCGAGGTCGTCTAGGCGAGACGCATGCTGTGCAGTAAGGTGACAGTTGTATTGCAAGTCTCTTTGCATAGGGGGGATATCATCCTCTATAGCACTCACTCTGCCTTCAATGGCTGCCGTGCGTTCCCGCAGCTTTTGCATGTCCTGCCGCACATAAGAAATCTCAGCTTTCACCCCTTTCACTTCATTAGCAAGTGCTGAGATAGACATATTGCAAGCGGTTACAGCGGAGAAAATGTCCCTAAGAGTGGGTTCTGTGCCATCAGATGGAGAGGGAAGGGAAGTAGGCCCCACCAAGCTGCCCCGTGGTGTACTCACAGCGTTCCAGGCCGGGGACAATCCCTCTGCATCCTCCAGCGGGACCGTGTCATCCGCAGCCGAGTGATCGCTCATGGCATCCCCAGTACCTGAGGGGGGAGAGGGCATCCCTTTCGAGGCTTTACCTCCATAAAGAAGCTTCTGGGCAGCCTCCCTGTATTGATAACTGGAGGAGCGCTGTGGCAAGGCGCCATCTTGGGAGAGTTCGGCCTGCATGCTCCGGGAGTCTTTACCGCTCCTGGACATGGATTTAAGCGTCCCGGATCCCCTCGGGACATGTCGCCGCCTCCGCGGTATCGTGGCGGTCGCAGCGGGGCTCGCTCCGGAGCGTGTCCTCAACAATACCGGATAAGTGTCAGGATTTTCGGCGGAGCAGGAGAGAAGTGCGACCGTCTACATGTGCCGCTCAGCCACGCCCCTGGCTACCTTTACTTGAGGTGAAGGTCTCTGCTCAGAAAAGAAGTCTGGCTGTGATCTGGAGTAGTGTTCCTAGGATAGCGTGAAAAATAGAATGGAGGCCGGAGGTAGGGGTATGCTAACCTACGGTTGTTCCTGATTGTTCCAGAGGAAGGCGAAAAAACCCCCTGACAGTAGCAGCCAAATGCACCAGTGGGGCAAAAATTCCTTCCTGACCCCCGTAGGCGGTCGGACGGAGTCCCTGGAACAATCACTAGGGGGGGGGAGTGGAGGTGCGAGCTTACCTGGCAGCGGTGGTCCCCGTTAAACACTCTGGTTCCGGTGAATCTGGCGGAAAGCTGTCTGGTTGCCCCTTGCAGTGGGATCTTTAAAATGGAGGGGAGGATGGAGGTAGGATAGAGGTTAGAGACTCCTGTCTTAACTCCTGTTTTGAACTCCTGGTTATTAACTCTCCACTTTAGTTCAAAAATCCACTTGTGTTCACAAAATCCACATGCAAGCCACCATCAGGGAGCAAGCTCCTGGAGAAGTTTGTATAACTACCTTTATACACCTGTGAACAATTAACCCCTCCCCTAAATTGGCAGGAAGAAAGAGAAAAAAATGCTGTTTAAAAAGTGTCAGCAAAAAGGTCTTTTAAAAACTGCTAGCAAATGTATCAAATAAAGGAGGGGAGAAAAATAAATAAAACACCCCCAAAAACAACACTTGCAAGCAGAAGCAGTCAAGCAGAAGCAGTCAAAGCACAACTCCTGGTTATTAACAATCCACTTGTGTTCACAAAATCCACATGCATGCCACCATCAGGGAGCAAGCTGAAAACAATAAAATATTTTAGATTAAGTAAAAAAAAATATATAAAAAAATTATACACAATTATACATTTATCGTTTATAGTTATGCAAGTGCGTCTCCCCTATCGGGCCATCATTGCTTACCACTTTTTCCTGAAACAAGACCAGAAATGCCAGAATGGTGAAATAATCAGCCACAAGCAAAGAACTGTATTGCTCCCTATCTGTCTATCTATCTATCTATCTATCTATCTATCTATCTATCTATCTATCTATCTATCTATCTATCTATCTATCTATCTATCTATCTATCTATCTATCTATCTATCTATCTATCTATCTATCTATCTATCTAATATTTACAGTGATAACAAATATACAGAGGGTTAGTGTTGTCATACGAATAGGTCCATGTCTCTCCTTAGCCAAGGAAGACGCACCGATACAGCAACACCTGAAAGAGAGAAATTAGATAACGCAAAGGCATCCTACCCTATAATAACATGCAATATGTACATAGTGATTAGAAATGGTCCTCAGCCGAAGACAGCATGGCAGCTTAAATACACCCTATAAATGTCTACAATATTTACATAGTGAAAGCAGGCCCTATTCTCGCTGAGAATGCCACCCCCTTTCCTAATTAGTATAGAACTTCAGTAATGGTTTTATCAAGCAACAGTCCTGACATATAGATATAGAGTCCATTATTTGAAGAAAATAGGCAATTGCTCCTTTATCATAGCCTGTTCTTATTTCTGACTAATTATACACCCAGCATCCATGACATGTCTCAGTCCATCAATTTCACTTGGGGTGAACAACATTTCCCAGCTATTCACTTTCTTCTTTAAAGGCAACTCTGGGCACAAAAAGGCATTGCTGCACTTCAGGCAACAAGCATCCAGGTCATGGTGCAAGGGACTACACTCCAGGGCACAGGTCCCCTTGCAAAGACATCCCCAGTCTGTCCACAGCTGAAGACAAAGAGACTTTCTCCATCATTTGAAAACACAGTCTGCTGAAAATCACAGATCACTCTTCAGGGCGTAACACCCCAACAACTTCAGTTTTTAGCCAACATGGCTTAAAGTATCACTCACTGTATCCATGGCCTGGATTCCTGGAAGCTGAATGGTACCCTGCTGGAAAACAAGGAACTGATGGGGAAACTCAGATAAGCCTATGCCACTTACAAGGAGGAAAAGAGATTCTTCAAAAGGATAAGTGTGTGGTGAGAGTTTATGAAAGTTAAGCTGCAGCTCCGCCGAGCCTTGGATGGCTGTGGATTGAAAGAAGCTCGGCCAAAAAAACTCCCGGACGCCCAACCTTGATCCTGGGCACATTTGGGACTGATTAGCGCCGATATCGGGTGCCCTGGACAACCCTACATGCAGTTTCCAGGCCCGGGACCGACTTCAGCAGCATACGCGCCGCCGCCATCTTGCGGCATATCCAGCCTATCCACCCACCACGCTTGATTACAGCGCTCTGCAGAACAAGGCAGCCCTCCCTGACAACACCTCCCGTGGCTTCCCCAGCCAGGGAGGACGGGACACAGGCTGTTAGACGGACGCCAGAGAAGGCCTGCTGGGTTCAGTTTCTCCAGGACTCAGGTGAGCAGTGGCCATATTGCTACACCTTAGGCCTAAGAGGTGCCGTCCCACCCCTCCTGCTCCAGTTTAATTCACCACCAAGCACTTAAAACAACCAGCTCACTAGGGGGGTGACTAAGGTCTGCACTCAAAGAGACTTCCATGTTATTAACACCCCCTGGAACGCCCAAGGCCTTATCTTCATAACACACACATCTGGCGGCCATCTTGCTACACCCAGCAACAGTGAAGCTGCAGCTGCTCTATCCCCTACAAGCCTAACTTACAATTTGCTGAACTGTTTTTTACACTCACTTCTCAGAACTATTGCACAAGACCCGAACGCTTGCTAATCTAGCGGCACACTCTCTGGTAAATCAGAATCAAGCATTTAAAGGGACCCACCTGCCCCCTCATAGCCACAAGTGTGATTTGAACGCCACCAGCTCCTGTGCTTTTGCTTACACAGTGCACAACACTGGACATGTACGGCTTCTAGACATGGCAGACGGATGAGACTAGGGCCCCGGTGTCCCGCCAGACCCCCGCTAACTATTTTTTAAGCTTCAACATACACGGGAGTCACCTCTTCAGCCTTTCTCAATGGCCGCACACCCCATGGGCAAAATTGGGCATCAAAGGCGCAACTACTCCTCAACCATTAAACCTCAGACCTCTTCTGCGATGGAACGCTTTTTAAGCAGACCACCGTCCACGGCCTCAGGGGCTCTCGAAGGCGCGCAGACCACATTAGAGTAATCCGAACTGAACACAAATACACTTTTTGACATTACCCCCACTCCTACATCAGGGGTCCCCCCCCCCCCGCTGACAGCGGAGGTACTAGATGCTAAACTAAACTCCCTACTCCAGGCTATCACCCATAACATTGCACAGGAGGTAGGAAAAGTAGCCAAAGAATTGAGAGGGGAGATTGACCTACTGGGGGAATGCACTGACTCCCTAGAATATAAACTTGATGAGATGGTACAGTATGTACAGGTGCTGGAGGAAGACAATTCTACCATAAAAAAAAACATATCACTCAGCTACATGCTCAGCAGGAAGACCTAGAAAACAGAGAACGCAGGCAAAACCTAAGATTCAGAGGCATTCCTGAAGCTGTGGAAGATAAGGATCTCCGTGTCTATCTCTTAAGCTTTTTTAATGTGATTGCCCCTAATATCCCTGGCATAAACTGGTGTTTGGACATAGCTCACAGGTCACTTGCCCCGAAACCCCCAGAAGGAGCCAACCCAAGAGATGTAATTGTTCGATTTCATTACTATGACAGTAAGGAAGCTCTAACCCTAGCCACTCGCAATCAATCCAGAATTTAATTCAAGGGATCCAAGATCCAAATATTCAGTGACCTCTCACCTATTACTTTAACGAAAAGGAGGAATTTTCGCCCACTAACTCTGCATCTTCAATCCCACAAAGTAATGTACCGCTGGGGGTTCCCCTTCCGTCTTTCTGCATCCAGGGAAGGCATTCAATACTCTCAATACGGGATTTGCAAGAAAGTGACACCTTCCTATGCAACTTGGGCACCCCACCCCTCCCTGATGAAGACCCTCCGCTTCTTCTAGCTACTCCTAAACCGCCGATGGCTCCGAGCCATATCTGGACCCCGGTGAGACAGAAGCCATCCAAGTCGAACTGCACACCCCAGAAACGCCAAACCTCAAGATTTCCAACCTGAGTATTCTCTTCAACGACTGCTCTGAGTACACTATTTTACTTGACTACCAGTTACTGTTTTTTGGGTGGTCAACAACCCTCTAACGGGTTCACAGCTGAATATGCCACAGCTGCCCTGGTTTGAACAGGTTTTGTTAACAGGTTATGTTTTTTTTTTGTTTTTTTTAATTACGGGCAATTTTTTGCTTCGGACAGTGATGGGAGACCTCCTAGTCCTTATGTTTGGAGATCTCCATGTCCCCGCTCCTGACCCATGGCTTAGACCTGGGCTTCCAGGTGGCGGCCGGCCTTCCAGGTTTCAACTTGATGGACGTTAAATTTCTGTTTCTCATTGTAAATTCTGTTTTTCCTTTTTTTCCATAGTTTTTCTTTTTTGTATGACCTCAGGTTTTTTTTTCCGTCAAGCTGAGGCTGCTAATTTTTATAAAGTCATTACCGTTCAGTCACTTTGCTACCACTGTTGCATATATCTTTCTGATATTTAACATGTACTTTTCTAAGACATCCCTCCCCTATTGTATACCATATAAAGTTTGCAATGCTTTTTCTACTGATTATGTTGTTATTTCACTGACATTTCTGACCTATAATGTTAAAGGTTTAAACTCCATTCAAAAGAGATGGCTAGCTTTGAAGGCGTTTAAAGCTTCCAAAGCAGACATAATCCTAGTTCAAGAGACCCTTTTCCATCATGGGGGGGTCCCTCAAGTTTGCTAGCAAGCACTTCCCGACATCTTTTATAGCTTTCGATCCATTGGGAAAGGCAGGTGTAGCTATTTTGATTAATCGACTTTGCCCTCTATGAGTTAAATCCTCCCACTTAGATCCCCAGGGCAGATTTATCATTCTAGAATGTTCTTTTCTCACTCAGTCCCTCACAATTGTTAATGTTTATGCTCCCAAATCAGGTCAGATCAGTTTCTTGTCCTCTGTGTTTATCATCGTAGACAAATTCTCACAACCCTTTATGGTGATTGGAGGAGACTTTAACATGACCATGTCCACCTATAAAGATAGACGCACATTATTTCCATCAGCCTCACCCCCCAGGGCCAACCGCCTATTTAAGTCATTCCGTAGATTAATAAGAACCAAAAATCTTTTAGACATTTGGAGGATTAAACATCCTACCCACAAACAATCTATTCACACCTCCACAAACTTTATTCTAGGCTAGATCATTTTTTTATCTCCAAACTCCTCCTGACATCAACGGTTTCTTCTGAAATCAACCCCATAACGTGGTCGGACCAATCCTCCATCCAGCTTGATGTCCACCTCTCCTCGTCTCTCCTAAAACATGTCAAAACATGACTAAATGAAATATTTCTCTGCTCCCCTAAACCTAAAGAACTGTTATCTAATGGCCTGATGGAATATTTTCAACTTAACAAGGGCACAGTCGCAGGGTCCTCCACCCTGTGGGAGGCACATAAAGCCGTTTTCCGAGGACAATGTGTAGCTATAGGTTACCGTCTTAAAAAAAGATGCCACATTTCAATACTCATCTATCATGACTAAACTACGCTCAGCAGAGAAACTACTATTAGCCTCCCCCACGGTGGCTGGAATCCAGACTGTTGTGTCATTACGAAACCAACTTAGATCCATAACTATGAGCAAATTAGACAAGTCCCTTCGCTGGTCCAAGCAGAAATTTCACGAATATTCAAACAAACCCCATAAACTGCTAGTAAACAAATTGAAACCTCATCCCTTTCAGTCTTCCCCTGATTTCCTTAGATACCCCGACGGGACTCCCAGCTATTGCCCCCTTTCTATGTCCAAACTTTTTGGAGAATTTTATTGACAATTATATAACTACCTACAGACAGATCCAAACTATAGCTTCACACAAGAGAAATTCGATCTTTTCTCTAAATACCTACAGCTACCAAAACTCTCACCTGAACACCTTATAGTCTTGAACTCAGACATCACACCTGAAGAGTTGGAAGAGGTGGTTACACAGCTCCCTACCCAGAAAGCTCCTGGCCCGGGCGGATTACCCTACTCTTATTACAAGACGTTCCTACCAATTCTAAGCCCTCATATGATCTCTCTATATGCTTCACTATTCAAAGGGACGATACCACATCCACAATTTCTCCATGCCCATATTTTGGTGATACCAAAACCTGGCAAAGACCCAACTATAGACCCATTGCATTATTAAATTCGGACTACAAGATTTTCACGAAAGTACTGGCTAACAGACTAGCTCACATAATCCCTAAACGCATCCATAAAAACCAGGTCAGCTTTGTACAAGCTAGACATGCAGGAGACAATACAAGATGTACGATAGACCTCATAGACCTATTAAAAAAGACATCCCGCCCAGCCCTAGCCTTAAGACTAGTGATGGACGAACTTCCGACGGGACGTTTCGCGAACGCGAAACGCGAACGTGGCCGAAAGTTCGCGAACCGTAACGTTCGCGGCGGGCCCCATTGACTTCAATGGGAGGCAAACTTTTCAAACCTATAGGTCATATTTGCAGCCACAAAATAATTACTAGCTGTGCACACATAGTCCCACCACATGGCCAATGACATAACACATGTATGAGGTGAATCTGGGATAGACAACTACAAGCATTCTTTTTTTATATGTGAAATTCTGACAATTCAGGACTCTGGAGCGCATGAAGGCAATGGAGGAGAGGGAAGGTCAGGGTAGGCAAAGAAGAGGGTGCAGGAGATGATCACCAGCACCGTGATATAGAGCACTGACACCTGCACCGTGATAGAGTGATCTGACACCAGCACCGTGATAGAGAGCACTGACATCAGCACTGTGACATAAAACACTGACATCAGCACCGTGATATAGAGCATTGACACCTGCACCGTGATAGAGTGATCTGACACCAGCACCGTGATAGAGAGCACTGACATCAGCACCATGACATAAAACACTGACATCAGCACCGTGATATAGAGCACTGACACCTGCACCGTGATAGAGTGATCTGGCACCAGCACCATGATAGAGAGCACTGACATCAGCAGCGTGACATAAAGCACTGACACCAGCACCGTGCTATACAGCACTGACATCTGCACCGTGATAGAGTGATCTGACACCAGCACCGTGATAGAGAGTACTGACATCAACAGCGTGACATAAAGCACTGACACCAGCACCGTGATATACAGCACTGACACCTGCACCGTAAGCAGCCCCAGGAGGAAGTCAGCATAGCACAGGGATGGTGGGAGCCCCTCATAATGAGCATAACACAGGGATGGTGGGAGCCCCTCATAATATGCACAGCAGAGGTACAGCCACAGGAGGAAGTCAGCATAGCACAGGGATGGTGGGAGCCTCTCATAATAAGCAGCCCCAGGAGGAAGTCAGCGTAGCACAGGGATGGTGGGAGCCCCTCAAAATGAGCATAGCACAGGGATGGTGGGAGCCCCTCATAATATGCACAGCAGAGGTACAGCCCCAGGAGGAAGTCAGCACAGCACAGGGATGGTGAGAGCCCCTCATAATAAGCAGCCCCAGGAGAAAGTCAGCACAGCACAGGGATGGTGAGAGCCCCTCATAATAAGCAGCCCCAGGAGGAAGTCAGCATAGCACAGGGATGGTGGGAGCCCCTCATAATAAGCAGCCCCAGGAGGAAGTCAGCATAGCACAGGGATGGTGGGAGCCCCTCATAATGAGCATAGCACAGGGATGGTGGGAGCCCCTCATAATAAGCAGCCCCAGGAGGAAGTCAGCACAGCACAGGGATGGTGGGAGCCCCTCATAATAAGCAGCCCCAGGAGGATGTCAGCATAGCACAGGGATGGTGGGAGCCCCTCATAATATGCACAGCAGAGGTACAGCCCCAGGAGGAAGTCAGCATAGCACAGGGATGGTGGGAGCCCCTCATAATGAGCATAGCACAGGGATGGTGGGAGCCCCTCATAATAAGCAGCCCCAGGAGGAAGTCAGCATAGCACAGGGATGGTGGGAGCCCCTCATAATGAGCATAGCACAGGGATGGTGGGAGCCCCTCATAATAAGCAGCCCCAGGAGGAAGTCAGCACAGCACAGGGATGGTGGGAGCCCCTTATAATAAGCAGCCCCAGGAGGATGTCAGCATAGCACAGGGATGGTGGGAGCCCCTCATAATATGCACAGCAGAGGTACAGCCCCAAGAGGAAGTCAGCATAGCACAGGGATGGTATGACACCGGTGACAAAAATATGACACCGCTCAACCTCTTCAAACAGGAGGGTACGGGCATATAGTACAGGGTGCTTTTTTTTACAAGGAAGTGAGCCAAATGAAGAAAGAAGGACTGTGTGCTCGATTTAAAAAATCGTTTATAGACATATAGGTCACATGTGTTGAATTCCTCCGAGATCCATGCCTCATTCATTTTTAGAAATGAGAGGTAGTTAACACTGTTGTGAGCTAGGCGAGTACGCTTATCGGTCACGATCCCCCCTGCTGCGCTGAACGTCCTTTCGGACAGGACACTGGACGAGGGGCAAGCCAACAGTTTGATTGCAAATTGGGCAAGCTCTGGCCAGAGGTCAAGCCTGGCCACCCAGTAGTCCAGGGGTTCATCACGCCTCAGAGCGTCCACATTGGCCGTTAACCCGATGTAGTCGAGCACCTGACGATCTAGGCGTTCCCTGATGTTGGATCCGGATGACACCTGTCGATGGGTCGGCTGAAAGAATGACCTCATATCAGAAGTCACCAACACATCTTCAAACTGGCCTCTTCTTGCAGGCGCTGTTGGATTGGTACCCGCAACTCCTTCTCTGGGAGTGGGAATTGCTCCTCTGCCAGCGCACGCAAAAGCAGAATGCAGAATTTCTTGAAGCAAGGCCTGGAAGTGCTCCATTCTGACAGCCCTCTGTGACGGCAGTAACATTTCCGCCATTTTGTGTTTGTACCGGGGGTCTAAGTACGTTGCCACCAGTACTGGTCCTTGACCCTTATGCTTTTTATACGGGGGTCCCTGTTAAAACACTGGAGCATGAAGGCCCCCATTTGCACTAAAGTGGAAGCGGTGTGGTGGCCTGGCTCCTGCTCATTATCCAGGATAATATCATCCTCTTCATTCACCTCTCCCCATCCACGCACAACAACAGGGATCCCAGAAAGGTTTAAAGCATGCTCTTCTTGCTCCTCCTCATCCGCCCCGACACCATCCTCCTCTGACTCCTCTTCAGACTCCTTTTGTTCACTTGTCTCAGATAGAGTAGGTCCCCTGGTAATTCATCCAGCATTGCGACTTCCTCATCTTCCCGCTCCTGCTCCTCCACAGCTTGATCAATGACACGACGCAATGCACGCTCCATAAAGAAGGCATAAGGTACCGTGTCACTGATGGCGCCATGGCTGCGACTGACCAGTTTGGTGATCTCCTCAAATGGCCGCAGAAGTCTGCATGCGTCGCGCATGAGCAGCCACTGGCGCTGTGAAAAAAAAACCAGCTCCCCAGAACCTGTTCTGCCGCAGAGTTCATACAGGTAGACGTTAACTGCACGTTTCTGCTGGGGCAGCCTATCAAGCATATAGAAGGTTGAGTTCCATCGCGTCAGGCAATCGCAAATAAGACGTCTGACCGGCAGATTGTGTCGCCGCTGAATGTCAGCAAGGCGAGCCATGGCCGTGTAAGATCTTCTGAAATGGCCCGAGATTTTCCTTGCCTGCCGCAACATGTCCTGGACCCCAGGGTATTTGACAACGAATCGCTGCACGACCAAGTTTAAGACGTGTGCCATGCATGGCACGTGCGTAATTTTGCCCTGTTTCAATGCGCTAAGCAGATTGGCACCGTTGTCACACACCACTTTACCAACTGTCAAATTGAGCGGTGTTAGCCACTGATCTGCCTGTGAACGCAAAGCTGAAAGGAGTGCCGGGCCAGTGTGGCTCTTGGCTTCCAGGCACAACAGACGCAGCACGGCATGGCAACGTCTCACCTGGCATGTCGAATAGGTTCTGGAGAGCACGGGCGGCGCAGCGGAAGAGACGCTAGCAGCGGACAAGGAGGAGTCAGCCGAGGAGGAGAGGGAGGAGGATGGAGTAGGAGGAGGAGGAGAAGAAGAGCCAGGCCTGCATGCAATCCGTGGCGGTAAAACCAAATCTACATGGGTGCCACGGGTTACATGCTTGACGGCTGTCAGAAGATTCACCCAGTGGGCAGTAAAAGTGATATACCTTCCCTGCCCATGTTTGCTAGACCACGTGTCTGTGGTCAGATGTATCTTGGCACCGACACTGTGTGCCAGAGATACATTCACTTGCCGCTGAACATGGCCATATAGCTCTGGGATGCCCTTCTGTGAGAAATACTTCCTTCCTGGGAACTTCCATTGTGGTGTTCCAATGGTCACGATTTTTCGAAAGGCCTCCGAGTCCACCAGTTTATATAGCAGTAGTTGGCGGGCTATCAGTTCTGACAAGCCAGCTGTCAACCTTTGGGCAAGAGGGTTATCCGGCATCATCATTTTTTTACGCTCGAACATTAGGCCCACGGAAGCCTATCTTTTTGCAGAAAAACGTGAGCTTGGCGTGATGGAAGGTGGAGTGGAGGACAATTGTGAGGAGAGAGGAGAAGGAGAAGTAGAAGACGAGGCTGGACGGTGAGAGCCTGGAGTGTGGCTTTGTGTGTTCCGTTGCTCCCACCGGGCTCGGTGATGGCAGCTCATGTGCCTTCTTAAGGCAGTCGTCCCTAGGTGAGTGTTGGGCTTACCGCGACTAATGCGTTGACTGCAAAGATTGCAGATGGCAACACTATTGTCAGCAGCGGACACGTTAAAAAAAGCCCACACTGCGGAGCCATGTGCCGGCGTCCTGGGAGCGCCAGATGTAACCTTACATGGTCGATGACTCGCTCCTGATACATTAGCAGTCTGCTTTGTCGCTCCTGTGCAATGTAAGTTATTCCTGCTTCTCCCCCCTATGTGCTGGTCCATATCTCCCTCTGAACTCCCCTCCTCTTCCTCTCTTGTGGGCACCCACGTGACATCACTAGACACGTCATCATCGACGTCACCTTCCCCACCGCTATAATTAGAGATCTCGGAGTAGGCAGCAACACCGGGGACCAACCTCCTCCTTGGGCTGATCTGGGTACTGTCGTCAGACTGCTGAGTGGCGGTTGTTGCTACCTCCTCTTCCTGATCCAATGCCAAGAGTGGCTGCGCATCAGAAATGTCTTGATATGGATCGGAAAATAATTCCTGTGACTCAAGCAGAAGGTATGTGGTGGTGGTGGTGTTGTTGGTGGTAGTGTCTTTTGGGTTGCACATAGCAGAGAGTGAAGAAGAGGGTGCAGATTGAGAGGATGAGGAGGGTGCAGAAGAGTAAGGCCGCGTACACACGGGTGGATTGTCTGCCCAACTAAGTTCGTCAGACAATCCGACAGACAGTCCGTTCAACTTTTGAATGAACGGACTTGACCACACACGATGAACAGACAGTCCGCTGAAAGCTTGCGCGATGACGTGTACAGCACGTACGACGGGACTAGAAATACGACGTCCAATACACTGCAATGCAACCTTCGACGTGTAAATCCTTTCTGAGCATGCGCCATACTTAGTCCGTCCAACTTGCCTACACACGAGCGGACTGTCCGCTGAAACCAAGTTTGGACGGACAAATTTACTGAAATTCACAAAGACTGAGTCCGCTGAAGCCCACACACGAGCGGATTGTCCGCTAAAACACGTTTCAGCGGACTAAGTTGGGCAGACAATCCGCCCGTGTGTACGCGGCCTTAGGCTGAGTGAGCCACTCAACCAATTCTGGTGCTTCCTTTGACGTAATCGCACGCACCTTCTGCAATTTCCCACTTTGGCTCAAGCCTGTTGCTCCTGCCCTACCCCTACCGTCCCTGCGGAAGGGCCTGCCTCTTCCTCTGCCTGTCATTTTTTAAATGACCCTGTGACAAAACTCTCTACAGAATTGCAGTATGTATGTGGAAGAAGGTATATAACACCCTGCTTCAATCTGTTGTTTTTGGGGGCCACTGGTCTATCACACCAGTTACAATACTTTTTCTTGGATTGTGTTTGTTACTCTTTGTAGTATTGCTGCAGAACCGCTCAGCAGTCACAATGCTGCACAGTGGAAACGCACTATACTATGCTTTCTATATGTGCAAGTATTTTATACGTGTATTACACAACTATATACTGCACACCAAATAGTACACCTATACCACCAGTCCTTAAGGACCTTTGTGGAACTAGTAGGTTGTGATTAGCAGACTGTACCTCAGTCCCTATACTGATAAAGGACTGCTGCAGAATAGGGCAGCAGTAAGCAGTAGTGCACCTCAACCCTATATATTGTGGACCAATACCAGTCCTTAAGGATTAGCAGACTGTACCTCACTCAACCCTATAGACTGTACTACGCTATACCCTACCAGTCCTTATAAGGACCTTTGTGGAACTAGTAGGTTGTGATTAGCAGACTGTACCTCAGTCCCTATCAGTGGCGGCTGGTGAAGTTTTTGGATGGGGGGGCGCCAGACCCCGCCCATCATGACCCCGCCCACCATTTTGGCCCCTCCCACTTCTCCTAAAACACGCCCCTTATGTAATCGGAAAAAAATTTGACGTGGGTTCCCCCTCCGAGAGCATACCAGGCCCTTAGGTCTGGTATGGATTCCAAGGGGAACCCCCTACGCCGAAAAAACGGCGTGGGGTTCCCCCCAGATCCACACCAGACCCTTATCCGAGCACGCTACCTGGCCGGCCAGGAAAGGGGGTGGGGACGAGCGGGCGCCCCCCCCCCTCCTGAGCCGTACCAGGCCGCGTGCCCTCAACATGGGGGGGTGCCTTGGGGGAGGGGGGGGCGTGCGGCCCCCCCACCCCAAAGCACCTTGTCCCCATGTTGATGAGGACAAGGGCCTCTTCCCGACAACCCTGGCCGTTGGTTGTCGGGGTCTGCGGGCGGGGGGCTTATCGGAATCCGGGAGCCCCCTTTAATAAGGGGGCCCCCGGATACCGGCCCCCCACCCTATGTGAATGAGTATGGGGTACAATGTACCCCTACCCATTCACCTGTGAAAAAAAGTACAAAAAAAAACACAACACAGGGTTAAAATATTTTATTGCACAGCTCCGGGGGTCTTCCGTCTTCGGGGGTCTTCTCGCCGGACTCCTCCGCTATCTTCTTGTAGCTCTTTTGCTAGCGGAGGAGTCCGGCTTTCTTCCTCGCCGCCGGCCTCTTCTCCCGACTTCGGGGGTCTTGTCCCCCTCTTCGGTTCTTCTGCCGGGCCACCGCGCCTTCTTATAGCTCTTTTACAGGCGGTGGCCCGGTCTTCTGCTGCCGCCGCCGCCCGTTCTTCTTCTTCTTCTTCTTCTTCTTCTTCTTCTCCTTCTTCTCCAGGAGATGTTGCCTCGACGATCTCCCTGGCCGGAATGCCAGGGACGCGCTGCGCTGCTACTTATATAGGGACAATGGGGCGGTGTCACATGGGTTGATGTCACATGGGTTGGTCACATGGGTTGATGTCACAGTCGCCATGTGACATCAACCCATGTGACCAACCCATGTGACATCAACCCATGTGACACCGCCCCATTGTCCCTATATAAGTGGCAGCACAGCGCGTCCCTGGCATTCCGGCCAGGGAGATCGTCGAGGCAACATCTCCTGGAGAAGAAGGAGAAGAAGAAGAAGAAGAAGAAGAAGAAGAAGAACGGGCGGCGGCGGCGGCGGCAGCAGAAGACCGGGCCACCGCCTGTAAAAGAGCTATAAGAAGGCGCGGTGGCCCGGCAGAAGAACCGAAGAGGGGGACAAGACCCCCGAAGTCGGGAGAAGAGGCCGGCGGCGAGGAAGAAAGCCGGACTCCTCCGCTAGCAAAAGAGCTACAAGAAGATAGCGGAGGAGTCCGGCGAGAAGACCCCCGAAGACGGAAGACCCCCGGAGCTGTGCAATAAAATATTTTAACCCTGTGTTGTGTTTTTTTTTTGTACTTTTTTTCACAGGTGAATGGGTAGGGGTACATTGTACCCCATACTCATTCACATAGGGTGGGGGGCCGGTATCCGGGGGCCCCCTTATTAAAGGGGGCTCCCGGATTCCGATAAGCCCCCCGCCCGCAGACCCCGACAACCAACGGCCAGGGTTGTCGGGAAGAGGCCCTTGTCCTCATCAACATGGGGACAAGGTGCTTTGGGGTGGGGGGGCCGCACGCCCCCCCTCCCCCAAGGCCCCCCCCCATGTTTAGGGCACGCGGCCTGGTACGGCTCAGGAGGGGGGGGCCGCCCGCTCGTCCCCACCCCCTTTCCTGGCCGGCCAGGTAGCGTGCTCGGATAAGGGTCTGGTGTGGATCTGGGGGGAACCCCACGCCGTTTTTTCGGCGTAGGGGGTTCCCCTTGGAATCCATACCAGACCTAAGGGCCTGGTATGCTCTCGGAGGGGGAACCCACGTCAAATTTTTTTTCAGAAATTTGGCGTGGAGTTCCCCCTTCAGAGCTCATTCTCTGATTGGCCACGGCAAAAGTCGCCTGGCCTGGGGAAACTTTTCTGGCTGTGAAAGCTTTTTGCATTCATTCAGCTAAATGCACGAACATTCTCCACAAAGTAGAGGCTAGAAAGCCTTTATGCGGTGACTCACCTCTCACTGTCTGGCAGCTCCGCTCGGGCTAAGGAACGGAGCTGCCTACGTCACTTCCGGGTTTCGTGAAGCAGCCGAAAGCCGGAAGTGACTGCCTGTCTAAGAATGACAATGCTCCCGCCCGTAGAATCACAGTGATTTTACGGGCGGAAGCTAGTCGGCGTTCTGCAGTGTGCCGCAAGGCGGGTTTTTAACCCGCAAATGAAGCGCCATGAATGCAATCTTGTGATTGCATGGACGTGGCGCTTCTCATAGTGCACTGTGACCGGCGCCACAGTACACTATGTTAAATTGTTAAATGACATTTTTTTTTTTTTTTTAATGTCTTAAAGGGCCCGTTTTTTTTTTTTTTTAGTTTTTTTTTTACTTTATTTTTTTTTTTTTTTTTTTACTTTTTTTTTTTTTACACCTAGGGAGAGGGGGGGCGGCGCCCGGGCGCCCCCTATGGGTGGGCCGCCACTGGTCCCTATACTGATAAAGGACTGCTGCAGCATAAGGGCAGCAGTCAAGTATAATATTCTTTCTATATTTGGAAGAAAGATTATTATTTGTGTACAACCCTATTACCATACCAGTCCTGAAAAGGACCTTTGTGGACCTAATAGTAACACCTAATGATTAAACTGACTGTCCCTCACTGCTACACACAGCGTCCTGTCTGTCCCTCTGTACACTGAAAAAACACAGACTGCTGCAACAATAACTTGAATAGCAGTGCACTCAAAGCTATATCCTGTACTACACTATACCAGCCCTGAAAAGGACTTTTGTGGACCTAATAGTGACAGCTAATGATTAAACTGACTGTCCCTCTCTGCTACACACAGCGTCCTGTCTGTCCCTATCTGCATTGACAAAAGACAATCTGCTGCAACAATGACTTGAATAGCAGTGCCTCAAACCTATATCCTGACCTACACCTATACCATACCCAGTCCTTAAAAGGACTTTTGTGGTCCTAATAGCTAGCGATTTGGGTCACTGCAGTCTCTCCCTGCTCCACACAGCAACCTCTCCCTATAGTGACAGTAGAAAGAATGTAAAATGGCCGCCGGATCGGGTCTATTTATAAGTTAGGGAGAATGTCCAATTGTCCATGTGCTGTAATGTCTCAATTGGCTGTCCTGTACCCCATGATGGATGTGTCATCATAGGTCAAAGTTCTTTTACACAGTAAACACGTGGGTCTGCTGGGCGAACAGCGGCAATAGTCCGCCGATCGGGCGAATTGCGAACAGCCGAAATTCGCCGTGAAGCGACCGACGGGGGAACAGTTCGGCCATCCCGAATTAAGACTCGATGTGCAAAAGGCCTTTGACTGGCTTCGTTGGCCATGTATGTTCACTACCCTCTCCAATTATGGATTTGAAGGCCATAAATGCCCTTTATTCTTGTCCTTCTTCCCAAGTTCAGCTAGCTTCTTATCTGTCGTCACCTTTCTCGTTAAGTAATGGAGCCAGACAGGGGTGTCCCCTATCCGCCCTCCTTTTTATTCTCTGTCTGAAACCCCTGGCAGCAGCTATCCGTATGCACCCTGATATTGGGGGAGTTCTACTACGCCAAAAAGAATATAAACTGTCCCTCTTTGTGGACGACGTCCTTCTAACCCTGACAAGGCATCATATCTCTCTTCCTAATCTTACAGCCTTGTTGAAAGACTGCAGCTCTATATCTGGATATACAATCAATACAAGTAAAACAGAAGCTCTACCTTTATATATCTAGCCTTCAGACCTCACCGACCTCAAACAAAACTATTCTTTTCATTGGTGTACAGACTTTCTCAAGTATTTGGGTGTAAACATAACCTCCTCATATTGGACCCTGTATCAAGCTAATTACCACATACTCTTTTGGGACATCGATAGACTTCTGAGGCAATGGGATGCTTACCTCATCTCTCCTCTAGGTCGCATCAATGCCCTAAAGATGTCTGTAATGCCAAGACTCCTGTATCTGTTTGGCACACTCCCGATTCCCATTACCATGTCACAACTAAAGGCCATGCAAAGAACATTTCTTAACTTTATCTGGCAGCAAGCTCGGTAATGCTGGCCCCCAAGTTACGAGGCGGATTAGGGTTCCCAGACCTTATTAAATATTATTTTTCTACACATCTTAAAACAATTGTCACTTGGTCATCCAGAATGGCACCTACAATCTGGGCAGAGATTGAGATGAGCATCACTAGACCAGTACACATTTGTGCCATGATTTGGACAGATTTAAGCTCTTCCATATGTCAACTCAGAAGAATATGCCTAGGACCATTGCTATTCTCCCTTGACATATGGAAGAAATGCTCACAACAGTTTTCCCTTGCTTCTCCATGCCTTCCGCTGTTAAATGTACTGTTCAACCCCGATATTCCTGACAGTTTATCATACGAAAGAATGCTTCCATGGATGCAGGCAGGTATATTCCAGCTTTGAAACATTGTGCACCCCCTTACCAGAATGCTTCTATCATTTGAAGAATTGCAAAAGAAATACCAGATCCCTAAACAAATATTCTATTCATATCTTCAAATCAGATGCTATTTTGCCTCTAAATCCCCCACTTTAGGCCTTGATAAGCCTACCCCGTTTGAACTCTTATGTGCTCAGGGACCATACCAGACCCATCTGATTACTGACATCTATACAGTGGCGTAACTAGAACCTTCAGGGCCCCGATGCAACAAACCATGAAGGGCCCCCCTGAACCCCAGCCAGGGCCCTTCCCTTCGAGTCTGGCAGTGGAACTCCAGGGCGTGGTCACAGGTATGACCTTTGTGAGCCCTGTAGTTCCACCACTGGTATCATTAGTTTTTTTTTTATAATTTTTTTTTAATTCTTAGGTGCCCCATTGGGGGACTGTCCCTAGGCAGGATGGGGTCCCTGTCCCCAGAAGAGATGAGGTCCTTTTCTCCAGGGCAGATGAAGTTACTGTCCCCATGTAAGAAGGGGTCCCTGTCCCCAGGGGGAGAGGGAGGGGGTATGTAATGGTGTGTGGGGGATGGGGTCCTCTCACTCACCATGACCAAGCTGTAGGCCGCGCACTCATCCATGTTGGTCTGGGCTCCATCCAGTGTGCTGGATGGGCGATCAGCATATCTCCCAGAAAGACCTTTCATCATCTGTGTATGACGGGAGAGGAGGGGGGCTGGCAGACAAGCCTGCAGTGTCCTCGGGGGAGCCGGCTCTCATAGGGCTGCACTGCATCTGTGTGCTTAAAGTTTGTTTACCCGGGAGAAGTATGCAGTGCAGTGTGGGCCGGACTCGGGGGGGGGGCGGGACTCTGGCCGGGGGGGAACAGACATCGGACTGAGCGGCAATGCATGGAGCAGGATAGGGGTACTCTGAGGAGCCGGCTGAGGACACAGGTCATGCGGGGAATGCACAACTAAAGAACAGCCAGTGCGATAGTCGAGTATGGGGCTCTGCTAGTCACTCTCCACCTCCAGCCACCCATGTGCATGGTGCACTGATACCCCTAGCAGCCTATGCTGCTGCTGGCCATATGTAGAGGGGGCTGCATGGGCCCCCTGCATCACAGGGCCCGGTTGCGGTCGTGACTGCTGCAACCCCCTATAGTTACGCCCCTGCATCTATAGATTGCTACACAACGCTACCCCTATTACCGACACATCCCATTCTTATATGCGGAAATGGTCTCAGGTGGTAAACCGCTCTATCCCACTTCCTCACTGGCAGAACATTTGGGAAGCTATTTCCAGGTCATCCCAATGTGTAGAACAAAAAGAAATGGCTTATAAGATATTACTCTTCTGGTATAAAACCCCTGCAATTATACACAAATACGATCCTAAGACTCCTAGGGTGTGTTGGAGATGCCGGGGAGACATAGGCTCCCATTTTCACACCTTTTGGGAATGCCCCTTGATACGCCCATTCTGGTTGGCTATTCAGACCTTTATACAAGATCTGTTCAATATCTCCCTTCCATTAGCCCCTATGCACTTTCTATTAAGTCTGCCGATCCCTAGACTCTCCAAGCACACCCAAAAATTGGCTACCTTTATTCTACTTGCTGCAAAAAGGGCTATTCCCTTACGGTGGCTCTCTCCTGCCCCACCTTCTATTTCTCAAGTCCTACAAGCGCTGGAAAAAATATGTCGAACGTTAAGAAAGTTAAGTTGCACAGCTTCTTTCAAGCAAGGGGACAACAGCAAATAAGTGTCAGGAAGAGGGAACTCAGGAGACTGCAACGTCAGTTACAGCCTCTGCAGGACCTTCACCACTACGGCTGGGATGTTAGGCAGGACCTGGAGGACACCAATAAGAGCCTGAAAGGGCACTTCAAGGAAGAATCCAGGCACATTGTCTTCTGTGCCAAGGTGGAGAATCTTGATAAAGTTGGGAAGTGTAATTCTTTTTCAGGAAACTTCACTCAGGACACACACCCTTGTCAGAGTTGCATGATGAGACCGGAACACTCCAGAAGGGGAAGGAGGCTGTGATGCAAGTGGCCAGCAACTACTACACCAACCTCGACTCCCTGAAAGCAACAGACACAAAGGTGGCAGACAGGTTCTTGTCAGGTATATCTAAATCAATTGATCCTGCAGGTTCACCCCCAACGCTCCCTTGGCATTGGAGGAGTTGCACTCTGCCGCTAAATCCTTTAGGCGGGGCAGGATCCTGGGCTGGGATGGTCTCCCAGTAGAGCTCTATGTAGCGCTGTGGGATCTCGTGGGCCTAGATCTCCTTGAGCTGTATGAGGAGATGGTGGCAGAGGGCAGAATGACTCCTTCACTGAGGGAGGGGATGATCACGATTTTGTATAAGCAGAAGGGGGAGAGATTGGATCTGAAAAATTGGCATCCAATCTCTCTCTTGAATATGGACTACAAAATCCTCACCAAGGTTTTAGCCAACAGGCTGAAGTCTGTCATCGGACAGATCATCTACCTGGATCAGGCTTGTGGCATTCCTGGTCGCAGGATTGCGGACATCCTAGCTCTTGTCCATGACACGGTCCAGTACATTCATGGCCGACATGTGCACACGGCCCTGGTCAGTATTGACCAGGAGAAGGCCTTTTACTGTGTCTCCCATGAGTTTATATGCAGAGCTCTGCGCAGGTTTGGTCTTGGGGAAATGTTTTGTTCGTATGGGAATATGATGAATAATGACATTCATTGTTTGATGTTGGTGAATGGCTGGAAAACTGACCCCTTTCCAGTTCTTTCTGGGGTCAGACAAGGCTGCCCTCTCTCACCTCTGCTTTTTGTTTGCTGTATAGAGCTCTACACGCAAAGCATCAGACGGAACCCAAAGATCAGAGGGATTACCGCATCAGGACTGGACAGACGGAAGGTCAAGTGCTCACTCTACATGGATGGCGCAACGGTGTTCTGTGTCGATTGACGCTCCATCGACACATTCGCCCAGACCTGTGAGGACTTGGGCAAAGCTTCAGGGGCAAAGGTCAACTGCGGGAAGTCAGAAGTTATGCTCTTCAGAAAGTGGTTCCTTCCTTCTTCTGCACTCATTCCTTTCAGAGTCAAAATGAACTTCATCAAAATTCTTGGGGTCTGGTTTGGAACTGAGGGCGCAGCCCTGAAGTCCAGGGAGGGGAGACTGGCCAAGATGTGACAGAAGTTTGGACTTTGGAGCCTCAGAGAACTCACCATCAAATGTAAAACACTGGTACTCCATAGCAAGATTCTCCCTGTGTTGCAGTACCTAGCCCAGGCCTGCCCCCCCCCCCCCTCCCCCGGGTTAACACCTGCAAGGCCATCACCAGGGCAGTATCACCAGGGCAGTGTTTATTTCATCTGAATGTAATTTATTTGTATGCTTGGAACTGTATTGTTATGTAGTGTATTTATGCACTGCGTTGCATTATAGAGTGGAATATACCCTGTTGAAGATTTTTTTTGTATATTTTTATGCAAAATAAAGTATAAGTTTTCAATCAAAAAAAATCACTCACTGTATCTGCCGACAGGATTCCATTCAGCATAGTCCTGGCAGCACAGCTTTCTGAGATATTTACCATTAACAAAGAACTTTATGCAAAGAAATAGAGTGGCTTCAGCAAATCGTCCTTCGACTCCACAATTGCACATTTGTAGTCCACAGAGAAAGATGATATTGGTATCTTCAACAACAGTTATCAGTAGCACCTGGGATCAAGCAGGATCAAGGTTACTTCCTTGTTGTTCACCGTAGTGACAAAACGTTTAACGTCTCTTTTATCTGGCCTGCGGATAAGTGTGCTATCCAGATTGAGCTCTTGGTATATGATTTGTTTTGATATGGGATTTGTACTGCGCTGAATGCGCTCCATTAGGAGTGCATCCAGGTGCACAGAGACCCTAAAATCAAGTTGAGATTTCCAATAGCACGTTAAGAAAGGAGCTTAGGGTGCCCAATATGAAAGAAGTAAAGTAAAACAGAGAAAAAACGGGGGGGGGGGGGGGGCGAACCCTCCAGATGGGGCAGGAAAAAGAGCATACAAAATCCATGTTTTTTACAGGATTCCTATTCTTCATCAGATTATTCGTAGGCCTGGATAAAGAGGAAGGTTTTTAAACGCTTCCTGAAACTCAGAAGGGAGGGTAAGGACCTTAGAGACACTAGCTCATTGCCCTTTGTAACCAGGCGCCTATTACCAGTAAATTTTAGTCTGCTGATTATCGGTTCTGTGGGAAGTAAATTGTTCGATCAGAGTGGTCTTGACGGTACATGGTGGCCCATTCAGACAGATAAATTGGGCTCAGTTTCTGGTGTGCCCTATACATATAGCACATTGCCTTGAATAGTACAAACTTAGTGATAGGAAACCAGTTCAGTTTTTCAGCACGGGAGGGATGTAGTCTGTTCTGACACATCCAGAGACCAGGCGAGCAGCTTGATTCTGAGTTGCTTGCAATTTTCTTTGCCACTTCAATGGAAGTCCAAGATGTTAGAGCAATCCAACCGGGAATGCACAAGAGCCTGTACAAGAGTTAGCGGTTTTCGTGCGAAAAGAGATCTTTAATTTTCCGGAGTCTCTGTATATAGAAGTTGGAGTTTTTGATACAAAGATACAGGCAGGGATCAAAGATAATACCTAGGTTCCTGACCTATTTTGCCGGCTTTGGGATGGGGCACAATGAAGTGGGACAGGCAAAGAGAAAATTGGTGGTTGATTGAGGGCCCCCCAGCATCACCTCGGCCTTTGCTTCATTAATGCCTAGCTTGTTATCGGCCATCCAATTTTGTATGTGAAGGAGTCCATTTCTCAGTTGTAGGTGCATATTTGGCCCATCGTCAGCGTCAGCCAGCATCTGCATGACATCTGCGTAGATCTGGCATGCTAGTTTGTGTGTAGCAATAATGTCAGCGAGTGGGCGCAATATAGCAGTTGAATAGCAGGGGTGACAATGCCGAGCCCTGCGGGACTCCATAGAGAAGTGGTTCAATTGGCAAGCTGCATGTGTTCATCTGCACTTGATGGGTACTGTCTGTGAAAAAGGAGTTGATCCAACGGAGGACAGTGCCACTACATCCAAAAAGGTATTTCATGCAGTCTCTCAAAATTTGATGATGGATAGTGTCAAAGGCCACGAAGAGGTCGAGCAGCACCAAGGCTGCCGACCCCCCGCATCCTTTACCCTTAACAGGCGTTCACGTATATCGAGTGCAGACAGTTCAGTACCATGTCCCGGCCTAAATCCCGACTGGGAGTCATGGAACAGGTCATTACCCTGGAAGAAGCTTTGCATTTGTTGAAAGATGACCTGCTCCAGGATCTTCGCCAGAAAGGCAAGCAGAAATATAGGTCTAAAATTAGTGGTGAGCAAAGAAGGGTAGAGTGTACTCTTCTTCAACAAGGGGGAGACAATGGCTAGATATGTGCAGAGTGAAATATTTCATTTTGGAATTTCGTTTTCGTCCAAAAAATAAATGTATTTAGTTACTCCCGAAATTCGTTTTTATTTATTTCGTTTTTCGTTCAAAAATTGCATTCGTCCGAAAATCCACATGAATTACAGTCGAATCTGTCTTTGAAGGCTTATGGTGTCTGTCGAATGTATAAAGAAGATTAGATGGAGCTAGTATATAGCATACTTTGTGTGAACTTTAGAACCCTATTAAAGTCTATGGGACTCCAACGTTCAAAATCTAAAGTGCTAATTTTAAAGGCTAATATGCAAGTTACTGTCCTAAAAAGTGTCTGGGGACCCGGGTCCTGCCCGGGGACATGTATCAATGCAAAAAAAAGTTTTAAAAACGTCAGTTTTTTTGGGAGCAGTGATTTTAACAATGATTAAAGTGAAACAATAAATGTGTAATATTCCTTTAAATTTCGTACCTGGGGGGTGTCTATAGTATGCCTGTGAAGGGGCGCATGTTTCCCATGCTTAGATCTGTCCCTGCACAAAGTGTAATTTCTGCAGGAAAAAAGTCCTTTAAAATCACTCGTGGCTATAATGAATTGTCGGCTCCCGTAATACAGAGAACACTCATTGAAAGTCATTGATAAAAATAAATAAATACATTTAAAAAAAAGCGTGGGGTTCCCCCAAATTCAATTACCAGGCCCTTCAGGTCTGGCATGGATATTAAGGGGAACCCTGTGTCAAATTGAAAAAAAAAATTGACGTGGGGTTCCCCCTACATATCCATACCAGACCCTTTATCTGAGCACGCAACCTGGCAGGCCGCAGGAAAAGAGGGGGGGATAAGAGAGCAACCCCCCTGAACCGTACCAGGCCATGTGCCCTCAACATTAGGAGGATGATTTCGGGTCCCCCCCAAAGCACCATGTCCCCACGTTGATGGGGACAAGGGCCTCATCCCCACAACCCTGGCCAGTGGTTGTGGGGGTCTGCGGGCGGGGGGCTTATCAGAATCTGGAAGCCCCCTTTAACAAGGGGACCCCAGTTCCCGACCCCCGCTGTTTGAAATGGTAAGGGGGTACAAAAGTACCCCTACCATTTCACAAAGAAAGTGTAAAAAATAGTTAAATAAGACAAACACACCTTTGAAAAAGTCCTTTATTAAAAAAAAAAAAAAAAAATATTCCAGCGGTGGTAATCCACTCTTGCTATCCAGCGACGGATGATCATCTCTCCAGCAATGGCTGTTCTGATCCAGCGCAGTGAATCCATCCATCTTCTGTATCCACAGATGAGACAGTGCGGGATCCCGGTGGCCTGACGTTTGTTATATGCGTAGGGTGGGGCCACCTGTCACCTGACCCCGCTCCCCTCTGATGCGATTGGGGAAACCGGGCTTCCCCAATGACATATGGGTGACCCCGCCCCCTCTGATGTAACGCAGGTTTCCGTTACATCAGAGGGGGCGGGGTCACCCATACGTCATTGGAGAAGCCCGCTTTCCCCAATCGCGTCAGAGGGGGGCGGGGTCAGGTGACGGGTGGCCCCGCCCTCCGCATATAACAAATGGCAGGATGCCGGGATCCCGCAGTGTCTCCTCCGTGGAGACAGAAGATGGATGGATTTGCTGCGCTGGATCAGAACAGCCATCGCTGGAGAGATGATCATCCATCGCTGGATAGCAAGAGTGGATTACCACCGCTGGAATCTTTTTTTATTTTTTTTTTTATTTTTAATAAAGGACTTGTTCAAAAGTGTGTCTTATTTAACTATTTTTTTACACTTTCTTTGTGAAATGGTAGGGGTACTTTTGTACCCCCTTACCATTTCAAACAGGGGGGGGCCGGGATCTGGAGGTCCCCTTGTTAAAGGGGGCTTCCAGATTCTGATAAGCCCCCCGCCCGCAGACCCCCACAACCACCGGCCAGGGTTGTGGGGATGAGGCCATTGTCCCCATCAACATGGGGACATGGTGCTTTGGGGGGACCCCAAAGCATCCTCCTAATGTTGAGGGCACATGGCCTGGTACGGTTCAGGGGGGTGCTCTCTCATCCCCCCCTCTTTTCCTGCGGCCTGCCAGGTTGCGTGCTTGGATAAAGGGTCTGGTATGGATTTTTAGGGGGACCCCATGTCAATTTATTTTTTAATTTGACGCAGGGTTCCCCTTAATATCCATACCAGACCTCAAGGGAGCACTCATATGATTTCCTTTGGGGATTTTTATTGATGCAAAATCCAAGAGGTTAAAGGTGACCAGACTATGGTCTGACTATGGTCTGACCACACCACCTCATGTGCTTTAATATTGAAAACGTCCATGCCATGAGTAAAAAGGGCATCTAGCATATGGCCCTTTATGTGTGTGATCACGGTGGATGCCAGGGTAAAGTGGAGACCATCTAGGTCACCTATGAGATCCTGGGAGTCACAGCTTGTGACATCCTCCAGCCACATATTCATGTCTCCCTGGAGGACGACACAAGCTGATTGTAGACACAGGGACATCATTAGTTCAGATAGGGCAGCATTGAAAGTCCCTGCTGGACCAGGAGGACGATAGACAGTGGCTAATACAAATGAGGAAGAGTCCACCAGGTGTTCAAATGAACTAAACTCAGGTGTTTTTAGCTCCGTGCAATCCAAACAGTCGTCATGAATCACACAAACCCTCCCCTCCCCTCTTGTATTCTCTGTTTTTGACTAAAATCTTAACATTTCGGGGAAGTAATTCTTCTAAAACTGACTTATAATTCACATTAAACCAAGTCTCTGTGATTCCTAAAATGTGAAATTTCTCTGATTCTAGCATGTCAAAAATGTCTGAACAATGCTTAGTGGCTGAGCAGACATTAATGAAGGCGGCCCTTAACCACTTTCAGACTGGACCATTTTGCTGGCTTAAGACCAGACCACTTTTTGCGTCCTTTTAACTGACAATTTCGTGGGCGTGCGACGTGGCTCCCAAACAAAATTGGCGTCCTTTTTTTCCCACAAATAGAGCTTTCTTTTGGTGGTATTTGATCACCCCTGCGGTTTTTATTTTTTGCGTTACAAACAAAAATAGAGCGACAATTTTGAAAAAAACGCATTATTTTTGACTTTTTGTTATAATAAATATCCCCAAAAATATATAAAAAAAATTTTTTTCCCTCAGTTTAGGCTGAAACGTATTCTTCTACATATTTTTGGTAAAAATCAGTGCTATACAAATGCAGTTATTCCTGTGTAAATGACACTGGCAGTGAAGGTGGTAACCAGGGGGTGGCAGTGTAGGGGTTAAGTGTTCCTAGGGGTGTGTTACTAACTGTGAGGGGCTGGGCTTTGTTTTAGTGAACACTGATCTCTGCTTCAATCACATGGAGCAGAGATCAGCATCACTTGTTACTAGGCAGAACGGGGAGATGCTGTTTACAACGGCATCACCCTGTTCAGCCGCCACGTGAGACGATTGCAGGTATCCCATGACTGGACTCATGGGGGTCCCGACTGGCACGCAAGCGCTCCGCCGGCGGCGCGCACACGATGGCAGGGCGGCATATAAAAATGGACGTACCTGTACGCCAATATGCCTGCCCGTGCCATTCTACCGACCTACATCGTCGTGCGCCGGTCGGGAACTAGTTAAAGTCTCCAAGGTAGATGATTTTGCTGATGTACTTTTTGGCTGTTTGTCCCTTATTTTATGTTCCAGGGGGCACCAAATTTTATTTTCGATGCAGTTAAGTTGAATGTCTCTTAATATTGCAGTATGTTGATTATTGAGTGAAATAAGCAATGACCTCGAATAGATTAATGAGTGTGCGGTACTTATGTCACCGGCAGAATGTTTTCCTGTATTGTATCCAGAGGTTTGTGGCCCATCTGCCCCGTCCACCCCGGCCCAGACGGGCATCGTATTCACTACGGTATAGTATTTTTCAGCCACCTTAGGTGACAGTTTAGGAAAGTCCAGGTAAATAGGAATCTGTAGGAAGCTGTGCACAGCGTTGTCCACCCACTCTGCCACTTTGTCAAAAGTCTCGCCTTCCAAATGAGCTGGTATATATGGATAAAGGTATCTGTATTCTGAAGCTACCTTCTTTATTATAATTTGCTGTATTTTGGACAGCCAAGGCAGGGTCTTAGGGTCTCCATACCTGGGTAGGACCCAGGTGTCTGGTGCATGTTGAACTGAAAACCCAGCAACTTCATCTGGTTTAACCTTAGGTAAGGGGGCAATAGGGTGAGCTCTGGGAAACCATTTAACCCCCCGGATCCTCCTTGACAGACCTGGAGATATTGATTAGCGGGACTGCATTGGCAGGCAGCTTCATTTCCTCATTGGTAGTAACAGTAGGGAGAATCCCACATTCTTGCACCTCACTCGTTGGTTTCTCATCACTGTCGCCCCACTTCCCAGTATAGTATAAAGTCTCCGAAAACAACTCTGATAACCCGTCGGATGGGATATAACCGAGTTTGAAGGGGTGTAACACTCTTCACCTGGGAGGTAGCTGTGCTTAGTGTGCGCCTTGACTGGCACAACTATCTAATTATTTTTTTGGTTGGTTACAGGCATCGCTTTCCCCACAGGCACACCACTCTTGCTTCTCACTTGCTTACCCGGCCCTGGTATTTTTCTCTCAGGAGACGAAGACATTAAAGCAATCATCTGCGCCCAACCACGGCCTCTGGAAGCAACTGGTACACTGGGTCCTGGGACAGCCTTTGAGAAAGGAGGAGCAGCTTTCCAGAGAGCCCCTCCTTACACAGGGTCCCCAGAAATCCCCTCCTTACACAGGGTCCCCAGAGAGCCCCCCCTCTTAAATTAGTGTCCCCAGAGGGCCCCCTCTTTCATCAGTGTCTCCAGAGGGCCCCACCCTTACATTAGTGTTCCCAGAGAGCTCCCCTCTTACATTAGTGTCCACAGAGGCCCCACTCTTACATCAGTGTCCCCAATGGGCCCCTTACTTACATTATGTACAAAAAGAAACCCCCTTAATGGGACTTTAACTACTTGGGATCCGCGCTATTGCCAAATGACGGCATTAGCGCGGACCTACATTTCCGGGACTACGTCTATTGACGTCGTCCCGTGTACGAGCGGCCTGCGCGCCCCCTGAGGGGCGCGCGCGGCGCACTCTGTGATCGGCGAGTCCATGAGACTCGCCTGATCACCGATCCGTGGAAGGGGTCGATCCCGACCCCTTATCACGTGATCAGCTGTCAGCCAATGACAGCTGATCATGTGATAGAACGGAGCCGGTAATCGGCTATTATTCCTCCTCGCGCTGACAGCGCGAGGAGAAAAAAAAAAGCCGATCACCGGCGGCTGTGATCGGGACATCAGTCCCGATCACGGCCATCAATACAAGGGACCACCTGCCACCTGCCAGTGCCCACCTGCCTCCCGCAGTGCCATCCTGAAGTAAAAGTAAAAGCAAAAGTAAGTGCCCCCCGTCAGTGCCCACAGTGCCACCCACAGTGCCACCCACAGTGCCACCCCACAGTGCCACCCCACAGTGCCACCCACAGTGCCACCCACAGTGCCCACAATCTGCCTCAAAGATTCTGCACCCCAGTGCCGCCCATCAGTGCCCAGCAGTGCCGCCCATCAGTGCCCAGCAGTGCCGCCCATCAGTGCCCAGCAGTGCCACCTATCAGAGCCACCTATCAGTGCCACCTATCAGTGCCCATCAGTCCCATCTATCTGTGGTACCTATCAGTGCCCATCCGTGCCACCCATCCGTGCCACTTATCCGTGCCACCCATCCGTGCCATCTTATCTGTGCCCATCTTTGCCCATCAGTGCCGCCTTATCTGTGCCCATCGGTGCCGCCTTATCTGTGCCTATTAGTGCCGCCTTAACTATGCCTATCAGTGCCCACCAGTGCAGCCTATCAGTGCCCACCAATGCAGCCTATCAGTGCCCACCAATGCAGCCCATCAGTGCCCACCAATGCAGCCTATCAGTGCCGCCTAATCAGCGCACTTCAATGAAGGAGAAAAATTACCCGTTTGCAAAATTTTATAACAAACTATTAAAACATGATCTTTTTTTTTTTTGCATCTTTTTTTGTTTGTTTAGCAAAAAATAAATCTCCGAGCTGTAACTAAATACCACCAAAAGAAAGCTCTATTTGTGGGAAAAAAATGATAAAAATTTCATTTGGGTACAGTGTTGTATGCCCGCGCAATTGTCATTCAAAGTGCATCAGCGCTGAAAGCTGAAAATTGGTCTGGGACTGAGGGGGGTTTAAGTGCCCAGTAAGCAAGTGGTTAATGGACCACCAATACCACCAAGATTAAAGATAAAAGTTATATTTAAATTCATTTTATAAAGAATATACAAAGAACACCAGACACAAAGTATCTCCAATAAAATACAATCAAACAAACATAACATATATAGAAAAAACATCTATACAGAAAACCACAAATCCTCTCATTAATGTCCCAAGCCCAATGCATTTCCAGTCTCTACAGAATCTTCATCAGGGGTAGAGAGCAGAAAATAACAATATCGTGGCAATTCTGTAGCAAGACAAGAGGGGAGGGGAGGAAAAAAAAAAGATAAATACATAAACATACATGCCCCCAACATAAGCCATCCAAAAATTAAAGGGCCTATTTCCAACCTTATTAGGAGTGCTCCTCCATGAATGTAGGGCAGGACCACTAAATAACACCTAGGGTGTATGTATGGCCACACTTTTACAGATGTTACAATGGAATGGTCACACCCGGTACAAATCTTTTCACAATATTTCGGAACAGGGATTATGTCATATGCATTACTTCTCTATGAGTACGAAACAGACCATATATATCAAGGTCAGAACAGTCCACCTGTCCCCCCAAAAAGAAAGAAGAGAGAGGCAGACAAATAAGAAAAAAGAAGAACCAAAACAGAACATGCATTGCATGGAGGATTTGTGTATATGAAAATGAGGAAGTTCGGCAGCAAGACCAGACCAGCACCACATGCACATAAACCCCTGTTAGAAAACCGAATCAACGAACCAATCTGTAGAAGTAGAATAATAGTGTATTTGAATAGGAAGGCATGCGTTAGACCCACTCCCAGAAACAATAGTGCTGTGTGTTCAAGAGAATGATACATAAAGCAATGCTTACCCAAAACCAGGCAATCAATGGGGTTTGTTATAATAAACACCCCCTTAACAACATGTTAGTGGGCCCCAACAAGGGGTGTCCCAGAGAGCCTAAGGGTATGGATACCTATTATAAACAGTAAAAGTAGGAAAGCTAAGGGGGTCCAGAAAAACCCCTAGGGTACAATGTCCCAATACTAACCAAGTAAAAGTACTCACCAGAAACAACCAAGAGTATGCCCGACAATCTATTGCTTGAGCTGATGGTGTAACAAGCGTATACATCACTCCATCTGTCTAAATAGGCCGTCGGCGCATTTCTAATGATGTCATTACTGACGCCTATCTAGGTGTGCCCAAACACCAAAGCAAACAAGGCAGGGACTGCACACATTCAAGTGCGCAGCCGTGCCATAATATCCATAGGTGCGGCGCGCTTGCGCAATAACACCGCACCGTTTACCAGAAAAAAGGCGATCGTACAGGTCCGCCCTTTCTATCCACTTACGGCCGGCGTAAGTGGATAGAAAGGGTGGAAGGACCTACAGTCCTAAGCCCATGCCAATGCACGGACATCCCCGAAAACCCTCCCGAACTTCTCCCTACCAAAGAGGAGGGAACAACAGCGCGTGCTCGTACATCATTGGGGAATGCACCCACATCGGCCACACTAAGTAAAAACAGGGGGAAGAGACAGGTAGTAACACGCCCTACTCAAAGGGCACATATTCCAGAGGTCCAAAGAGAACCCCACTGAAACAAGCTGTTTTCCATGTCCCACCTGACACCACCCAGCCAGATCAAATAAGACCCAAAATGTTGGCCCCTGGCCGTGCTATGGTCCCCCTGTGGATGGAGACACGTTGGGGAAAAAAAAAGGGCAAGCATAAGAATAAAAATCATATTAGTGTCCCCAGAAAGCCCCCCCTCTTACATCAGGGCCCCCAAACAGCTGACTCCCTCCCTTGCAGAGGTTCCCCTGTACTTGGCTGGTGGAGGTGGGAGGCGGCGATCGGCAGCTCTATGGTGTCCACAGGCAGGGGGATCTCCCTGGGGCTAGTAGTTCTATCTCCAAATGTATACAGCAGAGAGGGGAGGGGCCTCTTACCTAGGCATCAGCAGCAGTGCTCAAGGGGAGTGAAAGTGAAACTTCCACCTCCTCCCACCTCTCCCCACTGCACTCTAAATGGCCAGCCAGAAGTGCAGGGGGGATGCTGGGTTTTGAGGGGCCCCCCACAGCGATGGGGCCCTACACAGCTTGCGTAGTGTGCGTATAAGGCGGATCGTCTCTGCGCTTAGGCCAAATCCGATATTCGGAGCATTCATCCTGCAATACGCCATCATGTTTCCAAACTGATATATCTCCTTCTCTAACCCACAATCAGATGCACATGCCTGCACTTCCTTATCCTCCTCTGCAGAGCGGGTCTCCTCCCCCTGCCAACAGATTGGTGCAAATGTTCTCCCGTAACTGTGGCACCCACCTTCTTCTTGCTGCGGTGCACCAAAACTGTAATGGAGTCCATTTTGGAGTCTGTTTCAACCCTCACAGCACTGGCAGGAATTGTCAAAGGTCAGGCTGATCCTTTCCCCTGAGCAATGAGACTTGTTGGTTCTTCCCCACATTGATAGTACACACGACAACACAGTCTATAAGAAGGGTAAAAGTTACTTGCCACCTTCCCATGGAGCCAGATGGAATCCCGATGAAGCTGAAGCCTGTTGCTATGGGCGACTGCTGCAAGGACAACAATGCCTAAACTCCAGGGTGCTACATCTCCATCATCTACAAACAAATGAAAACATTTTTTTCCTAGAACTTGGCTAGTCATACTCTACATACTGGACAGCCTGTAGTGCTTTCTGAAAAATGTTTTTAGAGAAAGTAAGAATATGGTGACAGAATACTCCAATTCTGTGGCTAGACCACTCAGGCACAACTAGTTATCATTCCATCACACATAAAGTATGCAATCTTCCCCTACTATCACTTCCCCTTACAGGCTTAAAAATACAACACAGAAAACACAAAGAAGCACACAAATGTCCCGACACAGAGACATAACATTTGCTTCATTGAAAATCACAATTTCTTAAACGGGATCTTCTGGGATACTAGCGCTGATCCAAAAAACTGAAGTGAAACCGCCAACAAAGCTTCTCTTTCTGTTTAATGAAAAAGGGCCCACAATTTACCAATGATGTAAGGAAGGCTGGAACCAGGCGCAGGGCACAATCTACAGATACATTGAGAGACCGTGGTCGCGAAGATCTGAACAGTGAAAACAGGTAGCTATAATGAACACTATACTTACATATAAAACTAATGAAGAACACCAGGTATCATACAGTTTTAATAACATGCTGAATTAGAACCAGAAAAAGCAGACTGATTGTGGAGTTTAAAACATCTAATTATTAGGGTGAGCTTCATTATGGTATAATTAACTGGATGGATACACTGAGCTACATTGTAGTACAGTTAACTAAAATAATGAGTATGCAGAACTTTCCATTGAGGCAGAACATAGGAATCAGAATTCCCAGCTGGACTGGTACAGTAAATACAGAAGTGCCAAATTACAATATACAGTACCGTAGATAGAAGGACTAACATGTACAGCATTACATGGCAGTTAGAACGAGACAATTAGGGTGTACAAGACTTGCAGAAAGTTACATAACAGACAGATTACAATGCACAGCATGCCAGCACAGGGAGATTAGAGTACTAGCATTGTAAAACATAAATATTAGAGTTCACAGTATTGTAGATTATGAATACCAGAATGCACAGAATTATAGAACATAAACATCAGATTGCAAAGCATTGTAGAACATAATGACCAGAGTGCGCAGCATTGTAAAACATAAAGACCAGAGTGTACAGAATTATATAACAAAGATCAGAGTGCACATTATTGCAGAACATACAGATCAGAGTGCACAGAATTAAAGAAAATAAAGATCAGAGTGCATAGTATTGTAGAACATACAGATCAGAGTGCACAGAAGTATAGAACATAAAAATCAGAGTGCACAGAATTAAAGAACATAAAGATCGGAGTGCACAGAATTATAGAACATAAAGCTCAGAGTGCACAGCGTTGTAGAATATACAGATCGGAGTGCACAGAATTATAGAACATACAGATCAGAGTGCACAGCGTTGTAGAATATACAGATCAGCGTGCACAGAATTATATAACATACAGATCGGAGTGCACAGAATTATAGAACATACAGATCAGAGTGCATAGAATTGTAGAACATACAGATCAGAGTGCACAGCGTTGTAGAACATACAGATCAGCGTGCACAGAATTATATAACATACAGATCGGAGTGCACAGAATTATAGAACATACAGATCAGAGTGCACAAAATTAAAGAAAATAAAGATCAGAGTGCACAGTGTTGTAGAACATACAGATCAGAGTGCACAGAATTATAGAACATAAACATCCGAGTGCACAGAATTATAGAACATAACGATCAGAGTGCACAGAATTATAGAACATAAAGATCAGAGTGCACAGCATTGTAGAACATAACAAGATTAGGGTGCACAGCACTGTGGAGTAGCGATAGTATACAGTGCAATATTGTAGAACAACAAGATTAAGCGTATAGCATTGAAGAGTAGGAATTTAAAGACTACAGCATTGTAGACCATAAGGATTAGAGTGCACAGTATTGCATAACAAGGAGATTAGATGCACACAGTTGTAGAAGAGTGAGATTAGAGGGCACAGTATACTATTGGAGAAGAGAGAAAGTGGAGGACACAGTATTATGGAATAGTGAGAATAAAGTGCACAGTATTGCAGAATCATGAGATTAGAGTGTACAACATTGTATAACATAGATTAGAGTGAACAGTATTGTAGAATAGTGAGTTTAGAATGCACATAGTATAGTGAAATTAGAGTGTACGGCACATAGTAAAGTGAGATTACCAGAGACATCAGAAGAACAAGCATTGAAAACAGAGACATCATAATGTGCAACAAAAATGAATATGAATCAGCAGAAAATCTGATAGTGTGTATGGGGCTTAACTCCAGCCCAAAAAAATATTTTTACATTTTTGGATATCATAGAGAAGGGTTAACACCCCTCTAATGTTTAATTTGCTGCCTGTTCCCCTGTTCAGAAGATTTCACCTCACTTCCTGTCCCTGTGAGAAATGGATTTTGAAATGTTTGGGATGTTGTGGAAACAAGGCTTAGTTTTAGACACCTTTTTCCTCATGATAACTCTTAGCCCTTGTACACACGGTCGGAGATTCCGACAACCAATTCCGTCGGAGTAATTCCAGAAGAGGTCCGGAAGTGATATTGCATACACACGGTCGGACTAAGTTGTCGGAAAATCCGATTGTACATAACGTGATGACGTTATTTAGTTACGACGGCACTACGTTCAGGCTAGTAGCCAATAGCTTTGGCCTAGGAATTTGATCTGAGCATGCGTGGCACTTTGTCCGTCGGAGTAGGCTATCACATGATCGGAGTATGTCCGATAGGAGCATTTTGTCAGAAAATTTTACCGGTTGGAAGTTGGAAAAGTTGGTCCGTCAGATATTCCGATGGAAACAGTCCGATGCAGACCACACACAGTCGGAATATCCGACAAAACGGTCCGATAGGAAACATTCCGACGGAATCTCCGACCATGTGTACAAGGGCTTACAGGAGTGAAGTTCCCTTCCTAGGGGTAGATTTCCTCTCACTTCCTTTTTGTCTCCCTCCATTTGTAAGTACAAGTCATATGTAATTTGGATATTTGTAACTGGGGGACTGCCTGTACAAGTTCACAGAATTGTAGAACAGATACACCAGACTGCACAGCATTGAACAGAGAGGTTAGAATGTAGAACCACAGAGCAGAAACATTAGAGTTTGTGGCATTGTAGAACAGAGACACCCGAGGGCACAGCATTGTAGAACATAGAGGGTAGAATGTACAGAATCATAGAAAAGAAACAGAGTGCCCAGCATTGTAGAGCAGAGACATCTGAGTGTAAAGTACTGTAGAACAGATATCAAAGAGCACAGCATTGTAGAGTACAGACTTCAGAGTACTCAGCATTGTAGAGTAATGACATCAGAGTGCACAGCATTGTGGAGTAAAGACTTCAGAGTGCTCAGCATTGTAGAGTAATGACATCAGAGTGCTCAGCATTGCGGAGTAAAGACTTCAGAGTGCTCAGCATTGTAGAGTAATGACATCAGAGTGCTCAGCATTGTAGAGTAATGACATCAGAGTGCTCAGCATTGCGGAGTAAAGACTTCTGAGTGCTCAGCATTGTAGAGTAACGACATCAGAGTGCTCAGCATTGTAGAGTAATGACATCAGAGTGCACAGCGTTGTGGAGTAAAGACTTCAGAGTGCTCAGCATTGTAGAGTAATGACATCAGAGTGCTCAGCATTGTAGAGTAATGACATCAGAGTGCTCAGCATTGTAGACTAGAGGAATCAGAGTGCACACCATTGTAAAGCAGAGACATCAGAAAAAATAGAAACATAGAACAGAGAACATTGTAGAACAGAGACATCACAGTTCACAGCACTGTAAAACAAATATATCACAGTGTGCAGCATTATAGAGCAGAGACTTCTGAGTGCAATGTATTATAGACCAGAGACATCCCAGTGCACTGCATTATAGAGCAGAGACATTTGAGTGCACAGCATTATAGAGCAGAGACATCTGAGTGCACAGCATTACAGAGCAGAGACATCTGAGTGCACAGCATTACAGAGCAGAGACATCTGAGTGTACAGCATTATAGAGCAGAGACATCTGAGTGCACAACATTATAGAGCAGATACATCCCAGTGCATTGCATTTTTACCTTTTCCTATGCCACACCTATAAACACATGCCCCACCCCCTAATTATACCACGACTCCACCTACTGCCAAAAAAGTGTCCCGATTTTTTTTTTTACAATGTTGGCAACTATGGGCACAGCATTGTAAGATGTTAATACGGCAAAATCAGGATATGCATACAGAAAGAACATTGTCACAAATTTGGGTGTTGTTACCATCTAGGAAAGAAGAAAACTGATCAGCACTGGAAAAGAGAAGCACAATATAAAATATCCAGGAGAACAGAGATGGATCAGAAGCTTACAGTGCAATTATGGCTGCTTATACTCAGTAAGTCTCCCTCTGAACAGTAACTATGTAGATTCCTGACAGATATATGGAAAGACATAAAATTATAAGAGTGCAAAGAGCATTGATGAAATGCAGGGAGCAGAAAACAGTATATTCCTTCCCATCACTATGGGGCTGTCAGAACAATAAAAGTTGATTGTTGATTGACTGCTATAGGTTATTGCAGGTCGTACTCTTCCCTTTGCTCCGTAAATAAAGTAGCAGATGACAACTTAAGGTTTTCCAACTGTGTTGGTTTGCCTAATATGCAGAGACTTGGTGATTTTTTTTTCCGAGAGCATAACTCTCTTTTCTGACAAATTTGATATTGTAATGAGGGTAAAGTCAAATATTCCACACTGTAGATAGTATTGATCTCTAATCCACAGGTTGAAACATTTGTGTGAGAAATGTTGAAAAGGTGTAACCTGTTTTGGGCTTATTGAATATCATCAGTGCAGTACATGGGTAAAATGGCTTCTACTGAATAGGGCTTGGGGAGCAAGAAGGTACAACCCCACAGGCTATGTTGGATTGGGCCAAAAGGTACCAAGAAACCCTCTACTGAACCAGTGATAAGCACAGCAGGGTTATTTCAAAACAGAAGGTATCTATACATCTTTTTGGGCAACTAGTAATAATTAGTCAGATTCAACTTGTCCTGTAATGTTGAAGAGATTTGTCTGCTTTTCCAGCTTTTGTCTGCTTTTGCTATTTTTAAGTTCTAAAGAGTGTAAAGCCCCATACACACTATCAGATTATCTGCTGAGTTTTTCCTTCAGATTTACCAAAACCATATAATATGAGGACAAACCTTAGGAGTTTCAATGTGTATGCAATCAGGCAGGCCCTTCTACTACATGGTTTTGGTAAATCTGAAGGAAAAACTCAGCAGATAATCTGATAGTGTGTATGGGGCTTTAGGAACATACCCCAACATTCAATGCCACACGGGTAGCTCAGTCACCTTAATCCAATCAACATGGAAAATGTCCAGACAGATGTTGATTGTTCAAGAACAGAATAGGAAGAGTGAATATTTGGGGAAACACCTTGTTCTAATATCCCAATGGTGCCACAAAGTGTCCAATAATTGTTAATTCTTTGATTTACAAGGCTGGAGGTATGGATTTTGTCAAATTGCAAGGGCAGAGATGGTAAAACAGCAGTATATGTGGTTGACTTATATTCCAAAAACATTGGGTTTATTCCTCATTTTCAAAAAGTGGACAGTTGTGCAGATTCTATTCCTTGACTAATCGTCCGTGTCAAATAGCTGGTTATATCACACATACAGCCTAATATTATAGAGGCATTTGTTTAAAATTGCCTAAAGCTCTTTCAGATTTGTTGGCCATTATCAGTGCAAGCGTATGGAAACCATGTCTTCTATGGAGTATGGCTTGAGGACCAACAATAAGGTATACCCTGACTAGTTATGGTAAAGAGGTCCAAAATAAACCAAAAAGTCCTTTACTGAACTAGTGCAAAATACAATAGACCCTTCATCACAAATTCCCAAAATAAAAGTTTTTTTTATTCCTCATTTTAAGCATAGTATATGCAAATCGTACCTTTCTAATGCCGCGTACACACGGTCGGAGAATCCGTCGGAATGCGTCTTATCGGACCGTGTCGTCAGATAATCCGACTGTGTGTGGTATGCATTGGATTGATTCCGTCCGAATCTCCGTCGGACCCAATTTTCCAACATGTTGGAAATATTTCCCGACCAACTGGGCCGGTCGGACATATTCCGATCATGTGTAGAGAATTTTGATCGGACCAAGTGCCACGCATGCTCAGATCAAATTACTACATCAAAGCTATTGGCTACTAGCCTGAACGTACTCCCATCGTAACAAAATTACATCATCACGTTCTGAAAGATCGGATTTTTCGCCAACTTGGCCCGACCGTGTGTATGCAACAGTTTCGGACAAGATCCGACAGACAAAATCCGACGGGCAAAATCCGACGGATTTGGTTGCGGAAATCTCCGACCGTGTGTACATGGGCTAGCCCTTGGTCTTTCTGTCCATCAGAATGGCTGCTTTTTGGCACAGATAAAACACAACATTGATGAACCATTTAGTCCAAACTGCATACAAGTTTTTCAGGCTTGTTGGCTATCATCAGTGCACTGACTGAAAACAATGAAAAAGGTCCAAAGTTTGCTTGCTGCAACCATAGGGAATAACTCAGGGGCCCTTTAACACCGAATGTGGTTGGATGCAGTTGATTGCAGTTGGATGCATTTTGATTACGATTCAAATGCACCACACCCACACCACACCGTGTCCCTTTAAGCCAAGCCCAAAAAACGTATAGAACAATGCACTGCAAAAACATTGCTAAATGCAGCACAAAACGCATGCAGAATGCACTGAAGCAAGCTTCAAACGTGCATCAAATGCAATACAAACATGCAGGCAAGACGTGCAGTTATGTGCAGTTTCTTGTGCAAATGGGCCCTTAAAGTGGTTGTAAAGGCTCAAGGTTTTTTACCTTCAGCCCCCCTCCCCCCAGCTTCCTAATACTTAACCAAGCCCCATCTCAATGCAGAGATGTGTACGAGAGCAGCTGCTCTACTGGGTCTCTTTCTCCGCATTGGCTGAGACAGCAGTGGGAGCCATTGGTTCCCGCTACTAAAAATCAAAAGCAGTGAGCAAATAAGGAGAGAGCAGGAGAGCGGGGCCACCCGGTGACTCCGCCCCCTCTGACGCACAGTTCCATGTGTCAGAGGGGGCGGAGTCACCGGGTGACCCCGTCCTCCGTTATAAAAGAACTGTCAGAAGAAGAGAAGCGTCACACAACGGGAGCCTCCCATTGCCCGGAGCGGCCCGTGAACCAAGAAGAGACACCGTGGAGGAAGATGCCGGACGAGAACACCGGACCAAGAAGAAGCAGATCGGAGGAAGAAGAGGATCGGAGGAAGAAGAAGATGGAGGAAGAAACCGAAGGATGAAGAAAAGAAGAAGGAAGAAAGAAAATGAAAGAAGATTTTAATAAAGGAATTGTCAAAGACCGTCTCCTGTCATTTTTAACACTTTGTCACTTTTTTGGTGAAATAGTAGGGGTGCTTTTGTACCCCCTTACCATTTCACACGGGGGGAGGCAGGGATCTGGGGGTCCCCTTGTTAAAGGGGGTTTCCAGATTCCGATAAGCCCCCTGCCTGCAGACCCCCACAACCACCGGCCAGGGTTGTGGGGATGAGGCCGTTGTCCTCATCAACATAGGGATAAGGTGCATGTGGCCTTGTACGGTCGCTCTCTTGTCCCCCCCACTTTTCCTGCAGCCTGCCAGGTTGCGTGCTTGGATAAGGGTCTGGTATGGATTTTGAGGGGACCCCCATGCCTTTTTTTATGTTGGCACTGGGTTCCCCTTAATATCTGGTATGGAATTTCGGGGGACCCCCACACATTTTTTTTTCTTAATACTAATGCTAACATTACCTGTGTTCAGTGCAAAAAGCCTTAAAAAAAAACCATAGAAGACGTACAACATTAAAATCCTACTAGCTTGTAGTCAAAATATTCGACCGGGAATGTATGATTGCAGCATCATAAGTGAGTTTCGCTGCTCTGTCGAATCTTCTTTAAACATTCCGACAGACACCATAAGCCTTCAATGACAGATTCAACCGTAATTCATTTGGATTTTCGGACGAATGACATTTTTTAACGAAAAACAAAATAAATAAAAACGAATTTCGGGAGTAACTAAATAAATGTATTTTTCGGACGAAAACGAAATTCCGAAACAAAATATTTCAGTCTGCACATGTCTAATGTGTATATGTACGTGTATATTGCTCCTGACGAGCAGGCGCTATTGTTTTTGTAAAGTTAAGTTGCCTGAAGGCACAGTTGGGCTTTGGGATTATTTCTCTAAATTTCTGGCTTCAGTACCAGTCCAGCTGGGTTGCACTGGGTTCTCCTTGACCGCAGGTGTCGCTGTCACTGCCAACAAGAGTAGAAACGCAGTCTAGCTGGATACATTGAATGCCACTTATCTCTCAGAACCAGCCCAGTGGGATTGTTTTCCTGCTGGGCATTCTGGGAGTGGTATTTATGGTACCGATGCCATGTTGGCGGGGGATTATTTGCTGTCTGTTTGGTTCTGGGGATCCTCCTGACCCAGCCCCATGGCCCTCCTGGCCTGGGGTGCGGAACTATGCATCCTGTGTCTCAGGGGCTGGCTGGCCCGAGGTGACGCAACTGAAGGGATAGGCCCGAGCGAATTTCGGGGCCTACAGATCCAGGGATGGTCTGGTGCCATCAAATCAGAAGGGAGAGGCCCAGCAACTTAAGAACCCAGGGGGAGGACTCTTTCAGGAGAAGACCGTGCGCAAGGCTGGTTTCTCTGAAGGAGACTGGCGACTTAGTTGAAGGATGCAACTTGGATCAACACTCATATGGTATCGCCGGATCGGCTGAGAGAAACTGATACCGTATGTCAGTTCTTTAAATTTATCCACATCCCTCAGTAATGCTCAAGTGCATCTCACAAGTCTGTGGAAGAGACTTTACCGAGCATCCCACCAGCTGCTAGGCCTAGTGAGAGAGGTCTATCCGGGGGTTGCTGAATCCAGTTGTGGAACAGTTTTATTCTCTGGATTCTCTTAAAACTTTAACCTTGCAATTTAAGTGCCTGAACTAACCCTCTACCCTCCATTAAGAGACTTTGTTTTTTCCAAATAAATAACCCAAAAGAGGATTTACTGTCAGTTTCAACATTCTTTGGGCCATTTACCACAGGATCCCCAAGACGGAGCAGCAAGCAGGTAAAGTAACGGTAAACCCAGATCAAACCAGCAGCTCCTTCGGGGGTCAGCGCTACATATGGAATATAATTCACCTGTGAGAAAACCAAAAGCCATCCAATGAAAGGCCATGTATTGCCAACCCACATGCACTCTTCTGATAGCTGGAGCCATCTCATCAAACAAGGGGCAGCAATAAGGTATAATCATGTATGGCTATTTTAAAGGACCATTATTGCCAAAAATGTTGCATTATGATAACTGTAAGGAGTAAAAAAAAGTTTATTTTTCTTTTAAAGTGGTAGTAAAGGTTTAAAAAAAAAAAACTTGCAGGGTAAAGGCATAATGTACTAGTTTGCTAGTTTATGAAAGACTTACCTTGAAATGAAGACCTCCAGCGGCGCGCTGTCAATCCTCACCTGGTCTTGCTTCTGGGTTCACAGGCTGCAGCCACTTAAATGGCCGAGCCGCGATGACATCACTTGCATGCATGCACATGGGAGTCACAGCTGTGGCACAGGGCCCTGAAGGAATGGCGCAGGCATGTCATACCTTCAGAGATGTCATTGGCTTCTGCTCCCTAGAATATCTCCTAAATGGTGCATGCTTAGGACATATTCATACAGGGCTCGTGCACACAGCAGCTCAAAAAAAAAAAGATGCTTTTCAGCTTGAACAAGCTTGTGCTTTTTTGTGCTCTTTTGCATGTTTTTATTGAGCTTCTTTAAACTTTTTTTTATAAACCCTCCCCTCGGCTAATTTTTCCTATTTTTTTGTGTGTTTTTGAGCTTCTTTGATCTTTCTTGAGCTTTCTCTTGCTTTTTTTGGGCACTTAGGAGTCTTTTCTCCTCTCAAAAACACGAGTTTGATGGGTTTTTTTTTTCTTCCTGATAACTCCTGAAAAAGTCATAGGGGGGTCATTTACGAAAGGCAAATCCACTTTGCACTGAAAGTGCACTTGAAAGTGCAGTCGCTGTAAATCTAAGGGGTAGATGTGAAATGAGTGGAAGCTCTGCTGATTTTATCATCCAATCATGTGCAAGCTAAAATGCTGTTTTTTATTTTCCTTGCATGTCCTCCTCCGATCTACAGTGAATTTACTTTCAAGTGCACTTGCAGTGCAAAGTGGATTTTCCTTTAGTAAATAACCCCCACTGTGATCATCTGTGATTGGACACAGTCGATCACATGGTAACGGGTAGCTGTGATTGGCCCTTTACCACTATCTGTGATCAGCTGTGTCTGAAGGACCAGCAATCACAGACCGCGCCAGATGCATGCTCCAGGGGGTGTTATTTACGAAAGGTAAATCCACTTTGCACTGAAAGTGCACTTGGAAGTGCAGTCGCTGTAAATCTAAGGGGTAGATGTGAAATGAGTGGAAGCTCTGCTGATTTTATCATATAATCATGTGCAAGCTAAAATGCTGTTTTTTATTTTCCTTGCCTGTCCCCCTTGGATCTACAGCGACTTTACTTCCAATTGCACTTTCAGCGCAAGTGGATTTGCCTTCAAAAGCCCATAGGAGCAGCTTCTTTGTGCTTTCATGAGACTCAGTATGCATGAGCCCTTAAAGTGGGAGTCCACCGGGACTCCGCGTTTTTTTTTTAAAGCCAGCAGCTACAAATACTGCAGCTGCTGACTTTTAAAATAGTGACACTTACCTGTCCAGCGCACCCGCGATGTCGGCACCCGAAGCCGATCTCTAGGTCGCCTGTCGGGTCCTGCCGCCGCCATCTTGAGTATGGGAATCAGGAAATGGAGCCTTTCGGCTTCATTTCCCGGTTCCCTACTGCGCATGCGCGAATCGCGCTGCGCAATAAGGATGCTCCCCGCTGCCTCTGGGATCTGTGTGTTTCCCAGCAGGCAGCGGGGCACTTGCGGGAAGGGGCGGGCACTTGCGGAAAGGGGTGTAAGTTACGCCCCTTTCCGCAGAGAGCTATCCCGGAAGTGGGTGCAGTTACCTGGATTATCCAGGTAACTGCACCCCCCTCCCCCCTGAAAGGTGCCGATTGTGGCACCGGAGGGGGGGAGGGTTCCGATGAGCGGAAGGTCCACTTTAGGGTGGACCTCCGCTTTAATCTATAAGTAATCTTTACTATAAGCTTACCTGTAGGTAAAAAAAAAAAATCTTTAAATATTTAAAATGGGAATACAATGTTGCAAACATCCCTGGAAGTTTAATACCTATAGTTTGTTCTTTGTTTTGTTCATTGTTACTTTGACTAGACCGCAGTGGTGGCCCATTCATACGGGGTGCAGGGGCTACGCCCCCCTAATCCATGCACCCAGCCCCTAATCTACATGCAGGGCTTCCAGACGCATAGATTTCAACGGGGGCTTTCTTTTTTTTTGAAGCACGTGTTTAGAGGGTAAGGCTCTAATTGGCTTAAAAAAAGGGTGGGTTCTAGGTCGCAGGAATTGGTTTGATGCCCCCCCCCCAAAAAAAATATTGAGCACCAGCCGCCACTGCTAGACAGTTTGGCCGGCATGCATATTGAAGAAAATATAAAAAAGACAAAGAACGTAAAGAAATACAAATATAGTGGAGTACTATTCTTGTATGAACAATTCCAGTTATCAGAATGGAATATTTTTTCCTGAATGTTTCATTCCTGTACCTAAGCTATCTCTTCCTGGTAGAATGGCGATGACAATGTGGCATCATTTATTAATCTTTTCTGTTTTGCCCCCAGACCCCAGTTAGAACTAAATTTCAAGACTCTTACTGTTTTAATCTGAATAATGGCATTGATGTATTTTAATGTAAAGGGTGCCTGCTGTTCCTGTGCACAGGGAGGCCTCTAGTGGACACTGCTTGCAATAAAAGATTTCAATTATAAACCAATAGTAATTTACACTATAAGAGCATAAAGGCCATAGATGTTAACCCCTTCCACACCTCCATTAACCACATCTCACACCTGTACACCCCCTATGGACCAGAGAAGTTTCTACATTTCTGCTTTGACCTTGTTTATTTGGCAATAACTTTGTTAATAATTAAGATAACAGATAAAGATAAGATATACCGTATTTTTCGGACTATAAGGCGCACCGGATTATAAGGCGCACTAGCAACGACCGGCTGATAAAATGGATATTTCCATATATAAGGCGCATCGGACTATAAGGCGCACCGGATTATAAGGCGCACTAGCAACGACGGCTGATAAAATGGATATTTCCATATATATAAGGCGCATTGGACTATAAGGCGCACGGTCAATTTTGTGAGAAAATTTAGGCTTTTACGTGCGCCTTATAGTCCGAAGGTTAACGTCAAGAGACTTGATCTGTGACTCCATGCGCGCCCATCTGACAGATACTGTTAACAAAGAACTCCAGCGATGTCAACAGGTCATATATAAGGCGCACCGGATTATAAGGCGCATGGTCGTTTTTGGGAGAAAATTTAGGCTTTTACGTGCGCCTTATAGTCCGAAAAATACGGTAGATAAGTCTCATTCACACTAGCAGATGAGGCAGGGTAAAACCCTGCTGTTGAGCTGAGTTTTTACCACTCCCCAACTACTCCCCCCCATTTAGCTGCAGAGGCAGAGGCTTTACAAAAGCTGCTGTCACAATGCTTAGCTTTGCGGTAGGAATTATACCCCTTTCTGCTTTTGGCAGGCAAAGTGCCCACCAAGCCTGACCCATTCAAATAAATAGGGCCTCTCTGCCAGCACCCTGTAAATGCGTGCGTAGCTGTTCACTTGTGCAGGGTTCACAGCATTAAAGCAGACAGTAAGGAGGTCAGGAACAAGAGGAGGCTCCTAGTGGCAGCAGTACTGAATGGACAAGCATTGATCTGAGATTTATGAAGATCCTTGCCCACACAAAGTCATCCAGATGAGGCGCTGAAGAAGAAGGAAACCTTGAAACGCGTTAGCCGATGTGTCTACAAGTGTAGCAGAATTCTTCACACGGACAGACATAAGCTGATGATTTTATGTTATAGCTATGACACAAGCACTGATTTGTGAGTATATTCACCTCTGTTTTATTTAATAAGAACATGCATCAAGGATAAAGTGCTAGGACTGTGTGCCCTCTGTCTTTTTTTTTATGCTTTTAGTAAGGAGGTGATACAATGCCTCTCACTACCTATCTAATGCTCTCTGAAGATTGATTTGAACACAGATCTCTTTTTAGAGATAAAAGCAAGTTTGTTACCCTAAAAAATAAATAACAAAATAAATAAATAAATAGATCCTGTTCCATTAAAGCATGTTATACAGCACAGTGCTTGTGCTGTGTAATTTGGCCCTCTGTACCACCTGAAATACCTGGCTGATCTTGCCTGGTTCTTCCCTCTCCCTGTAAACTGACCATGGTTTATCATGGCTGCTGAGCCCTGACTCCGTGGTCAGTTTATGTGCCCGTTGTTATCTGCAGCTCTCCACTGTCCTCCTCCCCCTCCCCTCCCTGCCTGTCAGCTGGTACCAGCACCGCTCTACTCCCCTCCCTGTTGCTATAAAGCTATGCTAAGTTTATACCATCCCCTCTGTTAGATAAGAACATGTGTCCTATTGTCTGTGCTTTTTTTTTTTTAAATAATGGGACACATGTTCTTATGTAACCGAGGGCATTTAAAAAAATATACAGGTTGCATGTTTTGAGTTACAGAGGAGATCTAGGGCTAGAATTATTGCTCTTGCTCTACCGATCGTGGCAATACCTCACATGTGTGGTTTGAACACCATTTTCATATGCGGGCACTACTCACGTATGTGTTTGCTTCTGTATTCAAGCTTGGCGGGACAGGGCACGTTTAAAAAAATAATTTTTTTTATTTATATTACCTTTTATTTTTTACCTAGTTTTTTTGCCTAGTGGTAGCACCCACTCTGCCTAGATTTTTCAAAACTGATATGCTATTTCAGGCCAGTTTAGGGTGTTTTCCTTGACTCTGACACCCACAACCTTTGACTCCCTTTGTCCTTCTCCTGGTCACTCTAACCATATACAAAAGGTCTTTTAATTTAAATGTATTTAAAGTGCTAATATCAAACGTCTCATATTTGCTTCCTTTTGGTCGTTTATGTATCATTTACAGTGTTTTGTAATATCGGTTTGATTAGTGCACAAAAATACCTGTTGATCCATCTGGAAATCAAGTGAGCTTATAACCTTCTGTGCTCACTGCAGTGTAATCAGCCATGGCCAGTTCATCTACTTTAGGTGAACTACAAAACACCTTGTGTCTCATTTGTTGTAAAGATGAGAGATGAGGGGTTCTGTAGTACAAATCAGGATCAAGCAGATTAGGTTACTCCTCTACCAGTAATGTACACCGAGTGAGCCTTGTCACCCAAGAGAGCTAGTGTGTTAATGTCAGTGTCATCAGGTAAATTTATTAGGAAAAAAGTCTGAAAAAGAAAAGTAATACTTTATATCCAAGTATAAAGGATACTTACATGTCCAGAGCTGCAATGTATGAACTTTTTGTTCTTATGTTTAATGCTGAGATGTTAATACTATATAAACCTAAAAAATAATAAGTAGCGTGGCCATAAAACCTGGCATCACTTCAAGTTGGAGTTCCCGTTTCTTTTTTTTTCCTCATATGTGTAGTTCTATGCTGATAATAATATATTCTGCAAGCAATTCATGACACATCGTCTATTTCCCACAATAAAATAGGAAGAAGCTTTACAATTACAGAAAAGCTACACTTTATTTAGGTGATGAACTTTTGCTTCCAGAATGCACACATTAAAATGGACAGTGAAGCATGTGAACAGGAACAATACCAGGAAATCTAGATATTTAAAAAAAAAGGAACTGAACCATTCTAACTAATTTAAAGCCAAAGACCAAATAAGCATGAAGTGGCATTTAATGACATTATTAAAAATAAAATAAAATTTAACATATTTACAGACTGATAATACTGTATAAGTATCTGATTTTCTCTTTATATCAGATTCCCCATTCTGCCCCTTAAACCCATTAATGACCCTTACTATTTAACTGCAATACTATATCATCTGGTTATGTCTCTTGCATGATGTCAATACAGACGATTGTATATATATATATATATATATATATATATATATATATATATATATATATATATATATATATATATATATATATATATATATGTGTGTATATATATATTTTTTTTACATTGTTCCACTCAAGACTTTTAAATACCATTCAGCCCTTCCAGTGACCTATATTGTGTAGGACTTGTCCTCACCCCATGATATGCCAAAGTACCATGGCATCAATATGTATATGTGGTTTTTAGCATGCCCCGCAATCTTGAGTATGCATTTTTTGTAATTAAGTATGCTGTACATGACCTCATAAGGTACAGTAAAAATGTTCTTTGCAATGACTGCTTTTTGGTATAATTTAGAGGCCAACCCCCCCCACCCCCTTTTGTGTTTATATCAGATTCAGATATTAAGCCCCATACACACTATCAGAGTTTCTGCTAATTTCTTCCTTCAGATTTTGCAAAACCATATAATATGAGGTCAAACCTTAGGAGTTTCAATTTGTATGCAATCGGGCAGGCCCTTGCACTACATGGTTTTGGTAAATCTGAAGGAAAAATTCTGCAGAAAATCTGATAGTGAGTATGGGGCTTTATCCAACACAGGACCACAAGACTGGGAGATGCAAGGCCAGCCATTATAGCCAGTGAGGCTCCAATGAATTGCACAGTGCTATCAGTCTAATACAGGGAACATGGCTACAGGAGAGCAGAGCACAGAAATAAACTTCATGAGTGCACTGCTGCTCCTTTATTGACCTATCAGAAGGTCAGAGGAAGGGAGGTAGCGCGGTTGTATAACATTACTGTTTTAGAATAAGTGGTGTCAACATTCTATAAGAGAATTGTCACGTGCAAAAGTGGCTGAATAGAACCCCAAATCGCATGGCAGGTTATTTAGTAATCATTTATGTATATTGAATGTGGATTTAGCTATTTGTATATACTTAAAATGGATTTTATTATTCTAGTGAAAAAAATATGAAATATGGGTAGGTAGGGAGTGCTGTTCTTAAACTGTGGGAGCACCTAAAACTGCCTGGAGTCATGTTGTGTTCAGAGTCAACCCCTCTATTGAACTGAGAATCTTGAGCGTCTTCTGTAAAAATGTCCTCTCCTTGCTCCTGCTTAGTTATTACCCTTCTATTTCCTGAGATAGGTATGAGTATTGAAAAATACCACCCACCATCACACCACCACCAAATCCACCACCATCACCAAACACTTCCCCAAAAATAAATAAGAAAAAATGTTAGTGTAGAAAAATATGCAATGTGGCAGAGGACTTGTTATATACTATATATTCGGAGACCCAGACAAAAGCAAAATACATTTGAATAAATATAAAGAAGTGTGTATTGGAATATGAATTTTGGACACTAGACACATGGAATAGAAGGCTGCTGAGGGTTCATCAGCTTTTTACTAGTCGCTAGTGCTGCCTTTGAGCATTGGCACAATGGTGGACATTTTTTAAAAATGGTGCACTCAGAATCTGGTGCAGCTGTGCATGGGAGCCAATCAGCTTCTAACTCCAGTTTGCTCAATTAAGCTTTGACAATAAAAGATGGAAGCTGTTTGGTTTCTGTGCAGAGCTGAAGCAGATTTCACACTCTCCACTTTTAATAAATCTTCTCAATGTGACATTCACTGAAGTATATTGAGGTACTCCTAGGAGGCCATGTAGAGTGCTTTCAAGTGCTTCCAAATTTGTAAATATCCCAGTGATCTGCTCATTTTCCCTCTTACCCAAGTTGTTAACCATAGCAGTGTCAGTTCAATTCAATAAAGATATAGGTTTCATCTGCCCATCTATGTCTTTACTATCAAAAGATAGACTTTCATCTTAGGATAGCAGGATATTATTATTGTAGGCACTTTACATACTTTTCTACTATGTTTTATACTTTTAAATATAATCACATGGTAAAGGGCAGCTGTGATTGGCCCTTTACCACTATCTGTGATCAGCTGTGTCTGAAGGACCAGCGATCACAGACCGCGCCGGATGCATGCTCTAGGGGGTGCACAAGGGTGTAAAACTACCATGCTGTAGCTGTCTTTTGGCTATAGTGGTTAGGAAGTGGTTAAAAGTGATACTAAACACAGACTGTTTCATTTATCCTTCATTGTTATTTCTCTTTCTGTATACGAATAATGGCACTGTAATTATTTTAATAAAAAACAACGTCCAAGTACCTTTTTTCCTAATTGATATACAACTGTTGCATGACCCAGGTCTTTCCCAGCCTGTCTGCAGGTGTCAGAAACCATGAAATCAGGCTGAGACAGAAGTACAGTTAAATCATATTTGTTTAATAATAAAAGTAGAAAGAACAAACGTCAAAACATAGCCAAAGTTCAGTAACTGGAATGTATAGTCAGCCAAGCCAGAAGTCAGGGATCAATGTAATGGAACAGCAAGTAGGATCTGGAGCCAGAAGGGATGTCAGAAAAGCAAGTCTTGAACAGGATTGCAGAAGATAGTTTCTGTAATGTTGACCAAGGCAGAGAGCCTCTGGACTGGACGGCTTAAGTAGGCAGGACTGAGGAGCAGGATATCATCAACAGCTGAGTAACGTCTCATCCTCTGCTGCTAGTTACATGTTCAAAATAAGGGGGGAAAAAATCCTTTAAAATACAGAGGAAAAACAAATAATTAATAACATTAAACAGTTTTAATTTGGCACACAAATACAGTATATATTTGAAAACAAATTATTGAAAATAGAAAGGAGAAGAATGGGGGGTTTAAGGGTTCAACATAATCAAATTGAGAAAAATATCAATTTCATGAACTTTATTAAATACGTTTAAAATTCATTATATTATATTATATGGTAAAATAAACACATGAAAAATGATGTAGTTGTTGTAACAATGTTTGTTTCCGCTACATGTTTTGCCCAAATCATGGCTTTTTCTGGAGCTTTTGCAAGACCCTATGTACAGTATCACTATGAAAGGAAAAAATGTTTTTCTTTTATAGTGATACTGTACATAGGGTCTTGCAAAAGTTTCAGAAGAAATTTATGGCGAAACATGTAGTCGCAACAAACTTTTGTACAACGACTGCATCAATTTTCATGTGTTGGTTTTAATATATTGAATTTTAATCTTGTTTAATAACATTTATGAAATTGTTATTGTTCTCAATTTGATTATGGTGCACCTTTAAACTCCCATTCTTTGCCTTTCTATTTTCAATAATTCCATATGGGTGGTGCATGTGTTATAAGAAGACCTCTTATCCTTGAATAAAAATTAAATTTGAAAACAAATCTTTATTATTTTCTATCAATAAGATTGTGTGGGCAGATCTATATCAGTCACAGGCTGTATCATGCCCCTCTAGCCAGTGTCTTAGAATAATGCCGCGTATACACGACCAGACTTTTCGAGGGACTAGGTCCGACGGTCTTTCCGACGGACTTTCCGAATGAATGGCCACACACAATCGCACCAAAGTCTGACGGATTCGAACGTGATGACGTACGACCGGACTACAATAAGGAAGTTCATAGCCAGTAGCCAATAACTGCCCTAGTGTTGGTTTTTGTCCGTCGGACTAGCATACACACAAACGGATTTCTCAGTCCGGCGGAGTTCCAGTGGAAAATTTTAAAACATGTTCTATTTATAAAGTCCGCCGGATTTTTGGCAAGCAAAGGTCCAATGTAGCCCACACATGATCGTATTGTCCGACGGACTCGTTCCGTCGGACCTTTGCTGTCAAAGAATTTGGTCGTGTTTACGCGGCATAAGAGGGAGGTGAAGCCTCCATTAATCTACATGTAATTTCCTACCCCTATTTTGTTTAGCTGGTTAGTGGGCATAGATGAAGAGGGAGGGAGTGGGCTGTCATTTACCACTGTGTATATACCCACATGTGTGACTCTATAGTCACAGGGGCTGCTCAGATGTGATAAGTAGAAGAATGCTCACCGTAGAAACTCACTGAAAACTGAGCATGTGCAGAATTGCCACCACAGCTGCAAAATCCCTGGCTTAGTTGGGGACATGAACAGAAGCTGAAAAGAGAGTAGCAGAGTCAACCAGTTTTTTTTTCAGAATACAGAAAACAAATCGCATAGTGACTGAATGAGTATGGACAGCATTTTTTTGATAGTTTTTTATGATGTGGGGTAGTGACACTTTAACCACTTGCCGACCGCCGCACGACGATGTACGTCGACAGAATGGCACGGGCAGGCATAAGACCTTACATGTACGTCCTTGCCTGCCCGCCGGTCGGGGGACCGATCGGGCCCCCGCCCGGTGCCTGCGGCGGTCGGTATTCGTTCGGGAGCGATCCCGGACGAGGGGACGGCCATTCATTCATGGCCACCCCCTCGCGATCGCTCCCGACGAATGAAAATGTCCCGTGACATCACTTCCTCTCCTGTAATGTAAACACAGGAGAGGAAGTGATGTATTCTCTCCTCCGTGTCGGTATTTTTCGTTCCGGCACCGAGGAGAGAGGTTCGGTGAGTTGCACCAACACACCACACATACAGTAGAACATGCCAGGCACACTCACACCCCCCAATTACCCCTGCCCCCCCAGTCACAGTGACACCAATTGCTTTTTTTTTTTTTGCATTGGTGTCATTTGTGACTGTAATAACTGTTAGGGCAGTTAGGGTTAGCCCCCTTTAGTTCTAATGTGCCCCCCTAACCCCCCCAATAAAGGTTTAACCCCGTGATCACCCCCCGTCGCCAGTGTCACTAAGGCTGGGTTCACATTGCAGCGGTTTATGAGAACGAATGTGATTCGCACCGCACTGCAGTGCAAATCACATCCGATCTCTGTGCGATTCGAGTTCAGCCATACAGATAGTATGGCTGAATTCGTGTCGCACCCGCCGCACCCGCCGCAAATTCGCACGGGACCCTTTTTTTGGCCCGCAGCAGAATCGGATCGCATGGGTGTTCACACCATGCGATCCGAGTTTGCAGATCGCACTGCGATATGCGAACTGATCTGGGGGTGTCATTAACATTTCACTGACACTCCCAGCAGTTCGCATAGGGCAGTGTGAACTGCCGCCGGGAGGCATGCGATGCGGGAACCCGCCGCGGATTCATGGCGTTCCCGCATCGCTCCAGTGTGAACCCAGCCTAATAAGCGATAGTTTTTCTGATCGCTGTATTAGTGTCACAGGTGACGCTAGTTAGGCAGGTAGGTATTTAGGTTCGCCGCAGCTTTTTATAGCACCAGGGACCCCCATATACTACCGCATAAAGCCCCCTGATTGCCCCCTAGTTAACCCTTTCACCAGTGATCACCATATAACTGTTACAGGTGACGCTGGTTGGTTAGTTATTTTTTTATAGTTTCAGGGCACCCGCCATTTATTACCTAATAAAGGTTTAACCCCCTGATCACCCGGCGGGTGTCATTTGTGACTGTAATAACTGTTAGGGCAGTTAGGGTTAGCCCCCTTTAGTTCTAAGGTACCCCCCTAACCCCCCCAATAAAGGTTTAACCCCGTGATCACCCCCCGTCGCCAGTGTCACTAAGGCTGGGTTCACATTGCAGCGGTTTATGAGAACGGATGTGATTCGCACCGCACTGCAGTGCAAATCACATCTGATCTCTGTGCGATTCGAGTTCAGCCATACAGATAGTATGGCTGAATTCGTGTCGCACCCGCCGCACCCGCCGCAAACTCGCACGGGACCCTTTTTTTGGTCCGTAGCAGAATCGGATCGCATGGGTGTTCACACCATGCGATCCTAGTTTGCAGATCGCACTGCGATATGCGAACTGATCTGGGGGTGTCATTAACATTTCACTGACACTCCCAGCAGTTCGCATAGGGCAGTGTGAACTGCCGCCGGGAGGCATGTGATGCGGGAACCCGCCGCGGATTCGTGGCGTTCCCGCATCGCTCCAGTGTGAACCCAGCCTAATAAGCGATCGTTTTTCTGATCACTGTATTAGTGTCACAGGTGACGCTAGTTAGGCAGGTAGGTATTTAGGTTCGCCGCAGCTTTTTATAGCGCCAGGGACCCCCATATACTACCGCATAAAGCCCCCTGATTGCCCCCTAGTTAACCCTTTCACCAGTGATCACCATATAACTGTTACAGGTGACGCTGGTTGGTTAGTTATTTTTTTTATAGTTTCAGGGCACCCGCCATTTATTACCTAGTCTCACTAGTGTACCCCTAAATTTAGGGGTGTCTAGTTTCCAAAATGGGGTCATTTGGGGGGGGGTTTGTGCCATCTTGGCATTTTATGGCCTTCAAAACTGTAACGCCTTTAGAAAGCCTGAAGGCGGTGCTTGGTTTTCGGGGCCCCGTACGCGGCTAGGCTCCCAAAAAGTCCCACATATGTGGTATCCCCGTACTCAGGAGAAGCAGCAGAATTTATTTTGGGGTGTCATTTCACATATGCCCATGGCATGCGTGAGCAATATATCATTTAGTGACAACTTTGTGAAAAAAAAAAAGTTTGTAATTTTCCCGCAACTTGTGGCAAAATATAAAATATTCCATGGACTCAAAATGCCTCTCAGCAAATAGCTTGGGGTGTCTACTTTCTAAAATGGGGTCATTTGTGGGGGTTTTGTGCCATCTTGGCATTTTATGGCCTTCAAAACTGTAATAGGTAGTGAGAAGTGAAATCAAAAATTTACGCCCTTAGAAAGCCTGAAGGCGGTGCTTGGTTTTCGGGGCCCCGTACGCGGCTAGGCTCCCAAAAAGTCCCACATATGTGGTATCCCCGTACTCAGGAGAAGCAGCAGAATTTATTTTGGGGTGTCATTTCACATATGCCCATAGCATGTGTGAGCAATATATCATTTAGTGAAAACTTTGTGTAAAAAAAATAAAAAAAAATTTTTTTTGTCATTATTCAATCGCTTGAGGCAAAAAAATAAAATATTCAATGGGCTCAACATGCCACTTATCAATTTCCTTAGGGTGTCTACTTTCCAAAATGGGGTCATTTGGGGGGGTTTTGTACTGCCCTGCCATTTTAGCACCTCAAGAAATGAGATAGGCAGTCGTAAACTAAAAGCTGCGTAAATTCCAGAAAACGTACCTTAGTTTGTAGATGTGACAACTTTTGCGCAAACCAATAAATATACAATTATTGACTTTTTTTTTACCAAAGACATGTGGCTGAATACATTTTGGCCTAAATGTATGACTAAAATTGAGTTTATTGGATTTTTCTAATAACAAAAAGTAGAAAATATCATTTTTTTTCAAAATTTGCGGTCTTTTTACGTTTATATCACAAAAAATAAAAATCGCAGAGGCAATCAAATACCATCAAAAGAAAGCTCTATTTGTGGGAAGAAAAGGACGCAAATTTTGTTTGGGTACAACATTGCATGACCGCGCAATTACCAGTTAAAGCAGCGCAGTGCCAAATTGTAAAAAGACCTCTGGTCATTTACCAGCAAAATGGTCCGGTCTGAAGGTGGTTAAATATTCAAATTTGAAAAACAGAATATAACAGATACAATCCTCTTCCAATTGACTGACTCTAGTTTGCAATTTTTCCAAAACCTCTGTTTTTAAAGCGGGAGTCCGTTTTTTGTTTTTTTTAAAGCCAGCAGCTACAAATACTGCAGCTGCTGACTTTTAAAATAGTGACACTTATCCGCCCAGCTTGCCCGCGATGGCGGCACCCGAAGCCGATCTCTCGATCGTCTCTCGGGTGCTGCCGTCGCCATCTTGGGTATGGGAATCAGGAAGTGGAGCCTTTTCGGCTTCATTTCCCGGTTCCCTACTGCGCATGCGCAATTGTGGCGCCGGAGGGGGGGGGGGAGGATTCCAATGAGCGGAAGGTCCACTTTAGGGTGGACCTCCGCTTTAACTTTCAAAGAACGGTCCATTGTTTTTCTAGCTCACTAGTTGAGCAAAATAGTTTCAGTTTGTCAATTCTTTATAAATAGCCTTCGTGGCGGTTATATACTTTTATATTTATGCTGCAAGATCAGCGGTGGTTGGAGGGATGAGTTTGAGATGCAGACGGTGCATCTTGAGGGGAACATTTTTATCCCCACTCGTTACCTCTTTTGGTCATAACCTCAAATACAGAAAAGATATTTTACAATTTTTGTTTTATTGCTGGCCATTCTAGCTATTTTCACATTGCTGTTTCTGGTTAAATCAGCAGGACTAAAAGTGGCTTAAGTGTTATGCAGCAATTTCCTTTTTCTTTGTAAGCGTTGTACCCTATATACGTATATTTCCTGCATGGGCAAAGACAGCGATTCTATTTAAAGCTTTGCAATGCCAGGGTTAAATGCTGATTTATGTTTTGGGGGTGGCAAAAGCATTTTTTTTTACCCAACCCTCCACTTCCCTGTTAAGCAGCGTGCTCCTATACTCTGGCAGTGGACTTTAGCTTGGTATCCTCATGTCCAATGCAGGACTATGAGCGCTGCGTCAGCTTTTATGATGTCAGGGGACATCTGACTGTCAAAGAATATGGAGAAGAGAGGTTGTGGGAACTGGACTGTCTGCCTGGAGGGAACCTATGGGAGTGCAGGATCAGCCCTTTGACCTGTGATGGCGAGCCTTGGCACCCCAGATGTTTTGGAACTACATTTTGCATTATGCGCATGCAATCTGCAGTGTAGATGAGCATCATGGGAAATGTAGTTCCAAAACATTTGGGGTGCCAAGGTTCACCATTAATGTCCTAGATTAAATCTGGGTTTAATGCAGGAACGGCCCACGGCCAAGGAGAGTTTTTACCTTCCTGAGCGGACCGGCTGCGTGCTCGGATAAGGGTCTTGTATGGACTTTGAGGGGACCCCCACGCCGTTTTTTCAGCATAGGGGTTCCTCTTTAAATCCATATCAGGCAACGGGGCTCACGAGGTGTCAATCTCGCCGATGAAGGTGGCGACATTGACTTCCTTCACTAGTCCTGTCTACCTGGAGTCATGTTCAAAATGAACGGACTTTACTCCGTGTGTGGGCAAGTCCGTTCATTTGAAAAGTCTGGCGGATCTCCGCCAAAAGTCCGGCGGATTGTCCGGTGGACCTAGCCTGCCCGAAAAGTCTGGTCGTGTGTGGGCGTGTGTGGGCAGGTCCGCTTGTTCGGAAAGTCCGGCGGACCTCCGCTGCAAAGTCTGCCGGATAGTCTGATCGCGTGTATGTGGCATCAGGGATCCTAGGACTCCTAGGATCAGTGGCAATGCTGTGGGTGGATCGGTGGCAATGCTGGGGGGTTGATGGGATCAGTGGCAGTGGTGAGGGGATGTATTTAGTTAGGAGGCAGTACATTGTGGCTAATTCTGAATCATGTAGAACAAAGCTGGAATTCTTTTTCAAGTATATAGTGGGGGATTCTACACTGACAACCAATGTAATGGAAAATTTACACTGACCACCAACACGAGGGGGAATTTATACTGATCACCAATGTGAGGGGGAATTTGCACTTACCACCATGTAAAGGGGGATTTTACACCACCAGCCAATATAAAGAGGGATTTCTACACTGCCACCAATGTAATAAGAGCATTTACACCAACCACCAATGTAAGGAGAAATATATAATGACCTCCATGTAAGGGGGAATTTACACTGACAGCCATTGTCAAAGAGATTTGTACTGACCACCAATGTAAGGTGACACTTCTACACCAACTACCAATGTTGGGGGGGATTTACACTGACCACCAATGTAAAGAGGCATTTACACTGACCACCAGTGTAAGGCCAATTCTGCACTTATCACCAATGTAAAGGGAAATGTACAATGATCACCAATGTAGTGAAGAATTTACACTGACAACCAATGTAATAGGAGATTTTATATAAACAACCTAACCACTTTCAGACCGGACCATTTTGCTGGCTTAAGACCAGACCACTTTTTGCGATTCGGCACTGCGTCGCTTTAACTGACCGTTGCGCTGTTGTGCGACATGGCTCCCAAACAAAATTGGCGTCCTTTTTTCCCCATAAATAGAGCTTTCTTTTGGTGGTATTTGATCACCCCTGCGGTTTCTATTTTTTGCGCTATAAACAAGAATAGAGCGACAATTTAAAAAAACAAACATATTATTTTTTACTTTTTGTTATAATAAATATCCCCCAAAAAATGTCTAAAAAAATTTTTTTCCTAAGTTTAGGCCGATACGTATTCTTCTACATATTTTTGGTAAAATAAAATCGCAATAAGCGATTATTGATTGGTTTGCTCAAAAGTTAGAGCGTTTACAAAATACGGGATAGTTTTATGGCATTTTTATTAATAATTTTCTTTTTACTAGTAATGGCGGCGATCAGCAATTTTTATTGTGACTGCGACATTATGGCGGACACTCCAATCACATGGAGCAGAGATCAGTGTCCCTTGTTGCTAGGCAGAACGGGGAGTTATCCTGGTGACTGCTGTCAGCAGGAGCAAAAGTATAGGTAAATCACAAGAACAGGAATAGAGGGGGAAATGTTCAACTACTGTCAAAAAACTGGAAATTTCCTATCAAATACATACCCCGTAATTTTCCTTTCCTGAAGGACTCCATGGCAGCATATGTATGGGTTAACCTCGTCTCCACTTCTGCCCAATAGGATGCAACTCACAAAACTCTTTGCTCTGAGCCAGAGGCTGCATTCTATATCTAGCCTCCTCAAGACACGGGGGGCGGGGGACTCCTGCTGCCATGAAGTCGATCAAGAAAGGAAAATTACGGTAAGTATTTTATAGGACATTTTCAGTTTTCCTGACTGACTCCATGGCAGCATACGTATGGGAACTAAGTAGCCATACACCCAATGGACGGGCAATGCTTTCCGAAACTGGTCTTTAGGAGGAGGACAAAAAAGGAAAGATTTATGGGAGTGGGGTCCTATAGAGGCAGGGTTAACCCCTATACTCCTATCATGGAGTCTGTCAGGAAAGAGGATTTTCCTTTTTTTCTTTGCTCACATCTTGTTGTGCTTCAAGAAAAGAAGTGAAGAAAAGTTTCCCCAATGGGGCACAGACAAAAAAAAAAAAAACAGAAATCGACAGGTTTTACACAACCCATACTTTATTCAAATTCTGGTATCAGATTGACTTAAAGCTGTGATTGTTCTTTAGGTGAAACGTTTATAGTCCTTCACTGATTAACAATGTTAATTTCAAATTTACAGGTGTTGTCTTTGCTGTGGCTGCACAAAACTTCAGCCAGTGTATCCAGGAGGATGTACCTGGTGAAGGTCAGTAGATGGGGCTCATTGTACCTAAAAACATTATTCCACATTTCTAGATTTATGTTAACCTGGATATTGTCCGACAGGGACGTTACACACTGTTAGGTGCTTAGTTCTGGGAAACTAGTACTGTTAGTTCTCCACAAGCAGCTGTTATCTTTTAATGCTACTGTGCCTGCAATAGGATAAAGCTACTTTAGTGTTAAAGTACAACTAAACTTTCAGTCAATGGTGTAGCTATCACATCTGGCACCTGAGGCTGGTCATTTTTTTTGCCCACCCCTCTAAGAAAATGTGGCAATATAGTGGCACCACACCTAAACTGTGGGTTTGGTCGGATTGCATCAACAGTGGTAGGGGCCTAAATCTGTAATGACTGTGCCACAAGGGATTTGGTAACAGACAATACAAGCCTCAGTATACTAATTTTATTAAAATAACACTGTCTTTTTTTTTTTTTTATAACAAACATGTTATACTTACCTGCTCTGTAATAGTTTTGCACAAAGCAGCCCTGATCTTCCTCTTCTCGGGTCCCTCCCTGGCACCCCTGGCCCCTCCCTTCTGCCAGGTGCCCCCAAAGCAAGCAGCTTGTTATGGGGGCATCCAAACAGGCGCAATCCCTAGCCGTGGCTCTGTGTGTGCTTTCACACATGGAGCAGTGGCTTGCCCCCACCCACTCCATCTCTTGATTGGCTCACTGGCTGTGATTGACAGCAATGGGAGCCAATGACTCCCGCTACTGCCAAAAGCCAATCAGGAGTATGAGTCCCCGGAGAGCCTAGGCTCTCGTGTACATCACTGGATCGGAAGGGGGCTCAGGTAAGCATTAGGTGGGTCGGGGGGGCTGCAAACACAAACACTTTCACAAAGAATGTGCTGTATTTAGAATGCAGTAGTCAGGAGTAAGAAATGTAAAACACAGTGAGGGGAATTTATCAAAATTGGTGTAATCAGAATCTGGAATAGCCGTGCTTGGCAACTAATCAGCATCTATCTTCAGCTTTTAAAATTAAGGCCCCTTGACCTGCTTTAGGGAAAGGGAGCCTTGACTGATGGAAGCGTTGCATTACAGTGGGAGTTGATCTGAATCAAGGAGGTGAAGTGGCTCTGTTAGGATTGGCTACCAGGACACGAGGTGATGGGGCGGAGGAGATTCAGAGTTGCCCGCCCATCCACCCGCTTTGATGTTTTGTCACAGCTTTATTGGTGGTTTTGACCATGCAGCAATAGACGTTGTTGTAATGGGCTATGCCTTCATGTTAAATCCTGGGGTCAGTCTAATGCCTGTCTGGCACTGATGCTAAGGACAGGCCTCGTAGACTAGTTCAGTTTATGGTTTATGTGTGTTTACAGTATTTACAGTATACCTGTGACAGGCATTGGTTATTTGTTACATTTGAAAAAGTTCAATAAAGCTGTGCATTGCCCTTTCCAACTTAATCAGCCTCCATGTCATTTCTGGTTGTAGGAGCATATCCTTCTCAGCAATGATGAAAGCTGTGAGCTGATTGGTTGCCATGCACAGCTGCTCCAGATTCTGTCTACTCTAGTTTTGATACATTTCCCTAAGGGCTCATTCAGACAGGCACTGAGACAGGCCCTATATGCTGAGATACTTTTTGCTGTATCTACATCCACCAGAGAGCTTCACCTATAGAAATGCGTGCACAGACCCGAATGCAGACACTGCATCCCTTACTGTCTTCATGTCAAATTTTGACATTCGACTATGTAGGGTTGCCACCTGTCCAGGATTCACCCGGACAGTTCGGGTTTGGAATCATGCGTCCGGGTTTCAGACTGCCTGAAACCCGGACACATTATTTAGACTGGACTATGACTTCCCAGCAGGGTTGCTGGCTTCAGTTGTCTAGGCTGAGAGTGTCTGTTACACTCTTTCACACTGCCCAAAGACAGCACTAACAATCCACCCCCAAACGCACACACAGACGGGAGAAGAGAGAGGGCTCGATCACCACCTCATCCTCCCACCCCTACCTCTCTGTGTCTGCCCACACGCCAATCCTCGGTGCTGTGCCTCAGAAAAGGAAAGTTGGGGCCGGAAATTTAAATTCAGCAGCCTCAGATACATCTGAATGAGAGGTGCTGACTGCCAAGGGGTGAGTGAGCTCACCATCCATCTCTGTCTGTCACTGAAGTCTCCCCCCTTCTCTCTCCTGCCTCTGAGTGAGTACACTAAGGTAAATCAGGGTTCTCAGAGCACCCCTTATACCAGAGTTCCCCTTTACACCAGAAGCCACAGTGTTCTCCCTTACATTAGAGTCTTCTCTGTACATCAGAGTTCTCAGTGTTCCCCCTTAAATCAGGGTTCTCAGAGAATTGCTTATGTTAGAGGCCCCAGAGTACTCCCTTACATCAGAGTCTGCAGACTCTGATGTAAAGGGGGACTCTTGTTTTGTAACTTCATATGATTAGAAATGTTATTTAATGGCAAAATATATATAAAGTTTATACTATAAAAAAAAAATTGGCGTGCTCCGCTAAAGTGTTCGGGTTTGACTTGAAGAAAAGGTGGCAACCCTACGATTATGTCTATGCAGATGCTGCATCCCAAGTGACTTTGACTGGACTGCCTGCACAAGGATGCACAGAACACCAAGTATCCCCATGTGGTACACAGCCATCACACTGGGAATGGACGCATATGCTCCATGTGAACGAGGCCTAATTGTCATGTAGTTCAGATAGCAGGACAGAAGAGATGTTGTGTAATTAAAAGAGAAGTATGGGAATTTTTTTAAAATCATACTTACCTAGGTGGATGTCCCCCGCAGCTGATCACTGATCACTCCATTCTTAGTGCTACCTCCAACCCCCCCCCCCCTGCCCCAGGGCTTACTCTGCAGTATCCCCCTAGTCCAAGGCCTCCTCTATAGCCCCCTCATCCCAAGTTCAGGGCTTACTCTGCACCTTGCCCTCTGAATCCAGGTCCTTTGCCACACCAACCCCACTTTTCAAGTCCAGGGCCTCCTCTACACTCCCCAGTCCAGGGCCTCCTGTGCTCTGTCCAGGGCATCCTGTGTACTGCCCTCCTAGTCCAGGGCCTTCTCTCCTAATCCAGGGTCTTTGTGACCCCAACCCTTTTCTAGTTCAGGGCCTCCTCTGCACCCCCCATCCCCACTCCAGCGCCTCCTCTGAAATCCTAGTCCAGGGCCCCCTCTGTCCCCCACCCCAGGTGAGGGCTTCCTCTGCATCCCCTTAGTCCAGGGCCTGTGTGAATGCTGCAGCTGTAACACTTAGTCTCTAAGCCCGAGAACTGAGCAATCACACGACTGCTGATCATTCAGTTCTTGTTCTGATTGAGTGGAGAGCAGTGGCTGTCAGTCGTCGGCTCTTTGTTCTGCCCCTCCTGCACTCACTGGAGAGCTGGCCTGGGAAGGGGGCAGGTGCAGCTGACTTTTTCTCTTGACTGCGTGCTGGCTCTGCCATGTCAGCTGACAGCGGGATTTGGCCTACTATGACTCTGGGGCACTGGGTCACAGGAAATCAAAAGTAAATGCACTGCTGTAACCCACAAGAGAAATATTCTCAAAAAGCTTTTTCCATACTTAAGGGATTACATATTATGCCATATTTAAACAGGCTTGTGTGCTAACTATCTAGAAAGCATGCAGGTTCTTTATTATTGTTATTTTTTTGTATCACTCCCCAGGTGAGAAGGATTGTGGTAATCAATGGATCTGTCCGCAGAATGTTACCTGTGACCAAAAAACCAAATGTCACTGCAAAAGAGGATTCTGCCTATGCAAAAAAAAAGGTGTGCTCTACTGCAGAGGTAAGTATGTGCATGTGCCACGAAAAATCTACTACAAAAGCCCAATTCAGCTTTATGTCTAAACAGTATCCATTCACAGCAAACTTTTTATACTGGGCCTACCAAAATAAAATCTGAAATAAAAATGGTCTGTATTGCATAATTTTGCCTATCATTGCCACTGTCCAGCTGTTGTTTGCCCAAGCTCAGGAAATAATCTCTAAAGAAACACTCATGTGAGAGGAATTAAAATTATTAGGAAATGTCAGATTTGTTCCAGTGTCTCAAGCTCTGATAATTTTAAAGTGTAACTTCACTTTTGTTGAGAAAAAAAAAAACATTCCCCTCTGGGTGATCTATGTACATTGCAAAGTTTATAACAAACTTTGTTGCAGATTCCTACGTTTTGTTATTCAGAAGCGATCATTGTCTGTTCCTCTGTGCTAAGTGGGTCTAATGGAAGTGGTTTCATAATTATCAGTCAGCTGGGCAGCTACAGAGCACTAATAAGGAAATCTGCTGGGCCTGCATCTCTTTAGACGTATTTCTATTGAAAGTATCTCACCAAAAAAAAACATTTTTGTAGCAGAAGATGCCTGAAATCTGACTTGTATCCTAGACAGACTTCTGGGAAAATTGGTGAGCCAATCACACAAGCAGGAAATTATGTTTCTGGGGAATGGTCAGTACACATTCTGTGTACAGAACAACTCCAGGTAGCCATATTGCATTGCATTTTTAGAAAATGACAGTGGCGGCAGATTGAAAAGGAAAGATCATTTTTAATAACACTCAATTACATAATGACTTCAGTGTCTAAGTCATTAGTCAAGTGTCAAGTGCCAAAATTCTATATGCTATATTATTTTTTCTTTATTTTATTTTCCACAAAGTGGAGTTACCCTTTAAAGTTAGAAGGCCTGGAACAAATGTGTGCAAATTAGGAGTTTTGACTTCGCTATGACTTTATTGGCTGCATGCTTGTTTTGGGTAATGCAAAATACTGAAGACAGGGGCAGCCAGACAACTAACATTTTCAGAAGGGTTGAAGAAGCGAGACAGGTTTCAATGCAGAACACACTAGAACATTTCTTGTAATGCAGTACTTTTATTCTTCCACAAGATGGTGCTGCAATACCATTTCAGAGAGCTTTAAAATGATGGGCAGAGAGGAGACATACATTAGATCTGCATGCATGAGATCTGATTTCATTTGAAATTACTACATAGTAAAATGATCCTTGCTATAATTTTAGAAACATTATAATCATTTAATTATATAATATGTAAGATATTGTTAATGCTATGGTGACCCCTCCGTCGTACATATATTATATACAGACTACATTATCAACTAGAAAAGTTTTTACATATTGCTACAGGGAGATCATAACCTGAAGGTCTCACCCCAGACACCTAATCTGCAATGGAGGCTGCCATTGTCCAAACATGAGGATGATATTAGCAATGAAACATGCACACCATAATTACATAGTTGGTAAGGTTGAATGAAGACACCAGTCCATCCAGTTCAACCTTTGTGGGTATGTGGGTGTGTGTGTTTATGTCACCACCATTTCCCGAATTCCTGTATATTGCATTCGCTAAGATGCCCATCTAAGAGGTTTTTTTTAATTATTGATGCTCCCCGCTGACGGCACCAACTGTGGAGGGGACTTCCACATTCTGCTTCTCTGACAGCAAAGAACCTCCTACAGGTTCAACCACTTCTCGCCACACTTCATTGAGTGACCATGTATCCTCTTAAGTGAGCTGAGACTGAATAGTTTCCTCTATGCTATAATCACTATTGAGAGATTTGTATATTGCTATCATAGTGTTGCATAAACCTTCCATGAACGGCCATTAAATGCTAGATATCCAAAATATACTTAGTGGCATTAGTATGTGTCACTTAGCGATCAATCAACAACTCTGGGAAAACTCTTATTTAAAATATTATTAAATTACATACTAATAAATAGAGATGGGCTAAATACCCCCCTGTTCGGTTCGCACCAAAACTCCTGAACAGGGAAAAGGTTCGCCCCCAAACTCTATTAAAGTCTATGGGACCCAAACATGAAAAATCAAAAGTCCCTATTTTAAAGGCTTACTGTATATGCAAGCTATTGGCTATAAAATGTTATGGGGGCCCGGGTACCGCCCAGGTCCCCCCACAAATTGGAGTGTTTGCCGAACGGGTGAACAGGCGATGCTCGGGCCGAACAAACGTTTGTTTACCCAATGCTAAGCTGAACTCTGGGCACCAAAAAAAAGAAAATGTAATTTAAATCTATTCCTTAATAGCCACAGAGGATAGAAATTAAGTTTGTGTGCACTATATGTCTTTACATACTGGGATACTTCCTTGTAAATGTAAGAATGACATCATCACTGTGTTGTACATAGCCTGTGCAGAGAGCAGAGCTGTGGGAGGGACCCAGCAGGCTCCACCCTCTATAGGCTGTCTGCAGAAAACTACAGGAGGGGGGCGGAGACAAGACCAGTCACCCTGAACAAGGAGAGAGAGCAGCAGTGACCGGTCTTTATTAGAGAAAGCTCTCCTGCACCGTTTCTTGCTGGGTCAATGCACAGCTCTGGAAGCCTCTTGTATTTTGACATTATTTGCATATCCTGGAGTTTAGCTTTAAATAAATAGCCTGTTAATTAATTCCTCACTATACTGTCCTGCCGGCTTCAGCCGTGAATGTGAAATGTCTGTTGAACCAGCCACATGGAGTCTTCATCAGAAGCCCCTGTAATAGGATGACAATATAGGAGCACATATTGGAGAAAGGGATAGAGCATTGTCACTTTATAACAGGAAGGGCCTGAAAAAAGACCTCCAGTGGAGGATCACCAGGGATTTTTTACGATGAAAGCTGCTGTTTTAAAATATTTAAAATTTATTTTCAAATAATTTTAACATGTTTAAAAATATATGAGATTTTAGTGACTTTGTTTACATTGACTTTACCATAATTCTATACAAATAACTCTACACTTTAGATAGAAACGAGTGTAATGCCTCACCGTGTGGACAAGGAGCCAAGTGTCGGAACACAAATGGCAACTTCTACTGTGAGTGTTTAGAAAATTATCGCCCCATCAACAATGTTCGGTTCTGTCCTAAAGGAGGACAAGTTTTTTGTAAAGGTGAGTTATGTGGACAGGAATACACAATGACAAGAGTCAACATACACTATATTACCAAAAGTATTGGGACACCTGCCTTTACACGCACATAAGCTTTAATGGCATTCCAGTCTTAGTCTGTAGGGTTCAGTATTGAGTTGGCCCACCCTTTACAGCTATAACAGCTTCAACTCTTCTGGGAAGGCTGTCCACAAGGTTTAAGAGTGTGTCTATGGGAATGTTTGACCATTCTTCCAGAATTTGTGAGGTCAGACACTGATGTGGACGAGAAGGCCTGGCTCTCAGTCTCCGTTCTAATTCATCCCAAAGGTGTTCTATTGGGTTGAATTGCAGGCCAGTCAAGTTGCTCCACCCCAAACTCGCTCACCCGCGACTTTATGCTTTGTGCACTGGTGCGCAGTCATGTTGGAACAGGAAGGAGCCAGCCCCAAACTGTTCCCACAAAGTTGGGAGCATGAAATTATCCAAAATGTCTTGGTATGCTGACACCTTAAGAGTTCCCTTCACTGGAAATAAGGGGCCAAGCCAAACCCCTGAAAAACAACCCCACACCATAATCCCCCCTCCACCAAATGATTTGGACCAGTGCACAAAGTATGGTCCATAAAGACATGGATGAGTGAGTTTGAGGTGGAGGAATTTGACTGGCTTAGACCCGATAGAACATCTTTGGGATGAATTAGAGCGGAGACTGTGAGCCAGGCCTTCTTGTCCAACATCAGTGTCTGACCTCACAAATGCACTTTTGGAAGAATGGTCAAACATTCCCATAGACACACTCCTAAACCTTGTAGACAGCCTTCCCAGAAGAGTTGAAGCTGTTATAGCTGAAATGGGTGGGCCAACTCAATATTGAACCCTATGGAGGCCATTAAAGTTCATGTGCATGTAAAGACAGGTGTCCCAATACTTTTGGTAATATAGTGTTTGTTCAGTGCACCCACATTGTGCACCCCACCATCTCACAATGTGTTCTCAGTCGCTTTCTCCCCTACACAGGATTGTTCTAGTTATTGTTACAATTATTATAAAGATATTATATAGCGCCAACAGTTTGCGCAGCACTTTACAAAATAAAGAGGTAAGTACAATTACAATATAATTCAAGAAAAGTGGGTTAGGAGCTTACATTCTAAAGGGGGGGGGGGGGCAACTGGTACAAAATGTAATAACTGTGTGGAGATCAGTTGAGGGGAAGAAAGTAAAAAGAACAGTTGTTAGGTAGAGGTGAGATAGGCTTCACTGAAGAGTTACGTTTTTAGGGATTGCCTAAAGATGGAAATCATAGGAGATAGACAAATAGATTGGGATATAGAGTTGCAGAGATAAGTTCTGGAAAAGTCCTGGAGGTGAGCATGGGAGTAGGTGATGGGTGGAGATAACTAGCATGTCAAAGACAGGTCATGGTTAGCACTAATGATCGGGAGCCCGTACAACCTACTTCTGATCATGTGAAGGATGTGACAGTCAATCCCAGTGGTCACATGATCTCCCGATCCTTCCTGCTTCTCGGGCATACAGGCCCTATTACAAGGATGTAGGCGTGGGTTAAACTCTACAGAATGGGTCAAAAAAGTGTAGCAAGGTGATGGGCTACAGCAATATGGAGATGGAGACATTGCCCTTTATTCTTCTCTCCCTTTACCGAAAGCCTTGCATGACCACGCTATTGACAGTTAAAGTAGCGCAGTGCTAAATAGCAAAAAATAGCCTGACCTTGAAAGGGGTAACATCTTCTGGAGCTGAAGTGGTTAATTACAATGGTAATTCGTTATTTTATTTATATAAATGGGTTGATCTTAGTCAGCTATTCTGTTCACATGAGAATGTTGACGATCAATAGCTAGGCCACCTTAAAGCAGAACTAAACCCTCTTATTCTTTACAGCCAAGGAAGCTGCCATCTTAGCCTGTTTACCATGCTATGGTGCTCCACATGTGATCAGTTATGATGCCAGCCATTTGTTGGCTTAACAGTTTGGTTGAAAGTACAAGCCACTGTGACAGTTTGCATTGCCTTGAATGTTAAGCCTCGTACACATGATCAGACTTTCCGACAGGAAATGTTCGATGTGAGCCGGTTGGCGGTAAATCCGACCGTGTATACGCTCCATCGAACAATTGTTGTCAGACTTTCCGCCAACAAATGTTGGATGGCAGGTTTCTAAATTTTCCATGGACAAATGTCTGTCGATGGATTTCCCGAGCATATGTACACAAGTCCGTCGGACAAAAGTCCAAACTACATACGCATGCTCGGAAGCAAGGACGAGCCAGAAGCAGTCGATCTTGTAAACTAGTGTTCGTAATGGAGAATTAACATTCGTGACGTGGCAAATTATGAAATCTCCAAATGCAGCGCACATTCTCTTCTTCTTTAATGGGATAATAATGAAGCTGCTTTGCTGGTGATACCGATGGAGTTATTGCAAACACATTTTCAAAGGCTTTTTTTTCTAGTGATATCAAGAATAATATTATTACCGTATGCCTTTTTTTAATTATTATTTGTGCAAGTTACCACAACACCATTATCCCGCAGTTTTTAAGATCAAAGATACAACTATCTTGGTGTCCCTTGTTAATTTTACATTGTATTTTATAAAATGTAAGTAACTGCCTACTCCCAAACTATCATTTGAAGTAAAAAACATAGCCAAGTATTATTCTACACAATTTTTTTTATTCTGAATTAAAAAAAGAAAACAAATAAAATGAGACATTCTATCTGAAAATAGAACTTAACCAAAAAGTGCATTCTATGCATCCAAAAATATAGAAAATATACCAAATCAAATCATTATTCAACCAAAAAAATAATGTCAAAGCAATAACTCCAAGGCCAATAAATACATAACACATTATTTTTTCCGATTCCGCAACATGGCTGGTTGACGAACGGCCTTCAGAAACTAAATGAACAGCATGAAATGAAAAGAAAAGCGTGAATCAACAATCACCAAACTTCTACGCTCCTACGCTCAGGTTGAGAGGTAATGTCCAACTAGACCATTGTAAGTGCAGGCAGGAAGCTCGTCCTAGCTTCAAACTTCTACTAACACAAAATTAGCAGAAGGAGGCCAAAGGGTGGTGCTAAAGAGCTGAAAAAAACATGTAGTATGTCTAGTACGTCACTAAGTTCGTAATTGTTGGCCATGTGTATGCAAGACAAGTTTGGGCCAACGCCCTTCGGACAAAATTCCACAGTTTTGTTGGCGGAAAGTCCGATCATGTGTATGGGACATAACTGTTTTGGGAAGGAGGTAAATCGATTTCTTTATTTCCACTGGGTTTGTATCTAGGAGCAATGCATTTTGACATCAGTTTCAGATGTACAGTATCTGAGATCATTCACAGTTCATTGACAGGTTCATATGAGCCGCAGTTGACTTCCTTCTGACCGGCATTTGACCTCCTTCTAAGCTGCTTGCCCTCCCTTTGACTTGTATAGTGAACAGAACAGCTTTGATGTATCCCATTGACACAGACCTTAAAGAACACCTGTCACAAGAAAGCTTATTCAAGAATCTGAATATTCCGTATCAGATTATTATAATTTAGCAGACTTACATGTAAAAGATTTATTTTGCCATCCTATTTAGCCTTTCATACTATTTGAGACTTCACTTCAGCTTGAGTGTCAGGGAGTAAGGGTCACCTGAAGTTTTTACATTTGCTGCCCTGAGAAGCTTAACCATTTTAGCTCCGGAAGGTTTACCCCACTTCCTGAGCAGGACATTTTTTCCGATACCGCACTGTAATTTTAACTGACAATTGTGCGGTCTTGTGACACTGTATCCCAAAAAAAAAAAAAAATGATGTCCTTTTTTCCCCCCACATATATAGCTATCTTTTTATGGTATTTGATCACTTCTGTGTTTTTATTTTTTTGCAATAAAAACAAAAAACGACTGACAATTTTGAAAAAAAACCCATAACTTTTTACTTTCTTCCATAAAACCTACCCAATAAAAAAAATAAAAAAAATAAAAAATCTAATTTCTTCATCAATATAGGCCAATGTGTATTCTGCTACATCTTTTTGGTAACAAGAAAATTTCAATAAGTATATATTGATTGGTTTGCGCAAAAGTTATAGCACCTACAAACTATAATATATACACATCGAACACCTAACAGACACGTGTTTGGGGACCAGTGACATTATTACAGTGATCAGTGCTAAAAATATGTACTGTCAATGTACTAATGACACTGGCAGGGAAGGGGTTTACATCAGGGGTGATCAAAGGTATAAACGTGTGCCTAAGGATTGTTTGATACCTGTGGGGGAGGTGCTTTTACTACTTGAAGACATGGAACGGTGTTCCTGCTTCACACTAACACAGGATCCATGTCTTCTGTACTCATGGAATGACAGTCTGCCTTGTTTACATAGGCAGACTGTCATCCTGTCAGAATACCGAATGATCGGTGGGTCCCGGTGGACATCGCAGCGGGAGCGAAGGCTGTCCTGTAGCAGTAAATCTGTATGGGGTAGTCGAGAAGAGGTTAATGCATTGTCCTCAATATCTACTTGGTACAAGAAAACAAATAGTTCTTCACAACAAATAGTTCTTCCATTCTCAGAGTGAAGCGTCAATTGCCTACCCTTCTACTGGCACTACTGTTTTTTATATGGTAAGGGGTGTTGTAGAATTACACCGTGTCCATTATAGTGTCAGGTGAGAAGCCTGGACTACATGTTAAAGAGGAAGTAAACCCTGATGGGTTTACTTCCTCTTTCATTCCCTGCAAAGGCAAAGCATAATGGACTACTATGCATCGCATAGTAGTCCATTATGTGTCACTTACCTGACACAGGAGCCAGCGATGTCACCGCTGTCCCCTGTAGTCCGGAGCCTCCATCTTCTCGGTGGGGTCTCGCTGCTCCGCCGCTGTCATTCGGCGAAGCCGCGATGACGTCACTCCCACGCATACACACGCGGCATCTTCGTCGTTCACGATGCAGCGCTCAGTGCGCCTGCGCGCCGCTGTCTACGCCACATGCGCCATAGACAGCAGTGCCTGTCTTTCGGCAAATATCTCCTAAACCGTATAGGTTTAGGAGATATTTCCTGGACCTACAGGTAAGCCTTAATCTAGACTTACCTGTAGGTCAAAGTGTGTTGTAAGGGTTTACAACCACTTTAAAGTGTTTATAAACCCAAAGGCAAAAAAATGTAACATTTTAGAGTTTACTGTAACACAAAAAGACAAAGTTTAGGTTGCCACCTTTTCTTCAAGCCAAACCCAAACACTTTAGTGGCCTGGGACACCTTTGGGTATCCCAAGGAGAGTAGTAATGCTGTGCACATAGCGTGCTGCAGCGTACAGTAAGTGTTGCCAAACTGCTCTTGGTGATGTCATCGCGTTGTCCCCCAGTAAAGTCGAACCTGCCCCCAGATGGCCCGCAGGTCCTGTACAGCAACAGATTTGTGTGCGACTATCTTGGTTACTCGGGGAGCCACAATCAGGTCTGAATAATGTGTCCGGGTTTCAGGTGGACATGATTCAAAAACCCAAACTGTCCGGGTGAATCCCGAACAGGTGGTAACCCTACGCTCAGGTAGAGAGGTAATGTCCAACTAGACCATTGTGAGTGCAGGCAGGAAGCTTGTCCTAGCTTCAAGCTGCAACAATGTAAAAATAAAGATTCATAAGCTGCACATCATGAAACAGATACATTTGCATGAAGTGTGACAAATGGCACCCTCAGCCGGGGCTCCAGCCAGGCCACACCCCAATGGGTTTAACTCTGCCCCTTGAAGCTTAACCACTTTCAGACCGGGCCAATTTGCTGGTCAAAGACCAGACCACTTTTTGCGATTCGGCACTGCGTCGCTTTAACTGACAATTGCGCGGTCGTGCGACGTGGCTCCCAAACAAAATTGACGTCCTTTTTTTCCCACAAATAGAGCTTTCTTTTGGTGGTATTTTATCACCCCTGCGGTTTTTATTTTTTGCGCTATAAACAAAAATAGAGCGACAATTTTGAAAAAAACGCATTATTTTTTACCTTTTTTGTTATAATAAATATCCCCCAAAAATATATAAAAAAACATTTTTTTCCCTCAATTTAGGCCGATACGTATTCTTCTACATATTTTTGGTAAAAAAAATCGCAATAAGCGATTATTGATTGGTTTGCGCAAAAGTTATAGCGTTTACAAAATAGGGATAGTTTTATAGCATTTTTATTAATAATTTTTTATTATTATTTTTTTTACTAGTAATGGCGGCGATCTGCGATTTTTATTGTGACTGCGACATTGTCGGGGACCCATCGGACATTTTTGACACATTTTTGGGACCATTGTCATTTATACAGTAATCACTGCTATATAAATGCAGTGATTCCTGTGTAAATGACACTGGCAGTGAAAGGGTTAACCAGTGGGTGGCAGTGTAGGGGTTAAGTGTTCCTAGGGGCGTGTTACTAACTGTGGGGGGGTTGGGCTTTCATTTAGTGTACACTGATCTCTGCTCCAATCACATGGAGCAGAGATCAGCATCACTAGTTGCTAGGCAGAATGGAAAAATGTTGTTTATACAGCATTTCCTCCATTCGGCCGCTCCGTGAGACGATCGCGGGGATGCCCGCGGCGATCGAGTCCGCGGGTCCCGCGACCGGACTCACGGGGGTCCCGACCAGCGCGGGAGCGCGCCGCCGGCGGCGCGCTCCCGGTGGCAGGGCGGCATCGAATATTGGACGTACATGTACGCCAATATGCCTGCCCGTGCCATTCTGTCGACGTACATCGTCGTGCGCTGGTCGGGAAGTGGTTAATCATGGGGATCAACATGATTAAACGCCCCGGGGAGGAGCTAAATGCATTGAGGGCGTGGCCTGGCCGATGTCCAGGCTGAGGCTGCCATTTGTCTCACTTCATGCAAATGGGTCTGCTTCATGATGTGCAGCTTAGGGATCTTTTCCTTTTTTTTTATCGTAACTGCTTCCGGACCACCCACCGCACGTATACTGCGACAGGGTGGCCCGACTGTGCAAAAGCTACGTACCTGTACGTTGTTTGCTTCTTCTGCGTGTGGGGCCAATCAGCGGGTCTGGTGGACGCGATGTCCAACGGGAACCCGGCGACCATTCGGAGAAAGGCAGAACGGCGGTCTGTAAACAAGACAGATCACCAGTCTGTCATTGAGGAAGAGGGAGATCTTGTGTTCTTGCTAAGCAGAAACAGGGATCTCTCTCTTCCTCCAGTCAAACCACCCCCCCCCCCCCCACACACAGTTAGCAAGCACCCCCTAGGAGCACATTTAACCCTTTGATTGCCCCTGATGTTAACCCCTTACCTGCCAGTGTCATTTATACAGTGACAGTGCATTTTATTTAGCACTGCTCACTGTATTGGTGTCACTGGTCCCCAAAAGTGTCAGTTAGTGTCAAATTTGTCCACCGCACTGTCGCAGTCTCACTAAAAATTGCTAATTGCTGCTTATACTAGTAAAAAAAAAAAAAAAAATGTAAAGTCTATAAATCTATCCCATAGATTTACTTTTACGTAAACCAATTTATATACACTTATTGGGATTTTTTTTTACCAAAAATATGTAGCAGAATACATATTGGCCTAAATTGATGAAAAAAAAATAGTTTTTTTACATTTTTGTTTATTGGATAAGTTATATAGCAGAAAGTAAAAAAATGTATTAATTTTTTCTTCAAAACTGTAGTTTTTTTTGTTTACAGCACAAAAAATAAAAATCACAGAGGTGATCAAATACCACCAACAAATTTGTGTGAAAAAAAAGACATCAGTTTTGTTTGGCTACAGCATCGTACACCCACGCAATGTCAGTTAAAGCGACGCAGTGCTGTGTCACAAAAAATGGCCTGGTCAGGAAGGGGGTGAAACCTTCCAGGGCTGAAGCGGTTAAAGTATATTAAAGGCAAAACTTTTTAAAGCTTTGGATAGAGTGGAGAGGGATTAGAGCATCTGTTAGTTTTTATTGCCCCCATTCAGGAGATTCACCCTCTCTGTACTGTAATTGAATATACAAATGCACCTAACTCTCTTTCATCTAGCTGTAGAGAATAAGATAAAGGAAGCATGTAATACGACTAGTGAAAAGAAAATGAGGCTGGATGAATGCTCCAAGAAGAACCCGCAGGTGGGTAGTATTGGGTTGGTAGTGTGTGCCCATGTAAATGTAATGGGAGCCACAGGAGTGGATAACAGGTATCACACCCACGCATTACTGATCACTGGTAGTAAACAGGATGCCCAGGGACTTACAGATGCATTGAGTGGACGGTGTCAGTCGTTTTTTTTTTTTTTTTTTTAATAATTGATTTTTTTACAATTTAATTAGTTTTTACATTTTTTTCACAATGCTTTTTGGGGGGAGGGGGTTTGGGCAGTGGACAGTGTTGCTAGGGGAGGGGGTCCTGTGTTATGATGGGGGCCAGTTTGAGGAAAATATCCTGTGCAATTATGGGGTAGTATGGGGGAGGGGTCCTGTGTAATAATGGAGGAGAGGGGTCCTGTGTAATGATGCGGGTTAGTATGGGGGAGGGGATCCTGTGTAATGATTAGGGTAGTATAGCGGAGGGGGTCCTGTCCTATATAATGGTGGGGGTAGTATGGGAGAGGGGGTTCTGTGTAATGTAAGTGTGAAATTGCTTGGGGGGGAATGTTTGCCCAGGGTCCAATCAATATTAAAGACGGCCCTGAATATATGCAGTAAAATCTCCACTATCAATCCTTGATTTTACACAAACAATAATCCACATTCTTCAATTGTTGTGTACAAAGTGATATGGGTCTCTCACATTCCCTTATAAAACAAAAACTCTCAAAGCATGATATAAAACACTTTTTAGAAGAAAACTGAAAAATGTAAGTAAATAGCTTACATGCACATTTGCTATAGGTAGCACAAAATGAAACGTTGAATACAATTTAGCTGTTCTGCAAATGAATTGCTGCTTTACTGGCAGTAGGCTCCACTGCATGAATACCACATGATTTTCTGTACTGGTGTAATGGTGCCACCCTTTTGGCTGCCCAATATGTTTCGTCCAGAGTTATATTTTATGGTCTTTCCTAGATATGCCAACAATTTTTTTTTGTGAGCAGTTGCAAGATAGCAAGCACTCGTACTTATACAAGCTTTTGGTTCTGCACAGACTAGTAATCATTAAGTGTAACAATTTATCGCTGTAAAGCATTTCACACTGTAAAAAGTGACACAGTTTAATGCCCCATTAGACTCCTCAGTTTGCACCAGCTAAATGCATCCCAAATGCATCAAAATAAAAAGCCTTGTGTTTCCTTTTCTTTAAAAAGCAGTCACAATCATAATGTATCCCTGACCCCTGGAGGGGGGAGGGGGTTGGAAATAACCCAGGTCTGCCTTACCTGTTCAGAGGCTGCCAGGCCCAAATACCAGCTCCAAAGCACACAAACAAGCACAGGCTCAGTCTAGGGGGTTGTTTTTTGTAGTTTTATCTTTTGTAGTTGTAGTTTTGTAGTTGTCTTTTGTAGTTGTATTACCTCCAGTAATACAACAGGAGAGAGAGATGGGGGTGCAAGACACTCCAGAAATGCAAACAGGTACAGGAGGACAGATTCTCAAGCACAAATCCTTCAGCAGCCTAATATTCCTGGAATCAGAGGGAGAAAGCTATCCTTGGCATCCAGCCCTTGAGACACAGTCACACGTGGAACTCTAAGCAAAGGTCCCACTCACAATGTCCGGGGACAACTGTCTCCAGCCAGCTTCCCTACAACACTTCTCATTGCAATGGGGTCCTTTCCCCAGCCCAGCTTTAAAAGGTAGTGTCCTTCAGCAGATTTCTTTTGGGCCCTCAGCTAAGTAAATGATGAGGCCTAAAATTAACAGATCTTCAAGACCAAAGGTTGACTCACAGGGGCAACCCTCCCCCCAGGAATAAAGCACAGTGAACAGACCTTCCCAAACATTTATCTTCTCCCCAGTCACCATATGGATGTCCCCTCAAACTGAGGGGCTTAGGTCAGATAAAAATTCCTAACATGGTGGCTGACCCTTCTAATGTACTTCTGGAAGCTATTTTCAGAGGTAGGGAAGAGTAATCAAATATCAGGCTTAGGCTCGGTTCACACTGCCGCAACTTGGGATCCAACTTGTGAGACTCCAAGTCGCATGACAAGTGAAATCCCATGTTAGTCAATAAAAGCTGTCTTAATTAACACTAAGCACCTTTAGTTTTGATATACAGTGCCTTGAAAAGGTATTCATACCCCTTGAAATTTTCCACATTTTGTTATTTTACAACCAACAATTAAAATGTATTTTTATGTGATAGACCAACACAAAGTAGCACATAATTGTGAAGTAGAAAGAAAATGATAAACGATTTTCCAATTTGTTTACAAATGTGTATATCTGAAAAGTGTGGCGTGCATTTGTATTCAGCCCCCTTTACTCTACTATTTTATACCGCTAAATAAAATTGTGGATAGTGGAATCAATTGCCTTCAGAAGTCGCGTAATTAGTAACTAGAGTCCACCTGTGTATAATTTAATCTCAGTATAAATACAGTTGCTCTGTGAAGCCCTCATGCCGCGTACACACGAACGGACTATCCGGCCGATTTGGTCGGCTGGACAATCCACCCGTGTGTGGGCTCCGGCGGACTTTTTGTTCCCAAAAGTCTGGCGGACTTAGAAAGAAATTTTGACTCAATATTGTTCGCCGGACACGGCAGTCCGGCGGACAATCTGCCCGTCTGTGTGCTAGTCCGCCAGACTTTTGAAATGAATGGACTTGCCCACACACGGAGAAAAGTCTGTTCATTTTGAACGCGGCTCCAGGTAGATGGGACTAGTGAAGGAAGTCAATGTCGCCACCTCCATCGGCGAGATTGACACTTTGCTAGCCCCGTCACCTGGTATGGACTTAAAGGGGAAGCCCTACGCCGAAAAAACTACATGGGGTCCCCCAAAGTCCATAGCAGACCCTTATCCGAGCATATCCAGTCAGGAAATGGGGTGGGAACGAGCGAGCGCCCCCCCTCCTAAACCGTACTAGGCCACATGCCCTCAACATGGGGGGGGTGCTTTGGGGAAGGAGGGCCCACCCCAAAGCACTTTGTCCCCATGTTGATGAGGACAAGGGCCTCTTCCCGACAACCCTGGCCGTTGGTTGTCGGGGTCTGCGGGCGGGGGACTTATCGGAATCCAGGAGCCCCCTTTGATAAGGGGGCCCCCAGATCCCGGCGCCCCACCCTATGTCAATGAGTATGGGGTATGATTTACCCCTACCCATTCACCTGGTGAGAAAAGTGTAAAATAAACACAACACAAGTTTTTTTAAATATATTTATTAGACAGCTCCGGTGGTCTTCCGTCTTGGGGGGGTCTTCTCGCCGGACTCCTCCACTATCTTCTGCTAGTTCTTTTACTAGTGGAGGAGCCCGGCTTTCTTCTTTGTCATCGCCGCTGTCCCGGTCTTCTTCCGACTTCGGGGTCTTGTCCTGCTGTTCGGGGGTCTTGTCCCCCTCTTCGGTTCTTCTTGCTGGGCCTCTGCTATCTTCTCATAAACTCTTTTACTAGCGCTCTTTTACTAGCATTGATGGGACTGTGACATCATAAGGGGGGGTCACCATGTGACATCACCTGGTGACCCCGCCCCTTGTCCCTATATAAGTCGCCGCACAATGCGTCCCTACCATTGCGGCCAGAGAGAGCGTTGTGTCAACATCGCAAGGAAGAAGAGAAGAAGAGAATAGAAGAAGGCGACAGCGACAGAAGACCAGGCCAACGCTAGTAAAAGAGCTATAAGAATATAGCGGAGGCCCGGCAAGAAGAACTGAAGAGGGGGACAAAACCCCCGAAGAGCGGGACAAGACCCGAAGTCGGAAGAAGACCCCCAGACGGTGGCGATGATGAAGAAGAAAGCCAGGCTCCCCCGCTAGTAAAAGAGCTAGCAAAAGAGCAGAAGATCGCGGAGGAGTCTGGCGAGAAGACCCCGCAAGAAGGAAGACCACCGGAGCTGTCTAATAAATTATTTAAAAAACTTGTGTTTTTTTATTTACACTTTTCTCACCAGGTGAATGGGTTAGGGGTACATCGTACCCCATACTCATTGACCCCGCAGACCCCGACAGGGAAGAGGCACTTGTCCTCATCAACATGGGGATTAGGTGCTTTGGGGTGGGGGGGCCGCAGGGCCCCCCCTCTCCCCAAAGCACCCTCCCATGTTGAGGGCACGCGGCCTGGTACGGCTCAGGAGGGGGGGCACTCGCTCGTCCCCAGCCCCTTTCCCGACCGGCCGAGCTGCGTGCTCGGATAAGGGTCTGCTATGGACTTTGGGGGGACCCCATGCCGTTTTTTGGGCATAGGGCTTCCCATTTAAGTCCATATCAGGTGACGGGGCTAGCGAGGTGTCAGTCTCGCCAATGGATGCAGTGACATTGACTTCATTCGCTAGTCCCGTCTACCTGGAGCCATGTTAAAAATGAATGGACTTTTCTCCGTGTGTGGGCAAGTCCGTTCATTTCAAATGTCTGGCGGACTAGCACACAGACGGGCAGATTGTCCGGCGGACAATTTTGAGTCAAAACTTCTTTCTATGTCCGCCGGACTTAGTCCAGTCATGTGTGGGCAGGTCCGCTCGTTCGGAAAGTCCGGCGGACCTCCGCTGCAAAGTCCGGTGGTTTGTTCACCGGACTAAGTCCACCAGATTGTCTAATTGTGTGTACGTGGCATAAGAGGGTTGTTAGAGAACCTTAGTGAACAAACAGCATCCTGAATGCCAAGGGACACACCAGACAGGTCAGGGATAAATTTGTGGAGAAGTTTAAAGCAGGGTCAGGTTATAAAAAAAATAGCTTTGAACATCTCACAGAGCACTGTTCAATTCATCATCCAAAAATGAAAAGAGTATGGCACAACTACAAACCTACCAAGACATGACTGTCCACCTAAACTGACAGGCCTGGCAATGAGAGCATTAATCGGAGAAGCAGCCAAGAGGCCCATGGTAACTCTGGAGGAGCTGCAGAGATCCACAGCTCAGGTGGGAGAATCTGTCCACAGGACAACTATTATGCCGTGTACATATGACCAGACTTTCCGTCGGAATGAACTCTGACGGACTTTTCAATGGAGTTCCGCTGAAACAGACTTGCCTACACATGATCACATCAAAGTCCGATCGTTTAACGAGATGACATACGTCAGGACTAGAAAATGGAAGTTCAGTAGCCAATAGCAGCCCTTGTGTCGTTGTTGGTCCATTGGACCTGCATACAGATGACCGGTTTTCTCTATAGCAAATGGTTCCAGCTGAAAGATTTGAAACTTGTTCTATTTCTAAAGTCCATCAGATTTTTTAGACAGAAAAGGTCCGATGAAGCCCACACACAATCAAATTATCTGACGGATTTGTTCCATCTGAACTTTGCTGTTGAAAAGTCTGGTTGTACACGGCATTAGTCATGCACTCCACAAATCTGGCCTTTATGTAAAAGTGGCAAGAAGAAACTCATTGTTGCAAGAAAGCCATAAGAAGTCCCTTTTGCAGTTTGTGAGAAGCCATGTGGGGGACACAGCAAACATGTAGAAGAAGGTGCTCTGGTCAGATGAGACCAACATTTTACTTTTTGGCCTAAAAGCAAAACACTATGTGTGAAGGAAAACTAACACTGCGTATCACCCTGAACACACCATCCCCACTGTGAAACATGGTGGTGGCAGCTTCATGTTGTGGGGATGCTTTTCTTCAGCAATAACAGGAAATCTGGTCAGAGTTGATCGGAAGATGGATGGAGACAATTACAGGGCAATCTTGGAAGAAAACCTGTTAGACTGGAGTGGAGGTTCACTTTCCACCAGGACAACGACCCTAAACATACAGCCAGAGCTACAATGGAATGGTTTAGATTAAAGCATATTCATGTGTTAGAATGGTCCAGCCAAAGTTTAGACCTGAATCTGTGGCAAGACTTGAAAATAGCTGTTCACAGATGCTCTCTATCCAATCTGACAGAGCTTGAGCTATTTTCCAAAATAGAATGGACAAAAATGTCTCTAGATGTGCAAAGCTGGTAGAGACATTAATTGCAGTGAAAGGTGGTTCTATAATGTATTGACTCAGGAGGGCTGAATACAAATGCACACCACACTTTTCAGGTTTTTTTCTTTGTAAAAATGTTGAAAACCATTTATCCTTTTCCTTCCATTTCACAATTATGAGCCACTTTGTGTTAGCCTATCATATAAAATCCCAATACAATTAATTTATGTTGTAACATGACAAAATATGGAAAATGTCAAGGGGTATTAATACTTTTGCAAGGCACCGTACCTGAAACTTATGGGCTTGATATCTCATTGTTAGTAGATAAAGGTTTAAAGTTTTCAGAACATACAAACAGGTCTTATGGATATTAATTTTTGTCTCTTAGGAATTCAGAAACTGCGGCCAATAATTACAAGCTATGACCATAATTAGAAGTATCTCTAAATCATTTTTTTGTATCTCTTTAGCTTTATTTAGTTAACAATATGCACTGTATATTACACTTTGTTAGTTCTGTGCAATATATCCTAAATAAATTAAACTGTTTCTTTCTTTTTACTACCTGCCACAATTGATATTTTCTATCTTCCAGGACACAATCTGCTCTATTCTCCAGAAGTCTTTAGATTTTTTATATTCTTCCTGTGAGAACAAGACCTCCGTTAATGTAAGAAATAATCTGTTACATTATATGCATTGTTCTGACGAAGGTAGATGAACTTGTATTTTAAGTCAATTCTGAGTCTAGCGGTTTCAATTACCCACCAGCCTGGTAAGCCTTCAAGATGCAGACAAGGAAAGCTCCACACAGCACCATGACATTCTTTTTTTGGGCTGTGTGTCAAGTCACCGGGTCACTTTTACCACAAAACTCCATTAGGATCCTGCACAATTAAGTGACAGGTTTGATACTATTGTTTAATGAGTATGACTGCGCACAAATGTTCAGTTATTGGTTTATTTTGGTTGGCTGTATCACACAGTAGAGCTTTGCAATAAATAAAGTCTAAGCCCTTGTACACACGGTCGGATATTTTCCGACGGAAAATGTCCAATCGGACCATGTTGTCGGATAATCCGACCGCGTGTGGGCTCCATCGGACTGTTTCCGTCGGAATATCCGACCGACAAAGTTTTAGAGCTGGGCTATAAAATTTTCCGACAACATGATCCGATCGGACTTTGTCCGATCATTTGTAGAGAATTCCGATCTGGCAAAGTGCCACGCATGCTCACATTAAATTCCTAGACCAAAGCTATTGGCTACTAGCCTGAACGTAGTCCCGTCGTAACTAAATAAAGTCATCACGTTCTGAACCATCGAATTGTCTGACAACTTTGTCCGACAGTGTGCATGCAACACAAGTTTCAGACAAAATCCGTCGGACAAAATCCAACTGATTTTGTTGTCGGAATGTCCGACCGTGTGTACAAGGGCTAAGAGATACCTCCTATATCACTAACCGCATTGGGTTGCAGTGGTGGCCCATCCATAGGGGGCGCACGGATGTCGCCCTCCCCCCCATCCATGTATCCTGCCCCCTAATGTACATGCAGGGTGCTGGACACATGGATTCCAATATAACGTTTGGGGATTCTAAGTAATTTTCTAGAAAAAAAATACAGATTTGTACATGTAGGAGAAAAGTGTCAAAATTGGCCTGGGTGGGAACTGGAAACTAATAAGCTGTAAAAACACGTCATTAGAGCCAGAGGCTCTAATAGGCTTCAAAAAAGGGTGGGCTCAGGGCGCAGAGCCCTGCACCCGAAGCCCACCCAGTTGTGTGACAATAGCAAATGAATATTCACTATTGTAACCTTGATTCTGCTCCCGGCCAATCAGGAAGTGGGTCCTGAGACCTGTCAACCGATTGGCTGAAAGGAGATTGGATTGGCCGAGGAGGAGGAGAGAGGAGACGCAGGGGAAGCGAGGAAGCAATAGCCCAGCTGGTGAGTGCACCACCTTGAACTTGATGATGCACTGGCCTTTAATCTGAAAAAATAATATGTCTTCTAGGAAGCAGGTAAGGAGAAAAAATCTGTGGCATTTGTTGGTTTTTGAATTGCTTTCCTTCCTCATTCAATGTGAATGCAAAATACCTTGATACATTTTAGAATCAGCTTAAAGCAGCTTTAATCAGTTAGGAGGCAGCTTAAACTAAATCAATATCAGACTATAACAAACCCCAAACTGATTGCAAGGTAAGTGAAAACTAGGCCAACGTAACTTAGAATGTACACCATTTGTCTTGCTTTTGAGTCTCAAACCTTTTCTCCTCACTTACCTGCTTATAATTAGGGATGAGCCGAACAACTCCCAGTTCGGTTTGCGGCAGAACATGCGAACAGACAAAAAATTTGAATGCGAATACTATTACAATCTATGGGACGCGAATGTGAAAAATCAAAAGTGCTAATTTTAAAGGCTTATATGAATGGCATTGTCATAACAAGTGTTTGGGGACCTGGGTCGTGCCCCAGGGGACATGTATCAATGCAGAAAAAAGTTTTAAAAACAGCAGTTTTTCGGGAGCGGTGATTTAAATAATGTTTAAAGTGAAACAATAAAAATGAAATATTCCTTTAAATAACGTGCCTGAGGGGTCTCCTTAGCCTGCTTGCAAAGTAGCGCATCATTCCCATGTTTATAACAGTACCTCAACAAAATTACATTTGTAAAGGAAACAATTTAATTTTGCTTGTGGCTGTATTGTATTGTCGGATCCCAGCAACATAGATAAAAATCATTGAAAAATACGGCGTGGGTTCCCCCCAGTCCAATTTGAGTCTGGAATGAATATTAAGGGTAACAAAAAATGGCAAAAAAAAAATGGCATGGTTGCCCCCCCCCAAAAAAAAATCCATGGCAGGCCCTTCAGGTATTAAGGGGAATTCCGCACCAAAATTTAAAAGAAATAATGGCATGGGGGTCCCCCAGGCTCTGCAATGTGATGCAATAGAGTGGCTGTCCTTAAGCTGCCCCCTAGAGGACATCCTGCCTCGTTTGAGTTGTGCCTCCTCCTCCTCACTTTCCTCCTCTCTTCTATCAGGCACTGAAGTACAGTCAGTGACCACATCATCCACCACGGCCACCTGCAGAGGATGCACCATGTCCACAACCACCACTGTTGACTGTAGACACGGAGGCTGCTTACCTTCTTTTAGTGGCCTGCGAGTGTCTGCCTTTCCTTTGTGGCCTTCCGGACATGATGTATTTTTTGTTTTGCAACACCACACTACACTGTATCATATACTGTGTACACCACCAGAAGTGTATTAGAAACTGCACACCACTGAATTCACTGTATATATAGGCTACACTGAATGCAGAGTATATATGTATATATATATATATATATATATATATATATATATATATATAATCTCAATACACTGCCTGCACTGACTGAATATAGAGTAAACACTGAATATAAAGTCTATGCTAAATGCAGAGTATATATATATGTGTGTAAAATACACTTCCACTAATTGAATAACCTGCCTGCTTAATCTAACTCAAGCTATCTCTCTGTCTATGCCAAAAACACTACACATAGCTGCTATGTAAGCAGCCTTATATAGTGTGGGGAGTGTGGCTCCCCCGAGCCATGGTTGGCCAAAGGCACCCTGCCTTTGGCAAATTATGTCTCTCTCAGCAGAGCGTGCTGTAATTGGCCAAAGCATGCAACTCAGGTGTGATCTCGCAGTGCATTATGGGGTGTTACGCGGCGCTCGAATGCCCCATATGTTCAGTTCGTTTTAGAACAAATGAACACCTGATGTTCAAGTCGAACTTATGATCAACTCAGGTCTTTGGCTCATCCCTACTCATAATACAGATGCATCTCAAAAAATTGTTAAAGTTAATTTATTTCAGTAAGTCAATTCAAAAAGTGAAACTTGTATGTTTATAGATTTATTACACACAGAGTGATATATTTCATGCATTTTTTTTCTTTTACTTTTGATGATTATGGCTTACAGCTAGTGAAAACCTAAAATTCATTGTCTCAAAAAATTTGAATATTGTGAAAAAGTTCAGTATTGTAGACTCGTGGTGTCACACTCTAATCAGCTAATAAACACAAAACACCTGTAAAGAGTTCCTGAGCCTTTAAATAGTCTCTCAGTCTGGTCCTGTAGGTTACACATGGGACGGACTACTGAGTTGACAGTTTTCCAAAAGACAGTCATTGACACCCTCCACAAGAAGGGTAAGTCACAAAGGGTCATTGCTAAAGAAGGTCGCTGTTCACAAAGTGCTGTATCCAAGCATGTTAATGGAAAGTTGAGTAACAAGTGTGGCAGAAAAGGTGCACAAGCAACAGAGATAACCGCAGCCTTGAAAAGCTTGTGAAGCAAAGGCCATTCAAGATTTTGGGGGAGATTCACAAGGAGTGGACTACGGCTGGTGTCAGTGCTTCAAAAGCCATCGCATACATACATATCCAGGACATGGGCTACAACTGTTGCATTTCTTGTGCCAAGCCACTCCTGAACCAGAGACAAGTCAGAAGCGTCTTACCTGGGCTAAGGACAAAAAAACTATACTGTTGCTCAGTGGTCCAAAGCCCTCTTTTCGAATGAAAGTAAGTTTTGCAATTCATTTGGAAATGAAGGTCCCAGAGTCTGGCGGAAGAGTAGAGGGGCACAGAATCCAAGTTACATGAGGTCCAGTGTGAAGTTTCCACAGTCAATGATGATTTGGGCAGCCATTTCATCTGCTGGTGTTGGTCTACTGTGTTTTATCTAGTCCAAAAGCAGGAAATTTTAGAACACTTCATGCTTCCCTCCACTGACCAGCTTTATGAAGATGCTGATTTCATTTTCCAGCAAGACTTGCCACCTGCCCACACTGCCAAAAGTACCAATACCTGGTTTAATGATCATGGTATCACTGTGCTTGATTGGCCAGCACCTAAACCCCATGGAGCATCCGCAGGGAATTATCAAGAGGAAAATGAGAGACACGAGACCAAACAATGCAGGCAAGCTGAAGGCTGCTACCAAAGCAAACTGGGCTTCCATAACACCTCATCAGTGTCACAGGCTGATCTCCTCCATTCCACGCCACATTGATGCAGTAATTCATGCAAAAGGAGCCCAGACCATGTATTGAGTGCATACTATACTGTACATGGACATACTTCTCAGTAAGCCAACATTTCTGTATTAAAAACTTTTTTTTATATTGGTCTTATGCAATATTCTGATTTTCTGAGATACTGAATTTCAGGTTTTCAGTAGGTGTAAGCCATAATCATTACTAACATAATTATAGCTAGGAGGAGAAATAGTGCATGTCCATCAAGTTCAACAAAAAAATAAATAAACAGCAATTGGGTGTCTCCAGAACCTTAAAGTGATTGTGAAGGCTTGTTTTTTTTTTAACAAACACATTATACTTACCTCCTCTGTGCAATTGGTTTAGCACAGAGCAGCCTGCATACTCCTCTTCTTGGGTCCCTCTTTGCTGCTCCTGGCCCCTCCCTCCTATCGAGTGCCCCCACAGCCAGCAGCTCTCTATGGGGGTACCCGAGCTGAGTCAGAGCTCTGTGTATCCATGCAGACACGGAGTCTCAACCCGGCCCTGCTCCCTCTCTCTTTCTCCCCTGATTGGCTGACTGACTTTGATTGACAGCTGTGGGAGCCAATGGCACTGCTGCTGTGTCTCAGACAATCTTTAGGAGTGTCCCAGGTGGCTTAGACACTTGTGGACATCGCTGAAGAGGGAAGGGGCTCAGGTAAGTAATTTGGAGTTCCTGGGGGATGGGGGGGGGGGGGGGCTGCTACACACAAACGTTTTTTTTTTATCTTGAATGCATTAAGATAAAAAACATCCTGCATTTACAACCCCTTTAAAGTAAAAGCCAATCAGAAGGAAGGTAAAAGCAATATAAAGGAGAGGCCTTTTTGCTCTACCAGGAAAAAAATCATTCCTGATCCCCAAGAGAAATTGGAGAATTCATTGGACATTGGATCATCATGCTACAAAGTTTTTTCACTGTTCTCTTCACTGCTTCTTCAAGATCTATATATGGGTTCTGGAGGCCTACAGTAAATGGTCAGGGCACCCAAATAATCAGTTTTATTTGTGTTTACAAAGCACCAACAACATACAATAGTAATTAACCATTCATTATAGTCTCAGTATAAGCTTGGCCCAGTCATTTAGGCACCCACATCATCCACAATGACCAATTTTAATGAAAGACAATTAATTTACTAATACATTTTTAGAATGAGGAAGCAAACTAGAGCACTAAGGGCAAACTTCCATAAGGGAAAATATTTAAGATCCTTGGTAGATACAAACCTACAACATATTGCTGCATAGCATAAAGTACTTACCACTGAGACACTAGAGTGCTTCATGTTAATGCCAGAGCTATTATGATTTTATCTTTTTCTTCTAGCTAGATGTTTCTTTTATTTTACAATGCAGGAGTGGAATGCCATGGCTTAGTTGGCCAGATACAAAGGTCTTGTAGGAACCTGGAGTACTATAAGAAGCTTCTCGATAACTCAACTTGCCAGTCTTGGAAGGGCTGTCCATTTAATACAGTTAAAGGGGTTGTAAATTTTCGGTGTTTTTCACCTTAATGCATTCTATACATTAAGGTGAAAAAACTTCTTTAGTGCAGTTGCCCCCAAGAGCCCCCATTTTACTTACCTGAGCCCGATTGTTCCTGCAGCAGGGACGAGCACACCCGCTCCAGCCTGTGTCTCGGGTCCTGATTGGATAGATTGATAGCAGCCATTGGCTCCCGCTGCTTTCAATCAAATCCAATGATGCCAAGTCCTGCTGTCTGTGTCAATGGACACAGCAGCAGGACACAGGAGTGCACCCGCACGGGTCCCCCGAGGGAGAGTGCTTATCAAATGGGGCACTCGAGAAGAGGAGGAGCCAGGAGCGCCGCTAAGGAACCCCAGAAGAGAAGGATCGGGGCTACTCTGTGCAAAACAAACGTCACAGAGGAGGTAAGTATGACATGTTTTTTTTTTTTTTTTTTTTTTTTAAAGGAAGGTTTAGTTATCCTTCAAGTAACATTTCAAGATCTTGTTCCTTCACCAGCTGGGGATGGACAGTGATCAGAGATACAACTGACTGATAAACTTATCTCTCCCCTCTTCTCAGCATGCTCCTTCTTAGCACATGGGCATGGAAGCACACCGAATTAGCACATTGTGCTGCTTCTCTCTGTCCTACTCTGAGCCCTGTTGCTCAGAGACTTAAATAAGCTAATTTAAAGAGGGATTTTACTGTAAAAAAAAAAATATATTAAAAGCCTGCAGCTACAAATACTGCAGCTGCTGACTTTTAATAAATAGACACTCACCTGTCCCAGGATCCAGCGATGTCGGTGTCGCTGCCGCTGTCATTCTAGGTGAGGGAATCAGGAAGTGAAGTGTTGCGGCTTCACTTCCCGGCTCCCTACTGCTCATGCGAGAGTCACGCAGCGCAATAGGAATGGTCTGCGCTGTCTCAGGGACTCGTCTGTGTCCCAGCAGACTGCGTGCCGGGATAGGAAGAGGCATAAAGTCTATGCCCAGAAGTGGGTGCAAATACCTGTCTTAGACAGGTATCTGCACCCCCCTCCCCCCTGAAAGGTGCGAACTGTGACACCGGAGGGGGGGGGGGGTTCCGATGAGCGGAAGTTCCCATTTAGTGTGGAACCCCGCTTTAAATTTGGGTGTGTACACTGACTGTATTAAAAAATAAATACATTTGATAACGTATTGATAACCACAAAGCTGCATTTATCTGTCTTTTATATCTTCCTTGATCTCAGTTTTAAGGGATACATTCTATTTGGCTGCAAAGCAAGCATGTACTGGCCATTGGGACTACCGGGAGTTTCCCGGTGAGCCGATGGCTCAGTGGGCCACTCTGATGCAAGGGGGCTGGTGATGGGACATTCTGATGCAAGGGAATGCTGATGGGACACTCAAAATGTAAGTGGGCCGGTCTCGATGAAGTCCAGGGCCAAATTTCTGTCCCAGTCCAGCCCTGCTGCAAAGTGTTAACACAGTACACACATCATTATTGCCTTTTCCACCTTTGTTCTTCCCTTTGGTTTAGCTAAGTTTTGCAATGTATACACTGTAAGGTTTTATTTCTGCACCCTTCTGATTCTTCTTATGTACTTTAATCATTGTTTCTCATCACAGGAGACAAAGAATGAGCTTGCAACAACAGCAGAGAGAATCAGCCAGATTCTCACAGTCAAGAATGACTCTACCACTTTTAGCAATGTTCAGACCTCTGAATTTCTGAATAACATAGAGACTTCTACCCTGTTATCTTTTGTTCAAGCACCTAGGACACAAACTGTGAGCACTCCCCAGCTAGGTGAGAACTTGCTTGGTTTTTGAGTGTTAATGTGAATTCTAGTGGCAAGATCCTTGGTTCCATGGCCATACTTGGAACTTGAAGATCCAAAGGGTGACTGCTCAACCTCTCATTGAAAGCCATTACGTTGGTATGACTATTTTAATTGGAGTCATGTTTCCATTGCTTGTAAGCATGCAATTTTTGGTGTCTGCCCAAACCAACAGTCCTCTTCGCCTGTTATATATAAATATATATATATATATATATATATATATATATATATATTTGTATTCAGCCCCCTTTACTCTGACACCCCTAACTAAAATCTAGTGGAACCAATTGCCTCCAGAAGTCACCTAAATAGAGTCCAGCTGTGTGTAATTTAATCTCAGTATAAATAGTACAGCCATTCTGTGTAGCCCTCAGGGGTTTGTTAGAGAACCTTATCCCTGATTCACACCTATGCATTTTTAGTGCTTTTTGCATTTTGCAGATTTGCACCACAGTCCATTCACCATGGTTTCCTATGGAACACGTTCTGTAGTGCAAATCTGCAAAATGCAAAAAGCACTGAAAATGCATAGGTGTGAATCAGGCCTTAGTGAACAAACAGCATCATGAAGGCCAAGGAACACACCAGACAGGTCAGAGATAAAGTTGTGGAGAAGTTTAAACAGAGTTAGGTTAGAAAAAAATATATCCCTCTCTTTCATCCCTGGGACAAAGAATCATCAGGAGGCTGAGGAGGCGTCAGATGATGGTTACATATGAGATGATTAAGTGCATATTGCTGACATAAGGGAGAATAATTAATCACTTCACCTCTGCAAGGTTTACCCCCCCCCCCCACCCACCCTAAAAGTTTAAATGACAGTTGCGCGGTCGTGCGGTGCTGTACCCACAAATAGATTTTTCTTTTGGTGGTATTTGATCACCTCTGCACCTCTTTTATTTTTTGGGCTATAAATAAATAAAGAAAAAAAAAACAACAATATTTTTTAATTTCTGCTATAAAACACATCCAATAAGAAAATGGAAAAAATCAAATTTCTTCATCAGTATATGTATTCTGCTACATATTTGGGATAGTAATGGCAGTGATCTGTGACTTATAGCAGGATTGCAATATTGTGGTGGACAAATCCACACCTAACTGACACTTTTGGGGACCGGTGACATTGTTACAGTGATCAGTTCTAAAAATATGCACTGTCACTGGACTGACACTAGCAGGGAAGAGGTTAACATTAGGGGAATCAAAGGGTTAACTGTGTGCCTTGCTAATGTTTCAGTGCAGTGGAGGAGGTGCTTTTACTAGTGGAAGACATGAATCAGTGTTTTTACTTTACAGGAACACAGGATCAATGCCTTCCCTACTGTCTATAATATTTAATCGCTTGCCAACCAGTGCATGATAATATACATCGGCACAATTGCACGGCTGACAAATGGGCGTACCTGTACATCCCCTTTAAGACGCAGCATTGTGGGTGTGCGTGTGCGCCTGCCGCGTACTCCGTGACCATGCCCCCGGGTCCCTCGGACTCAATGTCCGCCTGTGTCCCGCGATCGTATCACATAGCGGCAGAATGGGGAGATGCCTATGTAAACAAGGCATTTCCCTGTTCTGCCTACTGACACGGCAGGGATCTACTGATCCCTGTCATCCTGAGCAGTGATCGCTGTAATGTCAGTGGTAGCCCATCCCCCACAGCTAGAATCACTCCCTAGGACACACTTAACTCCTTGATTGCCCCCCAGTGTTTAACCCCTTCCCTGCCAGTGTCATTTATACAGTAATCAGTGCATTTTTACAGCACTGATCGCTGTATCAATGACAATGGTCCCAAAATATCATGTCAAAGTGTCCACTGTATCCACCATAATGTTGCAGTCATGATAAAAATTGCAGATCGCTGCCACTACTAATTAAAAAAAAATGACTAATAAAAATGCCATAAATCTATCCCCTATCTTGTAGATGCTAAAACTTTTGCGGAAACCAATCAATATACGCTTATTGCGATTTTTTTATTTATTTTTCCTTACCAAAAATATGTAGAATAATACATATCGGCCTAAACTGAGAAAGAAACATGTATATATTTTTTGTGGTTATTTATTATAGCAAAAAAAGTAAAAAATATAGCTTTTTTTTCAAAATTGTCACTCTTTTTTAATTTTTAGCGCAAAAGATAAAAAATGCAGAGGTGATCAAATACCACCAGTAGAAAGCTCTTTTTGTGGAAAAAAAAGGATGTAAATTTTGTTTGAGTGCAACGTCGCATGATCGCGCAATTGTCGGTTAAAGCGGTGCAGTGCCGTATCGTGAAAAGTGCTCTGGCCAGGAAAGGGGTAAATTCTTCCAGGGCTGAACTGGTTAAAATCCACTAATACACTGTCTCACCCTTCTCTGCACATGCTCAGTTGCTCTCTATTTTTCAGCACTGTGCCAAAAAGCAGAGCCATAGAGGCCGATCGGCTGACAGCCTAAAGATTTTATGCTGCTCAGGGGCTCTAGGCTTCAGAAAAATGGCAGCCTCCATCCAGAAGAAACGGGATCAATACTTCAGGCAATTTAAACATACACTGATTTTGGTAGTATAATTATTAATGTGAAATGTGTGTTTCTTGCAAAAGAATATGACTTTTTATTAAGTTATTGTGGGTAAATATCCACTTTAAATGTTTGCTGCAGTTTATTGTACATTGCTGCCTTTCTTTAAATTAGCCCTAGTGTTTGTGCTTATTTTTTTGGTCACCAGATATTTCCATGAAAGCTTCCTCTGATATCTGTAATTCTAGTGATAATGCTCTCAGCCTAATGACAGGAGGGAACAAGCTGGAGGTGCCCTGCCTTCTGGTCAGTGGAGAAAAAGGTGAAGTAAGACTTATTCAGCATTTGTCCTACCGTTGTATTATGTATGATGGTGCCCAAAAATGCTTTCATTATGCAGTTGTTTTTGGCTGTGGTCATTTTATCTGGCCTAGGTAATGCAGTGCAAATTATGTGGTTTATCCTAAAACTTCCAATCTAGGCTTTAAGGTATAAAGTGCCTTGAAAAAGTATTCATATTCCTTAAAATGTTCCACATTTTGTCATGTTACAACCAAAAATGTAAATGTATTTTATTGGGGTTTTATGTGATACACAATCACAAAGTGGCACATAATTCTGAAGTGGAAGAAAAATGATAAATATTTTTCAGTTTTTTTTTTTTACAACTAAATATCTGAAAAGTGTGGCATCTGTATTCATCCCCCTTTACTCTGATACCCCTAACTAAAATCTAGTGTAACCAATTGCCTCCATAAGTCACTTAATTAGTAAATTGAGTCCACCGGTATGTAATTTAATCTCAGTATAAATACAGCTGTTCTGTGAAGCCCTCAGAGGTTTGTTAGCCCTTGTACACACGGTCGGACATTCTGATGGAAAATGTCCGATCGGAAGGTGTTGTCGTATAATCCGACCGTGTGTGGGCTCCACCAGACTTTTGTTCGACCAACAAAGTTTGAGAGCTGGATATAAAATTTTCCGACTACATGATCTGTAGAGAATTGCGATTGGACAAAGAGCCTGGCATGCTCAGATCAAAGTAAGAGAGCAAAGCTATTGAATACAAGGCTGAACGTGGTCCTGTCAGAAAGAACGAATGCCATCCTGTTTCCGAACGATCAGATTTTCCAACAACTTTGTCCGACTGTGTCAGTAGAGCAATGGACAGTGTCAGTAGAGCAGTGGACGGTATCAGTAGGGCAGTGGACAGTGTCAGTAGAGCAGTGGACAGTGTCAGTAGGGCAGTGGACGGTGTCAGTAGGGCAGTGGACAGTGTAAGGGCAGTGGACGGTGTCAGTAGGGCAGTGGACGGTGTCAGTAGGGCAGTGGACGGTGTCAGTAGGGCAGGGGATGGTGTCAGTAGGGCAGTGGACAGTGTAAGAGCAGTGGATGGTGTCAGTAGGGCAGTGGACAGTGTAAGAGCAGTGGATGGTGTCAGTAGAGCAGTGGACGGTGTCAGTAGAGCAGTGGATGGTGTCAGTAGGGCAGTGGACAGTGTAAGAGCAGTGGACAGTGTCAGTAGGGCAGTGGATGGTGTAAGAGCAGTGGACTGTGTCAGTAGAGCAGTGGATGGTGTCAGTAGGGCAGTGGACAGTGTAAGAGCAGTGGACGGTGTCAGTAGAGCAGTGGACGGTGTCAGTAGAGCAGTTGACGGTGTCAGTAGGGCAGTGGATGGGGCCAGTAGGGCAGTGGACAGTTTAAGAGCAGTGGACAGTGTCAGTAGAGCAGTGGACAGTGTCAGTAGGGCAGTGGACAGTGTAAGAGCAGTGGCCAGTGTCAGTAGAGCAGAGGACGGTGTCAGTAGGGCAGTGGACAGTGTAAAAGCAGTGGCTGGTGTCAGTAGAGCAGTGGCTGGTGTCAGTAGAGCAGTGGCTGGTGTCAGTAGGGCAGTGGCTGGTGTCAGTAGGGCAGTGGACAGTGTGAGTAGAGCAGTGGACAGTGTCAGTAGGGCAGTTAACGGTGTCAGTAGAGCAGTGGATGGTGTAAGTAGGGCAGTGGACAGTGTAAGAGCAGTCGACAGTGTCAGAAGGGCAGTGGACGGTGTCAATAGGGCAGTGGATGGTGTAAGAGCAGTGCACTGTGTCAGTAGAGCAGTGCACTGTGTCAGTAGAGTAGTGCACTGTGTCAGTAGAGCAGTGGATGGTGTCAGTAGAGCAGTGGCTGGTGTCAGTAGGGCAGTGGACAGTGTCAGTAGGGCAGTGGACGGTGTCAGTAGGGCAGTGGACAGTGTCAGTAGGGCAGTGGACAGTGTAAGAGCAGTGGCCGGTGTCAGAGTAGTGGTACCATGTCAGTAGAGCAGTGAATGGTGTCAGTAGGGCAGTGGATGGTGTCAGGAGGGCAGTGGACGGTGTAAGAGCAGTGGATGGTGTCAGTAGGGCAGTGGATGGTGTCAGTAGGGCAGTGGATGGTGTCAGTAGGGCAGTGGACAGGATAAGAGCAGTGGCCGGTGTCAGTAGAGCAGTGGCTGGTGTCAGTAGGGCAGTGGATGGTGTCAGTAGGGCAGTGGATGGAGTCAGTAGGCACAGTGGACAGTGTCAGTAGAGCAGTGTACAGTGTCAGTAGGGCAGTTAACGGTGTCAGTAGAGCAGTGGATGGTGTCAGTAGGGCAGTGGACAGTGTAAGAGCAGTCGACAGTGTCAGTAGGGCAGTGGACGGTGTCAATAGAGCAGTGCACTGTGTCAGTAGAGCAGTGGATGGTGTCAGTAGGGCAGTGGATGGTGCAAGTAGGGCAGAGGACAGTGTAAGAGCAGTGGACAGTGTCAGTAGGGCAGTGGATGGTGTCAATAGGGCCGTGGATGGTGTCAGTAGGGCAGTGGATGGTGTCAGTAGGACAGTGGACAGTGTAAGAGCAGTGCCCGGTGTCACTAGAGCAGCGGACGGTGTCAGTAGAGCAGTGGATGGGGCCAGTAGGGCAGTGGACAGTGCTAGTAGAGCAGTGGACAGTGTCAGTAGAGCAGTGGCCAGTGTCAGTAGGGCAGTGGCCAGTGTCAGTAGAGCAGTGGACAGTGTCAGTAGGGCAGTGGACAGTGTCAGTAGGGCAGTGGACAGTGTAAGAGCAGTGGCCGGTGTCAGTAGAGCAGTGAATGGTGTCAGTAGAGCAGTGAATGGTGTCAGTAGGGCAGTGGACAGTGTCAGTAGAGCAGTGGACAGTGTCAGTAGGGCAGTGGACGGTGTCAGTAGGGCAGTGGACAGTGTAAGAGCAGTGGCCGGTGTCAGTAGAGCAGTGAATGGTGTCAGTAGAGCAGTGAGTGGTGTCAGTAGGGCAGTGGACGGTGTCAGTGGAGCAGTGGATGGTGTCAGTGGGGCAGTGGACGGCGTCAGTAGGGCAGTGGGCGGCGTCAGTAGGGCAGTGGGCGGCGTCAGTAGGGCAGTGGACGGTGTCAGTAGGGCAGTGGACGGTGTCAGTAGGGCAGTGGACGGTGTCAGTAGGGCAGTGGACAGTGTCAGTAGGGCAGTGGACGGTGTCAGTAGGGCAGTGGACGGTGTCAATAGAGCAGTGCACTGTGTCAGTAGAGCAGTGGATGGTGTCAGTAGGGCAGTGGATGGTGCAAGTAGGGCAGAGGACAGTGTAAGAGCAGTGGACAGTGTCAGTAGGGCAGTGGATGGTTTCAGTAGGGCAGTGGATGGTGTCAGTAGGGCAGTGGATGGTGTCAGTAGGACAGTGGACAGTGTAAGAGCAGTGCCCGGTGTCACTAGAGCAGCGGACGGTGTCAGTAGAGCAGTGGATGGAGCCAGTAGGGCAGTGGACAGTGCCAGTAGAGCAGTGGACAGTGTCAGTAGAGCAGTGGCCAGTGTCAGTAGGGCAGTGGCCAGTGTCAGTAGAGCAGTGGACAGTGTCAGTAGGGCAGTGGACAGTGTCAGTAGGGCAGTGGACAGTGTAAGAGCAGTGGCTGGTGTCAGTAGAGCAGTGAATGGTGTCAGTAGAGCAGTGAATGGTGTCAGTAGGGCAGTGGACAGTGTCAGTAGAGCAGTGGACAGTGTCAGTAGGGCAGTGGACGGTGTCAGTAGGGCAGTGGACAGTGTAAGAGCAGTGGCTGGTGTCAGTAGAGCAGTGAATGGTGTCAGTAGAGCAGTGAATGGTGTCAGTAGGGCAGTGGACGGTGTCAGTGGAGCAGTGGATGGTGTCAGTGGGGCAGTGGACGGCGTCAGTAGGGCAGTGGGCGGCGTCAGTAGGGCAGTGGACGGCGTCAGTAGGGCAGTGGACGGTGTCAGTAGGGCAGTGGATGGTGTCAGTAGGGCAGTGGATAGTGTAATAGCAGTGGACGGTGTCAGTAGAGCAGTGGATGGTGTCAGTAGAGCAGTGGACGGTGTAAGAGCAGTGGACATTGTCAGTAGGGCAGTGGACAGTGTCAGTATGGCAGTGGACAGTGTCAGTAGGGCAGTGGACGGTGGCAGTAGGGCAGTGGACGGTGGCAGTAGGGCAGTGGATAGTGTCAGTAGAGCAGTGGACGGTGTAAGAGCAGTGGACAGTGTCAGTAGGGCAGTGGACGGTGTCAGTATAGCAGTGGACAGTGTCAGTAGGGCAGTTAACGGTGTCAGTAGAGCAGTGGACAGTGTAAGAGCAGTGGATGGTGTCAGTAGGGCAGTGGACGGTGTCAGTAGAGCAGTGGACGGTGTCGGTAGAGCAGTGGATGGTGTCGGTAGGGCAGTAGACGGCGTAAGAGCAGTGGACAGTGTCAATAGGGTGGTGGACAGTGTCAGTAGAGCAGTGCATGGTCAGTAGGGCAGTGCATGGTGTCAGTAGGGCAGTGGATGGTGTCAGTAGGGCAGTGGACTGTGTCAGTAGAGCAGTGGACAGTGTCAGTAGGGCAGTTAACTGTGTCAGTAGAGCAGTGGATGGTGTCAGTAGGGCAGTGGACACTGTATGAGCAGTGGACAGTGTCAGTAGGGCAGTGGACGGTATCAGTATAGCAGTGGACGGTGTCAGTAGAGCAGTGGATTTTGTCAGTAGGGCAGTAGACGGTGTAAGAGCAGTGGACAGTGTCATTAGGGCAGTGGACAGTGTCAGTAGAGCAGTGGACGGTGGCAGTAGGGCAGTGGGCAGTGTCAGTAGGGCAGTGGACAGTGTCAGTAGGGCAGTGGACAGTGTCAGTAGGGCAGTGGACGGTGTCAGTAGAGCAGTGGACAGTGTCAGTAGGGCAGTGGACGGTGTCAGTAGGGCAGTGGACGGTGTCAGTAGAGCAGTGGATGGTGTCAGTAGGGCAGTAGACGGTGTAAGAGCAGTGGACAGTGTCAGTAGGGCAGTGGACAGTGTCAGTAGGGCGGTGGACAGTGTCAGTAGAGCAGTGGATAGTGTCAGTAGGGCAGTGGACGGTGTCAATAGAGCAGTGGGCGGTGTAAGAGCAGTGGATAGTGTCAGTAGGGCAGTGGATAGTGTCAGTAGGGCAGTGGACGGTGTCAGTAGAGCAGTGGATGGTGTCAGTAGGGCAGTGGATGGTGTCAGTAGAGCAGTGGATGGTGTCGGTAGGGCAGTAGACGGTGTAAGAGCAGTGGACAGTGTCAGTAGGGTGGTGGACAGTGTCAGTAGAGCAGTGGATAGTGTCAATAGGGCAGTTAACAGTGTCAGTAGAGCAGTGGATGGTGTCAGCAGGGCAGTGGACGTTGTCAGTAGAGCAGTGGATGGTGCCAGTAGGGCAGTGGACGGTGTAAGAGCAGTGGGCAGTTTCAGTAGGGCAGTGGACAGTGTCATTAGGGCAGTGGACGGTGTCAGTAGAGCAGTGGATAGTGTCAGTAGAGCAGTGGATGGTGTAAGAGCAGTGGACAGTGTCAGTAAAGCAGTGGACAGTGTCAGTAGAGCAGTGGATAGTGTCAGTAGGGCAGTTAACGGTGTCAGTAGAGCAGTGGATGGTGTCAGTAGGGCAGTGGACAGTGTAAGAGCAGTGGATAGTGTCAGTAGGGCAGTGAACGGTTTTAGTAGAGCAGTGGATAGTGTCAGTAGAGCAGTGGACGGTGTAAGAGCAGTGGACAGTGTCAGTAGGGCAGTGGACAGTGTCAATAGGGCAGTGGACAGTGTCAGTAGGGCAGTGGACGTTGTCAGTAGGGCAATGGACGGTGTCAGTAGGGCAGTGGACACTGTAAGAGCAGTGGACAGTGTCAGTAGGGCAGTGGACAGTGTCAGTAGAGCAGTGGATGGTGTAAGAGCAGTGGATAGTGTCAGTAGGGCAGTGGATAGTGTCAGTAGGGCAGTGGACGGTGTCAGTAGGGCAGTGGATGATGTCAGTAGGGCAGTGGACGGTGTCAGTAGAGCAGTGGATGGTGCCAGTAGGGCAGTGGACAGTGTCAGTAGGGCAGTGGACAGTGTCAGTAGAGCAGTGGACAGTGTCAGTAGAGCAGTGGATGGTGTCAGTAGGGCAGTGGATAGTGTAATAGCAGTGGACGGTGTCAGTAGAGCAGTGGATGGTGTCAGTAGAGCAGTGGACGGTGTAAGAGCAGTGGACATTGTCAGTAGGGCAGTGGACAGTGTCAGTATGGCAGTGGACAGTGTCAGTAGGGCAGTGGACGGTGGCAGTAGGGCAGTGGACGGTGGCAGTAGGGCAGTGGACGGTGGCAGTAGAGCAGTGGACGGTGTCAGTAGAGCAGTGGACGGTGTCAGTAGGGCAGTGGATGGGCGGAGAATTGTATATATGGGGGGGACTGTATATATGCATGGTGTATGAGGCGGAGAGAGAGAGAACTATATGGATGGATGGAGTATGGGAGAGAGGCTGCAGAACTGTAAGTATAGTGTATGGTGGGGGGTGTATGTATGTATAGTGTATGGTGGGAGGAGGAGAGGTGAGTGTACTTTGAAATCCTGACATGGCAAAAACTTGCCTTTACAAGCTGGGCTCCAGTGTCAGTGCAATCTCTGCACACATTTCAGAGCAGCAGGGAATGGGGAGGCTCCGCCCACCTCCTTGTCCCTTCTACAGGCAGCCAGAGGATTCGAGGAGAGCACCATGGAGGCTCCGCCTCTGCCTCTCTGTCCCGACCCTTGTCCTGCACTTAGACAGCTGAGCAGCAGAAATCAACCAACGCTATGGTGCTGCAGACTCGAGGAGACATGGCACAGTTCAGCACAGGGAGCCACTGGTGGGTCTGAAGTGAATAATGTGCCCGGGTCTCACGCGGGCAGAGACCCGGGCACATGTTTCAAAACCCGTACTGTCCGGGTGAATCCCGGACAGGTGGCAACCCTAGGGACACAACAAATGTGGAAGAAGGTGCTCTGGTCAGATGAGACCAAAATTTAAAATTTTGGCCTAAAAGCAAAACGCTATGTGTGGCAGACCGAAGGGAATCCCGATGGAGATTCCAAAGGACATAATTGTAAGGTTTGATAATTGGGAAGTAAAAAAAAGAATAGAAGAAAGGAAAAAGGATATACATATGGGGGAGGGAGATTTGGATAACAGGTGACCTCTGTGGCAACTAGGGATGGGCTTTATGTTTGAGTCGAACATGAGTTCGACTCAAACATTGGCTGCTCGACAGTCGTCAAAACAGCAAACAATTTTGGGTGTTCGCGGCAAATTCGAAAGCCGCGGAACACCCTTTAAAAGTCTATGGGAGAAATAAAAAGTGCTAATTTTAAAGGCGTATATGCTTTGTATTGTCATAAAAAGTGTTTGATGACCTGGGTCCTGCCCCAGGGGACATGTATCAATGCAAAAAAAAACGTTTTAAAAATGGCCGTTATTTGGGGCAGTGATTTTATTAATGCTTAAAGTGAAACAATAAAAGTGTAATATTCCTTTAAATTTCGTACCTGCTGGTGTCTATAGTATGGCTGTAAAGGGGTGCATGTTTTCCGTATTTAGAACAGTCAGAGCGGGGCGGGATCACCCTGTTTAAGTAAATGGTTGACCCCGCCCCCCTCTGACAACACGGGGAAAGCCATAGGGTCTGGTATGGATTTTGAGGGGGACCCCACGCCATTCTTTTTTTAAATTTTAGCCTGGTGTTCCCCTTAATATCCATACCAGACCTGAAGGGCCTGGTATGGAATTTAGGGGGATCCCCACGCATTTTTTTTTTTTTTTTGGTTCGGGGTTCCCCTGTGGGGAAATCCCCATGCTGTTTTTATCAATGAACTTTTATGTGTATTGCGAACCCACAATTCATTGTAGCCGCAAGTAGTTTTAAATTACTTTTTTTCCTTTAGAAATGTAATTTTGCTGTCAGACTGTTATAAACACGGGAAACATGCGCCCCTTTACATGCATACTATAGACACCCCCCAGGTACGAAATTTAAAGGAATATTACACCTTTATTGTTTCACTTTAAGCATTATTAAAATCACTGCTCCCGGAAAAACGTCAATTTTTTTAACTTTTTTCTGCATTGATACATGTCCCCTGGGGCAGGACCCAGGTCCCCAAACACTTTTTATGACAATACCATGCATATAAGCCTTTAAAATTAGCCCTTTTAATTATTTATGTTCGTGACCCATAGACTTTAACGGTGTTTGCGTGTTTGAACACATTTTTTGCCCGTTCACATGTTCTGGTGCGAACCGAACGGGGGGGGGGGGGGGGGGTTCGGCTCATCCCTACTTCTGAGTAACGGACAGTTCATTCAGAAATTTCACTGCTAATTCCCATGGATGAACTTCCAACTTTCAGCAGGCTTTCATAACATGAAAAACAAAGAACAAACAAGACCATTGCGCAGATAGTATAATAAAGTGATCCCTATTTAGTTAGGGTGAACCTCACACACGCTTCCCCGCAGGATAGATCGCATATGAAATGATCAGTTGCATACAGTATAACGCTGGAATCTCCTCATACGCTGACAGTGTACACAAAACACTGCTGGTAACGTCACAGGCTCCTCCTCTCGACTAGTTGCGTCACTGGACACGTGACTTTTTCAAGAGTCACTACGTTTAACACTTTGACTAACCTACAAATCAACTTCATAAAATCAGAAGCTCTGAATATCTCCCTACAAATGAGACCCTAGTGCACTGTCAAACGAACTTTTTGTTCAGGTGGAATCGAGATTCGATCACCTATCTTGGACTCCCACTGACATCTCAGTTATCTGAACTATATACCAAAAATTATCTCCCAATCCTTTAACACTTTTCAGAATGACCTGAAGTCATGGTCGCCAGGCATCTTCTCATGGTTTGGGAGGGCGTCAATAATCAAAATGAACATCCTCCCAAGATTATTATAAAACTATCCCTATAAAATTGCCACAAGCCTCTTTTGCTTCATACCGCAGAACCTGTACAGAATTTCTGTGCAGCAAAGGGCGTCCAAGACTTAACTTCGAAAGATTAACCCTTTCATGACTAAGCCTATTTTTGACATTTGGTGTTTACAAGTTAAAATCCGTATTTTTTGCTAGAAAATTACTTGGAACCCCCACACAATATATATATATATATATATATATATAGCAGAGACCCTAGAGAATAAAATGGCGATTGTTGCAATATTTTAGCTCACATAGTGTTCTTGCAGTGGTGTTTTAAACTCAACTTTTTGGGAAAAGGGACACTTTCATGAATTTTTAAAAAACTAAACAGTAAAGTTAGACCAATTTTTTTGTATAATGTGAAAGATGATGTTACGCCAAGTAAAGAGATACCAAACATGTGACGCTTTATAATTGCATGCACTCATGGAATGACGACAAACTACAGTACCTAAAAATCTCCATAGGCAACACTTTAAAAAAAAATTCCGGTTACCAGGTTAGAGTTACAGAGGAGGTCCAGTGCTAGGATTATTGCTCTTGCTCTGCCGATCATGGCGATACCTCACACGTGTGATTTGAACACTGTTTACATATGCGGGAGCAACTTTCTTTTGTGTTTTCTTTGTTGCGCAAGCTCACGGCAATGGGGGAGCTTTAAAAAAAATTCTTATTTATTTAAAAATTAATAAATTGTTTTAAAAAAATAATTTTTTGATCACTTTTATTGCTGTCGCAAGGAATGTAAACATCCCTTGTGACAGTAATAGGTGGTGACAGGTACTCTTTAAGGAGGGATTGGGGGTCTAAAGGACCTCCAATCCCTCCTTTGCACTTCAAAGAATTCAGATCGCCATTTTCAGCGATTCTGAATACTATATATTTTTTTAAAACTGGAGCCATTGGCAGTTGAGTAAACGGGAAGTGACGTCATGACGTGGCTTCCGTGTTTACAATTAGGAGGCTGGAATGAAGCCGCTTACGGCTTCATTCCAGTCTGTCCCTAGCCGCCAGAAGCGGTGGATGTTCGATCAGGGAGCCCGGTAAGAGTGGTGGGAGGGGGGCGTCCCCTCCCGCTCCTCCGGTATAACAGCAGAGCAGCTTTTAACCGCATCAGTTGTTATATCCGGAAAGCCGATCTAGAGCCCGCTCTAAAAAACAGTACCTGCAGCTGTGGGCATCATCCCGGTATAACTGATTACGCACATCTGCATATGCTTGGCGGCAAGGGATTAACACTACCCAAATTAAAAGGTGGCATAGGTTTCCCAGATATTGCCAAATATTATTGGGCATGTCAATTGTCGAGCAAAATAGATTGGAATGTTCATACACAAACGAAAGCATGGACAAACGTCGAAAATGCATGCATACCAATACCAATACAGCAACTACCCTAGACCGCCCCAATGTATGTTTAACCAGGTTGCAAACAACACCCATTGATTACAAATCTTCCAGAAAACATGCCATAAATGCCAAATTTCCTCTTCACCGGGTCCACTAACCCCCACCCGTAACAACCCGGAATTCCCACCAGGCCTATCAGACTCATTCCTTTCAGATACCTGGCCCCATACTGATATGAGGGCAGAACACTTTTTCTCCAGGAATACTTTTATGACCCTACCCACATTGTCTACGCAGATGTCTGGACAATACTGCCCGTTCTGGATGTACTGCCAACTCCATAATTTCCTCACTCACCCCCAAACACGCTCCGAATATGCTAGACAACTCACACCTTTTGAAGTGCTTTGTACCAAAAAAGAACCGCAAAGACATTTTATTTTAGACATATATTCTATCCTATTCTCTGACCACAACCCCAAATCCAGTAAAGCAAACCGTGGTTGGGAAAGGGAACTCTTGATTAACCTCTCAGATGGAGAATGGGAAAATATCTATACTTATATCCACAGGGGATCAATCAATATACCTGCATAGGGAAATAGCTTCAAAGTCTTTTCTAGGTGGCACAAGACCCCCCTGAGCCCTTGTACACATGGTCGGATAATCTGTCGGATTGCGTCTTATCGGACCGTGTCGTCGGATAATCCGACTGTGTGTGGTATGCATCGGACTGATTCCGTCCGAATCTCCGTCCGACCCAATTTTCCAAAATGTTGGAAATATTTCCCGACCAACTGGGCCGGACTGACCTAATCCGATCATGTGTAGAGCATTTTCATCGGACCAAGTGCCACGCATGCTCAGATCAAATTCCTACATCAAAGCTATTGGCTGAACGTAGTACCATCGTAACGAAATTATGTCATCACGTTCTGAAAGATCGGATTGTTCGCCAACTTGGCCCAACCGTGTGTATGCAACAGTTTCGGACAAGTTCCGACGGACAAAATCCGACAGACAAAATCCGACGGATTTGGTTGTGGAAATCTCTGACCGTGTGTACAGGGGCTTAGACTATGCAATATCTTCCCTACTATTACCTCCAACTGCTGGAGATGCTCTGACGAAGACAGATCATTCCTCCACATATGGTGGTCATGTCCCTCATTCCAAAATTTCTGGAAAGAGGTCAACCGCCTCACTACTCTAATTACCACCTATCAAATAGAATTTACCCCAGCCCAAATACTGCTACACCACTCTGCCATCCCAATAAAAGATTATCAACACTCATTATCTTTACACCTCTTAAACGCTGCAAAAATGTGTATCCCAACTCTCTGGAAGTCCTCCAAACCCCCAAACCATTGCGGACAGAATCAGACGCATTAATAAATTGGTAGAAATGGAGGATTTAGTGCACCAAGCCAATGACACGCCAACCAAATTTAGGAAATCTTCGGTCTTGCTGGCATCACTTCCAAATGGCTGATGAATACTCCCAGCTACTGTCTCAGTGATACATGAGGGAACATGATGTCAGGTAAGAGAAGGAGGAAAACTCCACCCTTTTCTCCTTTCAGCTACCCCGCCACTTCTCCTTTCCTATCCCTTTACACACGCCTTACACTACAAGTCCAAATAATACATCTTTACATAGACTGAGATACTACTCAACCCCTTTTCCCTTGGCCTTTTATCCCCTCCTGTTTACTATATCCACGATCACACTTCTCTCCCGCGAGGAGCTTCTATATCCAAGGACCCCTCTCCCCTTCCACTCAACTGACCTAACAGGTTTTCCCCACCGACTCAATTGACCAACCTGAACACGGAATATTTCTACTAGATTTGCCTTTCACCTGTGGATTGCTAGTGGTCCGGTGACCGCAATCCCTCAGGAAATCAACTAATCTAGAGATATTAGGCAACTAACCAAAGACATCATCGCGTACCCAACCTATGACAGCAAACATTATTCTCCAAAATGGCAACCTGACTAGTGCACTCCCTATTACCGCCAAGGCTCCCTAAGACCTTTACACTTGACCAATACCAATATAGCGGAAATACTCTAAGAAGTACAGTGGCTCCCAGAGCAGTCAAGCACATTGTGATGTAATGATAGGGAAACTACAGCACGCTAACCAAATAGGGTAACCTTGATGATTATTAGACATGTGCATTCGTTTTCGTCCGAATGCATTTTCGTCCGAATTTCAGCTATTTTCGTTTTCGTTTTGACAAACGATAACGAAAGCACAAAATCCGAAAAACAAAAGATCCGACATAAATAAATGCTTTATTTTCGTTTTCATTGTTACAACAGTTCGATATAGAATAGGAGATTCGACATGACTCTGACAACAATCTGTGTCTATAGAACCTGTGGTCGAATGTGCTTAACCTTACCTCTATTAGTCCAAGATTATATAGAGAAAATATTCGACAGAGAAAAAAGATTTGACAGAGAGAAAAGATTCTGAAAGTTACTGTCCTAAAAAGTGTTTGGGGACCTGGGTCCTGCCCCAGGGGACATGTATCAATGCAAAAAAAAGTTTTAAAAACGGCTATTTTTTCGGGAGCAGTGATTTTAATAATGATTAAAGTGAAACAATAAAAGTGTAATATTCCCTTAAATTTCGTAGGGGGGGGTTGTCTATAGTATGCCTGTGAAGGGGCGCATGTTTCCCGTGCTTAGAATTGTCCCTGCACAAAGTGTCATTTATGCAGGAAAAAAAGTCCTTTAAAATCACTCGCAGCTATTATGAATTGTCGGCTCCGTAATACAGAGAACACTCATTGAAAGTCATTGATAAAAAAAAAAAAAAATAAAAATAAAAAAGCGTGGGGGTCCCCCAAATTCAATTACCAGGCCCTTCAGGTCTGGTATGGATATTAAGGGGAACCCTGCCTCAAATTTAAGAAAAAATTTGACGTGGGGTTCCCCCTAAATATCCATACCAGACCCTTCAGGTCTGGTATGGATATTAAGGGGAACCCCGCATCAAATTTAAAAAAAAATTGACGTGGGGTTCCCCCTAAAAATCCATACCAGACCCTTTATCCGAGCACGCAACCTGGCAGGCCGCAGGAAAAGAGGGGGGGACGAGAGAGCGGTCCCCCCTCCCTCCTGAACCGTACCAGGCCACATGCCCTCAACATTGGGAGGACGCTTTGGGGGTCTGTGACCCCTCAAAGCACCTTGTCCCCATGTTGATGAGGACAAGGGCCTCATCCCCACAACCCTGGCCGGTGGTTGTGGAGGTCTGCGGGCGGGGGGCTTATCAGAATCTGGAAGCCCCCTTTAACAAGGGGTCCCCCAGATCCCGCCCCCCCCCTGTTTGAAATGGTAAGGGGGTACAAAAGTACCCCTACCATTTCACAAAGAAAGTGTAAAAAATGGTTAAATAAAACAAACACACTTTTGAAAAATTCCTTTATTAAAAATAAAAAAATAAAAAAAAGATTCCAGCGGCGGTAATCCACTCTTGCTATCCAGCGACGGACGGTCATCTCTCCAGCGATGTCTCATCTCATCCAGCGCAGCGAATACATCCTTCTTCTGTCTCCTCCACGGAGACACTGCAGGCATTCCGGCGGCTGACGTTTCTTATATACGGAGGGCGGGGCCACCCGTCACCTGACCCCCCCCCCCCCTCTGACGCAAGGGGAAACCCGGGGTTCCCTGTGACGTATGGGTGACCCGCACCCCTCTGATGTAACACAGGCAGGTTTCCGTTACATCAGAGGGGGGCGGGGTCACCCATACGTCACGGGGAACCCCGGGTTTCCCCTTGCGTCAGAGGGGGGCGGGGTCAGGTGACGGGTGGCCCCGCCCTCCGTATATAAGAAACGTCAGCCGCCGGAATGCCTGCAGTGTCTCCGTGGAGGAGACAGAAGAAGGATGTATTCGCTGCGCTGGATGAGGTGAGACATCGCTGGAGAGATGACCGTCCGTTGCTGGATAGCAAGAGTGGATTACCGCCGCTGGAATCTTTTTTTAATTTTTTTATTTTTATTAAAGGAATTTTTCAAAAGTGTGTTTGTTTTATTTAACCATTTTTTACACTTTCTTTGTGAAATGGTAGGGGTACTTTTGTACCCCCTTACCATTTCAAACAGGGGGGGGCGGGATCTGGGGGTCCCCTTGTTAAAGGGGGCTTCCAGATTCTGATAAGCCCCCCGCCCGCAGACCTCCACAACCACCGGCCAGGGTTGAGGGGATGAGGCCCTTGTCCTCATCAACATGGGGACAAGGTGCTTTGAGGGGTCACGGACCCCCAAAGCATCCTCCCAATGTTGAGGGCATGTGGCCTGGTACGGTTCAGGGGGGAGGGGGGGCCGCTCTCTCGTCCCCCCCTCTTTTCCTGCGGCCTGCCAGGTTGCGTGCTCGGATAAAGGGTCTGGTATGGATTTTTAGGGGGAACCCCACGTCAATTTTTTTTTAAATTTGACGCGGGGTTCCCCTTAATATCCATACCAGACCTGAAGGGTCTGGTTATGGATATTTAGGGGGAACCCCACGTCAAATTTTTTCTTAAATTTGAGGCAGGGTTCCCCTTAATATCCATACCAGACCTGAAGGGCCTGGTAATTGAATTTGGGGGACCCCCACGCTTTTTTATTTATTTATTTATTTATTTTTTTATCAATGACTTTCAATGAGTGTTCTCTGTATTACGGAGCCGACAATTCATAATAGCTGCGAGTGATTTTAAAGGACTTTTTTTCCTGCATAAATGACACTTTGTGCTGGGACAGTTCTAAGCACGGGAAACATGCGCCCCTTCACAGGCATACTATAGACACCCCCCCCCCCTACGAAATTTAAAGGAATATTACACTTTTATTGTTTCACTTTAATCATTATTAAAATAACTGCTCCCGAAAAAATGGCCGTTTTTAAAACTTTTTTTTGCATTGATTCATGTCCCCTGGGGCAGGACCCGGGTCCCCAAACACTTTTTAGGACAGTAACTTGCAAATTAGCCTTTAAAATTAGCACTTTAGATTTTGAACGTTGGAGTCCCATAGACTTTAATAGTGTTCTAAAGTATGCTATATAGTTAGCTCCGTCGAATCTTCTTTATACATTCGACAGACACGATAAGCCTTCCAAGACAGATTAGACCGTAATTCATGTGGATTTTCGAACGAATGCAATTTTTGAACAAAAAACGAAATAAATAAAAACGAATTTCGGGAGTAACTAAATAAATTAAGTTTTCAGACGAAAACGAAATTCCGAAACAAAATATTTTACTCTGCACATGTCTAATGATTATATAACCACTTGGTTACTTTCAGGGCTAGGTGCCCCTGTTGTTCGTCTTTTGTTGTTTGTTTTTGCTTAATTCTTGTTACACCTTCCTAAGTTTAATATATTCTTCCCAATGATATTTCTGATAACTTGTAATAATGCATTGTACCACATATCCTATTGTACATTATATCCTTTGTCTACAATAAACATTGATTTTTTAAAAAAAAAAAGACAATCTGTAGCAAGACTTGAAAATTGCTGTTCACAGATGCTCTTTATCCAATTGACAGAGCCTGAGCTATTTTGCAAAGAAGAATGGTCAAAATGTCACTATCTAGATGTGCAAAGCTGGTAGAGACACCCCCAAAAAGACTTGCAGCTGTAATTGCAGCGAGAGTGGTTCTAAAAATTATTGACTCAGGGGGATGCCATACAAATGCAAGCCACACTTTTCACATATTTGTTGTAAAAAATGTTGAAAACCATTTATAATTTTCTGTTCACTTCACAATTATGTGTTGGTCTATCACATAAAATCCCAATAAAATACATTTTCGTTTTTGGTTCTTGTCCAGCAGCAAGACTGACCAGCCCCCCCCCCCCCCCCGCCCCCCCCACTTGCTGATTGGACAGTGAGGGGAAGCAGCACACTAATGGGGTCAGCCATCTGTTATATTCACCTGTTAGCATGCCAGCTCATATGCCTTGCTATAGAGCCTTACTGGTTCGGTTTTAGTGCGGTTTTCCCTTTACCAGGAACACTGTTGAAAATCTAAAAAATAAGGTTATTAGAAGCTAATATCATAACTGTTTCACTAACATAATTAAAAAAATGCTTTAATGAACTTATAACTGCATTATTTGTTTTAATCTGCTTTAGACACACAGGATCATCTCAGCTTAATCTGAGAACAAAATACTCAATGCTGTCATTAACAGCTAACCACACACACTGCAAAATGATTGTCAAAATATATACATTGCAAGCATATGACACTTTGTAAATGTAGCAGTGTAGTTGCCACTAGTAACAAATATCCACCAAATCACCTGCTGCCAGACCTTCATATATCACCTCAGAGACAATGAACAGTCATTTGCTTTGTTTTGTTTTTGTTTATTAGGGGGTATAACTTGGTTGGGAAAAGGGGTATATGGGATGCCTATAGATCAAATACTTTGCCATTATATTTATAGATTAGATGTTAGTTTAAACCTGAAGAAATGATGAGCATGTATAACAGCTACAGTCTCTTCCGGGCATCACCATGCAGACTATTGCTCCTCCTCTGCATAACTCCTACAGACTATTGCTCCCAGGACTTCCTTATCAATAATTGTGTAAAGACGAGGACGTCACCCATGACTGTGTAGAGATCCTTCCCTCCTGCACAAAACTTATAATGAAGCACATTAATTTCTTGTCACATCTTCTTCTATGTTCAATAGATCCCACTCTGCTAAGCCTCTTATGCTGACTCTGATTGGTTGCTGCTACTAGGCCAGAGGCCTGCAGTAGTCTGCCACCTCAGCTTATATAGGAGGCCTGCCCCCTGCCAATTCCAGTTGGAGATTGGTCAGTGCTCCCACATGAGCTGCCTGCCACTCGAGTCCTAGGCCCTGCCCCTCTTCCAGAACATTTTCCCTGGAAGCAGGGGAGCTGCCTCAGAACTAGAGCACAGGTGGTCACACCCACTGCTACACTAACCACTCCCTGCCCCCAGATCCATACCTCCCAACTGTCCCTGATTTGGAGGGACTGTCCCTGATTTGGAGCAATGTCCCTCTGTCCCTCATTCCTCCTCATTTGTCCCTCATTTTGGTCTGATCTATATAGATGTATATAAAATGCACTTTTTATCTATCAAAAAGTGTTTCCCAGTGCTAAACCTTTCATCTGATTTGAGTAAGTATTGTATATTGGTGGTAGAAATGGACAAAAGATTGTTTATACAACAAGTCTTTTTCTTCCTAGATGGTGCAGTTTTGATAGCCTACAAAGACCTTGCATCATACATAAATGGGGGTTTTATAGAAAACATAAGAGACCCTGAAGAGAATGATCTTGTTTCTATTAATTCGAGGGTGGTATCTGGAGCCATCACAGGCCATGCTCAAGAAGAATTCAGTGAGCCAGTGATTTTCAGTCTTGCCCAAATCAAGGTCAGTAGTAGTAGTCCATTTCACAACAATTCTCACCAGAGATTATTAACCTTGATGTGTGGTTCTCATTCATTGGCTCCCATCTTGATCTCTGAAATGTTTGACCATTTTTCTTTCAGCCTCAACTTCGCTTTTACAAGTTGCATTGTGCATTTTGGGACCCCAAAAATAATGGCTGGTCCGATGAAGGATGCAAAACTAGACAGTCTAATCAGACGCACACCACCTGTTCCTGCAGCCATCTCTCTAGCTTAGCGGTCATCATGGCTCCACAAGAACTTAAGGTAATAATGGTATTATCAAAAATAATAATTAAGTAGCGATAGCCCCAGGAGGGGCCACTGGAATTAGATGATTCTCACTTACCTGTTTGGAGGCTGGCAGGCCCAGATATTAGTTCCACATCACACCGACAAACCGACAGGCTCAGTCTAGGGGTGTCTTTTTGTAGTTTTATTGCAGTACTTGAACAGGAGACAGGGATGAGGGTGCAGGATACTCCAAAATTCAAGCAGGTACAGTGCCCTTCAACAGCAGCCTTTAATATTGTTTAGACGCCTAATCTTTTTGGAAGATTCTTCCAGAAAGAGGCAGCAGTAATCAACCACCAAGATTAGGGATAGACCTGACCAGACCTGAAAACTAAATTGCTGCCCAACTAAGTACAGCAGACCAAAGCACTAAATGTAACCAACCTATTGCAGGGTGCTACAACTACATTTCTTAATTAAACAGAAAATCATAAAAGTAGAAGATATTTTGTAAAAGGAAGTGTCTCGTGTACACCATATGGCCAATAGTATGTGGACACCCCTCTGAAATATATTTAGTTAGCAATTTGGTGCACAGGTGGGGAGTGGAGTTGGCTCCTACACTAACAAGTGAAAAGTTTTATATATTATATGATTTCCTTATCAATTCTCATTTTCTCATTTATACAATGTCTTCTAGAAGTGTTCTGATTTATGTAATGATTAACTAACAATATAATAATACAGTGGTGATCTGTACTAACTTGTGTTTGACATGGAGTGGAAAACAAAGGTTCCTTCACTTAGGCTGCCCATGGTTACCAAATGTCACAGAACCCCTTCGCACTCTGCTTGAGTGCTTCCATCACAACACTGCTTCCTCCAGTCTGGACCTTCAGATATCAGATATTACAGCCCATATATTGTAATAACCAGGCAAGACTACAAAACTCCAACATGGAATTCTTTATTGGACAAGAAATACAGGCTTTTACATTTGAGAAGAACATTCCCCCCTCCTGCTTAGTGATGGATGAACTTCCGACGGGATGTTTTGTGAACGCGAACCGTGAACATGACCAAAAGTTCGCAAGGGTTCGCAGTGGGCCCATTGACTTTAATGGCAGGCGAACCTTAAAAACCTCCAGGTCATATTTTCAGCCACAAAATACTTACTAGCTGTGCACACATAGTCCCACAACATGGACACTGACATAACAAAAGTATTAAGTGAATCTGGGTTCGACAACGACATGCATTCTTTTTTTATCTGTGAAATTTTGACAATTCAGGAGCCCATAAAGGCCATGGCGGAGAGGCAAGATCAGGGCAGCCTATGAAGGGGGTGCAGGAGATGATCAGTGCCACAGTCAGGGCAGCGCAGTCCTGTGCCAGTGTCCCAGTGTGCCAACCTGTGCTTGAGCCCCTCCCTCTGCCCGGCCCTTACCCTCACCTATGCAGGGCTCCACTGCGGTGGTCCGAAGGTGCCAGTCCAGTGCTGATCCTCAGCCATGGTGCTGGCACTGCCTGCTGATTGGCTTCTCCGCTGCTATCTCCCTCACTGTCTGAAACCAACACCATGATAGAGACCGAGCAATGACACCAGCACCACGGTAGAGACTGAGCACTGACACCAGCACTGACATAGAGAGCACTGACACCAGCACCATGATAGAGGGCACTGACACCAGCACCATGATAGAAAGCACTGACACCAGAACCGTGAGAGCACTGACACCAGCACTGTGATAGAGAGCACTGACACCAGCACCATGATAGAGAGCACTGAAACCAGCACCGTGAGAACACTGACACCAGCACCATGATAGAGAGCACTGAGACCACACCAGCACAGAGATAGAAAGCACTGACACCAGCACCGTGATAGAGAGCACTGACACCAGCACCGTGAGAGCACTGACACCAGTACCATGATAGAGACCACTGACACCAGCACCGTGATAGAGAGCACTGACACCAGCACCGTGAGAGCACTGACACCAGCACCATGATAGAGAGCACTGAGACTACACCAGCACAGAGATAGAGAGCACTGACACCAGCACAGTGATAGAGAGCACTGAAACCAACACCGTGATAGAGAGCACTGACACCAGCACCGTGATAGAGAGCACTGACACCAGCACCGAGATAGAGAGCACTGACACCAGCACCGTGATAGAGAGCACTGACACCAGCACCGGGATAGAGAGAGAGCACTGACACCAGTACCGTGATAGAGAGCACTGACACCACACCAGCACCGAGATAGAGAGCACTGACACCAGCACTGATACCAGCAACTCGCTGCGGGACCCAAAAATATGACACCGCTCAACTTCTTCAAACAGGAGGGTACGGGCATATAGTATGGTGTGCTTTTTTTGTACAAGTAAGTGAGCCAAAGGTAGAAAAAAAGTTCCGTGTGCTAGATTAAATAAATCATTTATAGAGTTATGCATATACATGGTCTACCGGTCACATGTGTTGAATTCCTCAGAGATCCATGCCTCATTCATTTTTATAAATGTGAGGTAGTCAACACTGTCGTGAGCTAGGCGAGTGCGCTTATCGGTCACGATCCCCCGTGCTGCGCTGAACGTCCTTTCAGAAAGGACACTGGATGAGGGGCAAGCCAACAGTTCTATTGCAAATTGGGCAAGCTCTGGCCAGAGGTCAAGCCTGCCCACTCAGTAGTCCAGGGGTTCATCACTTCTCAGAGTGTCCACATCAGCCGCTAACCCGATGTAGTCGGACACTTGATGGTCTAGGCGTTCCCTGATACTGGATCTGGATGAGACCTGTCGATGGGTCAGCTGAAAGAATGACCTCATATCAGAAGTCACCAACACATCTTCAAACCGCCCTCTTCTTGCAGGCGCTGTTGGATTGGTACCCGCAACTCTTTCTCTGGGAGTGTGAATTCCTCCTCAGCACACGCAAAAGCAGAATGCAGCATTTCTCTAAGCAAGGCCTGTAAGTGCTCCATTCTGACAGCCCTCTGTGATGGTGGTAACATTTCCACCATTTTGTGTTTGTACCGGGGGTCTAAGTACGTTGCCACCCAGTACTGGTCCTTGACCTTTATGCTTTTTATACGGGGGTCCCTGTTATAACACTGGAGCATGAAGACCCCCATTTGCACTAAACTGGAAGCGGTGTGGTGGCCTGGCTCCTGCTCATCATCCAGGATAATGTCGTCCTCCTCATTCTCCTCTCCCCATCCACGGACAACAACAGGGATCCCAGAAAGGTTTAAAGCATGCTCTTCTTGCTCCTCCTCATATGCCTCAGTACCATCCTCCTCTGACTCTTCTTCAGACTCCTGTTGTTGACTTGTCTCAGATAGAGTAGCCCCCCCTGGGAATTCTTCGAGCATTGCGACTTCCTCATCTTCCTGCTCCTGCTCCTCCACGGCTTGATCAATGACACAACGCAATGCACGCTCCATAAAGAAGGCATAAGGTACGATGTCACTGATGGCGCCATGACTACGACTGGCCAGTTTGGTGATCTCATCAAATGGCCACAGAAGTCTGCATGCATCACGCATGAGCAGCCACTGGCGTGGTGAAGAAAAAACAAGCTCGCAGAACCTGTTCTGCCGCAGAGTTCGTACAGGTAGTCGTTAACTGCACGTTTCTGCTGGAGCAGCCTATCAAGCATATAGAAAGTTAAGTTCCATCACGTCGGGAAATTGCAAATAAGACGTCAGACCAGCAGATTGTGTCGCCACTGAATGTTAGCAAGGCGAGCCATGGCCGTGTAAGATCTTCTGAAATGGGCCGAAATTTTCCTTGCCTGCCGCTAGATGTCCTGGACCCCAGGCTATTTGACAACGAATCGCTGCATGACCAAGTTTAAGACGTGTGCCATGCATGGCATGTGTGTAATTTTTCCCTGTTGCAATGCGCTAAGCAGATTGCCACTGTTGTCTCACACCACTTTACCAACTGTAAAATTGAGCGGTGTTAGCCACTGATCTGCCTGTGAACGCAAAGCTGAAAGGAGTGACAGTGTGGCTCTTGGCTTTCAGGCACCACAGACGCAGCACAGCATGGCAACGTCTCACCTGGCATGTCGAAAAGGTTCTGGGGATCTTGGGCAGCGCAGCGGAAGAGATGCTAGCAGTGGAAAAGGAGGAGTCAGCTGAGGAGGAGAGGGAGGATGGAGTAGGAGGAGGAGAAGAAGAGGCAGGCCTGCATGCAATCCGTGGCGGTAAAACCAAATCTACACGGGTGCCACAGGTTACATGCTTGACAGCCGCCAGAAGGTTTACCCAGTGGGCAGTAAAATTTATATACCTTCCCTGCCCGTGTTTGGTAGACCACATGTCTGTGGTCAGATGTATCTTGGCACCGACACTGTATGCCAGAGATACATTCACTTGCCGCTGAACATGGCCATATAGCTCTGGAATGCCCTTCTGTGAGAAATACTTCCTTCCTGGGACCTTCCATTGTGGTGTTCCAATGGCCACACATTTTTGAAAGGCTTCCGAGTCCACCAGTTTATATGGCAGTAGTTGGCGGGCTATCAGTTCTTGCAAGCCAGAGGTTAACCGTTGGGCAAGAGGGTTTTCCGGCATCATTATTTTTTTACGCTCGAACATTTGGCCCACCGAAGCCTTCCTTTTTCCAGAAAAACATGAGGACGGCATGATGGAAGGTGGAGTGGAGGACAATTGTGAGGAGAGAGGAGAAGGAGAAGTAGAAGACGAGGCTGGATGGTGAGAGCCTGGAGTGTGGCTTTGTGGATTCCGTTGCTCTCACTGGGCTCGGTGATGGCAGCTCATGTGCCTTCGTAAGGCGATCGTCCCTAGGTAAAAGTTGGGCTTACCGCGACTTATGTGTCGACTGCAAAGGCTGTAGATGGCAACACTATTGTCAGCAGTGGACACGTTAAAAAAAGCCCACACTGCAGAGCCATGTGCCGGCTTCCAAGGAGCGCCAGATGTGACCGTATATGGTTGATGCCTCGCTCCTGATACATTAGCAGTCTGGTTTGTCCCTCCTGTGCAATCTAAGTTCTGCCTGCTTCTCCTCCCTATCTGCTGGTCCATATCTCCCTCTGAACTCCCCTCCTCTTACTCTCTTGTGGGCACCCACGTGACATCACTAGACACGTCATCATTGACATCACCTTCCCCACCGCTATAATTAGAGACAGGGGTTAAGTCCTGGGGAAAAAAGTGTGGGAACTCCCACCCAAGATCCACTCCCCCACTAAAAAAAATAAAAATAAAAATGATATATATATGTACGAACGCTTCAAAAGTGGTATTTTTCATCCAGTTTCCGTATTGTGTGTATATGAACCTTAACTGTTAGTACATAAAAAAACAATCTTCAATAAACATAAATACGGTAATTCTGAATAATCAGCATTCATTCAATTGTGCTTCCATGCAAATGTGAATATGATGTTCTGATCTTTACTGGGGAATTTTATTTTGTATATAGAGTGTTTATGTGGTGAGTTTACACTTTTCATTGGACAGAGTTTGGATAACACAGGGTTAAACGGAAAGGTCATAAATTAACTGTATATTATTTGGACAGAATGCTTGGGGAGATAGTGATTCCTGCTTAGGAGATGTATGTTAGCTTGGGGGGCTGCAAACTCTGCAGGGCAACAACACACACTCGCTTCTATTCCAACCCTTCACATATTTCCACATAAACTTCCCTCCTGACATTAAACATTGCCAGGTATTGTGCTCAGCTTACCACCCCAAACTGATGTTCCTCCCTCAGCTCACCTCTCTCCCTGCATGTCTTCTGAATAGCTGTTCTACCCGTCAGCTAGACCTAGACCTGATCTACCCATCAGATAGCTGTGATTGACAGGTAGATTGAAGCGGAAGCTGTCATGGAAACTGCCTACTGGCAATCCTTGAATGGTCAGGTGTGCGCACTTACTTTTGTGAGCTGTGTCAGCAGCTGCTGGTGTAGCACCTGCCACACAGCTCGCATACTTCAAAGTCTTGCAGGACAGACTGCAAGAAGACTGCTGAGTGGCGGTTGTTGCTACCTCCTCTTCCTGATCCAATGCCAAGAGTGGCTGCGCATCGGCAATGTCTTGTGATGGATCAGAAAATAATTCCTGTGACTCAAGCAGAGGGTATATGGTGTTGGTGGTGGTGTTGGTGGTAGTGTCTTTGGGGGTGCACACAGCAGAGAGTGAAGAAGAGGGTGCAGATCGAGAGGATGAGGAGAGTGCGGAAGAGTAAGGCTGAGTGAGCCACTCAAGTCTGGTGCGTCCTTTGACGTAATTGAACGCACCTTCTGCAATTTGCCACTTTGGCTCAAGCCTGTTGCTCCTGCCCTACCCCTACCACCCCTGCGGAAGGGCCTGCCTCTTCCTCTGCCTGTCATTTTTTAAATGACCCTGTGACAAAAGTCTCTAGAGAAGTGCAGTATATGTGGAAGAAGGTATATAACACCCCGCTTCAATCTGTCATTTTGGGGGGGCCACTGGTCTATCACACCAGTTATAATACTTTTTTCTAATTGCGTTTGTCACTCTGTAGTATCGCTGCAGAACCACTCAGCAGTCACAATTCTGCACAGTGGAAATGCACTATACTATGCTTTCTGTATTTGCAAGTATTTTATACGTGTATTACACCCCTATATACAGTACACCTATACCAGTCCTTAAAAGGACCTTTGTGGACCTAATAGTAGCTAGCTAGTAACTAGTGAATTGCAGACTGTCCCTGCTCCAAACACCAAACTGTCCCTCCCTACACTGAGAAACGACAGCTGCAGAATCGGTCAGCAGCACAGCAGTGCAGTGCACTATAATATGCTTTCTATATTTGAAAGAAAGTATATTATACATGTACAACCCTTAAAAGGACCATTGTGGACCTAGTAGCTAGTGATTTGCAGACTGTTCCTGCTCTAAACACTAAACTGTCCCTCAGTCCCTACACTGATAAACGACAGCTGCAGAATCGGTCAGCACTCAGCAGCACAGCAGTCAGCAGTGCACTATAATATACTTTCTATATTTGAAAGAAAGTATATTATACGTGTACAACCCTATATGCTGTAAACCTATAACAGTCCTTAAAAGGACCATTGTGGACCTAGTAGCTAGTGATTTGCAGACTGTCCCTGCTCCAAACACCAAACTGTCCCTCAGTCCCTACACTGATAAAAGACAGCTGCAGAATCGGTCAGCACTCAGCAGCACAGCAGTCAGCAGTGCACCATAATATACTTTCTATATTTGAAAGAAAGTATATTATAAGTGTATTACAACCCTATACACTATACACCTATACCAGTCCTTAAAAGGACTTTTGTGGACCTAATAGTAATAGCTAGTGATTAAACTGACTGTCCCTGTTCCACACCGCATCCTTTCCCTACACTGACAAAAGACAGAATGTAAAATGGCCGCCAGATCAGGTCTATTTATAAGGTAGGGGGTATGTCCAATTGTCCATGTGCTGAAATGTCTCAATTGGCTGTCCTTTACCCCACGATGTATATGTCATGGGTCAAAGTTCTTCACAATGTCAACGCATATGTCCGCCTCACGAACAGTGGCAGAAGTCTGCTGGTTTGGCGAATCGCGAACAAGCAAAATTCACCACGAACCGACCGCTGGGCGAACCGCAAGGCCATCTCTACTCCTGATCAAATGACTCTAACAATACAACAGTAACCAGAAACATAAATTAACATGAGCTAATTAAGTAATCATTTAACCAGCCTATGTTACTCAGAGACCTGACCTTTCAGGGCAGACTTGCCATCTTTTATCTCAGAAGGCACAACACACATTATCATAACTATAAACACAGAACACCTTTACACAATAGCAGGAGTTCCCAGAATTAGCACAATGTCCAGCTCCAGAGGCCAAGGTGACCAGCTCTTTCAATTAACATGTATAGTTCAGAATCAAACAAACCAAGAATAGCCATTGTATATTTCCTGGGAGATATTTTGTATAAATATTACTGTTCCATTTTAAGTAATCCAAGTAACATCCTTAGCATCCATTATTTTCTTGAGTACCCTGTGCCCCTAATAGAAACAGGGTAACTTAGACATAAGAAGTGCATGGGGAGCTAAAGCAAAGGTTTCCCAACCTCTCCAAGGGATTCTGGGTTGTACCAGCCCCCCGCACAAAGTGACTCCTATCACACTGAGTTTGTTAAAATAATGCTAGTTTATGAATTCATGAATTATAATACAGGACAATTTCTGTGTCAAATCAATATAGAGGGAATTTTCCATGTCCCCACAATGGTGATCTTGGCTGCCAGCAGTATAAAATAAACCAAACGCTGCACAGGGCATGGTAGTCCTACCGGAATATCATTTAGTAAAGCTATAGAAGGCTGCTTCTGCGATTGCTATACCCGTTGCTTTACGAATCATGGAAAAGACTCTACTCTGATAATTTCTCATCCAAGGACACTCCCACCAGATGTGGAGCATGGTGCCTCATAAAGATGTGGATGAGTACATCCCGGCTAGGGGAGTAGGGACCAGTCAGAACTTTTATTCCAGCCTGTATCAAAGAGACATACCAGGTCTCCGGTTTCAGGGAAAAATAAAGATCCCTTCCCCAAGCCAGCATGTACAGATGTTTCAAATGTGCAAGGATGCATAAACCATATAGATACCACCCCTGAAGCCCAGATCCTTAGTACACCACTGTTCATAAGATGTTAAGGATAGGGGCTATGTTGAGGATCAGAGGGTCCCTAAAAAATTAGCAATTTAGAAAAAAAAAAAAAAACATTCAGAGGGGGACATCTCTAAAGTGTCAGTACAATGAGGCAAGGTGAGAGGACCTCTATGTGTGTAAAAGTGCTCTATACGATATAGACCCTTGCCCGTCCACCATTTAAAAGCTTTAATGTCCATACCTGGAGGGAAAGCTGGACTATGAAACAGATGATCTAAGGGAGTAAAGTCAAATACTAGCGCTGGATTGTTATGTACACGCAATCCCAAAGTGAAAAGGAATGAGATAATGTAGGCGCCATAATGGAAGGTCTAGCTTTTGGAGGATGCCACAAAAGTCAAGATGTAGGACAAAATAATCTGTCTTTCCATAGATACCCAGTCAGGGTGTTCACACCACGAATAGATCACCGACAACTGCATTCTTTGAGCCACTTTATAGAATGCCCAGAGATCCGGGACACCCAGCTCTCCTTTAGATTTTGGTGTGTAAAAGGTAGTACGGGGCAGCCTATGGCCTTTAAGGCCTCAAAATAAGCTTAAGAGTTTTGTATTGAAAGAGTTTTAAATCAGATCTATTAATTAGGGGCTGGCAGGGAACGGAACAAATCAAGTCGTTTAGGTAGCAAGGTCATTTGGACCACAAATATTCTCCCGAGAATATTCTCCCGAGGTGCATAGTCCACTTCGAAAAAAGGTCATCTAGACTGCGAAAAAAGGGGACATAACCGTGTATAAAAATGAAAAGGACGCAGTGAGAGGTGAGAGAAACTCCCAGGTACAGTCTCTATTGCAATGGCGAAAACCCTGATGAGTGCCTCATGCGATCTCAGTGGGATCAGAATGATAACCTACCAACTTAACCTTGGATGAGAGTACAAGAGTCCCATAAATTCAGAACCCTAAACATGTATGTCCAGGAGATCAAATTAAAGGCCTTCTGCAGATCTAAAGATAACAGTCCTTCTTGAGGAGTCCCCCTTGCCCAAATGGCTTGCATAAGTAAAATAACATCAATGGCCCTCCTGATCTGATCCGGTCCCTGTCTGCCAGGGATGAAGCCAACCTGGTCCTTTAGCATGTAATGCTAAAAGAGGGACGATAACCATTTAGCTAGTGTAATGTTGGGGTGATTAAGCACAATTGGTAGATGCACGTTTTAGTCTACATCAGGCAGGCATTTTATGGTTAAGAGCCTGGTAGCCCACGTTTATTATAAGAAAACAAAATATTTAGTTCATCCAGTAATCCCACGCAGGGGTTTAAATTCATTCAGCACACAAATGAACATACCAAGCCACCTGGCTTTCAATTGTCAACAGTTCCTCTGCTTGCTCCCAACAGATTTGTCAACTCTTTCCAGCCCCCTGGACTCACCGGCTTCCTTAGTCTTCCTGACTCTCAAGGTTGTCAGCCTTTCCCAGTCCCTTACACGGACTACAGTCTCCCACAGGGCAAACCACTCTTCAGCCAGCAGCAAGCTGTTCACACTCCTCCACCTTCCACACCAACAGCCCTTCATTTATATGGCTTATATGCAGCTGGGCACACACCCTGCTCGTTAACATCAAGACCCAGACACAGGGCTGGAGATATGCAAACTGTGTCTGCGTCTCGTTTTCCTCCAATTTCATAGGGACAGAGCCTTGCTCTGTCACATATCCCCCCCCTTTGTTTCGATCCGGAGGGAGGAACACCAGCACCCATCATGATGGTTGGGACACCTCTGTGCTGGCTGTCAGCCACGTAGGCCCAACCTTTTTTCCGGGTGCGCTTCCAGGAACATTCCCCCCTGGATCTTAACAGGTTCCTATATTTTCCTATACTCAGCCTTCCTCTTCTTTTGGGGTCCCTGGGCTTATTCACTTTTCTTGGGGGAACTCTGCCTTCCTTGAGCCCTCCTTTCAACTTACAAATACCCATTTTACCCTTCACCATCGGTATTTCAGGTTTAAAACAGTTTCTCTTGGTACCCACTGCAACCAAATCATTGTTTACAGAACGAACTCTTAACAGATCACAGCTTTCCAATTCAGTGTTTGTTAGAAGAAGACCTGAGGAGGGACTACATCCGACGGGACCATAGCACAGCTCCATCTCACCCGTTGTCCAACACTCCATGGGTACCTGTTCTAACAAACTACCCTGACCTAAGCATAAACCATTTTTTTCAGGTATACACATTACATTGTTATGGCAACCAATATTAACACTTTCTTCCACAGTGTCTCCAGGCACCTTAACTTGTACCTCTGGGCCAGTGACAGAAAGCATCTCTGCTACTGCTGAGTCCATTCTGGGCCCTTCCTTCTCATGAGGCCTAGCGGGTAAGGCAGTATCTGCGCCCTCTACTGACCACTGCTCCGCCACACCTCGGACCACACCAGCAGAGATGTTTCTAGTCATCACATCAGACGGAGAGACCTCTGATATCTCAAGCAGTTCTCTCGCGTGCCTTCCATACCAATCAATAACTCGAAGTACGCTCACAGAGAATCTGGAGATCCTGTGCCAAATGGGTAACCATTGGTCCCACCAATTCCACTGTTGGTCAAGGTTTCCCAGCACTGCCTGTACCACTTGGCTCCACCCATTGGTGCTACGCAGCACCACCTGGTCCAACTGCGGTGGAGATACCCAAGTATACAGTAAGTTCATCTTTACCAACTCTAGCATTTCTAGTAAGGTTTCTGTCATCTCTAAACATCCCATGTCTAAACAACAGAACTTTCTAGGGTCTTTTACCCTGTCCAAGACATGGAGGGGCTCAGCGACTGCAGGTTGAGAGGGTGAGACATTTGAAGAGACCTCATCCTCCTTGGAGGTACCCATCATCACAGCTTGTTGCTCCCCTGGAGAGCTGTCAGACACATGTCTCACACTTATCCCTTCTGCACCAGTGTTGGTGAGCCTCTGCAGGTCATTACAAGTCACACTATCACTTTGATACTCAATATCATTTAGCTGTGGAGCTGTGGACAACACATCTGCGATGCCAGTGCCCTGAACTGTTTCTTCAGAGGGGAGGGCATCAACCTTTGCAGGGACCAGGACGCCCTCAACCACCGGCGGCTCTGCGATCCCCCTGTCTGGCATAGCAGTTGTGTCCACACCCTTGTTACTCAAGCTAGCCCTATCCAGCATGGCTAGCAATTGTTTGGCCCAGCTGTCCCAGTCCATTGTGGTTCCACCATGGGCGTTCCACAGTGTTGCATCACCTGCTGTAGAAAGCCGCACAGAAACATGGGATTCATTAGCTTTAACTGCACATTCCTCACTTCTATATACATCATTTTGTAACACCATACTTTTATCAACGTTGCATTGGGGTGATGCTTCATCACCTAAAGCTTGGTGCAGCACACCATTCTGAACACCTTTTTCTGGTGGTACTACAGACACATCCAGCTTTGTATACTCAGCTTTTGCAGGCTGAATTAACCCCTTGCCCACTGGGCTACACGTAGGGTTGTGGGGCTGCGCCCACACTCTCTCACTGTGTGAATTAGTCCCCCCTTGTTCCACCAGCATAGCACCAGAGCCATCCTGGACAGCCTCTGACTCCAACACATGGAGACCCCATGAGACTTCCATGGACAATCCTGTGCCTCTGCCTGTCATGGGAGATCTCCTACTCTCATCACTGGTAGTGAACACATTACCAACCTCACTCTCAGATATGACATTACAAGAAATACATGTTTCAATGTCATTACACTCACAACGTTTAGCAATAGTATCACTTTTGTTAGTACGATCATTAGCATTCTCATTACATGTAGACACAACTGCTGTTTTTGTGGGTTGTTTATGAGCCACCATAACCTCTGAGCGCCTCTTCACAGCACCTGCTCTCTGTAAAGGGGCACTTTTGCCTATTTGGGCAGCTCCATAGCTGACCTGGGAAACTCTCTGCTCTAACACTGCAAGCTCCTTGGAAGTTTCCCTGGGCAACCCTGCAGCAGCTGTCACTAGGGAACATGGTACCAGCAATGTTTTGGTCACCCCTAGCTCAATTTTCCCAGCCATCTGCTGGATCATAGCAGGCATATGCAGAGTCCCCATGTCCTTTTCAGTCTTTAGCCCTGCGTCTAGTTGGGCTTTACGCTGCGCCTCCCCACTGCTCTGGGTAGCACAATGCAGAAAGTCTATGTCCATTTGTACTGCGGATCTCCCCACTGGACATACTCCCACTTCACTGGATTCAGCATCATAAACTGAAACAGTCTTACCAGTTCCTGCAGCTGGTGTCATAGCCTTCACTTGAGTGCGTTGTCTCACTGGTGTGGTGTCTCCATAGGCTGACTCCCCCATGTGGCCCTGGAGCAAAACTGCAGCCTTTCTGGACCCACTGACGCCCCCTGTAGGTAACACAAGATCCTTGTTGCTAGGGGTAACTGCAGACTTGCGCTCCAAAGCTGGTTGGCTATACCTCATGCAGGATTCAGGCTGATATACTCTCCTTTCTGGACTGACCCCTTTGCCTAAGCGGCCATGACAGAAAACCTTACGTTTCTCTGGATTTCCAATTCCTAGGACTTCCGGCGACACTTCTCCCATCCTGGAGCATTGCTGGCGGCCCATGATACGATGGAACTCTCCTCTAAGAAGGATTTCCTCTTTAAACTTGCGATAGTCATCCTGGCCCCCATCCATCAAATGGTAAACCGACCGGAACTCTATCCGCAATAAGGTTTGCAGCAGTTTTGGCCACCGGTCCCTAGGCCATTTTCTCTTTACAGCAACTTTTTCAAATCTTACAAGGAAGTCTCCCACCTCCTCTGTAGGCAGCATGGGTTGCACATAGTCAGAGGCCAAGATCTCAGCCCCTTGCAGTGCATCCGACTCTTTGCGATTCCGCTGGAACCATTCATTCGCTGTCTCACATGTCACTGGCCCCTTTTTACTGGTCCCACAAGGTGGAGACATCTTCTCAGGCCATGCTGAGCTCACTTCTTGGCATCTCCTCCATGACTGGCTCTCACTCGTTGCCATTGGATACCACTTCTGAGGACACAGCTGATCACAATCATTAGTAGATGAGCTCCAGAATTCATCAACCTCCCATCCAGCTTGGTTATTCCACAAACATTCCTGTGACAAGGGGCAATGGGCAACAGCATGTCCCCACTCACTACAACTAATGCAGCGCAGAGGCCTCCTTGCGTCATGCTGTGGCACCTTTGGGCTCAGGCTGCCAGGAACAACATCCTCTTTCACTTCTCCTTTAACTCGGGGTGACATGATCAATTTACCCCAGATCACAGCGATGTCAGACTCAGACAAATTCTCTGGTGTGGCTGGGGCATGTGGTGAAATACCCTCTAGCCACAATAGCCGCTCTCTGGCTTTAGCAAGGATTGCTTCCTTTTTTTTCTTTGACCGTCCCATCCTTGCAATCACATGCACACAGCAGCTTGTAACAGTTCTCAGCAAAGAAGGAGAGAAAAAAAAAAAAAATCTGATGTTTGATTCTTCCTTCACAGGTACACAACCCGCATGCAACACAGTCCATCAAATAAACGTATATGCAATGCTGTTCGCCTGGCTGCCACACACAGCTAGCAGTAGTTCCTGATGCGACTCACCATGGAGCAAGGACCCGGATTCCACCGTCTACATGCCCGCATTCGAACACCACTTGTAATGTTGGGGTGATTAAGCACAATTGGTAGATGCACGTTTTAGTCTACATCAGGCAGGCATTTTATGGTTAAGGGCCTGGTAGCCCACGTTTATTATAAGAAAACAAAATATTTAGTTCATCCAGTAATCCCACGCAGGGGTTTAAATTCATTCAGCACACAAATGAACATACCAAGCCACCTGGCTTTCAATTGTCAACAGTTCCTCTGCTTGCTCCCAACAGATTTGTCAACTCTTTCCAGCCCCCTGGACTCACCGGCTTCCTTAGTCTTCCTGACTCTCAAGGTTGTCAGCCTTTCCCAGTCCCTTACACGGACTACAGTCTCCCACAGGGCAAACCACTCTTCAGCCAGCAGCAAGCTGTTCACACTCCTCCACCTTCCACACCAACAGCCCTTCATTTTATATGGCTTATATGCAGCTGGGCACACACCCTGCTCGTTAACATCAAGACCCAGACACAGGGCTGGAGATATGCAAACTGTGTCTGCGTCTCGTTTTCCTCCAATTTCATAGGGACAGAGCCTCGCTCTGTCACACTAGCATCAACGTTTTTGATCATTAGATGTAAGAGAAATAGGGCAATATATTCCCCACATATTTGGGGACCCTTATTTGATTTTGACACAGCTGAAATATGAGCCATATGAGAAGGTGGGTCCAGGGGAGCACTAACGCAGGCATGTCCCCTACCCAGACCCGCTGAATAACGTACTAGAGCCACCTTGCCACTGTATAATGGTGTTTTGCGGTCAGAAAGTGGTTAAGAGAGAGCAGATGGGGAGGGGGTGTCAAAAAACTGGTGTAAACAAGGCTTTAGAGGGGATTGCACATTACTCTGTGGAGATTTTCTTTTTGTAGGATATATGTGTAATTTATTATGTATATATATTTATTTATTCTTGAATGTACATGCATACACCGTTGACAAGTTAATTTACACATGTATCACTGCCCCCTTGGGGGTTGCTTAGAATTGCATGTTCATTTGTGCCACCTTGACCCTGTGAACTGATAGAAGTCAAAAGACTGCTCTATACTGCTGATGAGAAAGGGTATTTAGCCGTTTATATTTACTAAAATGATTGATTTGCCATGTTCTTTGTACTATGGGAGACCAGATTTACAGTAGTAAATGCAGGATCCTGGGTTTAGTAACACTGTAACAGCAAGATGAAAAGTATTTGGTTTTAGAAACCCCTCCAGCTTTAGTTTTAGTTTAATGGTACTAATCTGTAGCCAAAGGACAGTTTAGTTGCTAAATTGAAAAGTATTATGGAAGGGTCTAGAACAGGGTTTCTGAACCAGGGTTCCGTGGAACGCTAGGGTTCCTCCAGAGGTTGCTAGGGGTTCCTTGAGAAATTAGAATTTCTGCCTCTCAGATAAGTTCCCACTGACACCATTGATCTTTTTAGCTATCTGTAAGGGGATAATTTTTCTCAGTGACCGCAAGTGTAAGGGGCATGCTTACCACTGACCATCACACTAATGTATCATGAGTTGTAGACTTAGTGATTTTTAGCAGGGGTTCCCTGAGACTGGAAAGTTATTTGAAGGGTTCCTCTGTGTTGAAAAGGTTGAAAAAGGCTGGTCTAGAATATAATATACATTATTGAATGCATGGAAGACACTTAGGTTCATATTATAGATTGGGCATACTGTATATGCCGGATGGGTGGACCATCCACATGCTTGCTATGACAGAAAAGGACTGAGTATTTTGAATGGGCCTTCGAATGCTTCTGATTATTTTGCACTGGATTTTGTCATCTGTTTTGGGATCCAATAAATTCTTCTCTCTGAAACAACTAAGTTTCTCATGAAATTAATTTGGATTGAAAAGGTTTGCATTTTTTTACCTGTCTGTGCACTCTTGTTTCCATAAAACTAATTTCTAGTTTCTCTTGGACAGCAAATTAAAGGAATTTCCACAAACTAGTAGTTGTCTTAACCATTTCCCACTTTGTCCAAAATTTTAAATAAAAAAAATAAAAAAGGTTTTGCCTTTACGCACACTTTTGCTGCTCTGTATAAGTACCTCCTGTTTTCATTTTCTCTTTTTTTAATACCTTTATGGTCTGTTCTTTTACAGGATGATTTCATTCTCACAGTTATTACCTATATTGGACTAAATGTGTCCCTTGTCTGCCTTCTACTTTCTATTCTCACCTTCGTCCTTTGTCGGTCTCTAAGAAGCGCTCACACCTCCGTCCTGACAGCAATTTGCGGATGTCTCTTCCTGGCACAGCTTCTTGTTCTGGTGGGTCTTGTTCAAACCCAGAATGAGGTAAGGTCTAATTCAGTTTTTTTCTTCAGAATTTTCATCTCTTTGTCTACAATAAACATGCAACAACTTTCTAAAGGTAAAAAAACTGCGCTTATAAATTTTTCGTTAGATAAATAAACACAAAATATGAAAGAAAAATCCAAACAATGATATAAGCGCAACTCTACTCTGTGATATAGGCACAGTAAACATAAACATATATGGAAACAGTCGCTCTAACAATTGACAATTATTATTGTAGCAAACATAGTAAAAAAGTGATTCATAATGTGTGAAAAAGCTCCAGGTATAAAGCCCAAAGAGATATTATAAGGGCAAAAACCTCTCCGTACATGACTCAAGATATAAAAATATGAGAATATTGTTAGAATAAAATCCTCTACATATGTGACTCAAGTTGGGAAAACAAGAAGACAACATCTATCCCCATGTGCAAAAGTCCACAGAAGACACCACCACCTTAAGTGGAAAAAATGCCCACTTACCAACTACACTATATTATCAAAAGTATTGGGATGCTTGTCTTTACACGCAAATAAAATTTAATGGCATCCATGTCTTAGTCCGTAGGGTTCAATATTCATTTGGCCCACCCTTTGCAGCTATAACAGCTTCAACTCTTCTGGGACGCTGTCTACAAGGTTTAGGAGTGTGTCTATGGGAATGTCTGACCATTCTTCTAGAAGTGCATTTGTGAGTTCAGGCATTGATGTGGACGAGAAGGCCTGGCTCTCAGTCTCTGCTCTAATTTATCCCAAAGGTGTTCTATCAGGTTGAGGTCAGGACTCTGTGCAGGCCAGTCAAGTTACTCCACCCCAAACTGGTTTATTCATGTCTTTATGGACAGTGCTTTGTGCACTGGTGTGCAGTCACATTGGCTGGAAGGGACCATCCCCAAACTGTTCCCACAAAGTTGGGAACATGAAATTGCCCAAAATGTCTTGGTATGATGATACCTTAAGCCCCTGTACACACGGTCGGAGATTTCGACAACCAAATCCGTCGGATTTTGCCCGTCGGATCTTGTCCAAAACTGTTGCATACACACGGTTGGACTAAGTTGTCGAAAAATCCGATCATTCAGAACGTGATGACGAAATTTCGATACGATGGGACTACATTCAGGCTAGTAGCCAATAGCTTTGATGTAGGAATTTGATCTGAGCATGCGTGGCACTTGGTCCAATCAAAATTCTCTACACATGATCGGAGTATGTCTGATCGAAGCAGTTGGTCGGAAAATATTTCCAACAAGTTGGAAAATTGGGTCCGACGGATATTCCAACGGAATCAGTCCGATGCATACCACACACAGTCGGATTATCCGACAAAACGGTCGGATAGGACACATTCCGACGGATTCTCCGACTGTGTGTACAAGGGCTAAGAGTTCTCTTCACTGAAACTAAGGGGCCAAACCCAACCCCTGAAAAACAACCCCACACCATAATCCCCTCCACCAAGTGATTTGGACCATTGCACAAAGCAAGGCCCATAAAGTCATGGATGAGCGAGTTTGGGGTGGAAGAACTTGACTGGCCTGCACAGTGATAGATCACCTTTGTGATGAATTAGAGCAGAGACTGTGAGCCAGGTCTTCTCGTCCACATCAGTGCCTGTCCTCACAAATGCACTTCTGGAAGAATGGTCAAACATTCCCATAGATACACCTTGTGGACAGCCTTCCCAGAAGAGAGGAAGATGTTATAGTTGCAAAGGGTGGGCCAACTCAGTAGTGAACCCTACGGACTAAGACTGGGATGCCATTAAAGTTCACGTGCATGTAAAGGCAGGCATCCCAATACTTTTGGTAATATAGTGTATATTGGACCTTTATTCAAAAAGGTCAATAGGGCTTTTGGCTGAATATCCTTTGGACCACAATGGAAGTCAGCCATCTGTATTCTCTGTTATCATGCCCAAAACAGAAAATGCTCCACACAGTGTAAAATCTTAGACACAACCAGCCTGCAATCAACCAATTTTTCCTGTGTAACAGTATGCATTAAAAATAGGGGTTTAGTTAGCACACATTTGCAAATATACAAGCGTAAGCTCCAGAGCCACTTCATGGCACCTCATGCAACAGCCAGATATCTGTAAACTATGCAAAAAATTCCAGTTTTAATGCAACTCTTGCCTCTCCCCTAAAACTACTGCTGGATGACACAGGGGAGATTATGTGACTGGTGTTGCCAGAAAATGGGTAAGTACGCGCTTCTTTCTTCTACAGGATAGTTAGTATAAGGAGTTAGGAGGTGGGTGGAAGCAGTTTTAGGATTAGTTAGCTTTAGCTCAGAATTCCATTTTAACCTAACTGTGTCTACCCAAAGCAGAAAAAAATTATTTTGGCTGGACTTTCCAGTTCCAGTGTTAATTTTGACATCAAATCTCTGTTTAGTTTTAGCATATCTTTTAATTAGAACGCCATTTTCACTTTAGTCTATTAAAATTCCCAGTACATTTTAGTCGACTAAAATCATTTTAGTCAACTAAAATCTAATGGGTTTAGTTAAATTGTAATACAATATTATTTAAGCATTTCTCTAGAATTTCAAAACTCATGCAGTAAAACTCTAATAGCATGTTATTATTTATGTTATTAAGGTTTGAACATGCACCACAGGCACAGATTTAGCCGTTTTGATATATAATGTCTTTATAAATAAAACCACATTTCGTTACAAGAATATAGTTTTTTGACAAACAGAAGTGCAACTTTAAATATAAAGAAAAAACAAAAATTCTGCATTTTGATTGCTAAAAATCAGAATTGAACCTGTGCAATCAAAATTGGATAGTGTATGGGGGGGGGGGGCTATAATGACCAACAGCAATAACAAGACAATGGTAATGCACTCACAAGCTTCAGTGTGAAACAAGCATAGAATTAGTTCAATGTGAAGCCGTCAGTAGGTGGAATAGTCCTGGCTGGAGTCACTGGGATCATGGATAGGCAGTAGATGCTGGTGATAAAAACTAGAGAAGCTGTCAGAGAACCACACCTCCTTCATCAGCCTCCTCCTTCATCAGCTGATGAAGCATGATTTTGCCTCTGAAACAGTTCCTGATTGGCTACTAGCACCCAGGCTTTTGACAGCACCTTCTGACAGTTCTTCTGAGGATCCAGCGGTGTCTCTCTGACAGCTTCTCTGGATCTTATCGGCATCTACTGCCTCTGTGATCCCAGCGGCTCTAACCAGGACTATTAACATTGCTAAAGGCTTCACATTAAGCCAATTCTATGCCACACAGGAGCTTATGGGTGCATTACCATTGTTTTAATACATTTTATAGGATAAAAAATCTTGCTGCACTATTGGCGGCCTGGCGCCTCTCTCTCCCCTTCCCTTACTATAGTTCCCTCACATTTTAGTTCTGTTTTAGTTCCAATTTAGTCAAATTTTGTCTAATTTTCCTCACTGAAAACATGCCTGTGAGCTATCAACAAAATTAACACTGTCCAACAGCTCACCTCCGTTTTTTTGGCAAACTCTGCCAAGTTTGTATTGCAGATTTTATGCCTGCATGATAGATTCATCACTTTGTGTATCTTGGTGACTAAGGACTAATGCCACGTACACACGACCGGACTTTCCGGCAGACTAGGTCCGACGGTCTTCCCGACTGACTTTTCGGCGGAGTTCCAATGGATTTCCGAACGAATGGACTTGGCCACACAAGAACGGACTTAGTCCTTTCGAAAGTCCGTTTGTTTTGAACGTGATGATGTAAGACGAGACTAAAAAAAGAAGTTCAATAGCCAGTAGCCAATAGCTTCCCTTGCATCGTATTTGGTCCATCGGACCAGCATACAGAAGAACGGTTTTCCCGATAGGAATTGAGTCCGTCAGACAGATTTGAAACATGTTCTATTTCTAGAATTTGTCTGGAATATGCTCCAATTACACAAACTTTAAATTTTCAAAAGTTTTTTGACTTTCAACTAGAAACTTTAAATGTGCATCTCTTTGATGCTGACAGTTAAGGGTCTACCTACCTAAACTGCTGCCATCTAGACATGAGCTTTGGGTTTGGGTCCACCATGAGTCTGACCAGAACCAAAGCTGTTCACAGTTCTCCAAATAGGAGAATTAAATGGCCAAACTTGGCCATTTCTCCTGCCCAAGCTTGCTGCACATGTAAGTGATTCATTTAGTGGTAGCATTACTATTGCTGCTAAATGACAGATTTTGGATGCCCATCTGCCACCTTGTTTCAGTTTGTGGCAGGTATTGCTAGCAACCAATTATGGTCATGAATACATTTGGTCCATAACATCAGCCAGCATCCCTGGCCAACGTTTTGACATTTATCTACAATGTCAGCGGGTCATCAGGGCGACATTCATCATGATAGATGATGGATCTACATCACTGGCTGATGTGATTGATGTTGTATTTATATCGAAGGACATGCATTAAAAATATGTTTTCTACTAAGTTTATGTGTTTATTTACTTCTCAATTTTCTTTTATGAATGAGTAACAAGGGGAAGGTTGGAAATCTGCAGAGCCCCTTATTCCTAAGTCCTCATACAGTATATATATATATATATATATATATATATATATATATACACATACGCACAGCTAACTACTCTTTACAATGTATTTTAACAGTTTTAATGAGGGCACAAGCAGACCCTTGTTTGACCCTGTCAAACTTAATGTACTGCACATAACTTTGCACATATTTCACATAACTATTTCTAAACCACCTGTATAATATGTTCTTATCTTATCAGTCTGTATTTCACTGCTGTCAAAAGTTCTCTCTTCTTCTAATTAGTAACTAAAAATGAACCATCATATCTCTGTAATTTATATATTTCAGGGACTCAAAACAATTCTGTGTAACTTGAAATTATTCTACTTCTAAGCAGTCTCATGCAAGCATTCAATAAATGATTATAAAATAAGAATCTCTAATTTCTCTAACAGCTCCCCCTTAAAATCCATACCAGATCCTTATCCTAGATAGGAATCGGGTGTAGATTCTTAAGAGGGAGCTATGCAAAAAAAAAACAATGACACCGGCTTCTCCTTAAAATCTAAATCAGACCCTTATTCTAGATAGGGATCTGGTATTAATGTTTAATGGGGACCTCACACAAAAAACATAAAAAAATTACCTAAGGACCCTCCTTAAATACATACCAGAGTCATTCCCAAACCATACCAGAGCACATGCCTTTAACATTAGAAGGGTACCTTGCCAAGGGGGCACAGTTCATGTACAGGTTTAAGGCATTCTCCAAGAGTTTAAAGTAATTGCATGTTTTTAATGCTGTCCCTTAAAACTTATTAAAAGACCCACTCGCTGTTGAGTTGTATTTCTTTAAAAAACTGAAAAAAGCAATTACAGTTGTTGTTTTCTTACTTATTCAGCTTGTTTGCAGCATCATTGCTGGTGGACTCCATTTCTTGTTCCTCTGTGCATTCTCTTGGATGACTATTGAGAGCATCCTCCTCTTCATGACAGTCCGAAACCTGCAAGCTGTCAATTATATGACCTCTCAGCGCTCAAGATTTTCAATCATGTGTCTTCTGGCCTTTGGAGTGCCAACTGTGATTGTGGGGGTCACAATAGCTGTTGGTTTCAAAAAGTATCGTTCCCTCAAATAGTAAGTTTCACTCTTTTATTCTGTATTATTACCATAGCAAAGATAAATAATGTTTTACATTGGCAGCAATTTTGGGGCATATTTTATAATGGTCTCAATATTTTTTACTGTGATAATAATATCTACATGTATAGGGTTATATTAAAGTTTAGGTTGAATGTTATGGTTTTGTTTGGGATTTTGCCCCCCTCCCTATGCCAAAATGCTGCACTAAAATTAAAGTGATAAAACTATGGGGATAAGTTATTTAATATATACTATATTACCAAAAGTATTGGGACACCCTCTTTTACACGCACATGAACTTTAATGGCATCCCAGTCTTAGCCCATATGGTTCAATATTGACTTGGCCCATCCTTTGCAGCTATAACAGCTTAACTCTTCTGGGAAGGCTGTCCACAAGGTTTAAATATGTTTCTATGTGAATGTTTGACCATTCTTTCAGAAGCCCATTTGTGAGGTCAGGCATTGATGTTGGAGAGAAGGCCTGGCTCGCAGTTTGCGCTCTAATTCATCCCAAAGGTGGTATATCAGATTGAGGTCGGAATTCTGTGCAGGTCAGTCAAGTTCCTCCACATCAAACTCGCCCATAGGGTCTAGTCAAAAAAACGAAGGCAACTATTTGGATCAGTTTTTAAGTACTGTTAATTAAATTTCTTTTTGTCTGACTCATTAGACTTTTCATGTTTTCAACTTTGTTGTTTTAAGTAAAGCCAACTCAAATTTTTCAGTTTATAGACCATAGTGTTTTAAGTTAGGAATACATAACTTAACTTGTCTTTAACTATAGTTTTACCACTTGCTTACTGGGCACTTAAACCCCCCTACTGCCGAGAAAATTTTCAGCTTTCAGTGCTCTTAGCCCCTGTACACACGGTCGGAGATTTCAACAACCAAATCCGTCGGATTTTGTCCGTCAGATCTTGTCTGAAACTGTTGCATACACACGGTCAGGCTAAGTTGTCGAAAAATCCGATCATTCAGAACGTGATGACGTAATTTTGTTACGATGGGACTACATTCAGGCTAGTAGCCAATAGCTTTGATGTAGGAATTTGATCTGAGCATGCGTGGCACTTGGTCCGATCAAAATTCTCTACACATGATCGGAGTATGTCCGATCGAACCAGTTGGTCGGAAAATATTTCCAACAAGTTGGAAAATTGGGTCCGACAGATATTCCGACGGAATCAGTCCGATGCATACCACACACAGTCGGATTATCCGACAACACGGTCCGATAGGACACATTCCGACGGATTCTCCGACCGTGTGTACAAGGGCTAACACTTCAATTACTCAGTCATTCAACACTGTACCCAAATGATTTTGTCCTTTTTTTCATACAAATAGAGCTATCTTTTGGTGGTATTTAATCACCTGACTGAATGACTGAACGTTTCTGTGATAAAATTTTGCAATTTAGTAATTTTTCTTCATAAATTTTGGCCACGATTTATACTGCTACATATCTTTGGTAAAAAAAAATAACCCAAATTAGTGGTTATTATGTGGTCTGTGTGAAATTTATAGAGTCTACAAGCTATGGTGCAAATCATTAAAAAATGATCACATCTGATGTACTGGCAACCGATCTCATTTCTTGAGACCCTAACAAGCTAGAAAAGTACAAATGTCCCCAAATGACCCGTGTTTGGAAAGTAGACATTCCAAGGTATTTAGTAAGAAGCATGGTGAGTTATTTAAAGTAGTTGTCTTTTTCACTGCCTGACCCGTACATAGGCCCAACATGCAGGGAACACCATCAGGTGTTCAAGGAGCATAAATTACACATCTAACTTGTTGACTACTATTACAATTTTGAATGCCCTGGAGCACCAGGACAATGGAAATGCCCACAAAATTGGAAAGCTAACATACCAACATATAATCTATGAGGCATAATGAGTCATTTGAATGGTTCATTTTTTTCCAGATGTTTTTGGAAAATTGGAAAAAAAAATGAAAATGCATTTTATTTATTTTTTACACAAAGTTGTCAGGTTATAAGATATTTCCAACACAGCATTTACATAACAAAAATGACACCCCAAAATACATTCTGATACTCCTCCTGAGTATAACAATACCACATGTGTGTGACTTTTAGGGATGAGCCGAACACCCCCCGGTTCGGTTCGCACCAGAACTTTCGAACGAACCGAAGTCTATAGGACTCGAACGTTCAAAATAAAAAGTGATAATTTTAATGGCTAATATGCAAGATATTGTCCTAAAAAGGGTTTGGGGACCCGGCTCCTGCACCAGGATACATGGGTCAATGCTAAAAACCGCCATTTTTTCAGGAGCACTGATTTTAATGATAATTAAAGTGAAAAAAGTGAAATATTCCTTTAAATATCATGCCTGGGGGGCATCTATAGTATGCCTGTGAAGTGGCACGTGTTTCCCGTTTTTAGAAACAGTCCCTGCACAAAATGACATTTAACGGATAAACTGTTTGCGGTTTTAATGTCATGTCTGGTTCCGGCAATACAGATGAAAATCATTGAGAAAAAAATGGCATGGGTAGCCCCCCCTGCTCATTACCAGCCCCTTTGGGTCTTGTATAGATATTAAGGGGAAGCCCTACCTAAATTAAAAAAAGGAAAGGCGTGGGGCCCCCAGGCCCTATATACTCAGAACAGCAGTATACAGGCGGTGCAAACAAGACAGGGACTGTGTAGGTTTATTGTGTTAAGTAGAATCTATTTGTAATTTTGAACTGGTAAATTTTTAAAGTGTAGCTCCAGTCAAAAAATTTATTTTTAAGCTTTTTGGAAAACATAGGGAAGGGTTATCACCCCTGTATAATTTTTTTGGCCATCCGTCTTTTTTCATCTCACTTCCTGTTGTCTCTTTCCGTTTGAAAATAGGAGATGTTTGTAAGTTGGATGTTTAAAAGTAGGGTCCTGCCCTATATGCTCTGCAGAAATGGTGTTGCCACAACACTGTAAGCCCTAAAAGTGACTCTTGGTGGGCACTGGAGCGCTTTGCTGTGAACGATTATATCAAGAATTATAATTACATGCCATTGTTGAACAGTGGTAGAAAAATTGGGCCTTTGGTGCTTGTGGTGGTGGTGGTGCTAGTGCCACAACACTATAAGTCCTTACAGTTACTCTCGTTGGGCGCAGGAACGGGCCCTGCTGTGAAATATTATATCAAGAATTGTAATTACATGCCCCTGTTAAACAGGGGCTGAAAAATTGGACCTTTGGCACTACTTGCTGGTGCCACGTGCCACGACACTGCAACCTCTCCCAGATACTCTAGTCGGAGTGCAGGAATGAGCCCTGCTGCAAAGCATTGCATCAAAAATTGTAATTACATTCCCCTGTTAAACAGGGGCTGACAAATTGGGCCTTAGGCACTGGTGCTGGTGCTACGACACTGCAACCTCTCCCAGATTCCCTAGTTGGAGTGCAGAAATGAGCCCTGCTGCAATGCATTGCATCAAAAATTGTAATTACATGCCCCTGTTAAACAGGGGCTGAAAAATTGGGCCTTAGATACTGGTGCTGGTGCCACAACACTGCAACCTCTCCCATATACTCTAGTTGGTGTGCAGGAATGAGCCCTGCTGCAAAGCATTGCATCAAAAATTGTATTACATGCCCCTGTTAAACAGGGGCTGAAAAAAAGGGATTTAGGCACTGGTGGTGGTGCCACAACACTGCAACCTCTCCCATATACTCTAGTTGGAGTGCAGGAATGAGCCCTGCTGCAAAGCATTGTAATTACATGCCCCTGTTAAACAGGGGCTGAAAAATTGGGCCTTAGACACTGGTGCTGGTGCCACAACACTGCAACCTCTCCCATATACTCTAGTTGGAGTGCAGGAATGAGCCCTGCTGCAAAGCATTGTAATTACATGCCCCTGTTAAACAGGGGATGAAAAATTGGGCTGGTGGCGTCACCCACAACAAAAAATGTTCTTCCAAGCTTTCAGCAGGTCATTGAGGAGGAAGAGGATAGTCAGTCAACATAACAGGACAGTCACTCAGCATCAGCATAGCCAGTCTTGAAGGGAAGTGACATTTCAAAAATAATTATTCGGATACATCAGCTTCAGGTGCTTGGTAGCTGGTGGTGATCCAAGACTGATTCATCTTTATGAAGGTCAGTTGATCAACCGAGTCGGTGGACAGGCGCACCCTGTGATCGGTTACAAAGCCTCCAGCAGCACTGAAGGTGCGTTCCGAAAGAACGCTGGATGCAGGACAGGCCAGTAGCTCAATTGGATACTGTGCAAGCTCTGCCCAGTTATCCATCCTCAAGACCCAGTAAGCCAGAGGATTTTCAGTGGGAAAGGTGTCCAAGTCTGACCTTGCCCCTAGGTATTCCTGCTCCATGTAAATCAGACGCTGGCAATGGTTTCTGTAACCGATCATACCTTGGGGCTGCGGACTAAAAAAAATGGTCACCTTCTCCACCGGTCAGACGGCCACCTTCTCCACCGCTCCTTCTGTGACTGACCGAAGCCTCAGCAATACGTTGTCCAGGACCAGGAGTTTGTAACCTCCCCGTCTCTGGGAACGCGTTGCACAGACCTTTCTGCAAGGCCTCCCCGGAGATGTCTCATCCTCTGCTCCCTCTGCAACAGCAAAATAAGGTCCGCAACCTTACCTTTTTACCGAGGATCAAGGAGAGTGGCCAGCCAGTAATGGTCCCTCTCCTTGATCCGAAGAATATGAGGATCCTTCCGCAGGCTTTGAGGGATCAGGGAGGCCATGCAGTGTAGGTTAGCTGAGGCATTTGGTCCGAAGTCCTCTGGGTCACTAAGGACAACATGATCCGCAGCCACCTCCTCCCAGCCATGTACAAGTCCACAGGTTTCTTGGGACTGTAAATCATCCCTAAAAGACTGCTGCTGCTGATGCTGAGTGCCAGGCTCCACCTCCATGCTGACACAAGCCTTCTCCTCCTCCTCCTCCTCCTCCTTGTTCTCTTCCTGTGTAATAGGTGGGACAGCAGGGACACTGTCTGGAAAAAGGGGGCCTTGAGAGGCAATGAAGTCCTCTTCCTGCCTCTGTTCTGCCTCAAGTGCCCTGTCCATTATTCCACGCAGCGTGTGCTCCAACAGGTGGACAAGAGCTACAGTGTCACTGATGCTTGCACTGTCACTGCTCACCATCCTCGTGGCCTCCTCAAATGGTGACAGGACAGTGCATGCATCCCTGATCATGCCCCACTGGTGTGGTGAAAAAAAAACAAGCTCCCCTGACCCTGTCCTGGTGCCGTAGTCACACAGGTACTCATTGATGGCCCTCTGCCGTGTGTGCAGCCGCTGCAGCATGGCCAACGTTGAGTTCCACCTGGTGGGCATGTCACATATAATGCGGTTCTTGGGCAGGTTCAACTCCTTTTGGAGCTCAACCAGCGGAGCACTGGCATTAAATGATCGGCGGAAATGTACACAGACTTTCCTGGCCTGCCTCAGGACATCCTGTAAGCCCGGGTACCTTCCCAAGAACCGCTGCACCACCAGGTTAAGGACATGAGCCACACAGGGCACATCGATCAGTTGTCCCTGTCGGAGGGTGGAGAGGAGGTTGGTGCCATTGTTGCCAACCACCATTCCTGGCTTAAGCTGGCCATGGAGGAAGAAGAAGAGGAGGGGGGGAGGAGAGAGGTGTGTCACAACCAGTAGTAGCATTTTGGAGACGTGGTGGCGGATCAACCTCCAACACTACTGCACCTTGTCCTGCATCCTTCCCAGCTGCCAGAAGAGTGACCTAATGGGCCGTGAAGGATAGGTAACGTCACTGTCCATGCCTGCTGGACCATGAGTCAGCGGTAATATGCACCTTACCACTGACCACCCTGTCCAGCGAGGCATAGACACTGCCTTCCACATGCCGCTAGAGAGCCGGAATTGCCTTCAATGAGAAAAAGTGGCATTTGGGGACCTGCCACTGAGGAACCACATGTTGCACAAACTCACGGAAGGGGGGCGAGTCTACCAACTGAAAAGGCAGCAGTTGAAGTGCTAGCAATTTAGCCAAGCTAGCATTCAACTGCTGGGCATGTGGATGGCTGGGAGTGAACTTCTTTTGACGGTTGTGACACACCTAATTCTACACCTTCATTCCTCTTAGTGCAGGTTTCAGAGAGGACTGAAGGTCTAGTGGGGTTGGAGATCCCATCTGCTGAGGAGCAAGGAGAGGTCCACTTTGTTCTTTGGTGTGGGTCTTTAAGGTACGCTTGCCAATGAGCTGCATGGCAGGTCAACATATGTCTGGTCATGCATGTGGTGCCCAAGTGGCTGATGTTTTGGCCACGCGAGATACGCTTGAGACATATGTTGCAAATATCAGTGATGCAATCTGATGCACTCATCTCAAAAAAGGCCCACACCAAAGAACTTTTGGAATAACGTGCAGAGGCAGCGCCCTGCACAGGCGGAGCTCTGCGGTGTGATTCAGTCGGTGTACTGCCCCTAAGCTGGCCTCCGGAGGGCATCCTGCCTCGTTGGATATGTGCCTCATCCTCCTCCTCCTCTCTACTATCAGGCACCCATGTGGAGTCAGTGACCTCATCACCCCCTCCCTCTTCATCACTGGAGCAAACCTGGCATTATGCTGCAGCTGGTGGAACAAGACTGCCAGATTGCTGTCCTTCTTGAGCATCCCCTCTCTCTGCTCTCATGCTACTGCCTTCCTCTAGCTGAGTATCATCATCAGAGCCTTCAAAACACTGGGCATCCTCCTGGAGCATGTACCCAACACTGTGCTCAAACAGTTCGGGGGACTCCTCAGGAGGACATGGTGGGTCTAGGGAAGGAGTGGCTGATGACATTGAGACGAGGGAAGAGGATGCATTAGCAGCTGCTTTGCTAGTACCCTGAGCCTGGGTGATAGAGGATGAGGAGAATGAGGAGGGCTTGGTCATCCACTCGACCAAGTCTTCAGCATGATGCAGCTCAACACGTCCTGCTGCCGAAAATGAGGACAAGCATGTCCCATGACCACGTGCTGATGACGATGCACCGCATCCACGACCAGCACTGTTGTCTCTAAACACAGAGCCTGCTTGCCCTCTTTTATTGGCGCGTGACTGTCTGCCTCTCCTTGTTGGCCTTCCAAACATAGTAATGGCCTGTAGGGAGATGGGAAAACCAGCAATTGGGTAATGTATACTGTGCAGGAGGCACACAACACCCACTGTAAATGCTGCAGATGCCTGTATTGCATAACACCAGTAATAAAGGGTAGCTTCAGGTGTATATTGTGCTGGAGGCACACAACATCCAATTTAACTGCTGCAGATGCCTGTATTACAGAACACCAGCAATAAGGGGTATCTTCAGGGGTATACTGTGCTGGACGCACACAACATCCACTTTAACTCCTGCAGATGCCTGTATTAGAGAACACCAGCAATAAAGGGTAGTTACAGGTGTATACTGTACTGGAGGCACACAACACCCACTTTAACTCCTGCAGATGCCTGTATTAGAGAACACCAGCAATAAAGGGTAGCTATAGGTGTATACTGTGCTGGAGGCACACAACACCCACTTTAACTCCTGCAGATGCCTGTATTAGAGAACACCAGAAATAAAGGGTAGCTACAGGTGTATACTGTGCTGGAGGCACACAACACCCATAATTCCTGCAGATGCCTGAGAAAAGAACACACTGTCCCTGCCTATCCTTCTCTCCCTGCACGCCAGAACACACTACACAAGGCCGCCACGCTGGTGGCCTTATATAGTGTGGAGCGTGTACTAAACCCCCTGAGCTATAATTGGCCACAGGCATCCTGCCTGTGGCCAATTACTGGCTCTCCTCGCTGCCGGCACTGTGATTGGCCAAGCATGTGGATTTACAGTGCATGCTTGGCCAATCATGAGCCAGCAATGCACTGCGATGGCGCAGAGCATTGTGGGCCGTGAGCACCACTCAATTTTGGAGTGAACGGCCCATAACGTTCGGTATTCGCCGAATGGGCGAGCAGCCAGTGTTCGAGGCGAACATGTCTTTGACTCAAACGCCAAGCTCATCCCTAGTGACTTTTACACAGCCTGACCACATACAGAGGCCCAACATTGAAGTAGCACCTTCAGGCATTGTAGGAGCATAAATTACACATATTTTTTCTCAACCACCTATTACATTTTGAAGGCCCTGGAGCACCAGGACAATGGAAACTCCCACAAAATGACCCCATTTTGGAAAGCCAACACCCCAACATATAATCTATGAGGCATAATGAGTCTTTTGAATAGTTTATTTTTCTCCAGACATTTTTTTAAAAATTTGGAAAAAAAGAAAACACATTTTTTTACACAAATTGACAGTTTATAAAATATTTCCAAAACATAGCATTTACATAGCAAAAATGACACCCCAAAATACATTCTGCCACTTCTTCTGAGTATGACGATACCAAATATATGAGACTTTTACACAGCCTGGCCACATTCAGAGATCCAACATGCAAGGAACACCGTCAGCATGCACATACCAAGAATTACAACCCAAAATACATTATGCTGAGCAAAAGTTAAACAAAAGATTACCTTTGGCTTTAGTAGCGCAGTTGTCCACAGGAGGATAGCACTGGTTCAGGCAACAGGGACTTGGTCAGCAATGGCTAACACAAATGTCCAGACAGCAGGCAGGGATACTGTCCATATACAGTCCATGGTCAATGCAGGCAGAGATATTGTCAACAGTGGCAAAAATATTGGTCCTGGTAGTAGGCAAGAACATGGTGCATGTGGTGTGGTCAGTGCAACAGGCAGAGGCATGATGTTAGTAAGTCCTACAGCCAGCAGGCAGAAGTAGGGCCTCGTTCAGGACAGAGGATAGAGATAGAGGTAGGGCCTCGTTGGGGACAGGGGTAGAGGCTTCTCCCACCCAAATCTCTTTGAAACCTCTGAGTCTCTAGACCCTTATCCAGGAATGAGAAAACAAAAAAAATGTTTTCTTCATCCAGAAAAACTATTCTGGAGCCCCTCACATATGTGATACCCCTGTGTTGAATCCCACTAGTCCAGTAGCAGGGTAAAAGTTCAGTCCAAGAGGCAGGCAAAAACATGGTCAAACAGTCCAAGGTCAGTTCCAGATCAGGCAGAGGTATGTACAGAATTGTTAGGCAGAAGCATGGTTGAATAACAGTCCAGGGTCAGTTCCAGATCAGGCAGAGGTATGTACAGAATCGGTAGGCAGAAGCATGGTTGAAAAACAGTCCAGGGTCAGTTCCAGATCAGGTAGAAGTATGTACAGAATCGACAGGCAGAAGCACGGTTCAATATCAAGCCAGGGTCAATTACAGAGCAGGCAGTGGCATAAGGGTTGCGAGGATAAATAGCAGGAACTGAGAGTTACGTTTATGATACTTCACTAATAATTTAGTGAAGTATGGTAACAACAAAAACAGTCACCTATGCAGAGGCCTGGTTGAGAAGGACTCTGGGGACAATAATAAGATGTGTCCCTTCTGACTCCTCCACTGGTACACACCTTACATTTCTTTTGAAGTTTTCAGCCTGTTGGTTTCGGAGGGATTTTATCGGGAATGTGGCGTTCGGAGAGTCAACTAAGAACATCTGATCGGATGTTTTCTGGTGGGCCATCCAGGAATATAAGCACAGTGATAATTTCCTCCTGGTAGCCAAGGAAGGGTTGGGGGTTCGAGGTGGAGTTATGGTAAATTATATAGAAGTTATATATGGCCAAATGAAAAAAATAACTTGCTACTTTTTTATACCAATGGTATGTCCGTCTTGTGGCAAGGTAGGGTTCAAGCATTTGGTCATTGAACTCCCCCCATGAACAAATTGTATTCATGGATGCATGTTGGCTTTTGGATGGGGCTATTCCTGGGGATTTCCACAAATGTATTATTGTGGATCGAAGACAGCATGTAGACATCCCCTCTGTCACTCCACTTCACTGTCAGAATCTCCTTGTTTTGCAGACTTGCCGTCTCTCCTCTTCTCAACTTCATATTGACAAGTCTTTGAGGAAAGCCCCTCCGGTTATTTCTTATGGTGCCACATGCTGGTGTCTTCTACCGAGGAAGGTTGTGGAACAGGGGCAGACTTGTGTAGAAGTTGTCTACATACAAGTGGTAGTCTTTCTCCAGTAGGGGGTATATGAGGTCTCAAGTAGTCTGGCCAATTAGGGGGATGCAGCTGGGTGTCCTTCCCTTCGTACACTATCAAGGAATATGTGTACCCTGTGGCTCAGTCACATAATTTGTACATCTTCTCCCATAGCGGGCCCTTTTGCTGGAGATAAATTGCTTAATTTTAAGACTGCCGCTAAATTTAACAAGGGACTCATCCACACATATTTGTTGGTCCGGGGGTAAACACCTGGGGGAATATTTCTGAAAAATAATTTAGTAGTGGCCGAATTTTGTAAAGCCTGTCATAATTTGGGTCATTAGGGGAAGGGTGCTGGGTATTATCATTGAAGTGTAGGAACCTCATGATCATGAGATATCTGGTTCTGGGCATTACCACGTAGAAAATCAGCATGTGGTAATGCCTAGAATAGCATATGATATCCTGCGTAGAAATAAGAAGGAAGGTGGAATAGGGCTTCCAGATGTCTTTATGTATTATAAAGCAATGTCTATGGTACGAATACTAAACTGGTGCCATGACTCCTCAAATAAGGCATGGGTTTCGGTAGAAGAAAGTATGGCGGGCAGAAATTTAGCGGGGGCCCCATGGATACAGGCCACAAATAGAGCTCTATCAAAGTGGACATCACCACTAACACGGAATACGTTAGCAGTATGGGACAGATTGAACAAAAACGAAAAATATGCCCCACGTACATCACCACTGGCCCCATTAGGAGGATATCCATGGTTCCCACCGGGGGAAGAAAAGGGAGTATTAGGCTCCTGGAGCTCAGGGGGGGATACAAGGTGTTTAAGATATGCTCCATTGGGAAGTTTACTCCCGCTGACAGAATTAATATTATTACAAGGAGATATACATATGTCGGGATGGAGATATTATCAAATGAGAGATTTTTTTAATAAATTAGAACCCCAAGTAAGACCACTGAGCTCCCTTACGATATATGAGAAGATGTGTATGAAAATAGAAAAACCAAGTAATTTACTATCCCAGATGTATAAATTAGTCCATAGTGAACAAAACAGCATAACCCCTTATTTTATAAGAGAGTGGGAGAAAGAACTAAGATGCACATTTAGACCAACACAAATAAAAAAACTTATGGAAATGACGCATGCGTCATCAAAAAGCGCAGCAATACAAGAAATGTCATATAAGTTTATAGCCAGATGGTACCGAACCCCAGTCAGAATAGCAGAGATATACCCAACAGCGGATGGGCATTGTTGGAGAGGATGTAGGGAAAAGGGGACATACCTTCATTTATGGTGGGACTGTCCAAAAATTAGGATTTTTTGGGAGGGAGTGGCTAAATGGATAGGGAGGACAACAGCAAAACCAATAGAAATGACACCCCTACAGTACTTGTTTCATGGGACAGAAGGATCCATTAAATCTTATAAAAAAGGAGTTATACCACATCTGCTGAATGCGGCCAAAATATTAATACCTAGATATTGGAAGCAGAAAGCATGCCCCACCCTTCTGGAATGGAAGAGAGAGGTGGATAAAATAATGGAAGCTGAAAAATGGATATATGATATAAAAGAACAACAAGGAAAACATAAAAACATGTGGGCAGGCTGGAAGCACTACTCCAGAGAAATAGAGAGAGAGTAAGTTATACCTAGATTAAAAACTTCGATTCCTTCCTGAGCCTCCCAGAGATCCCTGATAGGGAGAGGGAGAAAGGAAGGGAGAGAAAAAAAAAAAGGGAAAACAAAAGAAAAAAAAAGGAAAAGAAAAGGAAAAGTAAAATTAAGAAACTGTTACGCAGACTCGTGTCCTCCAAAGGTACACCGTAGAAAGGGTAAAGGGGAAATATGAATCCGAACCACAACCTTTAAATTTTGTTGTATGTAGTATGTTTTAAGGTATATGGGAAGTGAATAAATGTTGGAAATGTAATTGGAGGAGGGGCTTGAGGGAGGGGGGCAGGAGGAGAGATAACCAACGGTGGAGACATAAAAATGAACAACACAATTTTTAGGAAATATAAAGGAGGGTTGAGGACCTCCCTAAGCACAAAACATAAACAATACACCAAGGGGTCACAGATGGAATAAAAGCACGCAATAATGAAAAAATTAGCAAGGGTATTGGGGTTTTTTTTTTTTTTTTTTTTCTTTTCTCTTAAATAAATAAAAGGAAGCACAAGGGCACAGTAAAAACACATAAAGAAGGGCAACAACACAGGGGAGAAATTTAAATTTGCCCACACTTTTTTTTTTTTCACAGGTTAACTCTCCACCAAGTACCCCCTTCTCTCGGGCCACCACCTAACAATGTTATAGATATGTAATGGAAAGAATGTTAGTAAATGTGAAGACATTGGGGGACTTGTTTAAACCTAAATGCCTTAGGACTGAATGTAATTGTTTGTAGAATCATTTCTCAAGAAAATAATAAAGATGATTTAAAAGAAAAAAAAAAAAGAAAATCAGCATGTGGTGGATGGGGTGGGTTGACCCTTAGGAACGCAATTCATTTTTTTGTTGAGTCCCATACAAAATGTGAGGCCCAAAAAAACCTTCAAATCCTCCACTGTTAGGCCTCTCCACTCGTAGGTATGGGATTATTCAAAATAAATTGTTGTGCACACAGGTTGTACTATGCTCCAATTGATGCTAGCATGTCCTCCGTAAAAATTAAATCAAAGAAATTGATTGGGGAAAAATTCTCTGTGTTCACCTGGACTCGTGGCCGTGAAAGGAGGAATGTTAGCTTCTCCTGAATTAGGAGAAAGCTACAAGGGGTTCTGAAGGGCATAGGGAACGCTGACATGGATCCAAACCTTTTGGGGCTGAGGTGACACCCCACTGGTACTTGGCCTTTCTTGCCGAGGTACTGCAGTGCTGGTGGATGGCACTGTGGTGCTGGTGGATGCCACTGCCTCCTCACCAGAATGCCTTTGTTTGGCGAGCAGAATATCTTCCTCCTCTGAGTCTGTCAGCGTTCCACTACTGAGGACTGGCTCATAATTTATGTCAGACTCAGAATCTGAAATTAAAAGAGAATACGAAAAAGAGAGCTCCCGGATGCTCTCGTCGGCCATGGAAAATATTTGGTATGCTTAAAAGCATCTTTTGGACATGTTTGCTGGTGGTGATGAGACTGCACAGGTGTGTGCTAAGCCTGCACTGATGGGCACTGATGAGGTAGAACTGATGAGCCTTCACAGATGTGTGCTAATAAGCCTGCACTGATGAGGTGGCACCGATATGTGCTAAGCCTGCACTAATGGGGAGGCGGTACTGAGGAGCACAGACGTTCACAGATGAGGTGGCACTGATGTGCACTAATTGATGGCACAGATGTGCACTGATGAGGTGGCACAGATGGGCACTGATTGATCGCACAGATGTGCACTGATAAGGTGGCACAGATGGGCATTGATGAGGTGGCACAGATGTGCACTGATTGATTGCACTGATGTGCACTGATGAGGTGGCACAGATGGGCACTTTTGAGGTGGTACAGATATGCACTGATGAGTTTACATTCATTGTGTGGCACAAAACAGTTTTAAGCTTAACAGCCGGCGGTCCCTCACCTGCATCTGGGTTGCATTTTGCGGAATGTAATAAGCGCAAACTTTGTGTGTGCACAAGTGAGTTGTCTCAATAAGTGTATACAACGAACGTATGTCCATTTATTATAAATATATTAATCTGCAAATAAAATAAACATTTTGGATGGTATGTTAAGCAACATTTAAAGCATGTGAAAGATAATTTGTTCAATGTTCATTCTTGTTTCAAAGGCATTGCATGGCTTTGTAGTGACTTGGTCACTGGTGGCGCTCTTTTATCCTGATGGGCCTCAGATTTATGGGAACTGCCTTGTGGAGGTTTTTAAAGTTCCAAAAGATGTTAAAATCTTTAAAATTACAGCATTAAAACGCTTTTCAGTCAAGTTAAAAGATTATTTTTAGTAAATGTAACTCAATTACAGTATGGAAATGCACATACCTTACAAGTTTTGTCTAGATTACACAATATTATACATTATTATTGTAAATGTAAATGGTGTGTTTTTTTTTTTTTTTTTATCAAATAACTTTTTATTGTTTCCAACAATGCATTACACATCATGTTGCATTACATCCGAATAGTTCCACAAGAAAGAAAATGAGCATACTATGGGACCTTCCGCCCTTCGATCCACAGGGAGCCCTCTGGAGCAGGCATAGACCTGGCCAAATAGACTCCCCCCCGATCAACCGGGCCAACGCTGGGTGCAGGGTATGGCGACAACCGTCACATTAGCCAGCGAGAGATCCCAATATCTATGTGCTTAGAGCTACAAACATTTCAGATTGTTCCCTGTAGTTGCTGTTAACAAAGCTTCTTCTTAAAGGAACCATGAAGCACTAGGAAACTAAAACAAAAGAGGTAAAAGAGGCAAGAAGGAAAGGAAAAGGAGATAGGAGTGAAGTGAAGAAAAGAACATGGGGGTGATCAAAAGCAAAGGGTTAGGCGATAGAAGGGAGAAGAAAAAGGAGACAGGACATTAAGGAAACAGAAGGGGGACAAGAGATAGGGTGGAGGGTGGGTGAGGGAAGGGGGGGGTAAGCACCGTGTGCGGTCTCGGCAGCGAATCACAGCTGGTCTTCCCGAAATTTCCATGGGCTCCAGACCACGTCATGAGCCTCTATCCGGTCCTGCATCCTGGCGGTCATCCTCTCCATCAATTCCACGTCTCTGATTCTAGTATGGAGCGCGTCCTGGGTGGGAGGCTGTACTTTTTTCCAATGCAGGGCAATGAGACACCTCGCCGCTGTCAGGATATGTCTCGACAGTTTCTTTTGGGACTTTGTCAATTTGGGAAAGGGGATGCCCAGGAGGAAAGTCTTAGGGTCTAGTGTCACATGCTGATCTAGTACAGTCGTCAAGAGGCGCTGGACCTCTTCCCAGAAGGGAACCACGAGGGGGCACTGCCAGTAAATGTGGAACAGTGTTCCCCTGTGGGCCTGGCATCTCCAGCATCTGTCGGATGAAGCGGGATAAATGGCGTGTAAAACGTCCGGGGTCATATACCAAAAAAATAAAATTTTATATGCATTCTCTCGGTACAGTGTGCACATAGAGCTTTTCGAGGCCTGGGACCATATCAACTGCCATTGCTCCTCCGTAATCTCCTCACCCAACGCCTCCTCCCACTTATGCATATAGGTATGGTTGCCTTTCGAAGCTTTAGGGGGAGCGTTGATTATTTTATAGATGGTTGATATCAATCCCCTTTGGGCCAAGCCCGCTAGGATCACAGTCTCAAATGCGGAGGGAGGAGAAAAGCGCAGGTCAGAGGATATGGTCTGGGCGTAATGTCGTATCTGTAAATAACTATAAAAACTCTGTCGTGGGAGATCAAATTTAGATTGAAGGTCGGCATAAGACAACAGCCTCCGCGACCTAGGATCCACCAGGTTGCCCAGATGGAAAAGATTCCGGGACGACCACGGGTGCGGGTGTGTTTTAATAACTAATGAAAATTAAGTAAGGCATATCAAAGTAAATTAACATTTATTTATTTGTTAAAAATGATCACATTTTTATGTAAAAATTACAAGCCAAAATAATCATTTTTATCAGCGTATGCAGTCTTGTTGGAACAGGAATTGGCCATCCCAAAACTGTTCCCACAAAGTTGGGAGCATAACATTGTCAAAATGTCTTGGTATGCTGACGTCTTAGGGGTTCCCTTCACTGGAACTAAGGGGCCAAGCCCAACCCCTGAAAAACAACCCCACACCATAATCTGCCCTCCACCAAATGATTAGTACCAGTGCACAAAGCAAGGTCTATAAAGACATGGATGAGAGTTTGGGGTGGAGGAACTTGACTGGCCTGCACAGTCCTGACCTCAACCCGATAGAACACCTTTGTGATAAAATAGAGGAATTAGAGCGCAGACTGTGAGCCAGGCCTTCTTGTCCATATCAGTGCCTGACCTCACAAATGAGCTTCTGGAAGAATGGTCAAACATTCCCATAGACACACTCCTAAACCTTACCAGCCTTACCAGAAGAGTTGAAGCTTTTTTTTTTTTAAATTGTGATTTTTATTGAAAAGAAAACATTTCCACATAAACAAAAACATGTGTAGAAACATTCAAGTTTTGTATGCATTATATAACATATCTGAGAAAGAATTTGTTCAAAACAGTCACATCGCTACAAATACAGCAAAGATCTAGACTTAAGCTACATATTACGATGGAGATATAAGTAAATGAAGAGGATCAGGTAAAAAGAAAACAAGAAATCAAATCAATAATAATAAATAAAGGGGCATCAGCCAGATAAATTGGTACCCTCTGGGAGATGGTATTTCAGTGGATGGTATGGAACTGATACCAGGATTAAGGTCCGAATGATCCCACGGATCCCAGGTTTTGGAAAATTGCAGGACGGTATCATGTATTATTGCATTAACCCCCCTGGCAATATTCCTGAGTCTAGCTCGGGGTGGAGATTTTGTACCAAAAGCGGTAACCCCCGAGCCAGACTCGGGACCGCATCGCTGAATCCAGGGAGGGTTTACTTACCTTTTCCCCTGGATCCAGCGATGTCCCCGCGCTGTACGAGCGGCTCGTCCTCCGCTCGATCTATCATGGAGCCGATCTCCGTTCCCTGCGAGCGTTGCGACGCACGGAGACGGAGAACAGCGCCAAGTTCAAAAAGTGAAACACACACATTACATACAGTATAATGTAATCTTACAGATTACATTGCTGTATGGAATAATTTCACATCCCCTTTGTCCCTAGTGTTCTGTCCAGTGTCCTGCATTCAGTTTTATAACAAAAAAAACGGTTCTTTATACCTGGAAACTGGAGATTATCCATAGCAACCAAAAATGTCCCTTTACATCAAAAATTATTTTAGACCAGCTAGAAAACAGCAATAATAAATTGTAATCACTCGCAGAATTGAGCGATAGTGATTTGTGGGGAGATCCGTCATCAAATACTGAAAAGTAATTACAGGGACAATTCTGCAACTGAGCAAATTTCAGTGTTTTTGATTTGATTACATTATTGAATAATTTTTATTATTGTTATATTATTATTTGGTATAATTATTTATAGTTATTTATTATATTATAATTTATGATTTCATTTTTCAAACTTTATCATCCCCGGGATGTCTGCTAGACTCTGGTTTGGACAGATTTAAGTGAGTTTTTCCTAAGAATTACAGGACTCCAATATAAAACACCAAATTTTCATGCAAAATAATTGTACCGCTTTAAGCACCTAAAATCTGAAATAATCATACCGCCAGGGAGGTTAAGGTGTTCCATTCTACATATCTGCTCCAAAGTTTGTAGGACCTGTGAAATAGAAGGCAGGAAGGGGGAGAGCCACCGTAAGGGTATAGCCCTTTTTGCAGCAAGTGAAATAAAGGTAGCCAATTTTTGGACATATTTGGATAGTCCAGGGATCGGCAGTCCTAACAGAAAGTGGACAGGATCCAATGGGAGGGAAATACTGAACAAATCCTGTATAAAGGTCTGAAGGGTTATCCGAAATGGGCGTATCAGGGGGCAATCCCAAAAAATGTGGAAATGCGAGTTTGTGAGAGAAATGATTGTCTCCCCGGCATCTCCAACATACCCGAGGAGTCATGGAATCATATTTATGCATAATTTCAGGAGTTTTATACCAGAAGAATAATATTTTATAAGCCGTCTCTTTTTGTTCTACACATTGTGCTGATTTGGAAATAGCTTCCCATATCTTCTGCCATTGAGGGAGGGAGATAGAGTGATTCACCAACTGAGACCATTTTTGCATATAAGAATGTGATGTGTCAGTAATAGGGGTTGCGTTATGTAAGAACTCTTAAATGTCAGTAATGAGATGAGTCTGATACGGTCCTTGAGCACATAAGAGTTCGAACAGGGTAGGTTTATCAAGGCTTAAAGTAGAGTTGAAGCTTTTATAGCTGCAAAGGGGAGGGGCCAACTCAATATTGAACCCTACAGACTAAGAATGGGATGTCAATAAAGTTCATGTGCGTGTAAAAGCAGTTGTCCCAATACTTTTGTAGTGTACTTGCCTTTCTCCCGACTTCAGTAGTGTAGGAAGCCATATCACCACCCATTCAACAATATTCTGGAGAATGCTGAGTAACCCAAATCTCATTAGATGACACTCCAGCACAGTTCAGCATTATGATTACTACTACCCTAAAATAATATTATCACAATATATGTTGGTTCCAAATACATAATAGATAAAAAAATAACTTGCATACTGTAATTTTGGTGATAAAACTATTTTCAGAAGCTCTGTAAGATGAGATTTCAAAAATTGCTTTAATATCTACAGTAATAGCTGGAAATCAACATAACACCCATTTTTCATTTACACATTTATTATTGAAGTAATGCAGATGGTAGACACAGTGTACGGTGTAAATGTACATTTAAATGCAGCAGGGAAACTGAACACTATAATACAGCTGTAGACCTTTGTGCAGGAGCATTAAGAACCATGTCTTTGGTCCTGTACAGTAAAATTTGTTAACATAGAAGCTCCACAGTAAGACAATTGTTTTGCTTAACCATTGTTGGAAAATAATTTATGTACATGTATTAGATAAGAATATAAAGATTAGTTCTTGAAAAATTTGTAAAATAACTAGTACTAAAACATTAAATATTAAAATCTGATGTTAGTGTTTTTTGAGTTAAATGATTAAAGAAGAATGTTAGGAATTTTCTTTCCTCATGCAGTGGAGCTGTGCCTGCACTACATGGGTTAACTGCTCGTTTTGTCTAGGGGTGAGAAGAGCGGAAATATACTTACCTAATCTGCTGATCCTCCAAGCACAAGACTGGTCCCTGCCACTCCTGCCCCCCCCCCCCCCCGCAGTCTATCAGTCTTGTGCGGTAGACTGTTCCTGATGTCCTTGCACCTATAGCCCGGCTCTGAAGGTGTGGACTGCAGGAACAGTTCACTGCTGGATTGGGGAGAGCTCTGTTTTCCAGAGGATCGAAGGATCCGTTGAGTATAACCTTTGTGTCATCCCCTGGAAGACATTTCTTCCCAGAGTTCTGCTTTAAGTGAGGCCTGCTGCAAGGTGATTCTGCATAGTTCTTTGCTAATCACCCACATTGGGACAGAGTCTATCAATGGGAACAGTCTCACACTTTCAATGAAAAATATAATAAATGATAATTCACTGTGACAACTCTTTATACTTACAGGAATCTAGACATGTGCACTGCCAAAAAATTTGTTTTTTTTGTTTGCGTTTTGTTCGTTTTTTTTTTTTTTTCATTTAATCGGATCATTTGTTATGATCGCCATTCATTATTTCGATAATTCGTAACTTCGGATGCATTGAAATTTGCTACGTTCCATTCATTTAGATGTGCCATTTGATACTTCGGATAATTTGTAACTTCGGATAAATTTGTATTCGTTACATTCACTGCCAAACAGCCAAATTTGAAAGGAAATTCCAATACCTATAATTTAATAGTTTATAACTATTATATTATTATTATAGTTTGTATTATTATTATTTATTATTAATAAATAATAATATTAATTAAAAAAACTATAATAATGGTTAATAATTTAATTATAATAGAAAATACGAAAAACAAAATTATCCAAATGTTTTTCGTCTTTCTGATTTTAGAATTTTCTGATTTTCGGATTTTTCGTTCTTTCTGATTTTCGTTCTTTTTGAATTCTCGTTCTTTTAGAAAATTTGTTTTAAAAAAAATTTTGTAAAACAGTCTTTCATTCATTCGGATACGAATTGCACATGTCTACAAAAATTAATTAAATGGTGTAGCGCAATTAGCACATACAATAACCACTTGTCCTCCAGAAGATTTACCACCCTTCATGAACAGGCCATTTTTTCGCTATTCGGCACTGTGTTACTTTAACTGAAAATTACGCAGTCATGTAATGCTGTACACAAACTAAATTTGTATCATTTTTTACCCACAAATAGAGCTTTCTTTTGGTGGTATTTGATCACCATTGTGTTTTTTTTTTTTTTTTTGCGCCAGAAATGAAAAAAGACAGAACATTTTGAAAAACAAACAATATTTTTTACTTTCTGCCATAAAACATATCTAATAAAAATGTAAAAATACATCAACTTTTTTCATAAATGTAGGCCAATATGTATCCTGCTACATATTTTTGGTAAATAAGCATCTATTGATTGCTTTGTAGTTTGGTTGGTGAACGGTATAGCATCTACAAACTATGGTATACATTTATGGAATTTTTATTTTTATACTAGTAATGGCAGCGACCAAAGACTTATGTTGGGTCTGCAATAGTCAGGCTGAAATTCTGACACTGTTTGACACTTTATGGGAAGCAGTGAAACTAATAGAGTGATCACTGATAAAAATATGCACTATCACTGTACTAATGACACTGGCTGGGAAGGGGTTAACATCTAGGGTGTTCAAAGATAGACATGCGCAATTTGTTACGATCCAAATGTAAATTCGGACAAATTTTTGGTCATTTGGAATCTCCCAATGAGATAGTAATACATTTAGTTGAAATGTGTTTAAATTTGTTTTGTTTATTCCTTTTCTAATGAATTCCATATTTTCAGAACGATTCAAATCAGGATCGGCTGAAATTTGAATTCTGTGTGAAGAATAGCTGGTTGTTAAGGAGCAGGTGCCGGGAAGCTGGCTGCCACGTCCTTAACAACCGATAAGTCATCAGCTGTCAGCAGGCCAGGAAAGAGGGGAGGACGAGGGAGCCCCCCCCCCCCAACCCCTTGAATGATACCAGGTCACATGCCCTCAACATGGGGTCAATTATGGATTCTTGTTTGATTTGGGGGGTGTTTCAGCAGGCAACTAGTGATTATTAGTTGTTTTTTGGTTTTGTGTTTCGTGACTGTGCAGATTGCTTTCCTACACTTTTTAAGTTCTTTATGCTTCTATCATCTTCTCTAGTTGCTGGCTTCATCCACGTCTTGTTTGGAGTTTCCTTGGTCCAGCCTGTGTCTTCATCAGTGTAAGTACTCTTGGGCCATCCCACGTGCCATCTTATTCAAGTATTCATCTCCAAAAATCATGTGAACTGTGCCCACTTTTTGGCAAGCACTGACTCTCTAGTATGGATGAGCTCAGGCGTGTTCGCATGGAACACACGCAGAGTGCGCCAGGAAGTCGGCGCAGCGCTGCGCTAATCACAGGCAGTGAGACATTGCCCGATTTCTGCAGCCGCGCATCGGGGCAATGTCTCACTGCCTGTGATTAGCGCAGCACTGCGCCGACTTCCTGGCGGGCTCTGCACGTGTTCCAATGCGAACACGCCTGAGCTCAGCCTTACTCTCTAGCACTGTGAAGAGTCACCATTAATTACCTGGGACAATCCAAGGAGTTAGTGATTTGTGTACATTTTAAAATGAACCTTTGGAGTTAATTTACTGAAACTAGAGAGTGCAAATTCTGTTGCAGCTCTGCATAGAGACCAATCAGCTTCCAGGTGTTTTTTTGTCAAAGCTTAATTGGACAAACAGAAGTTAGAAGCTGATTGGCTAGCATGTACGGCTGCACCAGATTTTGAACTCTCCAGTTTTAGTAAATTAACCCCTCTCTGTCTGTATGAATAAATTCATGCAGCAAAAAGGTGGACAAAGGTTCAAGCTTTCCCTAGTTGTATGAAAAAAAAGCATTTATTTTCTTGTCTTGGAAAAACCATTGCCACAGTCACAATATATGATGAGAAATCTCTGTAATGAAAAAAAATTGACAAAAGTCTCTCTCTTAGGGGTTGATTTACTAAAGGCAAATAGACTGTGAACTTTGCAAAGTGCAGTTGTACTCTGCAAGTGCAAATGGCTCCAGAGTCTGCTGACTTCTGTCATCCAATCATGTGCAAGAAAAAATGCATTTTTTTCCCTTGCATGTGATTGGGTACTCATTGCAAAGTGAAGTTTACCTCATTTACTAAGCTCTGGAGCAACTTCACTTGCAGAGGGCAACTGCACTTTGCACAGTGCACAGTCTATTTGCCTTTAGTAAATCAACCTCTTATGCTGCGTACACATGATCAGAATTCCGGACAGAAAAAGACCGCTGAGAGCTTTTCATCGGAAAATGCGATCGTGTGTATGCCTAATCGGAATTTACCTGTCCGAATTTCCGCCAGCCAAAAATTGATAGCATGTTCTCAATTTTCCTGAGGGAAAACGTTTCTATCAGAAATTCCGATCGTGTGTATGCAATTCCGACACACCAAAAATCACGCATGCTCAGGTTCAACTACGAGATGGAAGCTATTGGCTACTGGCTATTGAACTTCCTTTTTCTTGTCCCGTCAAACGCGTTGTACATCACCGCATTCTAAACAATTGAAATTTGGTAATGACCGTGTGTAGGCAAGACAGCTTGAGTGGAATTCCATCAGAATTCCGTTGGGAAAACCATCAGAGCTTTTTCTGACGAGAATTCCGATCGTGTGTACGCGGCATTAGAGTCCATTCATGCCATCACACTTCCAAAACACGTGCAATTCAGGGCAATGCAGCATGGGACAATTTATGCTGTTTTGTGTTTTCTATTGTCCTAAATTGCAACTAGATACAAACAGTCGGCACTTAAATGGAATAAAATGATATGATCCTGCAAAGGAATTCTTGAAAAGTGTTCTTTCAGTTCAAAATCACCATTGTTTTTCTAATACACGGTATCCACAGCTTTGCCTCTTCCTCCATACTGGAAACCTGTGGAAACACTATAGAATAGATAGAAGGTGAACAAGCATTGTGTAATACTTTCAATAAACCCTTTATAATAAATGGACATATTTACTACCTTAATGACCAGGCCATTTTTTGCGATACGGCACTGCATTGTTTTAACTAACAATTCCGTGGTCGTGCCACATTGTACCCAAACAATGTGTATGTCCTTTTTTTCCTACAAATAGATCTTTTTTTGGTGGTATTTGATCTCCTCTGCGTTTTTTATTTTTTGCGCAAATAAACAAAAAAAGAGCAACAACTTAAAAAATTTTTTTTTTTACTTTTTACTGTAATAAATATCCCCCCCCAAATTCTAACAATTAAACAAATGTCTTCCTCAGTTTAGGCCAATATGTATTCTTTTACATATTTTTGGTAAATAAAAGAAAATCGCAATAAGCGTATATTGATTGGTTTGCACAAAAATTATTATGTCTACAGAATATGGGATAGATTTGTGGCATTTTTATTATTATTATTTTTTTTACTAGTAATGGTGGTGATCAGCGATTTTTAGTGGGACTGCAAAATTGCGATCAAGGGGTTAAATGTGTTCCCTGGGAGGTGTTTTTAACTGTGGGGGGAGTGTACTGACTGGAGGAGGAGAGAGATTGCTGTTCATGATCACTAAGAACAGACAATCTCTCTCTACTCCCCTGACAGATATGTCTGTTTTTTTGTTTTGCTTTTTTAACAAAAGGGGGACATGTCTGTTTACATTGACAGATCCCCTTTCTAGCTCTCTGTGGAGTGATTGTGGGTGGCAGGTGGACATCGCAGTTGCCGGTCACACCCATCGGCTCCGGCATGCTACAGCGATTCTCGTAATAGAGCCAACCTGCCGCAGTATAATGAGGATGGCTGCTTGGCAAGTGGTTAAAAAAATTGTCTTGTCAAATAAAAACTGCTAGAGTATATATATATAGATATATACAAGGCTTTTTTTCTCAGAAAATAGGTGCAGGAACTCGCCCCGTCTGAGTCACCCCTTGTCTCTGCCCCCTACCCACCTCTGACCACCGTCCCTTGATTCCACCTCCTACCAACCTACCAGTACTGCCCCTTTTAGAGAATACAGAACCAAGATCCCCACACAACAATAGATTCCCTGCAGCAACAGTGAACCACCTACAACAAAATATCACACCCAGTAACAAAATATCCACCCAAGCAACATTAGACCCCACCCACCCACCCCCCAGCAGCAACAACAACAGATCTCCCAGCAGCCAGCACCAATAAATCCTCCAGAAGCCAGTAAAAATAGACCTCTCCCTCAACAGTAGATCCCTTCCAGCAACAATAGACTCCCCATCAGTAACAATAGCCCCTCACACAAAATCAGATCCCCACCAGTGACAATAGATCCCCCAGCAGCCAACATCAAAAGACCCTCCAGCATACCCCACACCCTATGCAATTACATACATTCAGTGCCGGAGGTGCTGAACCTGCGTTCCCCCGAATATATAAATAGATATCATTTTTATTATTTTGTCTTTACTTTTTCCCAATCTAAAACAAATAAAATTGTAACTCAATTCATCCTAAGGCACATGCCTTCACGCATATTGATATTGTTAATCAGCAGATATTAGATATTGGATTAAACAAAGCTTACAGCATAACACAGTATTAAGCCCCTGTCTCTTGTTTGGATTACTTTGTTTTAAGGGTGGACCCTTAGAAAGGCGTCATGCACTGCTTGCATGCTTCCTGTCTATATGTGATAAATTGCAGCCTGCCCTATTTTTTGTGAATTTCTGTTTGTTTTAGTCAGTTAATTTTGAATAAGCTGTTTAACTCACCACAATGCTTTTTGCATAAATGCACAATTCTTTCATTGCAACGTTCAGTGTTGTGGTATGAGCCATAAAACAAAAAAATTGTTAACAGTATCCTATGATAATTCTTTTTCTTGTTTTCATATTTGTTTTGCTTCTTTAGACAAACACAATTCTACTGATCCTCACTGTTGTGCTCCTGAGAAAAAGGCTGGCATCCCTGAATACCAATGTATCCACTCTAAAGAACACTCGGTAAGGTTTATAAAAAAAAAAAAAAGACAGGACAGATTAATTACTTTTTGCCTCTTTTACAGCCTCAAAGTCTAATGCTGCGTACACACGATCGGAATTCCGGCCAGAAAATGACAGATGAGAGCTTTTCATCTGAAAATGCGACCGTGTGTATGCTCCATCGGAATTTAGCTGTCCGAATTTCCGCCAGCCAAAAATTGATAGCATGTTCTCAATTTTCCGGACGGAAAAACTTTCTAACGGTAATTCCGATCGTGTGTATGCAATTCCGACACACCAAAAATCACGTATGCTCAGATTCAACTACGAGACAGAAACTATTGGCTACTGGCTATTGAACTTCCTTTTTCTAGTCACGTTGTACGTCACAGCGTTATAAACTATCGGAATTTGATGTAACCGTGTGTAGGCAAGACCGCTTGAGCCAAATTCCGCAGGAATTCCATCGGGAAAACCATCAGAACTTTTTCCGATGAGAATTCCGATCGTGTGTACGTGGCATAACTCAATGATATCATGAAAAAAAGTTCTCTTGATTTGTAAAAATATGGAATACTCGTCTCCTTTTTGGTGCTGCCCCATGCAACTTTCCATCACTAGAACTCTTTTGACTTTTAGGTGAAATGATGCCCAGTGTCAAGACTATGGGCATCCTGTAAGTACAAGGCATTATAGGCCCAGTCCTTGAGAGAGCATTACTATAGCCCTCTGTATTCACATACAGTGATGCAGAGAGCAGCACTGATATCATCACGTCAGCCCCATTCTCTGCATCATCGAGAACTGGCCACCGCCAGAGTAGATCCAAAGAGAAAAAAGAACCACTGGTGGAGATTTACTAAAACTGATGCACACAAAATCTGCGGCAGATCTGCATAGAAACCAATCAGTTTCCAAGTTTTCTTGTCAAAGCCTAATTGAACAAGCTGAAGTTAGATGCTGACTGGCTACTATACATAGCTGCATCAGATTCTGAGAGTTTCAGTTTTAGTAAATCCCCTCCTATGTGTCATATACCTACCTAAAATCCCTTGGGTCTGTGTCGGAGACACAAGGGGAGAGGCACCTCTGGGTGCAGATATAGGACAAGTTTAATAAACCTTATAAATACAGGCGACTCACATTTGTGAAGTCATAAGTAAGCATTGGTTAAATACCAGCATAGGGGTAGTCATCAGTTTCGTCAGTCCGTTCCTGCTTGATAGGCGCTCTGTGCGCGATACAAACACCTCTGGATGGTAAGAAGCCGGCCACAGTGGAGATTGCTCAGAAAGAGGCTTGAGGCGCAGTTGGTGTGTAGGTGAGGAGGGATGACGTCACCCTTGGTCTATGTGTCCACCGGTAGACTTCTGAAAAAAGTAGGTGCTAAAAAGCAAAAAAAAGGAGCCTTTCTGGGCAGGTTAGGAAGCGAGGTTTGGTGGACGAGTTCAGAATGGACTTCTAGAATTTAGGACAATCACACTTGGATTTTTTTTCAATGATCATTGGTGTGCTGGTTCCTATATACTTTGGCCTAGGGTGACAATGCAGTAGCACAACTGGGATACAGGTGGCACCTTATAGCAGGAAGGGCCTAAACATGGACCTTCATGGCAACAACACCAGATATTGTTTTGATGAAAGCTAAAAGTTACATTTTCTTTAAAATCTCAAAGCCCTAGTGAGCTTTCAATTTAAAATAACTAATTCCAGGTGCATAAAAAAAATCTTATAGTTTATTTTCTTTAAAAAGCATTTTTTCTATGTGGAAGCAGTTGTCCCTTCATAGAGGCCCAACACACCTCCTGCTGACTACAGTGCTATAGGTCTGACTTTGCAGGGGGCAGGTTGGACCTCTGCAGAGAGACCATTGCTTCAACACAGAGAACAATGGTTCATTTCTACAGCATGCTGGAAGTAGACAGTACCTCTAATCTCTACTTTCTAAAGAAAATGTTAAATCCATTTAATTGTAGACTTTGAACAACTTTCATTTAAATGCACCTGTAATATATTTAACTGATTTAAATGCAAAGTTATTTGGGGATTTACTGCTTACATGATATTTTAGTGATTAGGTTTAGACCTGTTATGAGCAATGATAAAGTGTACATAAAACACATATCAACATATTTTCCAATTGCTTCTCCATCTTCTTAGGTTACTGACATTCAAAGCCTTGGCTCAAACTTTCATTCTTGGCTGTACCTGGAGTATCGGCTACTTCCAATTTGCCTCTTTTTCCCAGATAATGTCATACCTTTTCACCATATGTAACAGCCCTCAAGGAGCATACATTTTTTTGGTACATTGTCTGCTCAACCACCAGGTAATATGCTCCTATTTCTCCCCTATAAAATGTATGACTGTCTATTATCTTGACAATATATTCTTACATGCAGCTTTTTATATATTGGTCTAATACAAAATTGCTTCATGATGCATAAAGAACAGTAGAAAAATTTGCTGATTTAGCAAAATCCACAGGCAGCGTTCAACTAACCTAAAAAATTCAGAGTAGAATTTAATGTAGTTTTTTCAGGCATATACAAAGAAAGTGATCCCTGACCATTATCATCTTTAACTATTACTACAGCAACACTTTAGTCATAGCACATTGTAGAGCAACACGTATGTATTTAATTTTATGAATTAAGGACTGTCTGTGTTGCTTGAGTAAAACCATGTAAGGTTATCTAGCAGCTTGAGATTTGAAAATGTTTGGTCGATGAGAGGAAGTAAAAAAAGTGCTTATTCCATACAGCTCAATAAGTGAGCTCCAGTGTAAATTGGCATTATAACTGCTTCCGTTTAGCAATACAATTTGTAACCATAGTTACTGCTGTTCCTGCCCCTCACTGTTTTCAACAAGAATATCATTTTTATATATATATATATATATATATATATATATATATATATATATATATATATATATATATATATATATATATATATAAAGTATTCATACCCCTTGACATTTTCCAAATTATTTCATGTTACAACCAAAAACTTAAATGTACTTTATTGGGATTTTGTGTGATATAGACCAACACAAATTGTGAAGTGGAAAGAAAATGATAAATGGTTTTCAAGCTTTTTACAAATAAATGAATACAAGTGTGGCATGCATTTGTATTCAGCCCCCCGAGTCAATATTTTGTAGAACCCCCTTTCACTGCAATTACAGCTGCAAGTCTTTTTGGGGGTGTCTCTACCAGCTTTGCACATCTAGAGAGTGACATTTTTGCCCATTCTTCTTTTGCAAAATAGCTCAAGCTTTGTCAGATTGGATGGAGAGCGTCTGTGAACAGCAATTTTCAAGTCTTGCCACAGATTCTCAATTGCATTTAGGTCTGCACTTTAGCAGGACCATTCTAACACATGAATGTTTTTTGATCTAAATCATTCCATTGTAGCTCTGGCTGTATGTTTAGGGTCGTTGTCCTTCTGGAAGGTGAACCTCTATCCCAGTCTCAAGTCTTTTGCAGACTCTAATAGGTTTTCTTCTAAGATTGCCCTGTATTTGGCTTCATCCATCTTCCCATCAACTCTGACCAGATTCCCTGTGTCTACTGAAGAAAAGCATCCCCACAACATGATGCTGCCACCACCATATTTTACTGTGAAGATAGTGTGCTCAGGGTGATGTGCAGTGTTAGTTCTCTGCCACACATAGCGTTTTGCTTTTAGGCCAAAACGTTCAATTTTTGTCTCATCTGACCAAAGCACCTTCTTCCACATGTTTGCTGTGTCCCCCACATGGCTTCTCGCAAACTGCAAACAGGACTTCCTATGGCTTTCTTTCAACAATGACTTTCTTCTTGCCACTCTCCCATAAAGGCCAGATTTGTGGAGTGCACGACTAATAGTTGTCCTGTGGACAGATTCTCCCACCTGAGCTGTGGATCTCTGCAGCTCCTCCAGAGTTACCATGGGCCTCTTGGCTGCTTCTCTGATTAATGCTCTCCTTGCCTGGTCTGTCAGTTTAAATGGACGGCCATGTCTTGGTAGATTTGAAGTTGTGTCATACCCTTTCAAGTTTCAGATGATGGATGCTCCATGAGCTGTTCAAAGCTCAGGATATTTTTCTGTTTATAACCTAACTTTTCTAACTTCTCCACAACTTTATCACTGGCCTGTCTGGTGTGTTTCTTGTCCTTCGTGATGCTGTTTGTTCATTAAGGTTCTCTAACAGACCTCTGAGGGCTTCATGGAACATCTTTATTTATACTGAGATTAAATTGCACACAGGTGGACTCTATTGACTAATTAGGGGACTTCTAAAGACAATTGGTTCCATTAGATCTTAGTTAGGGGTGTCAGAGTAAAGGGGGCTGAATACAAATTCATGCCACACTTTTCAGATATTTATTTGTAAAATAATTTGAAAGCCATTTATCATTTTCCTTCTGCTTCACAATTATGTGCCACTTTGTGTTGGTCTATCACATAAAATCCCAATAACATACATTTAAGCTTTTGGATGTAACATGACAAAATGTGGAAAATTTCAAGGGGTATGAATACTTTTTCAAGGCACTGTATATTATATACATATTATACTACATGTTTTGCTGTCTGCTATGTAGCTCATATGTTGTAAACTGTCAGGTTACAGAAAGGGGCACCATAATCTTCCTTGTATAAGGAACTGGGCAGACAGTGTTACTGTATAAACTGTAATTGATTTTTTGATTCTTATTTCTACTGTTCAGGTAAGAGGAGAGTACCGCAAATTCTTTTCCAGGCAGAAGAGTCAGTCAACAGATGTCTTGAGCAATCAAACAGCCTCAAGATCGGTAAGTTTCAGTTGCGACAGTGACTTGACCCCTTCAGGTACTATTCCTCATCAGGCATCATATTTGTTGAAAAAACTACCCCCCCCCCCTTACCCCTTTCCATCTGTATGGTATTTTTTCTGCTCTCTGTGTCTGTTGAGGAGATATACTGTCTCTTTTTGTCCTAGTAACAACTGTCACTTGAACAGAGATATACAGGAAATTCAGAATGCTTCACTTTTACCAGAACTGAAATAGACAGGAAATCTTCTAATGTGGAAACCAGGTTTTCTTGATAGGGAACGCCCTACTCACCTTTGTTCACATTTGCCATGTCCCACCACTTCTGTAGCACCCTCTAGTGTGCTAGAATATGAATTGATAGGTTGTTAGAGTCGGCAAAATGATTAGTCTTGGCTGCCAGCCAAGCCTTTATTTTATCTGGGCCATAGTGAGTGACTCAGGGAGGCTTGTATGACTCACAGGCAGCATGTCTAAAACCTCCCCCTACTTCTAGAAACTTGGAGAAAATCCTAGAAGAATGGGAGGGAGGTTAGGAGGAGCTGCCTGGAGTATTCAGGAGGACCCTGACCAATTCCCAACATATGGGTTGGCAGGGGACAGGCTCCCTCAAATACTCTGTCAGCCCAGCTGGGCAGGGGAGTTTGGATGGAAGATTGGAGGTGGAGTGCTAGAAGGCTGTCAGTGGACCCTCGAGGGTAACCCCCTAGTCTGGGGTGGGTGACTTTGGGTCTGGGAGCTCGGGTGCAGGAGGGATCCTCTAAAACCCAAGAAGGAATCCTATCCAGTGGCATGGGAAAGTGTGAGGACAGCAGGAGCCAGTGAACACCCCCGGGAGATTTCCAAGGAGAGGACAGAGAGGTGGGCTGGTGATTGTTACAGTCGGGGAGGACTGAGGGGCAACCTGAGGGGACTGGGGGAGAGCAGTCTGAGATGGATTCAGAGTCAGTCTGGGAGGAAGGTGGAAGCTTAACCAAGAGGGCTAAAGAAAGAGGCAGCTGCAGCCAGATGGGCTGGCAGTGCCTGAAGATGTGGTTCTGGGATCAGTAGCCACAGAAAGACAGCTGGGCACTAAGACTTTTCTACATAACCAAGGGGCCCACAGTTCCTGCCTGTAAAGGGCATTTGATTCAGCCCTATTGTCAGATCACCTTACAGTGTGCCAGCTGGCCCTGGGAGATGTAATGCATCATGCAAGTGTTGTGCTGGAGGAAGCTGAGGACTGTAAATAGTCTGCACAGAAGACGTTGTCCCTGCAAAGTTCTGCTAAATTCAAGTGGGCATCCCATAATACCCCTATTCCCATCCAAGTTCAATACATCTAATAAAAACACAGAAACAAAGCTGCAAGGACTGTTTTCTGACTCCAGAGTGCTGTGGAAAATCCTGTGTGGTGGGGGATCCCTTATTCACCAGTGGCTCCTGCGGGGGTAGCGTTTAGTCTCATAGCCCCCACAGATGCACTGAGCAATGATAGAGCAGGGCTAAGGTGAGTATAAGTGGGGGGGGGGGGGGATGCCCTATAAAGAGAATCTGTCATGTTGCTCTTAATGGCTTAAGTCACAGAGCCTTGACCCCCTAAAAAAAAAATGACATCTGAAATCCACACTACCTGTTGATAATACCTGTTTTTATTTTGTTTTCTTTATTGCTAGGTAAACATGTCTAATATGACTGTGCCAACGGCCACCACCAGCACATTATCAACAGAAAGCAAAGCCCATTGGATGTAGCACACGTTATGGACACGTTCGGGAAACTTTTTTTTTCTGCCACAAATGTAACCAAACAAGCAAGCTATGGCTCACCCCAATAGAAGTGGATATGGGATAAAAGATTCCATGATGGGGCCACAGATTACATCCGGCTACTATGCCAGACCTAAATTGTTCCACTAAAATCCCAATTCAACTCTCTATTTAAATCAGCTAAATGCATTCCATGTACATTAAAACAAAAAGTGTATAAAGTCTTGCAGTTAGAAAGCAGCCAAAGAAGTCCAACACACCCCATTTGCACATGCTCCCTGCTGATTGGAGAGCTCTAGTTCCTACTCAGTAGGGGGTGTGGTGGACCGCAAAATAAAGGCCACTGCTTACACACAGAGAGCAATGTGCTCCTGTGCACCATGCTGGCAAGGAACAGGTTTTCCTTCACATAATGTGGATGCTTTCTAAAGAAAATCAACAGTATGGCTCCATACCTTTTGTTTTGATGCACCTGGTATATATTCATTTGATTTAAACTAAAAGTTCAGTTGGGCAATATTTTAGTGTGTGTGTGTGTGTGTGTATATATATATATATATATATATATATATATATATATATATATATATATACATACATGCACTGCCCCCTTTCACACTGGGGCACTTTTCAGGTGTTTTAGCAATAAAAATAGCACCTGTAAAATGTCTGAAAAGCGCCTCCCAAGCCACCCCAGTATAAAAGCTCAAGTGCTTTCACACTGGGGCCATGCGCTTGCAGGGTGAGAAAAAAAGTCTTGCAAACAGCATCTTTGGGGGTCGGTGGGAGAGCGGTGTATACACCACTCCTCCACCGCCCCTGCCCATTGAAATAAATAGGCAGCACTGCCGAAGCGCCTGCAAAGCGGGCGCTATCAATCCTTTCTTCAGGCCGCTAGCGGGGTTTAAAATCACCCTGCTAGCGGCTGAAAAAGCACTGCTACAACACTAGCGCTGCTTTACTACTAACGTCCGCACTACCCCAGTGTGAAAGGGGACTTAGTGGTACATAATTGTGAAGTGGAAGGAAAATGATAAAGGGTTTTCAATTTTTTTTTTTTTACAAATATCTAAAAAAGGTGGAGTGCATTTGTATTTAGACCCCTTTACTCCAATACCCCTAACTAAAATCTAATGGAAGCAATTGCCATCAGAAATCACCTAATTAGTGAATAGAGTCCACCTGTGTGTAATTTAATCTCAATATAAATATAGCTGTTCTGCGAAGCCCTCCAAGGTTTGTTAAAGAATCATAGTGAACAAACAGCATCATGAAGGCCAAGGAACACACCAGACAGGTCAGGGATAAAGTTGTGGAGAAGTTTAAAGCAGGGTTAGGTTATAAACATATCCCAAGCTTTGATCATCTCACGGAGTACTGTTCAATCCATCATCTGGAAATGGAGAGTATGGCACAACTACAACCCTACCAAGACATGGCCGTCCACCTATACTGATAGGCCGGACAAAGAGAGCATTAATCAGAGAAGCAACCAAGAGGCCCATGGTAACCCTGGAGGAGCTGCAGAGATCCACAGCCCATGTTGGAGAATCTGTCCACAGAACAACTAATAGTCATGCACTGCACAAATCTGGCCTTTATGGAAGAGTGGCAAGAAGAAAGTCATTGTTGAAAGAACGCCATAAGAAGTCCTAATTGCAGTTTGCGAGAAGCCATGTGGGGGACACAGCAAAGATGTTGTAGAAGGTGCTCTGCTCAGATGAGACAAAAATTGAACTTTTTGGACTAAAAGCAAAATGCTATGTGTGGGGGAAATCTAACACTGCATATCACCCTGAACACACCATCCCCACCATGAAACATGGTGGTGGCAGAATAATGGCAGAATCATGTTTTGGGGATGCTTTTCTTCAGCAGACACAGGGAAGCTGGTCAGAGTTGCTGGGAAGGTGGATGGAGCCAAATACAGGGCAAACCTATTAGAGTCTGCAAAAGATTTGAGACTGGGGAGGAGGTTCACCTTCCAGCAGGACAATGACCCTAAACATACAGCCAGAGCTACAATGGAATGATTTAGATCAAAGAATATTCATGTGTTAGAATAGCCCTGCTAAAGTCCAGACCTAAATCCAATTGTGAATCTGTGGCAAGACTTGAAAATTGCTGTTCACAGACACTCTCCATCCAATCTGACAAAGCTTGAGCTATTTTACAAAAGAAGAATGGGCAAAAATGGCACTTTCTAGATGTAAAAAGCTGGTAGAGACATACCCAAAAAGACTTGCAGCTGTAATTTCAATGAAAGGTGGTTCTACAAAATATTGACTCAGGTGGGCTGAATACAAATGCTCGCCATTCATATTTATTTATAACAAATGTTGAAAACCATTTAGTAAAAGACATTTAAGTTTCTGGTTGTAGCATGACAAAATGTGGGAAAAAAAATACTTCAAGGCACTATATATACACAGTATCTCACAAAGTGAGTACTCCCCATTTTCACTTAGGGGTGTACTCACTTTTGTTGCCAACGGTTTAGACATTAATGGCTGTGTGTTGAGTTACTTTGAGGGGGCAGCAAATTTACACTGTTATACAAGCTGTACACTCACTACTTTACATTGTAGCAAAGTGTAATTTCTTCAGTGTTGTCACTATATACAAAAATGTGATGGGTGTACTCAATTTTGTGAAACACTGTATATATACACAGTACTGTGCAAAAGGTTTAGGTGGGTGTGAAGAAATGCTGTAAAGTAAACATGCTTTCAAAAAGTTTAATTTGCTTATTTTTATCAATTTACAAAATGCAAAGTGAGCGAACCAAAAGAAATCTAAATCAAATCAACATTTGAAGTGACTACCCTTTGGCTTCAAACCAGCATCAGTTTTTACACTTGCACACTTTGTACACTTGCACAAAGTCAGGGATTTTGTAGGATTAGAGTCAGGTGTGAAGTCAGCAGCTACAAATACTGTTGACTTTTAATATGACACTTACCTGTCCAGGGAGCCCACGATGTCAGCACTCAAAGCTGACCCATCCCTCAACTCCGAGTGCAGACGCCGCCATCCTTACTCAGGAAAAAAGGAAGTGAAGCCTTGCGGTTCACAGCCTGTTTCCTTCTGCGCATGCGCAAGTCGCACTGCCATTCTGAATGGTCCCGTTGTCTTCTGGGACCTGTGTGTCTCCCAGAAGGCAGCGGGAGGGAGAAGGAGGGGCCGGACATTGCCTACTTCGCCACACAGATTGCGGTGATCTTTCCCGGGAATTGGGAGCAAATACCTGGATTTGACAGGTATCCACTCCCCCTTGAAATGTTCCAAATGTGGCACCAGAGGGGGGAGGAATCCAATCCGTGGAAGTTCAATTTCTGGTTGGAACTCCGCTTTAACTGAAACAGTTGTGTAGAAGGCCTGAAGTTGAGTGGCAAACAGTCAAACTTTGCCATTAAGGTTAGGTTATGGAAGACAGTTTCATGTCACAGGTCAGACACCATGGCGAGACTGAGCACAGCAACAATATACATGATAGTTATACTACATCAGCAAGGTCTCTCCCTGGCAAAGATTTCAAACCAGCATCATGGATTCAAGTATATCCAAACATAAAACATTTTTCCTTCTTCATTTGGATAGATTGGGAAAGGATTGGATTAGAACCCTTCCTTTTTTATTGCTTTTTGTGCCCCCACTGGAAATATTTCCTCTCTCTATCTGCCCCAGTCTTTATTGTCACTTGGACTGAAAGTGGTAATAAAAGTGCAGGAAAACCCAAAGTTCTGAGTCGATACAGGAATAGAGGAGAAATATTCCCATGCAGACACTTGTTACTCTGACAGCTTTCTAAGAGATAAATTATATTAATTCTAAGACATTTCTGTGAATTAAAGATCTACAAGTCCCATGTGCCACATCGGTAGACATCTTGTAGTTCTCAGTGACCTGCGAGGGTGCTGATGAGTGTCCTTGTAGTTCATGTATTCTTCTTCAGTTCAGTAACTGTCTGCCCATACGGGAGATACGGGCAGACAGCTGTACTGAGTATCTGCGGGATCCTGGCTTTGCAACCCCAATCCATTGATCATGGGTTTGCAGGCTGCAGTGTAAAAAAAAAAAAAAAAAATTCTATTTTTCACTTGTAAAAGCTGCATTTTAAAAAAAATGTACTAACATGTTAAAGCTTATATGAGATTTTATTTAGTGAGTTTACTTATGTTTTAAAAACTAACAATGTGTATTAATGATCATATGAGAGTGAGGACTGAAATTTATCACACGCAGGACTCAAGTACTTTTCTTGTTACACAAATGTTAATCAGTTGTGTAAAATTAAGTGCATCCATGTATGATGTATATTTAAAATCATTTTTATGAACAGTTCCCAATTTAAATAAATCCATATATTAAGTGTTTGTTGCTGCTTTTGCTGTTTAGATTATTAAATAGAAACAAAGAAACCTAAGGCTTGGTTCACACTGAGGAGACCTGTCAGGCAACTTAGCTGTCTGACAAGTCACGCTCCATGCAGTGCAATGGAACTGAAAAAGGTTAGAAACCTTTTTGGGGTGACTTCAGAGTGATTTGCATTGACTTCTTTTACAGATGTAGTTTGCAAGCCGCGCTATAGTCAGGCTGTACAGGGCGGCTTCAGAGTCAGGCCACTTTGAAGCCACCCCAGAGTGAACCGGCACTAAAGGATGAGGGGGACGAAGACAATGTGGTCCATTGAGACTTCGTTTTTTTTTTGTTGGTTTGTTTTTTAACCTTCTTGTCTGCGTGTTGATCTATATTTAACCCAAGTATATTTAAATTTACTTACTTTTGATTGACTCACTACCTCTACCGAAAGTCCGTTCCCAGCATGAACTACTCTTTTAGGAAAATTATGCTTTCTAAAGCCCCATACACACTATCAGTTTTTCTGCTGAGTTTTTCCTTCAGATTTACCAAAACCATATAATATGAGGTCAAACCTTAGGAGTTTCAATTTGTATGCAATCAGGCAGGCCCTTGCACTACATGGTTTTGGTAAACCTGAAGGAAAAACTCAGCAGAAAAACTGATAGTGTGTATGGGGCTTAAGATTCGTTTTTAACTTTCCTCCACCTAGTTTGCGCTCATGTCTCTATATTCTTGATCATATTGAAAATATTGCCCGCACAAACCTTATTAACACCCTTAATGTATTTAAAGGTTTAATTCACATCCCCAAACCCCCTTATTTTCTCAGGACTGTAAATATTATGTCTCTCCTGATCTGTTTTATCCCTCAGACCTTTCACATTATTTGCTCCCTGTCTTTGAATTTGTTCAATATTATCAATATCTGTTTATAAATGAGGTCTCAAGAACCCGACACAGTATTCTACGTGAGGTCTAACTAAAGATCAATATAGGGACATCTGGAACTTCTTCCTCATGCTGGTGATCCCCTTTGTGATAACTAAGGATCTACATAGAGGAATCCTTCCTCCTGCTAGTAATCCCTCTAGTGATAACCAATGCAATAAATATATAACCAATGGGACTTTTAAGGTAGCACACATGTAAAGCACACATGTAAAAAGTGAATGCAAAACTTTATTACAAAACAAATAAAAAGAACAAAGATCAGAAGATACAATAAAAACATTACATAATGGTGTACAATTCAATTTTAAGATGCCCTGCTTAGTACACAAGGAGCCAATCAGTTCATGTGTTCACAGGAAGCATACCAATAGGAGGAGAAAGTAGAATGACAGAAGATGAGCTCATTATAGTGCTGTTTCTTCTTTAATTGTGCAGTCACAGGCAGGGGCAGGTCCAGGATGACCTAGGTAGAGAGGAAGTGGGTTGAATACTGCTGTTCTTCAAAAAAAAAAAAGTTTTTAATAAGCTCTTTGATTTTATCTTAAATTTGCTTGTAATTACCTATACAGTTCTACCTGTAATTAAAATAAGAAGAAAATAAATACTACCTCTCCTGATTCCCGCAACTATAGGCTCTGCTGTAAAATTTGGAGACCATTGCAGCATTTGTCCAACGCTGCAACAATAATCCCAACAGTCCAAAATTCACAAATGTACTGGACCCCTCAACTTTGGTGTTTCTTGATCTAGAGCTTGCCCATGATCAAGGCAAAATTATCACCAAGAACCAATTTAAACCAATGGGGGGTAATTCTTATTTGCACTTTGGCAGCTCCCACCACCCCAATTGGAAGAAGAAAACCCCTACCGAACAGTTTTGTAGACTTAAAAATAATTGTAGTAGGTTAGATGATTATGAGGAACAGAACACGATTTTGATCAATAAAAAAAAAAAGGGTACTCCAAGAACCTTAATTTTGCAGGCCTACAACCGTTATCCTGTTAGTACTATAGATAAGATGAAGAGACCTCAACTCATTAAGGTATGTTGGTATATTACTACATTTAACCACTTGCCGACCGGCGCACTCTGGCAGAATGGCACGGACAGGCAAATGGGCGTACCTGTACGTCCCTTTAAATTTGCCACCTTGCCATTGCGTGCGCGCCGGTCGGGACCTCCGTGAGTTGGATCGCAGGTCCGGCGGACTCGATCACCACGGAGATACCCGTGATCGTCTCACAGGAGATGCTAATGTAAACAAGCATCTCCCTGTTCTGCTTAGTGACAGTGTCACTGATCTCTGCTCCCTGTCATCAGAGCAGAGATCAGTGATGTGTCACACACAGCCATGCCCCCTACAGTTAGAAACACGCCTCCACCACTGCCACCTAGTGGTTAACCCCTTGACTGCCAGTGTCATTTACACGGGAATCAGTGCATTTGTATAGCACTGATTGCTGTATAAATGACAATGTTCCCAAAAATGTTTCAATAATGTTCGATGTGTCCGCCATAATTTTGCAGTCATGATAAAAATCGCCCGATCGCCACCATTACTAGTAAAATCAATAAACGCTTATTGCGATTTTTTTACCAAAAAATATGTGGAAGAATATGTATAGGCCTAAACTGAGGAATTTTTTTTTTTTATATATATTTTTGGGGGACATTTATTATAGCAAAATGTAAAAAACAATGTGTTTTTTTCTAAATTGTCGCTCTTTTTTTGTTTATAGCTCAAAAACTACAGAGGTGATCAACTACTGCTGGTCTTTGGCCAGCAAAATGGTCCGGGGCTTAAGTGTTTAATCATAGTTTTGGAGAAATTAAACACATTTTAAATAAATATAGGTACATTTTGGAGCAAGATCCGAAATGAACTCTGATACTACTGTAAGAAGTTTTTTTAAAAGCTTTCAACCTTAAGAACTGTGTAGTTCCTAGCAAGTTGCTTTGAGTGATAAGTTTGCACCATGACCTTCGTTCAATACCCAGGTCAGCAATTTCCAGAGTAAGAAGCCCTTGTGTCTGACCTGTCAATTTATCACACATAGTCAGCCTTCCTTTTGAGATACTGCCAGCTCATTATATCCTATAAACAATTTATTACATGCTCAACTGTATATGTCATTTATGCCTTAGTGTGCCCCTGTGGATTTCTCTACATTGGATGCACGATGAAAACACTTCACATAAGGATCGGTGATCATCGCTTATCACTAGTGGTTTGTCTGGTCATAGCGTTCCACACCATTTTGTTCAGAAGCATAACAAGAATATTGCTGACCTAAAGGTGTTTGCAATTGAATATATACAAGCTAGCTTTTTCATTCAACGAGAGGTTCCTCAGGTTGTGCAAGCAGGAGACACATTGGATTTACAAACGTAATACTTTGTGTCTGGTTGGGCTAAATTTGGATCTTGAAATACATACCATCCTCTAATTTAATACCCTTGGTTAATATTTATATTTTGAGCATGCTGAATAGGCTATTCTTAAGTATATAATGAAATTGTTTAAGTAGGCACCATAATAATAATATTGCTGGATGACAGCTTTAGCGATTTTTAGAATTTCATTGGCATGATTGTATTTATGTTTTTCATTTATTAGTATACATTTGTATCATTAATAGACAGAGAGTTGGTTGTGTGGTTATATATCCACTGCAAGTTGTATTTAATTGTATATGTTCATTATTGTTTAATGTTGCTGTTTTATATAAATGTATCTGCATGTTATGTATATTTATCTAGATTACATACATCAGATGCACATACGCGTTGTTTTTTATGGTATAAATTGTTTTTAATATTTTAATATAATTTAGATAGCAGTTATGCATATAGTTTAATATGAATTCATTGCATCAAATATGTATCAATTCTATCAATTGTATCAATTTTAATCTGGTTTTAATTTGTTATTTATTACTGATCCTTTAAAAGAGGGAGTTCTGGCTGGATGGCTTCATTTACATCCCATAATTTGCCACCTATCTGGTTCCATCTCCTTCCTTATAAACCTGTGTAGGTTTCAAGAGGTAACTTGGGAGGGGGGGGGGGGGGGGGGCAGTCCCTCTATGCTTCATTGCCATGGAGATTTTCTGATGCTCTTTGTGCTCCTGAAATCTGTCACAGTGTGCCCTTGTTGTAGCCCAGTTCCCAACAAGCGCCATTCTTTAGGCGGTTCTGTGGTTCCGCTCAGGGGGTGTATCCCTTCTCAGAGGCTTCCTTCTTGGTTATGTAATAAGGACAGCAGCCCTCACTCGGCAGGCCCTCAGCAGTGTGAGTGATTGGTCCATTAGCTTCCCCTGGTGGTTACCTGCCTCTTGGAGCACCATCCCTCGATTGACACCCTAGGTTTCCCCGCTTTGGTCAATCACATTTTCATTCATCCTAGCTCTTCCCACCTCTTCCATCTGGAGAGTGTGCAATGCATCCTGTAGAGGTATATCCTGGCTCTGGGAGTGGTAGGTCCTTCCCATCCTTCTGCCGAACAGCCGCAGCTCCCTTCACCCCTCTGGCCAAGAGGTGCAGGTGGTAACATCCAGCCCAGACTCCTCCATCACAGACTGATAAATTTACACATGTAAGTTAACAATTGTTTCAATAAAGTTACTTTTTATATGGAATCTACTACTGTTTTACTAATGACATTTGGGAAGCCCTAATGGAGAGACTAAATGTGGCAGTACAGGCTGTTCCTGGGACTGATCGGCTGCACCAGTCTTCCGTCAGATTCCATTGGGCTGTGTATGAGCGGATTCTTGGCTCTACTCGCTTTACTTATTGTGGACTTTACTGGTATTGGTCACAAATAGTGATGGACGAACTTCCGACGGGACGTTTCACAAATGCGAACCGCGAACGTGGCCAAAAGTTTGCGAACCGCAAAGTTCGCAGAGGACCCCATTGACTTTAATGGCAGGCAAACCTTAAAAATATTTTCAGCCACAAAATACTTACTAGCTGTGCACACCTAGTCCCACAACATGGACACTGACATAACAAAAGTATTAAGTGAATCTGGGATCGACAACAACAAGCATTCTTTTTTTATCTGTGAAATTTTGACAATTCAGGAGCGCATGAAGGCCATGGAGGAGAGGCAAGGTCAGGGCAGGCTATGAAGGGGGTGCAGGAGATGATCAGTGCCACAGTCAGGGCAGCACAGTCCTGTGACAGTGTCCCAGTGTGCCAACCTGTGCTTGAGCCCCTCCCTCTGCCCGGCCCTTACCCCCACCTATACAGGGCTCCACTGCGGGCTCCCCATGTAACGGAAACCTGCGTTACATCAGAGGGGGGCGGAGTCACCCATACGTCATTGGGGAAGCCCTGGCTTCCCTCACTAGCGTCAGAGGGGGCGGGGTCAGGTGACAGGTGGCCTGTTTGATTTGGTGTTTAAATCTGCTTCAGAAATACCATATTTTGAGTGGGTTGTAGACTGCTTTTTTTCTAATTGATTATCCAACCAAAATTCTGGAGAGTTGTAAGGAGAATTTCCCGGTGTTGGATCAGCGTCTCCCGATTTTCTGCTAAAAGTAGGATATCGTCCAGGTAATGGGGGATTCACAATCCCTTTTTCCTGAGGAATGCCGCTAATGGTAACAGAACCTTGTTGAATGTCCTGAGTGCTGAGGAAATGCCATATGGGAGACACCAAAATTGGAAATGACATTGATTGATGGCGAGCTGTAGAAAATTTTGAGAAGCCGGATGATTTGGGATATGAAGATAGGCTTCCGATAAATCTATTGATAGCATCCAGTCGCCCAGATTTATTGTCAGGAGTATGGACTGGAGACTTTCCATTTTGAAAGCTTCCACTTTGATGCCTTTGTTGAGTTTCTTGAGATCTTTTTTTTTTATCAGAAAACAACTTTTATTTCTGGGTCTGTGCAATAACAGCAAATAAACATAGGATACAGCAAAAATGTGCATACATTTTGTGTGATTCAATACAGCATTTGCATACATCAATGTTATATTAAAATATAGACTTTGCAGGGAATATAAGAAAAAAAAAGAGAAAACTACAGTTTTACCAGAGGGCTGGCTCCTCACCCGAAGGCATGAGTATTACATCGAGGCAGGTGACCTCAGCAGTCTCAACATCCTTAGGACCAGGTATGGCATTGATACTGGGGCATATACTTGTGGGGGAGAAGTCAGTCATTCTGCGCCCTTATGCCCCTAAGATTAGTTCATGCCGTCAGCGGGGACTCCAACCAACGACCCCAGATTTTTTCGTACTTGGCTGGGCAACCCTTCAATTTGAATATGGTACTCTTATAGGGTAAGACTTGATTCACCGCAGATATCCACTCCCGAAGTGTCGGCACCTCCACCCGCATCCATTTTCTAGCCACCAGCAGTCTGGCCATAAACAGGGACTCCTGCATAAATATATGGATTGCTCTATTTTGTTCGTGCTCAGGGAGAATACCCAGCACGCACTGCTTGGGGCATAGGGTCAGGGGGGAGCCCATCTCATCATGCAGAAATTTGACTACCTGTTCCCAGTATGCCTGAATCGCCGGGCAAGCCCATAATAGGTGGTAAAAGGAGCTGTTTTGATCTCCACATTTAGGACACACGGGCCTACAGTGCGTGTTTTATTTTGCTACCTGGGAAAGGGTCAAGTAAGCTCTGTGTAGCATGTATAAGTGTGTGAGCCTGTCCGATAATCTAGGGGACGCCAGCCTGCCCACCTCTAGTGCATCCTCCCATTCATCTTCCTCCAATCCCCCAACATCTCTCTCCCACCTTGCCTTCAGGGTACCATTCATCTCCGCAACCACGGGCAACGTTAGAGTCTTGTAGCAGATTGATATTAGTTTTTTGGGATCCCCCAGTCAGCACATCCACCAGGCTCACTGACTGAAGACCGGCCTCAGTATGCACAAATTGAGCCTGCAGAGCATGGAGGAGCTGGAGAAATCGAAAAAAAACATAGTGTTGGGTAAGTCAAAGGTCTGTTTAAGGTCTTGGAATGATTTAACTCCTGTGTCGTCCATAACTTGGTGGAGGTACAAAACCCCCCGGGTGGCCCATGGGTCCATGTCCGGGATGGTAAGTAGTTCAGTGAGATTACAATTATGCCATAGTTGCATGTAGGTATGAATTGGTGATTTTCGCAGTGTGCGTAGGGTCGCCGTCCAGAGTCTACAGTGGTGATACACCTGTCCCTCCCTCCCAGACTGTGTAAATTCCTTAGATTACTGAAAACAAATTTGAAGGGATGCGCATTTTGGGTGGGTGTTGTGGAGCATGCCAGGGCCAAGTATCTATGCTTGTCTTCCTTATCAATATAGAAAAATTGGGATAATTGCGACGCAAGGTAGTATGCTTGTAGGTCGGGCACCGCTGCTCCCCCCATTTCCACTGGTTTCCTGAGGACTCTCCAAGACACCTTGTGTCTAGATGCTCCCCAAATAAAAGAGTTGAGAATAGAATCCATTGTTTTAAATATGCAAAGGAGCAGGTATGTTGAAGAGTGCCAGAAAATATACAGGAGTTTTGGTAACAAAATCATTTTAAATAAGTTGATACGGCCCATCACCCCGAGTGGGAGGCGTGCCCAGTTCTGTGTTTTATGTTTTATCATTGCAAATAGGGGTTCTATATTTAATATAATGTAATCTCCCAGTGTGCGGGTAATCTGAATGCCCAGGTATTTAATTTGGCTGGTCCTCAGTAGGGGTAGACGTGCTTGTTCCAAGCCTGGGGATCCTATATCTAACGGGAGGATCTGCGACTTGTCCCAATTTATGCGAAGTCGGGAGAACCTCCCAAACTGTTCTATGAGTCTTAGGGCCATCGACAATGAAGAATCTGTGTCTTCCATGTACAGTAACATGTCATTGGCATATAGACAATTTTTTTCCAGTATAGGGCTAGCCCTAAGGCCTTTTATATCTGGGTGTTGTCGGATGGCTATCGCCAGAGGCTCAACCGCCAAGGCATATAACAGCTGGGACAGTGGGTATCCCTGACGCGTACCCCTAGACAGGGGAAACACATCCGAAACCATGCCGTTCACCAAGACTTTGGCAACAGGGGATGAAGTTATGCCCCATCCCGTACCTACGCAGACATTCCCACAAGTACTCCAACTCTACGGAGTCAAATGCCTTGGCGGCATCGAGGCTGACAACTGCACAAGATCCCACAAAGTCATGTGTGGCCCTTAAATTTAGGAAAAGGCATTGCAAATTATATGTTGTGTTCTTGTTGGGCATGAAGCCTATCTGATCTGGGTGAATTAAGGTAAGTATAACCTGGCTTAAGCGGATTGAAAGAATTTTGGCTAGAATTTTAACAGCCAATTGAAGCAGTGAAATGGGGCGATATGACTCTGGCAAGGAGGAGTCCTTGCCAGGTTTTGGTATTAGAACTATCAGGGCTTCCCTCATAGAGTGCGGGAGGGTGGAGGTGTCAAAGATATGTTGGTACAGGTCCCGTAGCCTGGGTATTACTACTTCCCCAAACTGAGAATAGAATTCTAACGGGAGACCATCTGTTCCCGGAGCCTTAGCTGTGGCTAGGTTCGAGATGGCCTCCTGTATGTCCTCAGTAGTTACGGGAGCCTCAAGCAGGGCGATCTGGGCTTGTGACAGTGGGGGAAAACTCAGGTCCTGCAAAATGTCCGTCGGTTCCTCAGGGGTATAGTCAGCCTGCGAGGAATACAAATTAGCGAAAAATTTATAACTAGTGTAGAGTCTGTGATTTGATCTCCTGTAGAGCTCAGCAGAGACACAACGACTGGGGGCCTGTGTTCAAGATGCGCTAGGTAGGCCAAAAGCCTACCCGCCCGTTCCCCGTGTTCGTAGACCCTTTGCCTGCAGAAAAAGATTTTCCGCTTGGCTTTCTCGAAATGAAGGTTGTTGACTATCCTGGACTGTGCTCCAACTATATGTGCATTTTCCGGGGAGGGGGCCACCCTAAATCTTTGTTTAATCACGTCCAGTTGTGCCTCCACCTGGCGCAGGGCATTTGCTGAGGATCTCTTGTATCTAGATATGGGATTAGAGAGTACAATTTTAGCGAGTAACTTAAACGACTCCCAGATTATCCCAGGCGAGGCCGAGCCTTCATTGGTGGTAAAGAAGTATGCCAACTCTGCCTGAACTATGTCAATGTCGGGAAGTATGGTGAGCCAAAATGGGCTGAGACGCCACGTTGGGGATGTTGGGGGTGTCTGCAATTCAATCATGGCCCAATACGGGGCATGGTCAGAGAGGACTCTAGACCCATACCCTACCTCCAAGAGGCTCGGCAACAGAGAAGTGGTAATAAAAATATAATCTATCTGTGACATGGTGGAATGGGAGGCAGAAAAACACGAGTACCCCGAAAGGGTCGGGTATCTATGCCTCCAGGTGTCCACCAGAGAAAACTCACTCATCAGGCGTCCAAACCTCGTAGTCCCCAGAGGCCGAGGGCCCCAACTCCCCTGAGACCATCCTATCAAGCTGGGGATCCATGATCACATTAAAGTCCCCCAACCAAATGGCAGGTAGGTCGGGGTGCTGGGCCATAAAGATACAAGGGAAGGAAGGAGGGGGCGCCTCTGGGTGCAGATTTTTTTAAAAAGCAGTTTATTCACAATTCTTTATAAAAGCAGAGAGATTTTGCACTCACATTTTCCATAGTAAAATAGTATAAGCATGTAGAACAAAAGGGTCATCTGATTCAGTCCGTCAGTGTTATTCCGGTCCGCAGGTGTCCTGTTGTCCTCTCCTGGCGTTACCACTGGTTAGTTGTTAAAAGAAAGACGGCTCGGTGCACGCAGGGGATGTAATTCCAAAAACGAGGCTTAGTTTGTTGTGACACGCGGGCCGCGGAGCTATGACGTCATGGCGGGCGACGCGTTTCCTGAGCGTTCGGGTCGAGGTGGAAGGACGAGCGCGCTCTTTCATCAGGCCAATCAGAATGGAGGAGGGAGGCAGAGATGTAAATAAAAGGAAATTAAGAAGGGGGCCGTGGCTGAATGGAGAGTGGGGCGTGGCTTACGGTTAGAATACTCCTGAAGGGCATACAAATAAGACGGGGGCGTGGATAGAAAGAAATGGGAGGAGACTATGCGGGTTGGTAATTGAGAGGGGGAGGAAATAGCAGCGCTGCAGATGGGAGTGAAAAAGAACAGACTGTATATAATTACAAACAGACGGAGACTGACGAACAGGAAGGGGGCATAAATGATTTGAGATACTGTATGTGAACAAGAATGATGAGGATACGAGGGGAATATGTGTATATATAAACATATTGATTATATCATTATTAAAATATATATGTAAATTATATATATGGGTTAAAGGGAACAGAGGAAGGGGGGAGAGGGGGAAATGCTAAAAGGATACTATGGGGACTGGGAAGACAGAGCTTTATATATACAGAAATATAATATGAAAAATAAAGGAGAGGAAAAAGAAGGAACAGATGATGAGGGGAAGAGGAGGAGAGGGGCCACGGGATAATATAAGAGCTATCAGGATATAACATACTACATACTAACTGCAAAAGTTAGTTGTGTATGGAAAAGAGAGAGTTGGGGGAAAAAAAGGATGATGATAATAAGGAAGTGGTTTAAACTAACGAACAGGGAAGTAGCATAAATAATTTAAGATATGTAAACGAGAATAATAAAAGTACAGGGGGAAAAAAATGTGTATATATATATATATATATATATATATATATAAACATATTGATTGTGTCACTCATAACATATGTATATAAAAATTATATGTATGGATTAAGAGGAACAGATGAAAAGGGGGAGGGGGGAATATATATATATATATATATATATATATATATATATATATATATATATATAGTGCTAAAGGGATACTATGGGGACTGGGAAGGAAAAGCTTGTATATAGTGAAATATAATGCGAAAAAAAAAAAAAAAAAACGAGAAAAAGAGAAGGAAGAAAAGGAAGAAACAGATGATGAGGGGAAAGGGAGGGGAGGTGCCGGAGGATAATGTAAGAACTATAGGGATATAACCTACTACATACTAACTGCAAAGGTTAGTTGTGTATGGGGAAAGGAGAGTTAGGGGGAGGGAGGATGATAATAGGGAAGTAGTTGGTGCCTGCTTACCGACCATCGATTGACCGATTGATCAGTTATGAAGAAAATCATCACAATAATAATACATAAATAATACATCTTATAATAAAATCAAATAAAATGAGAAAAGTCACATAACAAGATAGGCAAATTTGTGTACAAAAATCACTAGTTACGTAAAAAAGTAAAAGAGAGAACTGTTTTATAAGGACTTATTTTCTGCACTTGGAATAAAGTGCACGGGCAGTACAAAGAGGGTGTAGGTATGAGCAACATACAATACGACACCGTGATAATAACAGACAATAAAAGGGTGTATAGACTCAGACTCAGAGAATTGTGGCAATTTTTATGGATTCATTGATTCCCCCCAGGGAGAGAACATCCAGGGTATATATCCAGAATGTTTCACGGGCACATAGTTTTTTGAATCTCTCCGCCGGGGGGAGGTGATTTGGAATCTGTTCAATGATCCATACTTTTAGGCCTGTTGTAGAGCCTTTATGAAAGTGGGCAAAATGTCGTGGCACACTATACGGGTCTGTACCTCCTTCAATAAGTCTTCTGTGTTCGCCGAAGCGCTGTCTGAGTGTCCTGATGGTTCTCCCCACATAAATGAGACCACAAGGACAACTCAGTCCATACACCACGAATTTGGACGAACAGTTGAAGAATTCTTTTAGCGCGTATGTCTTGCCTTTAGTGGTAAATTCTTTCTGTCCGTGATCTACGAATTTGCAAGTCTTGCAGAGAGCTTTTCGACACTGAAACATCCCATTTAGGGGTATCAGTTTGGAGGGATGTGTTTGTATTTTGAGTTTACTAGGTGCAATTTTATTTCTTAGGTTGGGGGCCCTGCGATAGGTGACGGAGGGTCGAGCTGGAAGTTCGGCTCGCAGATGTGGATCCTGTTGCAGGATGCCCCAATGTTTTCTCAATATTTTTTCCATGGTTTTGTACTCATTATGGAATGTGGTAATAAATCTACTGGAAAAGTCATGTGGGGGGCCGTCAATTTTGGTCGCTTTCCCCGGGAGACATTGTTCAAATGCATCATTTATGAGTGATGCCGGGTAGTTTTTTCTAAAAATTTTGTTTTCAGGTTTGTACTGGATTCTATGTAATTCACTTGTTTAGTGCAATTTTGTCTGAGGCGCCAGAATTGCCCCTTAGGTATGTTTTTAATCCACTTTGGGTAATGGCAACTATTGTAGTGTAGATACGAATTACCCGCAGTGGGCTTCGTATAGTTTTTAGAAATGGTGGTGTGGCCTTCATGTCCTAATTCCAGATCTAAGAAAGCTATCGGATCAGAATTCATATTGAACATGAATGATAGTCCATAAGGGTTGTTATTACAGTGTTGGATGAAAGGGGAAATTAAGTCATCTGCACCGTCCCAGATAATGATCAGGTCATCTATATACCTTCCAAAGAAGATGATATTTTCAGCAAAAGGGTTGTTTTTGTAAATAAAGCGAGATTCCCAGAACCCCATCGCAAGGTTGGCGTAGGAGGGCGCAAAATTTGCGCCCATAGCTGTGCCTTGGATCTGTTGGTAGAATTCGCCATTAAAGGTAAAGTAATTGTGTGTTAGGCAAAAGTTTACAGCTGTTATTAAAAAGTTAGCCTGGCACATATTTACTAGGGGATCATTGGTTAGGTAGTCTTCTATCGCTTTAAGGCCGAAGGCATGCGGAATGGAGGTGTAAAGTGAACTAACGTCTAGAGAGAGCCATACATACGAGGGTTCCCATCTGTATGGGGCCAAGGTCTCAAGGAGATGGCGGCCATCATGAATATAGGATTGGAGTTGCGTCACCAGTGGCTGCAAAAACTGGTCAATATAGAGGCTAAAGCCGGTGGTGACGCTATCCATGGCGGCCACAATTGGTCGACGGGGAGGATGTTGGGGATTTTTATGTACTTTTGGCAAGTAATAAAAATAAGGGATCTGATAAAAATTCTTATGTAGGAAGGCACCTTCCGTCTTAGTAAGAATGCCTTCTTGAAGGGCAGATTTGATTAGGGCCTCAGCTTCCTTTACGAAAGCATTAGTCGAGTCATGTGTCAGTTTTTTGTATGTGATATCGTCCGCAAGGAGGTGGAGAGATTCCGCTACGTAATCGGATCTATCCAGCAAGACTATACCACCCCTTTGTTTGCAGGCTTAATTATGAGGTCCTCTTTATGTATCAGCTTATCTAATGCTTGGATTTCCAACCGAGTAAGGTTATTATTGTTGAATTTTGAAGTGGTGTTGCACAATTTGGTCAGATCAGCGTAGACCACTCTATAGAAACTTTCGATGTAGGGACCTTTTGATTGGGTGGGGAAGAAAATAGATTTGGGTTTTAATGATGTATGGGTAATGGGGGGAGACGAAGCTAGGTGTTGAGTAAGTAATTGTGATGTCAATTCAACATCGTTTGAGATTTCCCAATTGTCAATGTCAAACGTGAGAACATCCATGGTAGATTCGGAGGGATCGTGGGTCAGAGGTGTAGTGGGTGGGTTGGCCGATTCTTTTATCTCTTTAGAGTTCTTTTCCTGTTTTATATGAAAGTGTCTTTTAAGGGTTAGGTTATGTACATAGTTGCTGGTCGGGACCCCCGTGAGTCCGGTCACGGGACCCGCGGACTCGATCGCCGCGGGCATCCCCGCGATCGTCTCATGGAGCGGCCGAATAGAGCAAATGCTGTGTAAACAACATTTGTCTATTCTGCCTAGCAACTAGTGACGCTGATCTCTGCTCCATGTGATTGGAGCAGAGATCAGTGTACACTAAATGAAAGCCCAACCCCCCACAGTTAGTAACACTCCCCTAGGAACACTTAACCCCTACACTGCCACCCACTGGTTAACCCTTTCACTGCCAGTGTCATTTACACAGGAATCACTGCATTTATATAGCAGTGATTACTGTATAAATGACAATGGTCCCAAAAATGTGTCAAAAATGTCCGATGGGTCCCCCACAATGTCGCAATCACAATAAAAATCGCTGATCGCCGCCATTGCTAGTAAAAAAAAAAATAATAAAAAATTATTAATAAAAATGCTATAAAACTATCCCTATTTTGTAAACGCTATAACTTTTGCGCAAACCAATCAATAATCGCTTATTGCGATTTTTTTTACCAAAAATATGTAGAAGAATACGTATCGGCCTAAACTGAGGGAAAAAAATGTTTTTTTTATATATTTTTGGGGGATATTTATTATAACAAAAAGTAAAAAATAATGCGTTTTTTTCAAAATTGTCGCTCTATTTTTGTTTATAGCGCAAAAAATAAAAACCGCAGGGGTGATCAAATACCACCAAAAGAAAGCTCTATTTGTGGGAAAAAAAGGACGTCAATTTTGTTTGGGAGCCACGTCGCACGACCGCGCAATTGTCAGTTAAAGCGACGCAGTGCCGAATCACAAAAAGTGGTCTGGTCTTTGACCAGCAAATTGGTCCGGTCTGAAAGTGGTTAAGAGTGGGAATTCCACACGCAGGGCTGCCACCACAGGGCGCCTCTGGGTGCAGATTTTTTTAAAAAGCAGTTTATTTACAATTCTTTATAAAAGCAGAGAGATTTTGCACTCACATTTTCCATAGTAAAAATAAGCATGTAGAACAAGAACGGTCTTTGCCAAAAGTACATAAAAATCCCCAACATCCTCCTGTTCAACCAATTGTCGCCACCATGGAGATAGCGTCACTACCGGTTTTAGCCTCTATATTGACCAGTTTTTGCAGCCACTGGTGACGCAGCTCCAATCCTATATTCGTGATGGCCGCCATCAACCCCAGTCCCTCCTCCACAAGTGCAAATTGAAATGGGGGGATATAATACACCAGTATAAGTAATTCTCTCCCCCCATGCATAAATATGTATCTGCCCTGTGGGTCCGTCAGCTGGCACACCAGACGGAACTGAATCTTTTTAGATATCAAGACTGCTACTCCCCTAGAATGTGGTGTATAGGGTGCCTGGTTTACCCAGCCTATCCAAGGTTTTTTTAAAGTGAGCTGTAGATGCCCAGTCAGATGCCTCTCAAGTAGCACATAGATAGTTTTTTAAATGTGAAAGGACAGCATTGCGTTTAGGCCTAGCGCACAGCCCCCTAACATTCCATGTTAGGAACTTAAATGGTACCATTGTAAGGCCGCGTACACACGCGCGGACTGTTGGCCCAACCTTGTCCGCTGAACAGTGTTTGGGCGGACAGTCCGCTCGTGTGTGGGCTTTCAGAGGACAGTTTCAGCGGACAGTTGGACGGACAAGGTTTTACGGAAATTCCGAAAAACTGTCCGCTGAAACCTTGTTTCAACGAACAGTCCGCCCGTGTGTAGGCTTGTTCGTCAAACTAAGTTCCGCGCATGCTCAGAAAGGATTTTCAAGCCGAAAGTTATAATGCAGTGTATAGGACGTCGTATTTTGCGTCCCGTCGTACGTGCCGTTCACGTCATCGCGCACGGTTTCAGCAAACTGTTCGTTCGTCGTGTGTGGCCATGTCCGTCCATGCTAAGTTTGAGCGGACTGTTCGCTCAAACTGTTGGACGGACAAAGTTGGGCCAACAGTCCGCGCGTGTGTACGCGGCCTTAGTGATAAAATCTATATGATGGCTGACTGATGCCCAGAGCAGGCCTCAGTACACAGGATTCTCGTAGCACACATGTATGTCTCACATTACACATATATTGCTCGATTAAATGACATAGTACCCATAAATAATAACAATTCTCAAAGAGATAGGGAAGGGGGAATAAACTGGGGATCGACGCAAAAGAAAAAAAGGTAAGGGCAAAAAGTTTGACATAAAGTGCATAACATACACCGGTCCAGCTTATCACTGGTAGTCTCCACCACCGAGTCATCAGGGTAGGAGGTGAATGCTGGCCGGGGAAACCATAGTTAAACCTGTATAGCGACAGTCTGGTGCAGAACAAAAAGAAGTTTGCAATGAAAGCATTCTGCTACGCTTCCAGTCTGATAGCAGGGGGGCGAATTATCTCTGAAAAGCCTGCCATGATGCAGGAAGTCCAGGAACGTCCCAAAGTACGACCCACCTGGAGCCCCAGGGGACAAGACACTAAGTGTGACTGAGCCTCTGGGGTGCCCCCGCCAGCTGGCATGCAATATGCAGGGGGGAAAGTCTGAAAAGAAAAAAGAGGATTCCAGAGTACAGTATGTAGAAAAGGAGGATTGCAGTGCATAAGATAACGGCAACCTGTTAGAATAATCATAGCTGTTCCAACACATACATTACCTCCTGGCAGGGAAACCAAAAGGCGGGAGTAAAAGTTGTTTGCCATGGGTTCCATTGACAGAGCCCATATAGGTTGTATATTTAGGGTGAAGGTTCATTAGCTCCCTCCCGGCGCTCCAGCCAGGCCCTGGCTGAGTCTGGGTCTTCAAAGAAGTGGACATGGTCCTCACCTACTACTCGTAGTCTGGCGGGATACAACATGGCATATTTTATGTTCTTGACACGAAACTGGCGCTTGACTGCTGTAAACTGTGTGAGGCGATGTTGAATCTCGGCAGAAAAATCTGGGAAGACAGCCACCCGGCCGCTATGCAGTGGTATGTTACCTCGCTCCCTGGACAGCTGGAGCACTGCATCTCTGTCTCTGTAATTCATGAACTTGGCTATAAAGGTGCGCGGAGGCGCACCAGGTGGAGGTGGTTTCGCCGCCAAGCGGTGTGCGCGCTCCACAAAAAATGAGGCCGAGAAGGCTTCCCTGCCATACGTGGTGACGAGTAGTTTCTCCAAAAAGGATGGTGGGTCGGCGCCTTCCTCCCCCTCCGGTATGCCAACGAAGCGGAGGTTGCACCTCCGCAACCTGTTTTCCATGTCGTCCTGTTTTTGAAGGACCACCTGAATTTGGTGTTGTAACTGTTCCGTGGAGACTTGCAGCGGAGGGATGTCATCCTCCATCTGACCAAAAGGCCGCTCTGTCTCGGTTACACAGTCCCGCAACTTCTGGAAGTCATGTCTCAGTAGGGACAAATCCACCTTCACCTCCTCTATCTTTGAAGTCAGGGTAGTTTGGCACTGCGAGATTGCTCCATGGCACTGTGCTGTGGCTTCCAGTACCCTGGCCATGTCTCCCGCTCCGTGCTCAGTCTCCGCGTGCTCGGCACCATCTTTCTTTCCTCCGACCTCCTTCTCTTCATGGCGAAATTGGCTGAGCTTATTAGCAGCATCCATCGCTCTTTTAGGAGGCGCCATCTCAGCGTGCCGATGCCAGGAGTGTTCACGGAGCAGATAAGGTGCGGTACTGGGTATGGCCAGCGAAGCTCCTGATCAGGCTTCCTACACCATGCCGTTTCAGGCCACGCCCCGAGTTTCTTGAGATCTAACACAGGTCGTAAGTCTCCTGTCTTTTTCTTTACCAGAAACAAAGGTGAGTAGAATCCTCTCCCCCTCTGACATGATGGGACCACCAGAATAGCCCCCCTCTGTTTCAATTCTGCTACATATTTTATTAGCAGACTTCTCTTGGATAGTGAGGATGGCAATCTAGTTGGCTGGAAATGATTTCCTGGGAGTCTGTTTGTGAATTTCCATTTGTGTCCAAATTTGATTGTGGACAGTGTCCATAGATCTTCTATATGATTTGTCCAGATTCGAATGAAGTTCTTTGGGCTGGCTAATTTTCAAAATGATTTCTGCTGCTCCCCCCGCCGGGGTAGCCTTGGATTTTTGCATCCTCAGGAAAGAAGGTTTTGTGTTCTTCCAGTCTCTTCTAAATTCCCTACCAGGAACATAGGATCTAGATTCTCTGTACTTATCCAGAAGATTAAGTCTGTAAGACGGCCCTTTCTGAGCCTTGAGTCTCCTATCGGAGGGGATCAGACCTGACTTCCCTCCTGTTACCTTGGAGATGGCGGAGTCTAATTTGGCACCGAACAGATTTGAGCCATCGTACGAAATTCTGCACCAGTTTGTTTTGGATGCCGTATCGGCCATCCATGGCTTAAGCCACAAGGCCCTTCTTGCTGTCACTGAGGCTAGCATTGCCCTGGCTGAGGATCTTATAATATCCACTGAAGCCTCTGCTACGAAGTCACCCGCCAGTCTGATTTCTTGAAGAGAGGAAATTATTTTTTCCATTTCAATGCCATCTTGTAGATCTTTTTCTATCTTAGTTGCTCATCCTGAGATGGCCTTAGCCACTGCTGCTGTGGTAATTGCTGGTCTACAGGCACCCCCAGCCATGAAATATGCCTTCTTCAATTTCAGGTAAATTTTTTAAGAGCGAGCACGTCCCGAAAGGAGACAGCATCCTCGACTGGTAGTTTGACGTGGCGGGCAAAACGCGCATCAAGGAGGAATCGACCGCGGGAGCATTAATCAAAGAATTTACTTTTGACTCATTTAAAGGGGACATCTTAGTCAGTCTGTTGGCAAAACTAGATCGCTTATCAGATCTCTCCCACTCAACTTTAATGAGATCCTCAAGTTCTTCTATAAACGGAAAAGATTCTGGATCTCTTTTTAAATTTTGAAAATATTTCCGAATTTTTTGTGGTCCTGCCCTATTGTCTTGGCAGCCGATTGCTGATTACTTCCTTGACTGACTTCGCAAAAGGCTCCACTAGAGAAAAATTTAACCCTACTGACATTTTCTGACCTTCACGCTCAGAGGAAGATTCTGATGCCTGGGTGTGATGGGGTTCTGCTGAAGATGTACTGGGAGCAGCTCTATCCATTGTTGGTGCTGTTGTTTCCAGTATGGACTCCCGCACTCTTATGAGCTCTGTAGGCATCCTTGCTTCCTTCTCCTTGGTAGCTTCATTGAAGCAAGAGCAGCAGGCAAGTTTATCTGGTAGTGCCGGAGTGCTGCATACCCAGCAAGCGTTGGCTGCAGGTCGGGTGTGGCGGCTCTGACGGTGTGAGGAAGGAGACCGCCTGTGATTTGACTGACTATGACGGGAGCGACTGTGGCGTGAATAGCTCTGCCTTGAGAGGCTATGCCTTCGATGACGCAATGGAGATCTTGAGCGGCTCCTGCGGGACCTCCTGCTTGAAGTATGGCTTGATCTTCTCCCATGCCTGGAATTTGTGGCTCTTGATCTGGTAGGACTGCCAAGAAAATGAAGCACTTAGTGTTCTGGCACTCTTTTTTTCTCCCCTTCTTCAATACTTACCTATATATGGTAGAGCTTCTTACCTAGGTTGCTGATGGTGGTCTGCGTGGGCAGTGGACTCCTTAGGAAAAAAGCAACAGGGCAGTCTGAGGAATAAAAGAGAAATAAAATGCAGTTTTCCCCCTTTTTTAAAAAATGTATTTATATATATATATATATATATATATATATATATATATATTATTCTTTTTTTAAATAATTTAATATTAAATATTACAGCATTGAGATATATATATATATATATATATATATATATATATATATATATATATACACATTTCCCAGTAACAAGCATAAGCAGGAGCCCAAAGGGACTTACCTAGAGCCTGAGGGATTTTGGGTAAATGCAGGAACAGCAATCCTTTTCTCTCTAGCTTCTTATAGTAAATATACAGAGAAAAAAAACTCTGTATTTAAAAATGGTGCCACTGCGGCGGCCAAATGACACTCTTGCGCATGCGCAGACACGCCCCAAGCGTTCCGGCACCATCTTGGATAAGGGCACAATGTAAGCAAGCATTTACCTGCAGCGCGGCTGTTAGATGGCTGCAGCATGGACGCTATCTGCCAGGAGGCTGTCCCTGGACGTCCTCCCTTTAACTTCCCCTCTGCACGCCGCCATGGACACGCATCGGGGAAGTTCTGTGTTGGCCGTGCCCCCCGGACACAGCCAGTCACAGATCACTGTAATCGGCCAATCACAGCGGCCGTTTACAGCGCGATCGGCGTGCCCAATGAGAGATGATCTCATCGCCGGCTCTCCCTCCTCACACAGACAGCGTGTGAGGAGGGAGAGATGAACCGCTGCAGAGATGCAGAGGTTAGTGTAAAAATAAGAAAATGAAAATAAAGTGCCCATCTGTCCCCACTGACACCTGTCCCCACTGACACCTGTCAGTGCCATCTGCCCCCACTGCCACCTGTCATCAGTTCCATCTGTCCCCAGTGCCATTTTGCAAACAGGTCATTTTTCTCCTTCATTAAAGTACGCTGATGAGGCGGCACTGGTAGGCTGCACTGGTGGGCACTGATAGGCTGCATTGGTGGGCACTGATAGGCTGCATTGGTGGGCACTGATAGGCTGCACTGGTGGGCACTGATAGGCATAGTTAAGGTGGCACTAATAGGCACAGATAAGGCGGCACCGATGGGCAAAGATGGGCACAGATAAGATGGCACGGATGGGTGGCACAGATGGGTGGCACAGATGGGTGGCACGGATGGGTGGCACTAAGGGGCACTGATAGGTACCACTGATAGATGGGACTGATGGGCACTGATAGGTGGCACTGATAGGTGGCTCTGATAGGTGGCACTGCTGGGCACTGATGGGCGGCACTGCTGGACACTGGTAGGTGACACTGATGGGCACAGATATGTGGCACTGGGGTGCAGCACCTTTGTTGAGGCAGATTGTGGGCACTGCTGGGTGGCACTGTGGGCACTGCTGGGTGGCACTGTGGGCACTGCTGGGTGGCACTGTGGGCACTGCTGGGTGGCACTGACAGGGGGGACACATTTTTTATTCATGTGGCACTGGCAGGGGGCAGGTGGGCACTGGCAGGGGGCAGGTGGGCACTGGCAGGGCTGGCCGTGATCGGGACTGATGTCCCGATCACGGCCGCCGGTGATCAGCTCTTTTTTTTTCTCCTCGCGCTGACAGCACAAGGAGGAATAATAGCTGATTACCGGCTCCGTTGTATCACATGATCAGCGGTCATTGGCTGACAGCTGATCACGTGATAAGGGGTCGGGATCGACCCCTTGCTTGGATCGGTGATCAGGAGAGTCTCATAGACTCGCCGTTCACAGAGCGCGCAGGCCGCTCGTGCACGGGACGACGTCAATAGACGTCGGCAAAGGAGATCCGTGCTGTAGCCGTCATTCGGCTATAGCGCGGGTCTCAAGTGGTTAAGTGCCCAGTAAGCAAGTGGTTAAAGGTGTTTCTAAGTAAAATTCAGATAACCATTCAGAAAATGGTAAAAAATAAAAATTTAAAATTAAAACGTGGTGGTACAGGACTTTCAAATAAAAAAGGTATAATACTTCAATTGGGCTTTAAGGTCTCTTGCACAAAGAGGCCATCTTTCCCTCCAAGCACTTTAGTGCACCCAAGAAGGGCAGGTACAGCAGGATGTCTGTCAAAGCCTATGGCAAGCTGTGGCTGTACAAGGCTAAACACTGTAAGTGGTGCCTGCATTTGGGCCCTTTTTGCAAATTTGTCCCTGAATGCACTAAATATAGGTACCACTAGGTTCAGTGTTTAGCCCCATCCAACAGCAGCCTGCCATAGTCTTTTACATGTTGCTTTCAGCGGGCTGTACACTGTTCCTGTCACTTCAAGGCTAACTAAAATGCTGGGAAGGGTGCACTGCATTTACATGATCCCAGAAGCCACTAACTTGTACAGTTTCCTAATTTTAGTTATCATACAGACATTTACAGGAAATGTAGACGTTGTCTCTCATTCTAAAAATAGTAGGTGTCTGGCATTTTGCAAAAATCCATGGTGTCGACATACACTGGTTGTGAAATATAATCAATCATAAAAACAAAAATAGAGCGTAAAAACCACATATAACTGTATCTATAGGAGTTTACACAACAGATTTTTGTTCATTATCTGATTTATAGGTACGTTATAACTAATGCCGCGTACACACGAGCGGACTGTATGGCGTACTTAGTTCGTCATACAATCCGACGGACAGTCCGTCGTACTTTCCACTGAACGGACTTGACCACACACGGATGCACAAACAGTCCGTCGAAAGCTTGCGCGATGACGTGTACAGCACGTACGACGGGACTAGAAATAGGAAGTCCAAGACACAGCAAAGCACCCTTCCGCCGTGTAAATCCTTTCTGGGCATGTACCATTCTTAGTTCGTCGAACTAGCATACTGACGACCGTATTGTCCGCTGAAACCAAAGTACGACGGACAGAATTTCGAAAAAAACGAAATTCTTAGTACTCCGGACTGCACGCTGAAAAAGTCAGCTGAAGCCCACACACGAGCGGATTGTCCGCTGAAATGTGTTTCGACGGACTAAGTACGCCATACAATCCGCTCGTGTGTACGCGGCATAACACGGGGGAAAGATGTTTAAAGAAGGTGAATACTGAAAAAATATTTCCATGGTAGCTAGGCTTAAGGCTGAACTCCAAGAAAACATCTAAATACACAGATAAATAAATATATCTGAGAGCTGCTTTACCTATCAAAGGATCTGTATTTCTGTACATCCAGTTGTTGGATTTTTATAACTCTGAAAGGCAGCACAGCCCTTTCTGGCAGAGCAGGAGACCTAATTTTCCCTACTGCAATACAGTTACAATTACAGGTCTTGCCCCCCCCCCCCCATCCTGGGACTGAAGAAGAAGCAGCAGACTTATGAGCCCCTCTCTTACTCTGCCCTTGCCTCCTATCAGCATGTAAGGCCCAGTGCAGAGAACTCCAAGAAACAGGTCTTTAACGTATGAGGCAAGACACGTGGGAACCTCCCCAGCCATGTTCCGGTGCCCAAGCTCACATGCAACACTCAAGGGCTTTCTGAACCCCCCTGGAATTGGGCTTTAAGGTCTCTTGCACAAAGAGGCCGTCTTTCCCTCCAAGCACAAGGTACAGCAGGGAGTCTGTCAAAGCCTATGGCAAGCTGTGGCTATACAAGGCGAAATCCTGTAAGTGGTGCCTGCATTTAGGGCCCTTTTTGTTCAGGTATGAATGCCAAGGACTCTGAAAATTTGTCCCTGAATGCACATGGCCCTAAATGTGGGTACCACTTGGTGCAGTGTTTAGCCACATCCAATAGCAGCCTGCCATAGTCTTTTACATGTTGCTTTCAGCGGGCTGTACACTGTTCTTGTAACTCCAAGGCTCACTAAAATGCTGGGAAGGGTGCACTGCAGCTAGACCTACAAGGGGCCAAAGACATACATGATCCCAGAAGCCACTAACTTTTTATACCTTCCTGCTCTTTAAAAAGCAAGAATTATTCAAAAAGCAAGTTTTTCAAGAAACTAGGACTTTCTGAACATACCTATAAATGTTACCATTTCAAAGATTCATGGCAATGGCGGGCCGAGTTATGGTAAACGTTGTACAGTTTCTTCATTTTAGTTATTATACAGACATTTACAGGAAATGTAGACGTTGTCTCTCATTCTAAAAATAGTAGGTGTCTGGCTTTTTGCCAAATCCATGGTGTTGACACGCACTGGATGTGAAATATAATCATAAAAAAAAAAATAGAGCATAAAAAGCACATATAACTGCATCTATAGGAGTTTACACAACAGATTTGAGTTAATTATATAATGTTTAGATACGGTATAACTAACACGGGGAAAGATGTTTAAAAAAGGTGAATACTGAAAAAATATTTCCATGGTAGCTAGGCTTAAAGCTGAACTCCAGGAAAAAAATCTAAATACACACATAAATAAATATATCTGAGAGCTGTTTACCTGTCAAAGGATTTGTATTTCTGTACATCCAGTTGTTGGATTTTTATAACTCTGAAAGACAGCACAGCCCTTTCTGGTAGAGCAGGAGACCTCATTTTCCCTACTGCAATACAGTTACAATTAAAGGTCTTGCTCCCCCATCCTGGGACTGAAGAAGAAGCAGCAGACTTATGAGCTTCTCTCTTAGGCTGGGTTCACACCATAGCGATGCGGGAACGCCGCGAATCCGCGGCGTTTTCCCGCATCGCATGCCTCCCGCCGGCAGTTCACACTGCCCTATGCGGACTGCTGGGAGTGTCAATGAAATGTTAATGACACCCCCCGATCCGTCCGCATATCGCAGTGCGATCTGCACACTCGCACAGGAATCGGATCGCATGGTGTGAACACCCATGCAATCCCATTCTGCTGTGGACCAAAAAAAGGGTCCCGTGCGAGTTTGCGGCGGGAGCGATGCGAATTCAGCCATACTATCTGTATGGCTGAACTCGCATCGCTACGGAGATCGGATGTGATTTGCACTGCAGTGCGGTGCGAATCACATCCAGATCTCCCACCCGCAGCAGTGTGAACCCAGCCTTACTCTGCTCTCGTCTCCTATCAACATGTAAGCCCCAGTGCAGAGAACTCCAAGAAACAGGCCTTTAATCTATGAGGCAAGACACTAAGCCCCAGCATGTAAGCCATCAGCATGTAAGCCCCAGTGAAGAGAACTCCAAGAAACAGGTCTTTAATGTGTGAGGCAAGACACTCAGTAGCCTCCCCAGCCATGTTTCAGTGCCCAAGCTCACATGCAAAACTCAAGGGCTCTCTGAACCCCCCTGGAAGACAAATTCCAGCTGCATGAAAAACCCACATTGGACCTTCAGTCTCCAGGTCACTCACATGATCCTCCAGCAGGAGTCCAGTCCCTTCCAGCTCCGGTTACCAAATGCAGCATCCTTTGATAGGAAAAGGCATTGACCTTTCTTTGTTTTACCATTACTTGGTTGTTTCACAATTCACCCTGTCCCCACACACGGTTCTTAAACTCTGCTATTAAAAGCTCTCAGTGCTTAGGTTCTTTGCTATTAATTCAGCTGGAATGATTGAACACACTCACTTGCCTCACTTGATTGACAGGTTCTCATAGCAAAACAATAATGGCAAGCTTGGGTGTCCCCAATGTTCCCCCAAAGCAAAAAAACACAATTTTTATATTCCTAATATGGTGTACTTGGATTCTTTTCCCCACAGGCAAGTTGACCTTGTTTCTACCTCTGTAGAACTTTCCCATGACTGGAGTATAATTGTCTTCCAATGAACGACTGTTTCTCTGCAAAATTAGGAAAGAAGAGACAGATATCAAAGTCCCCTAATAAGCATCTTTCTTGTTAGGAGCTGAGCACTGCAGTACAACTGGCTGGCTGCTTGAGAAGTTTCTCCTAGTCTGAGCTCTGCTGTACAGGGGATACAAGAGGTTGATACCAAGTCAAAGTTAGGTACTTACACTACTTGCATTTGAAAATACTTTTATTACATGGTTACATAGCTAAATAAAGACACCAGTCCATCCAGTTCAACCAATGCAGGTATGTGCACAAGTGTGTGCACATACCTGCATTGGCTGAACTGCAGGTATGTGCACAAGTGTGTGTTTATGTCACTACCATTTTCAATATCCCTGTACTTTGCATTCACTAAGAAATGTATCTTAAAGGTTTCTGGCTTTATCTACACTCCTCACTGACATCATCAACTGTGGAGGGGAGTTCCATGCTCTTACTGCCCAAACAGTAAAAATTCCTTACACAGTTTAAGACTGACAGGTTCTTATCCAACCTCATTGCGTTAGTGTGGTCTTTAGAGACCTTAAGTGGTTGTAAAGTCAAAATGTTTTATTATATTACAGGATTTATATAGTGACAACGGTTTGTACAGTGCTTTACAACATGAGGGCAGACAGTACAGTTACAATACAATTAAATGCAGGAGGAATCAGAGAGCCCTGCTCGTTAGAGTTTACAATCTAGGAGGGAAGGTCGAGTAATACAAAAGTTAATTACTGTGGCGGATGATCTGATGGAGAAAGTAAAAATACAGTTGTTAGGTGAAGACAGAAAAGGCTCCTCTCTGAAGAGAAGGTTTTTCAGGAATTGTCTAAAAGCAAGTAGGAGATAGTTGGATAGATTGGGGTAGGGAGTTCCATAGGATAGGAGAGGCTCAGGAGAAGTCCTGGAGGTGAGCATGGGAGGAGGTGACCAGGGAACTAGAGTGCAGGGGGTCTTGGGAGAAAAGAAGGAAATGAGTAGGTTGGTATTTTGAGACTAGGTCAGTGATGTAGCTGGGGGCCGAGTTGTAGATGGCTTTGCAAGTTGTTAGTATTTTGAATTGAATTTGTTGGGTGAGCAGAAAACAGTGGAGGGATTGGCAGAGAGAAGTAGCAGACACGGAGCACGGAGACACGGAGCAGTTGGTAAGGTGGATGAGCCTGGCAGCAACATTCATGATGTTTTTTGAAGTAGAATTGTAAGTGACACTGAAGGTGTGGTTGGATAAATAGGATGAGAACCAGCTAGGAGTACAGTCACGAAGACCAAAGATCTTTTTTGAGGAGGGGGGTGGTCCACTGTGTCAAAGGCAGCAGAGAGGTCTAGGAGTAGGAGTACAGAATAGTGTCCATTGGATTTAGCTGTTAGCAGGTCATTTGTGAGCTTTAGTAAAGCAGTTTCTGTGGGGTGTTAAGAGCGGAATCTAGACGTAAGGGGATCAAGAAGGTAATTCTTGGTGAGGTTGTAGCTCAGGCTATTGTAGACCAGACATTCAAGGAGTTTGGATAAAAAGGGGAGCAAGGAGATAGGGCATATGTTAAGATTGTCGGGGTCTAGTGAAAGCGTTTTAAGAATGGGGGTGCATGTTTTAGAGAGTTTGGGAAGATGCCAGAAGAGAGGGAGAGATTGTAGATGTGAGTTAAAGCGGGATTCCACCCTAAAGTGGAACCTCCGCTGATCGGAACCCCCCCCCCCCTCCGGTGTCACAATTGACACCTTTCAGGGGGGAGGGGGTGGAGATACCTGTCAAAGACAGGTATTTTCACCCACTTCCGGGCATAGACTCCCACGGGAGTCTACGCCATTTCCTGCCCTGCCGCGCTGTCTGCTGGGACACACACAATGGTCCCAGTGACAGCACGGAGATCTCCTATTGCACGGCGCGGCTCGCGCATGCGCAGTAGGGAACCGGGAAGTGAAGCCGATGCGCTTTACTTTCTGATTCCCTCACCTCGAATGGCGGCGGCAGCAGCCGAGGCCCGAGCGGTCGATCGGCCTCGGCTGCCGGCAGCGCTGGAACCCGGGACAGGTGAGTGTCCATTTATTAAAAGTCAGCAGCTGTAGTATTTATAGCTGCTGGCTTTAAATTTTTTTTTTTGGGCGGAATCCCTCTTTAAGGAGTGAGAATAGAGCCAAAGATTGAACGTAGCATTTGTGAGGGAACAGGGTCGAGTGGTCAGGTGGTAAGGTGGACATTAGAGAAAAGTTTAGCAACCTCATTGAATGAAGGAAGTAATGATTGTACCTGAGGACTTGGGTTGTTAAGTGGAGAAGGCACCTGTACAGTGGAGATCTTCTCACAAATTATATCAATATTATGTTTGAAGTAGAGGGCAGTGAGTGAGTTAGTCATTGGAGGCAGTAGAGGTTGAAGTAGAGAGTTGAAGGTAGAGAAGAGTTGACAGGGGTGGGAACGATACGTTGTTAGAGTGATAAAATAGGTCTGCTTGGCAGTGAGGAGGCTGGAATTGTATTTTTGGAGGGTAGATTTATATTTGTTGAAATCTTTCTGAGACTTAGACTTATGCCACAGGCACTCAAGAGCACAGCTATGTTTTTTCAGACTTCTGGTGACATTTGTTTGCCAAGGTTGTTGAGGTTGTGGAGTGATTCTTTGTGTAGTGAGAAAACAAGTAACCTGATGTTCAGAAAACGCATCTTTGTAGATGGAATCAGTATTTGGTGAGTTCAAACTATCTGATAAGGATTGTCCTCAGTGATTATATCTTATACGGACCAGGCATAGAGGTTTCACAAGGGATAAATCGCTTCACAACAATCGGAGTCAGAATATGGCATGAACCATGATCTTTTTCTAGGTTGCTGCAAATGTTTTTACATGATGCACATCTATGTTTTTACATGGTGCACATCTCCCACAACTGAAGAATCCTACATCATTAAAAAATGTCACTTATTATTTGGGAGTCTTATATGTTTCTAATAACCTTATTTCTGAGGCCTGGTGCCCTTCTATACACAAGACATTTTTTGAAGCAGGATTTTTCCCAATGTTGGATGCCTATATAAAATAGACCAATGCTTTTCAACACCCCTTTCAATTTTTTTAAACTGCCTACTGTATCCTGTGACAAAAGCCAAGTCATAAGATCTATCCTTGTTTATTCGCTTTCCAATAATGTCTCCCTACTCATGTTTCCTACTTGTCTCATGATATTCTTTAGCTTTTCCTTATGGAAATGATTTTTCCAGAAATCTATCCATGTCTGTTTGGGCTATATGGTCATGTTGGACATCACAATTTCAGCAGATCCTCATACCTTATACAACCTCTGTTTATATACTGTAATCTAGCTATAGTGCTGTGTATAAGTAAATACTCACCCTCCCCAGTTGCAAAGAGGAGAACTACTTTTTCAGGAGCCTAATGGTGTCATCACTTACATCACTTGTCATCTTACATCTCCTCATTTATCTTTCCCCATGTTTTCCCTCTGCACATTATCATTTTCCATCTTATCCCCTCACTCATCATTCCTTCACTGGTCAACACCACCCTCGTGTACTCATTGATCATCTCCAACATGTTATGCCCTCCTCTCACTCATCATCTCTTATGTAATACACTTGCTCATCATCTTCCATCTAATCCTCTCATTCATCATCTTCCATCTTATCCCTCACTTATCATCATCTGTCTTATTCTCTCACTCACCAATTCCCATCTTATTGCTTCAATCTGTAACACTTGTTCCTGTATTGGTGGAATGGTGAGGGATGATAGCTGGATAGTGTAGCTTTACCTATAGCAACCCCTGTTTCCTTAAGGCAAGCAGGTCTACAGATGCTTGGTTGCATCTAGAACGTAATACACAATGTTATGTTCTCTGGCAAAGGTAGCACCACAAATTTAGCAAAGTTAGAACAAAGAGTACCTGTTGCACAGGGGAATAGAGATCTCCACAAAGGATGGCAGGGATGGGTGCTTCGGTTAAAGCATGATCAGAACAGTTCAGCCAGCAGGTAATAATGCATTCATTAAAGGGGAAAAGATTGGTCCAGGTTCCAGGCAAAGACGTGGTCAGTGAAAACAGGCAAAGAGGTCATTACACAATACAGTATATCAGATCTGGCAAGTGCAGGGCCATTGAGGTTTAAATCTGGCACTGACAGAAGAATGGATCAATCAAGGCATAACAGGAGAAGTAAGCAGACAATAAGGAGCCAGGAGGAGGTGTGGTTTCTTTGCCTAGAAAACAGGATACTGAGTGAACCTTTGAGTTAGTGTAATTGTGGTATTACATGGACTGACCGATTTTGGACACAGCATGGCTGAGATCAGAGTAGCTGCAATTAGTGATGGACGAACTTCCGACGGGACGTTTCGCGAACGTGGACCATAAACGCGGCTGATAGTTTGTGAATCGTAACGTTCGCGGCGGGCCCCATTGACTTCAATGGGAGGCGAACTTTGCAAACCTACAGGTCAAATTTGCAGCCACAAAATAATTAATAGCTGTGCAAACATAGTCCCACCACATGGCCAATGGCATAACACATGTATGAGGTGAATCTGGGATCGACAACTACAAGCATTCTTTTTTTATATGGGAAATTGTTGTGACAATTCAGGACTGTGGAGCGCATGAAGGCAATGGAGGAGAGGGAAGGTCAGGGTAGGCAAAGAAGAGGGTGCAGGAGATGATCACCAGCAGCGTGACATACAGCAATGACACCTGCACCGTGATAGAGTGATCTGACAACAGCACCGTGATAGAGAGCACTGACATCAGCAGCGTGACATACAGCAATGACACCTGCACCGTGATAGAGTGATCTGACAACAGCACTGTGATAGAGAGCACTGACATCAGCAGCGTGACATAAAGCACTAACACCGGCACCGTGATATACAGCACTGACAGCAGCACCGTGATAGAGAGTACTGATATCAGCAGCGTGACATACAGCAATGACACCTGCACCGTGATAGAGTCATCTGACACCAGCACCGTGATAGAGAGCACTGACATCAGCAGCGTGACATACAGCAATGACACCTGCACCATGATAGAGTGATATGACAACAGCACCGTGATAGAGAGCACTGACATCAGCAGCGTGACATACAGCAATGACACCTGCACCGTGATAGAGTGATCTGACACCAGCACAGTGATAGAGAGCACTGACATCAGCAGCGTGACATAAAACACTAACACCAGCACCGTGATATACAGCACTGACAGCAGCACCGTGATAGAGAGTACTGACATCAGCAGCGTGACATGCAGCAATAACACCTGCACCGTGATAGAGTCATCTGACACAAGCACCGTGATAGAGAGCACTGACATCAGCAGCGTGACATACAGCAATGACACCTGCACCGTGATAGAGTGATCTGACAACAGCACCGTGATAGAGAGCACTGACATCAGCAGCGTGACATACAGCAATGACACCTGCACCGTGATAGAGTGATCTGACAACAGCACCGTGATAGAGAGCACTGACATCAGCAGCGTGACATACAGCAATGACCCCTGCAACGTGATAGAGTGATATGACAACAGCACCGTGATAGAGAGCACTGACATCAGCAGCGTGACATACAGCAATGACACCTGCACCGTGATAGAGTGATCTGACAACAGCACCGTGATAAAGAGCACTGACATCAGCAGCGTGACATAAAGCACTAACACCAGCACCGTGATATACAGCACTGACAGCAGCACCGTGAAAGAGAGTACTGACATCAGCAGCGGGACATACAGCAATGACACCTGCACCGTGATAGAGTCATCTGACACCAGCACCGTAATAGAGAGCACTGACATCAGCAGCGTGACATAAAGCACTAACACGAGCACCGTGATATACAGCACTGATAGCAGCACCGTGATAGAGAGTACTGACATCAGCAGAGTGACATACAGCAATGACACCTGCACCGTGATAGAGTCATCTGACACCAGCACGTGATAGAGAGCACTGACATCAGCAGCGTGACATACAGCAATGACACCTGCACTGTGATAGAGTCATCTGACACCAGCACCGTGATAGAGAGCACTGACATCAGCAGCGTGACATAAAGCACTAACACCAGCACTGTGATATACAGCACTGACAGCAGCACCGTGATAGAGAGTACTGACATCAGCACCGTGATATACAGCACTGACACCTGCACCGTAAGCAGCCCCAGGAGGAAGTCAGCATAGCACAGGGATGGTGGGAGCCCCTCATAATGAGCATAGCACAGGGATGGTGGGAGCCCCTCATAATATGCACAGCAGAGGTACAGCCCCAGGAGGAAGTTAGCACAGCACAGGGTTGGTGGGAGCCCCTCATAATAAGCAGCCCCAGGAGGAAGTCAGCACAGCACAGGGATGGTGGGAGCCCCTCATAATAAGCAGCCCCAGGAGGATGTCAGCATAGCACAGGGATGGTGGGAGCCCCTCATAATAAGCAGCCCCAGGAGGATGTCAGCATAGCACAGGGATGGTGGGAGCCCCTCATAATATGCACAGCAGAAGTACAGCCTCAGGAGGAAGCCAGCACAGCACAGGGATGGTGGGAGCCCCTCATAATAAGCAGCCCCAGGAGGATGTCAGCATAGCACAGGGATGGTGGGAGCCCCTCATAATGAGCATAGCAACGTGATGGTGGGAGCCCCTCATAATATGCACAGCAGAGGTACAGCCCCAGGAGGAAGTCAGCACAGCACAGGGATGGTGGGAGCCCCTCATAATAAGCAGCCCCAGGAGGAAGTCAGCACAGCACAGGGATGGTGGGAGCCCCTCATAAGCAGCCCCAGGAGGATGTCAGCATAGCACAGGGATGGTGGGAGCCCCTCATAATATGCACAGCAGAGGTACAGCCCCAGGAGGAAGTCAGCACAGCACAGGGATGGTGAGAGCCCCTCATAATAAGCAGCCCCAGAAGGATGTCAGCATAGCACAGGGATGGTGGGAGCCCCTCATAATGAGCATAGCACAGGGATGGTGGGAGCCCCTCAAAATGAGCATAGCACAGGGAGGGTGGGAGCCCTCATAATATGCACAGAAGAGGTACAGCCCCAGGAGGAAGTCAGCACAGCACAGGGATGGTGGGAGCCCCTCATAATAAGCAGCCCCAGGAAGAAGTCAGCAAAGCACAGGGATGGTGGGAGCCCCTCATAATAAGCAGCCCCAGGAGGATGTCAGCACAGCACAGGGATGGTGGGAGCCCCTCATAATAAGCAGCCCCAGGAGGATGTCAGCATAGCACAGGGATGGTGGGAGCCCTTCATAATAAGCAGCCCCAGGAGGAACTCAGCACAGCACAGGGATGGTGGGAGCCCCTCATAATAAGCAGCCCCAGTAGAAATATGACACCGTTCAACCTCTTCAAACAGGAGGGTACGGGCATATAGTACGGTGTGCTTTTTTTGGACAAGGAAGTGAGCCAAATGAAGAAAGAAGGTCTGTGTGCTCGATTAAAAAAATTGTTTATAGACATATACATGGTCTACTGGTCACATGTGTTGAATTCCTCCGAGATCCATGCCTCATTCATTTTTTAGAAATGTGAGGTAGTTAACACTGTTGTGAGCTAGGCGAGTACACTTATCGGTCACGATTCCCCCTGCTGCGCTGAACGTCCTTTCGGACAGGACACTGGATGAGGGGCAAGCCAACAGTTTGATTGCAAATTGGGCAAGCTCTGGCCAGAGGTCAAGCCTGCCCACCCAGTAGTCCAGGGGTTCATCACTCCTCAGAGCGTCCACATCGGCCGTTAACCCGATGTAGTCGGACACCTGACGGTCTAGGTGTTCCCTGATGCTGGATCCGGATGACATCTGTCGATGGGTCGGCTGAAAGAATGACCTCATATCCGAAGTCACCAACACATCTTCAAACCAGCCTCTTCTTGCAGGCGCTGTTGGATTGGTACCTCCTTCTCTGGGAGTGGGAATTGCTCCTCTGCCAGCGCACGCAAAAGCAGAATGCAGAATTTCTCAAAGCAAGGCCTGGAAGTGCTTCATTCTGACAGCCCTCTGTGACGACGATAACATTTCTGCCATTTTGTGTTTGTACCGGGGGTCTAAGTACGTTGCCACCCAGTACTGGTCCTTGACCCTTATGCTTTTTATACGGGGGTCCCTATTAAAACACTGGAGCATGAAGGCCCCCATTTGCACTAAACTGGAAGCGGTGTGGTGGCTCCTGCTCATCATCCAGGATAATGTCATCCTCTTCATTCTCCTCTCCCCATCCACGCACAACAGGGATCCCAGAAAAGTTTAAAGCATGCTCTTCTTGCTCCTCCTCATCCGTCCCGGCACCATCCGCCTCTGACTCCTCTTCAGACTCCTGTTGTTCACTTGTCTCAGATAGAGTAGCCCCCCTGGGAATTCATCCAGCATTGCGACTTCCTCATCTTCCTGCTCCTGCTCATCCACAGCTTGATCAATGACACGATGCAATGCACGCTCCATAAAGAAGGCATAAGGTACCATGTCACTGATGGTGCCATGGCTGCGACTGACCAGTTTGGTGATCTCCTTAAATGGCCGCAGAAGTCTACATGCGTCGCGCATGAGCAGCCACTGGCGCGGTGAAAAAACCCCCAGCTCCCCAGAACCTGTTCTGCTGCAGAGTTCATACAGGTAGACGTTAACTGCACGTTTCTGCTGGAGCAGCCTATCAAGCATATAGAAGGTTGAGTTCCATCGCGTCGGGCAATCGCAAATAAGACGTCTGACCGGCAGATTGTGTCAGCAAGACGAGCCATGGCCGTGTAAGATCTTCTGAAATGGGCCGAGATTTTCCTTGCCTGCCGCAAGATGTCCTGGACCCCAGTATTTGACAACGAATCGCTGCACGACCAAGTTTAAGACGTGTGCCATGCGTAATTTTGCCCTGTTTCAATGCGCTAAGCAGATTGGCACCGTTGTCACACACCACTTTACCAACTGTCAAATTGAGCGGTGTTAGCCACTGATCTGCCTGTGAACGCAAAGCTGAAAGGAGTGCAAGGCCAGTGTGGCTCTTGGCTTCCAGGCACCACAGACGCAGCACGGCATGGCAACGTCTCACCTGGCATATCGAATAGGTTCTGGGGAGCTTGGGCGGCGCAGCGGAAGAGACGCTAGCAACGGAAAAAAGGAGGAGTCAGCCGAGGAGGAGAGGGAGGAGGATGGAGTAGGAGGAGGAGGAGAAGAAGAGGCAGGCCTGCATGCAATCCGTGGCGGTACAACCAAATCTACACGGGTGCCACGGGTTACATGCTTGACGGCCGTCAGAAGGTTCACCCAGTGGGCAGTAAAAGTGATATACCTTCCCTGCCCGTGTTTGCTAGACCAGTTGTCTGTGGTCAGATGTATCTTGGCACCGACACTGTGTGCCAGAGATACTTTCACTTGCCGCTGAACATGGCCATATAGCTCTGGGATGCCCTTCTCTGAGAAATATTTCCTTCCTGGGACCTTCCATTGTGGTGTTCCAATGGCCACAAATTTTCAAAAGGCCTCCGAGTCCACCAGTTTATATGGCAGTAGTTGGCGGGCTATGAGTTCTGACAAGCCAGCCGTCAACCGTTGGGCAAGAGGGTTATCCGGCGTCATCATTTTTTTACGTTCGAACATTAGGCCCACGGAAGCCTGCCTTTTTTCAGAAAAACGTGAGCTTGGCATGATGGAAGGTGGAGTGGAGGACAATTGTGAGGAGAGAGGAGAAGGAGAAGTAAAAGACGAGGCTGGACGGTGAGAGCCTGGAGTGTGGCTTTGTGTGTTCCGTTGCTCCCACTCGGCTCGGTGATGGCTGCTCATGTGCCTTCTTAAGGCGGTCGTCCCTAGGTGAGTGTTGGGCTTACCGCGACTAATGCGTTGACTGCAAAGATTGCAGATGGCAATGCTATTGTCAGCAGCGGACACGTTAAAAAAAGCCCACACTGCAGAGCCATGTGCCGGTGTCCTGGGAGCGCCAGATGTGACCGTACATGGTCGATGACTCGCTCCTGATACATTTGCAGTCTGCTTTGTCCCTCCTGTGCAATGTAAGTTATTCCTGCTTCTCCTCCCTATCTGCTGGTCCATATCTCCCTCTGAACTCCCCTCCTCTTCCTCTCTTGTGGGCACCCACGTGACATCACTAGACACGTCATCATCGATGTCACCTTCCCCACCGCTATAAGTAGAGATCTCGGAGTAGGCAGCAACAGTGGGGACCAACCTCCTCCTTTGGCTGATCTGGGTACTGTTGTCAGACTGCTGAGTGGCGGTTGTTGCTACCTCCTCTTCCTGATCCAATACCAAGAGTGGCTGCGCATCAGAAATGTCTTGATATGGATCGGAAAATAAGTCCTGTGACTCAAGCGGAAGGTATGTGGTGGTGGTGGTGTTGTTGGTGGTAGTGTCTTTTTAGTTGAATCTAATTTGCGTTTCTGCTTCTAAAACAGAAAATTTAAAAAAATAGTAGTCAGGAGACACCGCAGCATTCTTAACCTGCAGGAGGAGCATGAGGTTGGGCTTTTCCCAAACCAGCCTCACATTTTAAAATGCCAAATTTTTGGGTAAATAGTTGTATATCAAATTGTTTAATAATACTTTATTTTATACTATGTTATTATTTTGTATTTGTTATTTATACACACAATACATTTTTAAACTCTCAGTTGATTGTGGCTTGACATTTTCAATAATGCTTTAGGGGTAGCCAATCTTCAGCCCTCCAGCTGTTGATGCACTACATATCCCATGAGGCATTGCTTTACTATGGCAGCAACAGGCATGACTCACTAAGGCTGAAGGACCAACATTTGTCTAATCCATTTTAACTAATCTAATACTGGGTGTATTTTAAAGGAGTAGAGTTGTTATCTTAAATATATTTTTTTCTTGTTCCAATTAACCTCCCTGGCGGTACGATTATTTCAGATTTTAGGTGCTAAAAGCGGTACAATTATTTTGCATGAAAATTTGGCGTTTTATATTGTAGTCCTGTAATTCTTAGCAATAACTCACTTAAATCTGTCCAAACCAGAGTCTAGCAGACATCCCGGGTATGATAATGTTTGAAAAATTAAATCATAAATTATAATATAATAAATAATTATAAATAATTGTACCAAATAATAATTTAACAATAATAAAAATTATTCAATAATATAATCAAATCAAGAACACTGAAATTTGCTCAGTTGCAGAATTGTCACTGTCATTACTTTTCAATATTTGATGACGGATCTCCCCACAAATCACTATCGCTTAATTCTGCGAGTGATTACAATTTATTCTCGCTGTTTTCTAGCTGGTATAAAATCATTTTTGATGTAAAGTGACAGTTTGGTTGCTATGGACAATCTCCAGTTTCCAGGCATAAAGAACAGTTTTTATTATATAAAATTGCATGCAGGACACTGGGCAGAACACTAGGGACAAAGGGGATGTGAAATTTTTACATACAGCAATGTAATCTGTAAGACTACATTATACTGTATGTATAGCGTGTGTTTCACTTTTTGAATTTGGCACGGATCTCTATCCCCGTGCGTCGCAACGCTCGGAGGGCACCAAGATCGGCTCCGTGATAATTCGAGCAAGACACGGCTCGCTCATACAGCGGGGGGGACATCACTTGATCCAAGGGAGAAGGTAAGTAAACGTCCTCCTGGATCCAGCGATGCAGTCCCGAGTCTGGCTCGGGGTTACCGCTTTTGGTATAAAAATTCCACCCCGAGCCAGACTCGGGAATACCGTCAGGGGGTTAAAGCAGGGTTCCACCAAAAAAAAAAAATGAAATGCCAAAAGATACACATACTGCAGCTGCTGGCTTTTAACAATAAGACATTTACCTGTCCTGGAGTCCAGTGATGTCAGCAATGCAGCTGATGTTTCCATCAGCTGTAGTGTGCTGCTGCCACCATTGCGGGTAAGGGTACCCGGCAGTGTAGCCTTATGGCTTCACACTTTGAACCCTACTGCTCATGTGCGAGGCCCAGCTCCTCTCTCCTACTAGCCAGGGAGAGGAGGAGGGAGCCTGCAGTGATGTCATGGGCTGCGGCCTGGACTTCCGGATATGGGAACAGGATACCTGTCAAATACAAAGGAGCAGATGTTCCACTTTTGGGTGGAACTTCGCTTTAAGGTTTATGCCTAAAGTTCATCTCTTTTGTCTTTTCAAAATACAGCTTGTTCATTGGGCCAAGTGAATTGTACTCAGCGGTATGAACTACAGGTATGCAGACTAAAGTCATATAATCATGTATAATTCAAAATTATGTTAACATTTTGAATTGCACTTATTTGAGGCTTTGAAAATTACAATGTTTCAATGTAGTCAACAAATTAATAGAAATATATTTGACAAGTGACTATGTTCTACTACAGAAGTAGTGCACTTGTAAAGACTCTACGAGTGACATAACTTCTTCTTCTAGAGGTAGATGGGAGCAATCAACCACCAAGCTTAAGAAAACCTGATTAGAACAAACAAATAGGATGCTGCTCCACAGAGTAGAGCAGATTCAAACATTAGATTTAGCCTGATTAGGGCAGGGTGCTACACTAGCTTTGTTTGGTTATTTTAGAGTTCACAGAACTTTATGCATGTCACCTCTTTTCAGGGCTTAGGTAACATATTTTTCAGGGCAGTCAAAAACAGACAGGGACTGTAAGCCTTAGCTAAAATACAAGTCCAAAAATGAAAAAAACAAAACAAAAACGCAATGTGGAAATATAATTTAAGATCTCTTACAATATTTTCTCTGTTGACACAGCCCATTGCAACACGGTGGTGCAACACTAAACATTTGTTTTGTGTCAGTGTGAAGTGTAGTAACTCCCCTGCTGTTAGAGAGTTCTTTCTGGACTATAATACATTTTCTTTGACAATTTTTTAGTTGGCTGAATCCTGTCTTCCAAAAAGTGCACAGTAAATGTCCACAAAATCAACCCTATTACAGATGATGTTTGGAGTAAGGTCAGTTTCTGCTAAATCGATAAGCTAAGACAAATTGACATGAGTGTACTGTAAGAGAAGATTGTGCGGACTTCAACCAACCAATAATGAGGTAGCAAGAATGATGCTTAAGAGGTTTTAAGGGCAAGGTTTGGGTAGCATCGCCTAGCCCTACTAGAGTGCTAGAGTAGGATGTTTTGTGTTAGTGTAGGTAAATTTTCAGCCCTGGCTGGTAGCCAAGCCTATGTGTTTTCTGGATAGGAAAGGATAGGGACACACCATATTTCCTGGAGACATCCCCATTTGTGAACAACCCGGCCAGGCCACATTCCGCCCCTCAGGACAGATGCTGTCGGCACAACCAAAACCTGTCCTGTTACAAATCGCTGTTGTATTCTGTGAGTGTTCCTAGTCGGGTGCCTTCCCTCCGGGCTTGTTGTGAATCACCGAACTTTAAATTTAATACAAGTTCTGTTTTCTGCAACTGGCCTCTGAGTGTTTACTGCAGTTCCACCATGCTGCACCTCCCCACAAACAGAATGCAATGATTTGCATATCTCAAAAAATATATGATTTGCATATTTCAAAAAATATATATTTTATTCACAATAGAAAACATATCAATTGTTTAAAAACTGAGAAAATGTACCATTTTAAGAAAAAATAATAATAGGGTGAATTTTTTATATTGAAGAGATTTGCTAAACATTGCATTCTCTTTTTACAGATATTTTACACAGTGTTCCAACTAGGGATGAGCCGAACACCCCCCGGTTCGGTTCGCACCAGAACTTTCGAACGGACCCCAAATTCGTACGAACGTTAGAACCCCATTGAAGTCTATGGGACTCGAACGTTCGAAATTAAAAGTGCTAATTTTAACAGCTAATATGCAAGATACTGTCCTAAAAAGGGTTTGGGGACCTGGCTCCTGCCCCAGGGGACATGGGTCAATGCAAAAAAAAGTTTTAAAAACGGCCGTTTTGGCGGGAGCACTGATTTTAATGACGATTAAAGTGGAAAAATAAATCCTTTAAATATGGTGCCTGGGGGGTGTCTGTAGTATGCCTGTGAAGTGCCACGTGTTTCCCGTGTTTAGAACAGTCCCTGCACAAAATGACATTTAACGGAAATAACGTCATTTAAAGCTGCTTGCGGTTTTAATGTTATATCTGGTTCCTGCAATATGGTTGAAAATCATTGAGAAAAATGGCATGGGTAGCCCTCCCTGCCCATTACCAGCCCCTTTGGGTCTTGTACGCATATTAAGGGGAACCCCGTACCCATATTAAAAAAAGGAAATGCGTGTGGCCCCCAGGCCCTATATACTCAGAACAGCAGTATACAGGCGGTGCAAACAAGACAGGAACTGTGTAGGTTTGTTGTGTTAAGTTGAATCTGTTTGTAATTTTCAACTGGTACATTTTTAAAGTGTAGCTGCAGTGAAAAAAAAATTTTTTAAGCTTTTTGGAAAACATAGGGAAGGGTTATCACCCCTGTATAATTTGTTTTGTCGTCCATCTTTTTTCATCTCACTTGCTGTTGTCTCCTTCCGTTTGCAAGTAGGTGATGTTTGTAAGTTGGATGTTTGAAAATAGGGGCCTGCCCTATATGCTCTGCAGAAATGGCGGAACAAGGTGTTGCTTTTGCCACAACATTGTAAGCCCTCAAAGTGACTCTTGCTGGGTGCTGGAGCGCTCTGCTGCGAACGATTATATCAAGAATTGTAATTACATGCCATTGTTGAACGGTGGTAGAAAAATTGACCTTTGGTGGTTGTGGTGCTGGTGCCACAACACTATAAGTCCTCACAGTTACTCTGGGTGGGCACAGGAACGGGCCCTCCTGTGAAATATTATATCAAGAATTGTAATTACATGTCCCTGTTAAACAGGGGCAGAAAAATTGGGCCTTTGGTGCTGGTGCCATGACACTGCAACCTCTCCCATATACTCTAGTTTTATTGCAGGAATTAGCCCTGCTGCAAAGCATTGTATCAAAAATTGTACTTAAACGCCCCTGTTAAACAGGGGCAGAAAAATTGGGCCTTAGGCACTGGTGCTGGTGCCACGACACTGCAACCTCTCCCATATACTCTTGTTTTATTGCAGGAATTAGCCCTGCTGCAAAGCATTGCATCAAAAATTGTACTTAAACGCCCCTGTTAAACAGGGGCAGAAAAATTGGGCCTTAGGCACTGGTGCTGGTGCCACGACACTGCAACCTCTCCCATATACTCTTGTTTTATTGCAGAAATTAGCCCTGCTGCAAAGCATTGCATCAAAAATTGTAATTAAACGCCCCTGTTAAACAGGGGCAGAAAAATTGGGCTTTAGGCACTGGTGCTGGTGCCACGACACTGCAACCTCTCCCATATACTCTAGTTTTATTGCAGGAATTAGCCCTGCTGCAAAGCATTGCATCAAAAATTGTACTTAAACGCCCCTGTTAAACAGGGGCAGAAAAATTGGGCCTTAGGCACTGGTGCTGGTGGCACGACACTGCAACCTCTCCCATATACTCTAGTTTTATTGCAGGAATTAGCCCTGCTGCAAAGCATTGCATCAAAAATTGTAATTAAACGCCCCTGTTAAACAGGGGCAAAAAATTGGGCTGATGGCATCACCCAGAAACAGAAATGCTCTTCCAACATATCATCGGAGGAGGAAGAGGATGGACAATCAACATAACAGGACAGTCACTCAGCATCAGCATAGGCAGTCTTGAAGGGATGTGATATTTCAAAAAAAATTATTTGGTTACATCAGCTTCAGGTCCTTGGTAGCTGTGGGTGATCCAAGACTGATTCATCTTGATGAAGGTCAGTCGATCAACTGATTCGGTAGACAGCCGCACCCTGTGATCGGTAACAAAGCCACCAGCAGCACTGAAGGTGCGTTCCGAAAGAACGCTGGATGCAGGACAGGCCAGTAGCTCAATTGCATACTGTGCAAGCTCTGGCCAGTGATCCATCCTCAAGACCCAGTAAGCCAGAGGATTTTCGGTGGGAAAGGTCTCCAAGTCTGACCTTGCCCCTAGGTATTCCTGCACCATGTAAATCAGACGCTTGCGATGGTTGCTGGAACCGATCATACCTTGGGGCTGCGGACTAAAAAATTGTCTGAAAGCATCAGTCAGACGGCCACCTTCTCCACCGCTCCTTCTGACCGATGCCTCAGCAACACGTTGTCCAGGACCAGGAGTTTGTAACCTCCCAGTCTCTGGGAACGCGTTGCACAGACCTTTCTGCAAGGCCTCCCGGAGATGTCTCATCCTCTGCTCCCTCTGCGATGGCAAGATAAGGTCGGCAACCTTACCCTTGTACCGTGGATCAAGGAGAGTGGCCAGCCAGTAATGGTCCCTCTCCTTGATCCGAAGAATACAAGGATCCTTCCGCAGGCTTTGCAGGATCAGGGAGGCCATGCAGCGTAGGTTAGCTGAGGCATTCAGTCCGGAGTCCTCTGGGTCACTAAGGACAACATGATCCGCAGCTACCTCCTCCCAGCCACGTACAAGTCCACGTGTTTCTTGGGACTATAAATCATCCCTACAAGACTGCTGCTGCTGCTGCTGCTGCTGCTGCTGATGCTGAGTGCCAGCCTCCACCTCCATGCTGACACAATCATCCTCCTCCTCCTCTTCCTCCTCCTCATCCTCTTCCTGTGTGATGGGTGGCACAGCAGGAACACTGTCTGGATAAAGGGGGCCTTGAGAGGCAAGGAAGTCCTCCTCTTCCTGCCTCTGTTCTGCCTCAAGTGTCCTGTCCATTATTCCACGCAGCGTATGCTCCAAGAGGTGGACAAGAGGTACAGTGTCACTGATGCATGCACTGTCACTGCTCACCATCCTTGTGGCCTCCTCAAACGGTGACAGGACAGTGCATGCATCCCTGATCATGCCCCACTGGCATGGTGAGAAAAATCCGAGCTCCCATGTCCCTGTCCTGGTGCCGTAGTCGCACAGGTACTCATTGATGGCCCTCTGCTGCGTGTGCAGCCGCTGCAGCATGGCCAACGTTGCCTGCATACGTTTGGTGTCCCTCATTCCCATCTCAAAATGTTGGAGGTTTGCGTATTAAAAACCTTGACATTCGATGATTTGCTGGGGAGCTGTAGATAACTCCAGACATACAAGGAGATCGGATAACCACTCTATCTTTCCCTACGGTGACCGAGAGGAGAAGTAGGAGGTACGACGATTTCCGGAACCTTTCGATCCAGGCTGGTTACCTTCGAATGATCCGTATCTTTCAGTAGCACATCGGAACGGATTAACACGCTAAAGAACCCTGCAGAGGGCTGTCTGCTCGCGCTAACGACTCCGTTGATTTGGAGTCCACCCAGTGTGGTAAGAGTCAAACCTTTTTCAGTTTTGGATTTGATAGTGGCAAAGCCAGGAAGATCACACTGAATTTGCAAAAAGGACTGACTTCCCCACTCATTGGTTTCTCTTTGGAATTGAGAGTCCCTGATTACAAAGACTCCTTTTTTGATTTGTAATTTTTTTGTTTAGTGATTTGTATTTGGTTTCTCACTTTTACTTTCACGTGTTTGTAGCGCAACTTTATATATAATTTTTTTCAACGTTGAGTTCCACCTGGTGGGCATGTCACATATAAGGCGGTTCTTGGGCAGGTTCAACTCCGTTTGGAGCTCAGCCAGCCGAGCACAGGCATTAAATGATCGGCGGAAATGCACACAGACTTTCCTGGCCTGCTTCAGGACATCCTGTAAGCCGGGGTACCTGCCCAAGAACCGCTGCACCACCAGGTTAAGGACGTGAGCTACACAGGGCACATGGGTCAGTTGTCCCTGTCGGAGGGCGGAGAGGAGGTTGGTGCCATTGTCGCAAACCACCATTCCTGGCTTAAGCTGGCGTGGCGTCAACCACCTCTCGGCCTGCCCCTGCAGAGCTGACAAAACATCCGCCCCAGTGTGGCTCCTGTCCCCCAAAAAAACCAGCGCAAGCACGGCATGGCATCGTTTTGCCTGCGTACTTGCGTAGCCCCTGGAACGCCTACGGAGCACCGCTGGTTCTGAGGACAGAGCACTGGAAGAGGCCATGGAGGAAGAAGAAGAGGAGGGGGTGGAGGAGAGAGGTGTGTCACAACCAATAGTAGCATTTTGGAGGCGTGGTGGCGGAACAACCTCCAACACTACTGCACCTTGTCCTGCATCCTTCCCAGCTGCCAGAAGAGTGACCCAATGGGCCGTGAAAGACAGGTAACGTCCCTGTCCATGCCTGCTGGACCATGAGTCAGCGGTAATATGCACCTTACCACTGACCGCCCTGTCCAGCGAGGCAAGGACATTGCCTTCCACATGCCGGTAGAGAGCCGGAATCGCCTTCCGTGAGAAAAAGTGGCGTTTGGGGACCTGCCACTGAGGAACCGCACATTGTACAAACTCACGGAAGGGGGCCGAGTCTACCAACTGAAAAGGCAGCAGTTGAAGTGCTAGCAATTTAGCCAAGCTAGCATTCAACCGCTGGGCATGTGGATGGCTGGGAGTGAACTTCTTTCGCCGGTCCAGCAGCTGGGGCAGGGACATTTGCCTGCTATAATCGGACGTGGGTGTACTGCTAGCAGAGTGCCCGGAAGCATTTGGCTGTGACACACCTAATTCTACACCTTCATTCCTCTCAGAGCAGGTTTCAGAGAGGACTGAAGGTCTAGTGGGGTTGGAGATGCCAGCTGATGAGAAGCAAGGAGAGGGCCGCTTTGTTCTTTGGTGTGGGTCTTTGAGGTACGCTTGCCAACGAGCTGCATGGCAGGTCAACATATGTCTGGTCAAGCATGTGGTGCCCAGGCGACTGATGTTTTGGCCACGCGAGATACGCTTGAGACATATGTTGCAAATAGCAGCGGTGCGATCTGATGCACTCGTCTCAAAAAAGGCCCACACCAAAGAACTTTTAGCATAACGTGCAGAGGCAGCGCCCTGCACAGGCGGAGCTCTGCGGTGTGATTCAGTCAGTGTGCTGCCCCTAAGCTGGCCCCTGGAGGGCATCCTGCCTCATTGGACATGTGCCTCCTCCTCCTCCTCCTCCTCCTCTCTCCTACCAGGCACCCACGTGGAGTCAGTGCCCTCATCATCCCCTCCCTCTTCATCGCTGTAGCAAACCTGGCAGTATGCTGCAGCTTGTGGAACATGACTGCCAGATTGCTGTCCTTCTTGAGCATCCCCTCTCTCTGCATTCACGCTACTGCCTTCCTCTAGCTGAGTGTCATCATCAGAGGCTACAAAACACTGGGCATCCTCCTGGAGCATGTACCCAACACTGTGCTCAAAGAGTTCAGGAGACTCCTCAGGAGGACGTGGTGGGTCTAGGGAAGGAGTCACTGATGATGACATTGAGAGGAGGGAAGACGATGCGTTGGCAGCTGCTTTGCTAGTACCTTGAGACTGGGTGAGAGAGGATGAGGAGGATGAAGAGGGCTTGGTCATCCACTCTACCAAGTCGTTGGCATGTTGAGGCTCAACATGTCCAGCTGCCGAAAAGAAGGACAAGCGTGTCCCGTGCTGATGACAATGCACCGCGTCCACGACCAGCACTGTTGTCTCTAGACACAGAGCCTGCTTGCCCTCTTTTATCGTCTCGCGCCTGTCTGCCTCTCCTTGCTGGCCTTCCAGACATGGTAATGGCCTGAAGGGAGTTGGGTAAAAAAGCAGTTGGGTAGTGTATATTGTGCAAAAGGCACACAACACCCACTAACTCCTGCAGATGCCTTTATTATAGAACACCAGAGATAAAGGGGTATATACAGATGTATACTCTGCTGTGCTGGAGGCACACACAACTTCCAATAACTCCTGCAGATGGCAAGTGGGCTCAAATAGAGAAGAGCTATGTAGGTGGATATAGCGGTATGTACTGGGTACAGAGCACGCAGACAGCACGCACTAGCTCCTAACACTACTGACTGCAAGCTCTATTATAAAAGATAGATCACTAGCTATATAGGTGAGGTGAATATAGCGGTGTATACTGCGGTCAGGGCACGCAGACAACAACCACTACACAACAGCAAGATCGAAAATCATCCGAAAACGATCGGTGTGTACTGTGTTGAAGGTACACAGAACACGCACTAACTCCTGCAGATGCCTTTATTATAGAACACCAGAGATAAAGGGGTATATACAGATGTATACTGTGCTGTGCTAGAGGCACACACAACTTCCAATAACTCCTGCAGATGGCAAGTGGGCTCAAATAAGAGCTATGTAGGTGGATATAGCGGTATGTACTGGGTACAGAGCATGCAGACAGCACGCACTAGCTCCTAACACTACTGACTGCAAGCTCTATTATAAAAGATAGATCACTAGCTATATAGGTGAGGTGAATATAGCGGTGTATACTGCGGTCAGGGCACACAGACAACAACCACTACACAACAGCAAGATCGAAAATCGGCCGAAAACGATCGGTGTGTACTGTGTTGAAGGTACACAGAACACCCACTGCTTCAGACGCCAACACACTACACAAGGCCGCCGCGCTGGCGGCCTTATATAGTGTGGGGCGTGCACTACACAGCCTGAGCTATGATTGGTCACAGGCATCCTGCCTGTGGCCAATCATGGCTCTCCTCGCTGCTGGCGCTGCGATTGGCCAAGCATGCGGGGTCACAGTGCATGCTTGGCCAATCATGAGCCAGCAATGCACTGCGCCATCGCAGTGCATTGTGGGCCGTGAGCACCACACAAATTTGGCGCGAACGGACCAAAACGTTCGGACTTCGCCGAACGGGTGAACAGCCGATGTTCAAGTCGAACGTATGTTCGACTCGAACACGAAGCTCATCCCTAGTTCCAACTCTTTTGGAATTGGGATTGTAGAAAAAATGATGCTACATATATAATTTATAACTACATTGTCAAAAATAGGTATTAGCCCAAAGTTCAACTAAATATAAAAAAAAGTGGTGTAGGGTCTCTCCCTTCTTTTTTCATACCAGTCCTTTTAAGTACGGTATGGACTTCAAGGAAAAAAACTCAAAACAATGCATGAGAAATCCATACCAGACCCTTGGAAACTGATAAGGATTTTAAGAGGCACCTCACACACACAAAACAAAATGCATAGGGGTTCCCTAAAAAGCTATACCATGCAGCCTAGCTGACCAGAAAAGAGGAATAAAGTGTGTGTGTGTGTGTGGGGGGGGGGGGGGATTGTGTGCACCCCCCCCCTGAACCATACTAAGCCAAATACCCTCAACTTGGGGTGGGCGGGGGGACCCTGCCAGGGGGACTCCTCTGGCTTAGCACACTCAAATGTTTGACAAGTCACTTGTCAACTGCCAAATGACAAACTCAGTGCATGTGTGACTTCACATACAGTAAGTGTGAGTGCAATATATTTAGTTTTATACTTGCTTCATTTAATAAAGGATTTACCGGCACAATACAAATATGGATATGTGATAGGGAGGTGTTATTTTCAGCTATTTGCCCCAGATTCTAACTGTCCCTGGAAAAAAACTTTTATATGTCTCTCTAATTTGCTACACATTTGCACAAAACACAGTTTGTGTGTCTGTGACTGCATGTTAAACTAGAAAGACATATTTTTCAGCAATGAGCAGTGAGTGTATAAAGATATGCAGCGATAGAAATACAAACAAACACTATGTAAATAAAAATCCACTGTCACTGAGCATAAAGAGTCCATGTACCAAGAAATGGCATCACCCACAATAATTTTAAAGGCTTATATGCAAGTTATTGTCATAAAAAGTGTTTGGGGACCTGGGTCCTGCTCCAGGGGACATGTATCAATGCAAAAAAAAAGTTTTAAACGTTTTTTCGGGAGCAGTGATTTTAATAATGCTTAAAGTGAAACCGTAAAAGTGTAATATTCCTTTAAATTTCGTACCGGGAGGGGGGGGCTTGGGTGTCTATAGTCTCCCTGTAAAGGGGCACATGTTTCCCGTGTTTAGAACAGTCTGACAGCAAAATTACATTTCTAAAGGAAAAAAACTAATTTAAAACTACTTGTGGCTACAATGAATTGTCGGGTCTGATGATACACATAACAGTTCATTGATAAAAATGGCATGGGGATTTCCCCACATGGGAACCCGAACTAAAGTTAAGAAAAAAAAATGCGTGGGGTTTCCCAAAATTCCATATCATGCCCTTCAGGTCTGGTATGGATATTAAGGGGAACCCCGTGCCAAAATGTAAAAAAAAAATGGCATGAGGGCCCCCTTCAAAATCCATGCCAGACCCTTCACGTCTGGTGTGGATTTTAAGGGGAACCCCGCTCCAAAATGTAAAAAAATAATGGCATGGGGGTCCCCCTAAAAATCCATACCAGACCCTTATCCGAGCACACAACCTGGCAGGCCGCAGGCAAAGAGGGGGTACGAGAGTGCCCCCCCACCTGAATTATACCAGGCCACATGCCCTCAACATTGGGAGGGTACTTTGGGGTAGTCCCCCACAGTCCTTTGTCCCCATGTTGATGGGACCCAGGTCCCCAAACACTTTTATGACAATACCATGCATATAAACCTTTAAAATTAGCACTTTTGATTTTCTCCCATAGACTTAAAGCTCATCCCTGGACATAACATGAAGTGAATCCACAGATTCATATGTAGGATAAAAGAGAAGCAGCTCCTCATAGTGTAGTATGTTAATTCAAGATGATTTTATTAAGTAAAAAGCATACAGGGTACTCACATTTGGTGAATTAAAACAAGCATTTCAGGAACACAAAAAGTCCTTGGTTAACATTTGTTTCCAACAAACAAAATGGCCACGGTCAGCACATGTAGTGTTGTGACAGAGCCCACCCTACGTGGTGTTTCGTCCAATAAGGAACATTGTTAAGGGCGTGGTTAGGAGATCGTCACTATCTCTATATACAGGCAGGAGGGCAAAGTAGAAACACCTCTTCCTCCTTCTGTTTCAAGCCTCAATATCAGCCACCGGAAGTGGAACCACATCTACCGGAAGTGATGTCACATCACAACTGGAAGTGAGCAAAAGCTGCAGGAATGTAAACAGTCCAACCCACTCACGACAGCCATACAATGAAATCACAAACAGGAACTAGAAATACTTCACTATTCTGATTTCAAGAACTGGGCTTGAAAATAGAAAACTGGGACATATGTAAAAAAAAAAAAAAAAAATGTAATATATATAAACAACGTTCCTAAAAAATAAAAAATAAAATGGTAATGATTTAACAGAATTAGAATTAGAGGCCTTTAAAAAATATTAAAATAAAATGATATTGTTTATGAAGGCATTGCCATTCCATTCAATGAGCAGTGAATACAAACATGAACATTGAGCTTTTCCCACTATTTGTGATCCTGGATATGTTCAGGGCCATGCACTCACAACCACACGGATGTCACATTGGGAGCAGTGTCTGTGTCTGCATCCCAATTGACAGCAACGTGGGCAAACATGGCCCTCTATGGGCGTACGATTTTGTATGCCTTGTGTGCACAAGGCCTAATAGCTCAAGCTGCAACAGGGGCAGACTGACAACTCATGGGGCCCCCAGGCAATAGGAGATTATGGGGCCCCCAGGCAATTGAACATTATGGGGCCACACAGTATACACACACACAGTATACAATCACACAGTATACACATACATGTACACACAGTATACGCAGACATGCTTCTATTGGCTGAGAAGGTACTGGAGAGGTGGGGCAGCTATAATCTTGAATTTTTAGACCAAAAGGATGTCGGTAAGGGACATTTCAGAGATAGATGTAAAAAAAACACAGATTTTTACATACTGCCCCTGGTTTTACTGAGGCTGGCAACCCTGATGGGGCCCCCTAGTGGCCCGTTTCGCCTTGGGCAGTGCCCGAGTGGCCGAATGGTCAGTCTGCCCTGGCTGCAACTTACATGCACAACTAAATGAATCCGAGGGGTGGCCATCTCCCCTAACCCTCCCTGCCTGGTGTGTTTAAAGGAGGTCCTCTGAAATTTCAATCAGAAGGAGACATTCTGCAAGCAAACAGCTACTGCTCTGCTTTCTCTGGAAAAAAAACAACATAATTTTCTCTAATCCCAGTGTTATGAGTTTACCCTATAATAAATGCTTACATATAAATCATCAGTTAAAAAATGAAATAACACAATACTGACCATGACCATTATCATTTAATTTTAAACACTTCTGTCAATTTTTGCAGCATGTTGGGCAGCTTCTTTATCTAGCATATGTAAGTTAAAATCAGATAGCTTTTAGAAAGAAACAAAAAGAGGAACAGTTCACTTATGATTACATTTAAATGCAGCACACTAGAATTTGAATAGGAGGAGAAAACAGTTCTTTCATAGTGAAGCCAGGGATCATATGGTCATCACAAACTGTACTGGTGCCAATCGAGATTCTTGAGTCCACGCAGATAACCAAACCAAGATCACCCTGAAGATTGCTCAAAATGAGAGGTCCAATGGATCTGATACTTTATAGTTTCCTCCTGCTGACAACTGGTAATAATGTATGTGTGTCTGTGAGTTATGTCTTATATAAATGCTAATACTATCTAATCTACTGTATCTAGGGGATCTGTGTTACAATATTTTTTTTTTATTAAGAAGAATAAGATAGAATACATAAGCAAGGTAATACAGATATGCTGAAAAAAATAACAGCAATGAATATACGTTGTATGTATCTAGGGGATCTGGCACATATGGTTGTTGCTGGAGAGTACAGGGCATACAAAAAGCAGTCTATGTTAAAAACCCTTTTTAGTTAAACTTACTGTTATCATCCTTATAAAGTACCAACTTATTATGCAGCACTGTACATTCACAAATAAAGGGTCACAAATTCCAACCTACAATGCCCTGTACACACGACTGGTTTTCCCGTCGGAATAAACTCTGAAGGTTTTTTCCGACGGAATTCCACTAAAGCTGTCTTGCGTACACACGATCATACCAAATTCCGACCATCGAGAACGCAGTGATATACAACACGTACGACGGGACTAGAAAAAGGAAGTTCAATAGCCAGTAACCAATAGCTTCTGCCTCGTACTTCCTTCAGAGCATGCATAGTTTTTGGTTAGTTGGAACGGCATACAGACGAGCGGTTTTCCCGATAGGAATTTGTTCCATCGGAAAAATATAGAACATGTTCTCTTTATAGGTCCGTTAGAATTCTTGACGTAAAAAGTCCGATGGGGAATACATACGGTCGGAATATACAATGAAAAGCTCCCGTCTGACTTTTTCTGTCGGAAATTCCGACCGTGTGTACAGGGCATAAGATGTACAAAAACAGTAGCTTGGGTAGTAGCTGGATATAGCTGGATATACGATCAAAAACATAGATGGGACATGTTTTGTGAACTGATTTGATAGTATAATGTTGTAACTTAAATATGTTTCTAAAATAGACTGGAAATTAATTAAGAGGTTGGCAGAAAGGAGCAGAAGATGAGTAGAGATAAGTAGTGGAAACAGTAGCTAAGTCTTCCTCTTAAATGTGTAGATTGCTAGTCACATTAATGATTAGGTATTTGAAAACTCTAAATAGGAGACTTAACATGTAAGAAAATAAGTGGGAGAATAATGAGGGAAATATGTCAGATGGCGTGACATAAAGATAATAATGATAAATGGGAGATAAGTTAGTCATTAGATAATAGATGATGAGTGAGGTGAGAGGATGAAAAATAATAAGTGAAGGAATAATGTGGGACATAATGAGAGGATAAACGGGATAAAATGGAGATGATGAGTGAATGCAAAATAGTTTGAATGATGAGGTGAACATCCTGTACCCAGGTTTGGGTCAATGCAGGTTCTGGAACATGACTGAAGTTCAGGTCCTGAATCTGAACCCCACTGAAGTCAAAGGGAGAAGAATCTTGGGAATCTGTAATTACAATTTTATGGGCTAATAGGCAAGGGATTGCCAAACAAAGATCATGGGGACCTGGACAGTGGAATGGATGGTATGTACAAAGATTTTTATATTTACATTTATTATTCAGCAGGGAGAGGGTCTGTTCTGGCAGTGAAAATGGCAACAATGTAAATTTAAAAATCCTTCAAATTGCATGCTTGGGGATGCCTAAGTATTACTGTTGAATTCTATGAATCTCAGGGACAGCACTAGTGATGCGGTATTGTAACATCACATAAATTGCATGTGTAATAATTTACAGTGGGGAAAATAATTATTTGATCCACTGCAGATTTTGTAAGTTTGCCCTCTTACATAGACATGAAGGGTTCATAATTTTTGTCATAGGTGTATTTTAAATGTTAGAGACAGAATATCAACCAATATCAACCATGTTTTGCTTTGATCCCCAAGCAAAACATGACTTAGTACTTGGTGGAGAAACTCTTGTGGGCAAGCACAGAGGTAAGACATTTCTTGTAGCTGGTTACCATGTTTGCACACATCTCATGAGGGATTTTGGTCCACTCTTCTTTGCAGATCTTCTCTAAATCTCTAAGAGGTTTCTTGACTGTCTCTTGGGAACTTGAAGTTTCAGCTTCCCCATACATTTTCTATAGGATTAAAGTCTGGAGACTGACTGGGTCACTCCATGACCTTAAGTTGCTTCTTCTTGAGCCACTCCTTTGTTGCCTTGGCGGCATGTTTTGGGTCTTTATCATGCTGAAAGACCCATCCACGACCCATATTCAGTATTCTGACTGAGTGAAGAAGATCATCCAAGATTTTACAATACATGTCCCCATCCATTTGCCCCTCAATGCGGAAAAGTTGGTCGGTACCTTTAGCAGAAAAACAGCCCCAAAGCTTAATGTTTCCACCTCTGTGCTTGACTGTAGGAATGGTTTCTTAGGGCCATAGTCAGCATTTTTCTTCCTCCAAACATGCAGGCAAATTCTCCTCCTCAAGAAGGCACATGTACAGTCATGCCAATGAACATCTAAATAAATCAAAAAGGGGTTATTTCTTCCCAGACAGAGGAGAGACACAATAGAATTGAAGTACAGATTGTATACCCTGATTGTAGTGGGTTAGAGAATAGACAGTTTTACTTTAACCACTTACCAACTGCCTTCCGCATGTACAGTATATCACAAAAGTGAGTACACCCCTCACATTTTTGTAAATATTTTATAATATCTTTTTATGTGACAACCCTGAAGAAATGAAAGTTTGCTACAATGTAAAGTAGTGAGTGTACAGCTTGTATAACAGTGTAAATTTTCTGGCCCCTCAAAATAACTCAATAGGGATGGTCCGAACACCCCCCCCCCCGTTTGGTTAGCACCAGAACATGCAAACAGGCAAAAAATTTGTTTGAACACGCGAACACTGTTAAAATCTATGGGACACTGGGTCCTGCCCCAGGGGACATGTATCAATGTATCAATGTAAAAAAAAGTTTCTAAAATGGCCATTTTGTCGAGAGTAGTGATTTTAATAATGTGAAGTGAAATAATAAAAGTGTAATATTCCTTTAAATGTCGTACCTGGGGGGTGTCTATAGTATGGCTGTAAAGTGGCGCATGTTTCCCGTGTTTAGAACCGTCTGACAGTAAAATTACATTTCTAAAGGAAAAAAAGTAATTTAAAACTACTCGCGGCTATAATGAATTGTCGGTCCGGCAATACACATAAAGGTTCATTGATATAGGGAACATTACGTGGTCCTACCACACCCCCATTATGATACATACGCTACACGCTCTCGGCGGTGGCGTATATCAGAACACAATTCTGCAGACTGAATGAAAGCCTACTCCAGAATACAGAAGTTCTGGCAGACGTGTCCAATGAGTTGACACATTACTTCCATACAAACGATCAGTCAGACTGTGACCCAGACATCCTTTGGGAAGCCCATAAGACAGTCATAAGGGGAACTTTTATTAAGCATGGTGGAGAAAAACAACTTCTCATACTTCTTCACAAAATACAGGAGGTAGAAACTCAACACAAAATATCTCCCACCCCCTCTCTAGAAAGTCAACTACTATCACTTAGAAGACAGAGGGTAGACCTACTAAAGTACAAAGCCAAAGCGGTGCTTCAACACTGCTGCAAAATCAGTTATGAATCAGGTAATAAATGTGGCAAACTATTAGCAAAAACGGTCAGAGAAGACAAGGCCGCCACATTCATACCTCAAATTATATCGCCCTCAGGTCAAAAGACAGTTCTACCATCTAAAATAGCACAGGAATTCAGAGACTACTACGCTTCCACATATAAACTAAAAAATATATCCACCTCAAGACTGACAATGGACGAGTATGTTGCGGCTTCCCAACTTCCCCAACTTTCTATTGAGATAAGAGAAGCATTAGATATCCCCATCACAATGGAAGAACTACAGAAGGCAGTAGGAGAGATGAAACCAGGGAAAGCACCAGGACCCGATGGCTTTACTTTGCAATACTACCAAACTTTTCTTCCAAAACTAGGACCATATATGGTAAAATTGTTCAACGCACTTAATTCAGACACAAACCTCCCCAATGATACCCTGAGGGCCCACATATCCGTCATCTCTAAAGAAGATAAAGATCGAACATCCTGTTGGAGCTATAGACCTATCTCCCTGTTAAACATAGACCTTAAACAATTTACAAAGATCCTGGCCTCCCATCTAGCGCAACACATACAACAAATAATCCATCTAGACCAGGTGGGGTTTATACCGAATAGGGAGGCTAGAGACAACACCACTAAGGTATTAAATCTGGTTCATGTAATATCGGACACCGGAACACCCTGTATATTTCTCAGCACAGATGCTGAGAAAGCCTTCACCAGCGTTAAATGGACGTTTATGGCCTCAGTACTTAAACACATAGACTTAGGGACAAACATGCTCACATGGATTGAGAAAATATACTCTATGCCCACAGCCCAAGTTAAGGCTAATGGGCTGCTATCCACACCCTTCCATATCACAAATGGCACTAGACAGGGATGCCCGTTATCCCCCCTCCTGTTTGCCATTTCACCGGAACCTTTCCTCTGTGTATGGTCCACCAAAACCCAGATATAGAGGGAGTTAAAGTAGAAGACACTCAGCATATGATAGCTACGTATGCGGACGACCTTATGTTTCCATCACCAATCCATCGATATCCCTACCCAACCTTCTTAAAGAATTTGACACATATGGAGCACTTTGTGACTTGAAAATTAATTTTGACAAATCAGAGGCAATGGGAAGTTTAAGTTCAAGTGGACGGCCTCCGCCCTGAAATATCTGGGCACTTATATACCTAAGGATCTATTCCGTAAATTTGAACCCCCCCCCTGCTGACCAAGACCCGCATCACACTAGACAGATGGGACAAGGGGTTGTACTCTTGGTTTGGTAGCTGCAACCTACTTAAGATGTGCATACTACCCACATTTCTGTATCTTTAAACAAGCCCACTCACTCTTCATTAAATTCATATGGATAAATAAGAAACCATGGCTACCTAGGCGCTACCTCACCTTACCAAAACATCTTGGAGGCTTAGCTTGATGTGTGTAACTATTATCTAGCTGTCCACTTAGGAAGAATAATAGATTGGAACAGACATTACAAGAATAAACTTTGGACACAACTGGAACAGGCCCAGACTGAGACACTCCTGAAAGGAGCACTATGGTGTTTTGATAATCTAGCTCCGAAACTAAAAGGCCATCCTATAATAGGTACCACCCTTAGCATGGGCTGCAAAACAATTATTTCATCTTCCCTCTCCAATACAGAAATCTCCATTATTTCCCATTTTGGGTAACCCAGCATTCCCTCCATGACTTGGAAAATCTGAATATAGGACACTCGCCCAAGCGGGACATGATTGGGCATCCCACTTTCTGGAAGGGGACAAGTGGCCCCGCCTACAGGCATTGACGGTGGAAACAGGTCAATTCCGGTTGTCTCTCTGGAGTGCTATTCGCCTACATCATTTTCTACATTCTCTAGCAAATCCAGACTGCTTTAACCGCACACTGACAACTTTCGAAGAATACTGTCAGGATGATGGGCCATTGCCACAAGTGTTATTGAAGACGTATATGCAACTTAACTCCCTCCCTCGACCAACCGCACCTCTTGTTTCTACAGAAGTGGGAGGTTGACTTAAAATGATCCTTCATGACAACCCAAATACAAAACATACTTAGATTCTCCTTGAAATCGTCAATCTGTACGAAAACCCAAGAATTCAATTACAAGATACTGACTAGGTGGTATTACACACCTCAGCTTTTACATAAATTCTACCCGAACACCACGTATAGATGCTGGAAATGCTGGGTAGAATGTGGGACACTCCTTCATATTTTTTGGTTGTGCCCCGATTGAAACATTTTTGGACAACTATAAGATACATCATTCAGAAATTCACAGATCACAAAATATCTGAATACTTGATTTTCTGTCTTCTTCACGTTAATAAGATTCCGGTAAAACAATACGGAAAATCAATTATAAGACACTTACTGAATGCGGCTAAATCTTGTATTCCCCTGTTCTGGAAGGCGAGACATCACCCTTTATTAAGACTTGGTGGAATTAGGATGATTTAGAACGACTGCACTTCCAAGAAATTAGACAATTTAATCCTCACGAGCCAAAATAAACAAGAGAGGCACTCTGAGACATGGAAGCTATGGAACATGTTCCTATTTTCTGACAAAGGAATCACATTTCTTGGACAGTTAGAAACCAATCACCACCTGAATCAGGCATGTCACTAGTGAATGTAGTCATTTTGCTGCCAGACCCCCCCCCCCCCCACTACATTATTACATCCACCCCCTCCAACACCCACTCCTCTCCCCATCAATCAGTATACCCGACTTCTCATACTTCCCACACCTGTCTTCACTTCTTCAAGCTCTATTACCTTTTCTCTTTTCCTCTTAATCTATTACTTGTGAACTAGGAGCGCACGTGGTACAGAGAATAGATGGCCCAGACTGCAATATGATAGCTGTTCCTTATCTGAAAGATCATCCAACAATGCTGGTGGCTGCACCGCAGCAACCACCTTACCACTGAGCAGTATTCCATGGACTGCAATAAGATGAAACAGAAACACGTTGGAGCTACGAATAAACTGAACTACTATACCATGGATGTCATATGTCATCACTGTACCTGTTCCTTGCCTGTAATGTGCTCCTTAATATTAATAATAAAATGTATATTTAAAAAAAAAGTTCATTGATAAAAAAGGCATGGGATTCCCCCACAGCAGAACTATGAACCAAATTATTATTTTTTTAAATGCGTGGGCATCCCCCCAAATTCCATACCAGACTCTTCAGGTCTGGTGTGGATTTTAAGGGGAACCCTGTGCCAAAATTTAAAATAAAAATGGCGTGGGTCCCCCAAAAATCCATACTAGACCCTTATTCGAGCATGCAACCTGGCAGGATGCAGGAAAAGAGGTGGGAAGAGAGAGCACCCCCCTGAACTGTACCAGGCCACATGCCCTCAACATTGGGAGGGTGCTTTGGGTTAATGGCCCCCCAAAGCACCTTGTTCCCATGTTGATGGGGAGCAGGACCTAATCCCCACAACCCTTGCCCTGTGGTTGTGGGGGTCTGTGGGCTGCTTTGCTTATCCGAATCTGGAAGCCCCCTTTAACAAGGGGACCCCCAGATCTCGCCCCCCCATGTGAAATGGTAACGGGGTACAAATGTACCCCTACCATTTCACAAAAAATGTATGAAAATGGTAAAAAAAGACACTACACACCTTGGGACAAGTTCTTTCATTTCTGGATCATTTCTGAAGAGAACAGTGTGATTCCGTAACCACAGAAATGATTCACACTATTTCCCTTGTGAACTGATACAGTCACAAAGACTAAACATGAAATACATGAATCATTCCCACAGTTAGTCAGTCAGTCAGGGACCTATAGGGGGTTATTTACTAAAGGCAAATTCACTTTTCACTGCAAGTGCACTTGAAAGTAAAGTCACTGTAGATCCAAGGGGGATATGCAAGGAAAATAAAAAACAGCATTTTAGCTTGCACATGATTATATGATAAAATCAGCAGAGCTTTCATCCATTTCAGATCTACCCCTTAGATTTAGAACGAATGAATTTCCAAGTGCACTTGCAGTGGAAAGTGGAGTTACCTTTCGTAAATAAACCCTGCAGTGTCATAAAAAGCGGCCGTACAAAAATAATAATGCAAAAAAGGAAAAGGGGAAAAAAGGAACAGTTCTCCTCAGGATTGTAAGGAATGTGTCCTCAGATAAAAAAATAATCCTGCTGTATTATTTTAGATGGTAGTACAGTATATAGATAGTTGAGACAATAGTAGACACTGGATTGAACTGAATGGATCACTTAGCACTCCAATCCCAAACTGGTCAGGTGTATAACATAGATGAGAATGATTTCACATACGGTGTCAGTGTAACCTTTGTGCCAGAGTTCCCACAGCATGCAGGTATATAGTAATAGTAAAATTATATTGTGGTTACTTACTAATAGCTGATCATACAGAGATCTCTCCAATGTGGGATGAGGTCCACTCTGTCCATTCGTGTGCGATAGCCATAAATTGTCGGCTAGTAATAGCTCATCTGTAGTTTTTATAGTGATTTTACATCCAATGTAGAATATCAATGTATATTAGGCTGTTAGTGATCCATAAATAAATATAGTCCATAGTTACAGTGTCTGGTCTCCATAATTAGTTATCCATAGGACTTATTCATGCTGATAATTTCTAAGTTTATATATCATCAGGCTCATCAGATTTCCAGTTCAGTTTCTCAAAGCCATTTTGAAGTATGGGCTGGGGTAGGGGTGCACAAAATGGGGGTGTCTATCCCAGCATAAATAGCTAAAAGCTTACATGTTTCATTCCTTGAATAGCAGAGCTTTGTCAAGGTGCGTTAGGGGTTATATTATATCAGGGAGAAAGGGATTTACCCACTGCATGATCTATCTTCCCTTCATTATGTTGCGAGAAGTAACTTTTTGATCACCTGATATATAGCTGTTGGGGAATTGTGTAACCATTAGAAATCTGACCCCTATACTAGGGATTCTCCGTCTGTTTTTTTTTTATTAGGGATTTAGGGATATTATTATTGGTGCCTTTTGTATTTTTGTCAGTCAGCGAATATTGTAGTTTAACTCTTTAGGGTGCGTATTTATATCTATGTAGTTTTTTTGGTTTTCATGGTCCTTATTAGTAATCTTGATTACACCCCCCATAATATATGCGATGAGCGCTACTATTCTATTATAGGCAGGATTCCCATTTGTTCACATTTGTTGCATCGTGGGAAAGAGAGCCAGAATGTGGATCTGTCAATGTAAACAAACAGATCCCCGTTCTGAGAGAGGAAGAGAGAGAGAGGGAGAGAGATGAGCTGTTCCTAGTGATCAGGAACAGCGATCTCTCTCTTTTCCCAGGCAGCCCATATAGTTAGAAACACTTTCCAGGGAGAGAACCCCCTGATGTTAACCCCTTCCATGCCTGTGGCATTTACACAGTGATTAGTGCATTTTTATAGCACTGATCACTGTATTGGTGTCACTCATCCTCAAAAAGTGTCACTTAGGGTCATATTTCGTTGCCACAATGTCACAGTCTTGTAGTGCAAAGTGGATTTGCCTGTAGTAAATAAAACCCTATGTCTCAGCATAGGAGAGGGGGATACAAAAAATATTACCGTACTATGCTGACATTATGTATATGGCTTGCATTGTTCTCATTCATATGGAACAAAAGAGCCTGGCAATACTATGCACTACTACTATAGCCAGCCATGTTTGTACCCATTTACCTCGTATGCTTCATATAAAGTCCCACTGTTCTCCCCACCAGCTAATCTTGCAATTTAGGGATGGAGGCTATGAACTTTAATTTTTATAGCCTCATATAAAGTCCCACATGATTTTATCCTTTATTAAACTTTAATGTAAGCAGGTATTGAATACATTTATTATACTTTACTGGCAATATTGTACTATGGGTATTTTTGCTCTCTCTGAGTGATTATCGATCAAGAGGCACGATATTGGAGTGTTCATGAAGACATGTTGGCGCTTCTGCAGCAGGGACCCTAGCAACTATCCATTGGGATCTAAAGCTTTGCCTGACCTTACAGTCATTCCCTGAGGTGAGCGGCCAGCCTACTCTTTGGTGGCTGCAGCTTGTTCCTTTGCTTTACTGTATATGTTTTTTCTCTTCAGGTACGATATGGAATGAGCCATCTTTATGTTCTTTGCACTTGGACCTTGTTCTCTTTTTATATCTATTCATTCCACTTACCCCTTTTTTTCACTTGGATTTTTTTGCTTTTTTTCCGGATTTAATATGTATTGTAATCTTTGTTTAACCACTTGCCGCCCGGTCAATAGCAGATTGACGTCTGGGAAATGGTTCAGTTATCCTGACTGGGCGTCATATGACCTCCTTCAGAATAACAGCCGCCACGCGCCCATGGGGGTGGGCATCACGGCGATCGGTGGAGCAGTGTGTCAGTCTCACACACCGCTCCACCAATCTCGGTAAAGAGCCTCCGGCGGAGGCTCTTTACCATGTGATCAGCTGTGTCCAATCACGGCTGATCACAATGTAAACAGGAAAAGCCATTGATCAGCTTTTCCTTACTCGCGTCTGACAGATACGAGTAGAGGAGAGCCAACCGGCAGCTCTCCTGACAGGGGGCTCTGCACTGATTGTTTATCAGTGCAGCCCCCCTTGGATGCCTGCACTAGACCACCAGGGAAGCCGCCTGGACCATCAGGGAAGGGAGCAACATGTGGATGGCCAGGTATGCACATGTGCAAATAAATGCCCAATCTGTGCCAATCAGTGGCCACAAATGGGCACTGACTGGCACCATCATGTAACACATGTGAAAATGTGTAAATCAGTGATACCCAGCAATGCCACCTATCAGTGCCACCCATCAGTGTCAAGCAGTGCCACCTATCAGTGCCCATCCGTGCCTACCTATGAATGCCTATCAGTGCCCATGCGTGCAACCTATCAGTGCCACCCATAAGTACCCATCAGTGCCACCCATAAGTACCCATCAGTGGCGCATATGAGTTCCCATTAGTGCTGCCTATGAGTGCCCATCAGTGCCACCTATGAGTGCCCATCAATCCTGCATACCAGTGCCACCTATCAGTGCCCATCATCAGTGTCCATCAGTGCCACTTCATCAGTGCCGCCTCATTGGTGCCCATCAGTGCCACCTTATCAGTGCCCGTCAGTGCAGCCATATCAGTACCCGTCATTGAAGAAGAAAACATACTTATTTACAAAAAATTTAACAGAAACAAAGAAAAACTTTTTTTTTTTTAAATTTTCAGTCTTTTTTTATTTGTTGTGCAAAAAATAAAAATTGCAGAGGTGATCAAATACCACCGAAAGAAAGCTCTATTTGTGGGAACAAAATGATAAAAAATTTGTTTGGGTAGAGTGTAGCATGACCGCGCAATTGTCATTCAAATTACGACAGCACTGAAAACTGAAAATTGGTCTGGGGGCAGGTAGGTGTCTAAGTGCCTGGTATTGAAGTGGTTAATATTTACTTAGTTATAGTTAATTGAGCAAGCACATTATTTTATACACAATACCATATTACAGATTGAACTGTTATGCTGTGTGCACACAACCGGACTATCCGGCAGACTAGGTCCAACTGTCTCTCCGACTGACTTTTCAGTGGAGTTCCGATAAACTTTCTGAACAAACGAACTTGTCCACACACAATCACACCAAAGTCCAAGGGATTTGAATGTGATGATGTACGACTGGACTAGAAAAAGGAAGTTCATAGCTAGTAGCCAATAGCTGCCCTAGCGTCGGTTTTTGTCCGTAGGACTAGCATACAGACAAATGGATTTTTTGACCGGACTCGAGTCCGTCGGAAAGATTGGAAACATGTTCTAAATCTAAAGTCCGTCTGAGTTTTGCAACAGCAAAGGTCCAATGAAGACCACACATGGTCATATTGTCCGACAGATTCGTTCCTTCGGACCTTTGCTGTTGAAAAGTCCAGCTGTGTGTACACGGCATTAGAGTGGTGTTATTCTCCTAATGCCGTGTACAGATGGCCGGACTTTTCGACAGCAAAGGTCCTACGGAACGAATCCGTCAGACAATTCTACCTAGTCCGGTTGTGTGTACACAACATTAGTTATTATTGCCCCAGTATAGAGTTTAGGAGAAGTTGTTCTCTACACCCATTGCTTTTTTATTTTTCCTGTTTTTTTTTTTTCAGTGAAAGCTTTTATTAATGGAATTGACATTACAAAATGTAATACAAAGGAGAAAATAACATTATAAGCCCCCCAAAAGGGCCATAAATCAAAAAGGACAGAAAATAAAATAATGACATGTAAACAATATTTGTAATACAATGGCAAAACAAAAAAGAGAGGTCAGGGCACAAGTAGTTATGTGACGAAATACAAAAATATTTTTGTCATCTTTGGTTTACAAAAATATCAGTGTAGGTATTTTTGCCAAGAGAGTTAGTGCTTAAAAAAAAGTCCTCCAAGAATCAACCACCATCAAAGATCTTAACAGATGTTTGATTCTCTTGTAGGTAATACAGAATATGTATCTTGGAATGAGTTGAAGGAAATATTGAAGTCCCCACCTAGGATCAAACAGCCTGATGAAAACCATTTAATTTATCTACAATGAGTTAACAGAAGGAGATATGTGTTCTATATGGAAAATATATGTATCTCACCCCTAAGAATCTGCAAGTGAAATGGGAGCCCCCACCCTCCTCAGCCAGGCACACTGCATCTTCACAGGCACACCTGGGTCAGAAAACAATCCAGTACTTTTTTTTTGAGAGATTAAAACTTAAATAGGGATTGGGAAATTTATGGGATTCCCCCAAGGACAACATTTCCTATATACAATTAGGGGTGAGCCGAACATTCCCGGTTCGGTTTGGACCAGAACTTGTGAACAGACAAAAGATATGTGCAAACATGCGAATACCGTTAAAGTCTATGAGACACAAACATGAAAAATCGAAAGTGATCATTATGCAGGTTATTGTTTAGTTTTGGTTCGTTGTCATTCGTAAAATACATCATTTCGTTCTGTTATAATAGTTATGTTACGTTAATGCGTTTTCGGATAATTCGTTATTATTCGTAGAGTGTCTAATTCATTCATTCGTATTTGTTAAAATTCGCTATTTATGTATGTATAGCCATTCGTGATAATGATTCGTAGTTTGGAAAGTTGTTTGTTTATTGAATCTTTTAACACACACAATGACAACGTATCTTCTCCTCGGCTCAAATACAATACAACACCCTTCTAACTCAGTTCTCAGGAATGCACTTTGCCAGTAATCCATCCTCCGACACAAATTAATTAGCTGATTGGACTATAAGATTTACTTTCAGCTGACCTTTTGTTTCATTAGATCTTTAACCACTTGCCGACCGCCGCACGCCGATGTACGTCGGCAGAATGGCACGGGCAGGCATAAGGGCTTACATGTACGTCCTTGCCTGCCCGCCGGTCGGTATTCGTTCGGGAGCGATCCCGGACGAGGGGACGGCCATTCATTCATGGCCACCCCCTCTCGATCGCTCCCGGCGAATGAAAATGTCCGGTGACATCACTTCCTCTCCTGTAATGTAAACACAGGAGAGGAAGTGATGTATTCTCTCCTCCGTGTCGGTAGTTTTCGTTCCGGCACCGAGGAGAGAGGTTCGGTGAGTTGCACCAACACACCCCACATACAGTAGAACATGCCAGGCACACTCACACCCCCCCTTTACCCCCGATCACCCCCCAATTACCCCTGCCCCCCCAGTCACAGTGACACCAATTGCTTTTTTTTTTTTTTTTTGCATTGGTGTCATTTGTGACTGTAGTAACTGTTAGGGCAGTTAGGGTTAGCCCCCTTTAGTTCTAATGTGCCCCCCTAACCCCCCCAATAAAGGTTTAACCCCGTGATCACCCCCCGTCGCCAGTGTCACTAAGGCTGGGTTCACATTGCAGCAGTTTATGAGAACGAATGTGATTCGCACCGCACTGCAGTGCAAATCACATCCGATCTCTGTGCGATTCGAGTTCAGCCATACAGATAGTATGGCTGAATTCGTGTCGCACCCGCCGCACCCGCCGCAAATTCGCACGGGACCCTTTTTTTGGCCCGCAGCAGAATCGGATCGCATGGGTGTTCACACCATGCGATCCGAGTTTGCAGATCGCACTGCGATATGCGAACTGATCTGGGGGTGTCATTAACATTTCACTGACACTCCCAGCAGTTCGCATAGGGCAGTGTGAACTGCCGCCGGGAGGCATGCGATGCGGGAACCCGCCGCGGATTCATGGCGTTCCCGCATCGCTCCAGTGTGAACCCAGCCTAATAAGCGATAGTTTTTCTGATCGCTGTATTAGTGTCACAGGTGACGCTTCTTAGGCAGGTAGGTATTTAGGTTCGCCGCAGCTTTTTATAGCGCCAGGGACCCCCATATACTACCGCATAAAGCCCCCTGATTGCCCCCTAGTTAACCCTTTCACCAGTGATCACCATATAACTGTTACAGGTGACGCTGGTTGGTTAGTTATTTTTTTATAGTTTCAGGGCACCCGCCATTTATTACCTAATAAAGGTTTAACCCCCTGATCACCCGGCGGGTGTCATTTGTGACTGTAATAACTGTTAGGGCAGTTAGGGTTAGCCCCCTTTAGTTCTAAGGTACCCCCCTAACCCCCAATAAAGGTTTAACCCCGTGATCACCCCCCGTCGCCAGTGTCACTAAGGCTGGGTTCACATTGCAGCGGTTTATGAGAACGGATGTGATTCGCACCGCACTGCAGTGCAAATCACATCCGATCTCTGTGCGATTCGAGTTCAGCCATACAGATAGTATGGCTGAATTCGTGTCGCACCCGCCGCAAACTCGCACGGGACCCTTTTTTTGGTCCGCAGCAGAATCGGATCGCATGGGTGTTCACACCATGCGATCCGAGTTTGCAGATCGCACTGCGATATGCAAACTGATCTGGGGGTGTCATTAACATTTCACTGACACTCCCAGCAGTTCGCATAGGGCAGTGTGAACTGCCGCCGGGAGGCATGTGATGCGGGAACCCGCCGCGCATTCGTGGCGTTCCCGCATCGCTCCAGTGTGAACCCAGCCTAATAAGCGATCGTTTTTCTGATCACTGTATTAGTGTCACAGGTGACGCTAGTTAGGCAGGTAGGTATTTAGGTTCGCCGCAGCTTTTTATAGCGCCAGGGACCCCCATATACTACCGCATAAAGCCCCCTGATTGCCCCCTAGTTAACCCTTTCACCAGTGATCACCATATAACTGTTACAGGTGACGCTGGTTGGTTAGTTATTTTTTTTATAGTTTCAGGGCACCCGCCATTTATTACCTAGTCTCACTAGTGTACCCCTAAATTTAGGGGTGTCTACTTTCCAAAATGGGGTCATTTGGGGGGGGTTTGTGCCATCTTGGCATTTTATGGCCTTCAAAACTGTAACGCCCTTAGAAAGCCTGAAGGCGGTGCTTGGTTTTCGGGGCCCCGTACGCGGCTAGGCTCCCAAAAAGTCCCACATATGTGGTATCCCCGTACTCAGGAGAAGCAGCAGAATTTATTTTGGGGTGTCATTTCACATATGCCCATGGCATGCGTGAGCAATATATCATTTAGTGACAACTTTGTGAAAAAAAAAAAAAAAAAAAGTTTGTAATTTTCCCGCAACTTGTGGCAAAATATAAAATATTCCATGGACTCAACATGCCTCTCAGCAAATAGCTTGGGGTGTCTACTTTCTAAAATGGGGTCATTTGTGGGGGTTTTGTGCCATCTTGGCATTTTATGGCCTTCAAAACTGTAATAGGTAGTGAGGAGTGAAGTCAAATATTTACGCCCTTAGAAAGCCTGAAGGCGGTGCTTGGTTTTCGGGGCCCCGTACGCGGCTAGGCTCCCAAAAAGTCCCACATATGTGGTATCCCCATACTCAGGAGAAGCAGCAGAATTTATTTTGGGGTGTCATTTCACATATGCCCATAGCATGTGTGAGCAATATATCATTTAGTGACAACTTTGTGAAAAAAAAATAAAAAAAAATTAAAGTTTGTAATTTTCCCGCAACTTGTGGCAAAATATAAAATATTCCATGGACTCAACATGCCTCTCAGCAAATAGCTTGGGGTGTCTACTTTCTAAAATGGGGTCATTTGTGGGGGTTTTGTGCCATCTTGGCATTTTATGGCCTTCAAAACTGTAATAGGTAGTGAGGAGTGAAGTCAAATATTTACGCCCTTAGAAAACCTGAAGGCGGTTCTTGGCTTTCGGGGCCCCGTACGCGGCTAGGCTCCCAAAAAGTCCCACATATGTGGTATCCCCGTACTCAGGAGAAGCAGCAGAATTTATTTTGAGGTATCATTTCACATATGCCCATAGCATGTGTGAGCAATATATCATTTAGTGACAACTTTGTGAAAAAAAAATAAAAAAAAATTAAAGTTTGTAATTTTCCCGCAACTTGTGGCAAAATATAAAATATTCCATGGACTCAACATGCCTCTCAGCAAATAGCTTGGGGTGTCTACTTTCTAAAATGGGGTCATTTGTGGGGGTTTTGTGCCATCTTGGCATTTTATGGCCTTCAAAACTGTAATAGGTAGTGAGGAGTGAAGTCAAATATTTACGCCCTTAGAAAGCCTGAAGGCGGTGCTTGGTTTTCGGGGCCCCGTACGCGGCTAGGCTCCCAAAAAGTCCCACATATGTGGTATCCCCATACTCAGGAGAAGCAGCAGAATTTATTTTGGGGTGTCATTTCACATATGCCCATAGCATGTGTGAGCAATATATCATTTAGTGACAACTTTGTGAAAAAAAAATAAAAAAAAATTAAAGTTTGTAATTTTCCCGCAACTTGTGGCAAAATATAAAATATTCCATGGACTCAACATGCCTCTCAGCAAATAGCTTGGGGTGTCTACTTTCTAAAATGGGGTCATTTGTGGGGGTTTTGTGCCATCTTGGCATTTTATGGCCTTCAAAACTGTAATAGGTAGTGAGGAGTGAAGTCAAATATTTACGCCCTTAGAAAACCTGAAGGCGGTTCTTGGCTTTCGGGGCCCCGTACGCGGCTAGGCTCCCAAAAAGTCCCACATATGTGGTATCCCCGTACTCAGGAGAAGCAGCAGAATTTATTTTGAGGTATCATTTCACAAATGCCCATAGCATGTGTGAGCAATATATCATTTAGTGACAACTTTGTGTAAAAAAAAAAAAAAAGAATTTTTTTTTGTCATTATTCAATCGCTTGAGGCAAAAAAATAAAATATTCAATGGGCTCAACATGCCACTTATCAATTTCCTTAGGGTGTCTACTTTCCAAAATGGGGTCATTTGGGGGGGTTTTGTACTGCCCTGCCATTTTAGCACCTCAAGAAATGAGATAGGCAGTCGTAAACTAAAAGCTGCGTAAATTCCAGAAAACGTACCTTAGTTTGTAGATGTGACAACTTTTGCGCAAACCAATAAATATACAATTATTGACTTTTTTTTTACCAAAGACATGTGGCTGAATACATTTTGGCCTAAATGTATGACTAAAATTGAGTTTATTGGATTTTTCTAATAACAAAAAGTAGAAAATATCATTTTTTTTCAAAATTTGCGGTCTTTTTACGTTTATATCGCAAAAAATAAAAATCGCAGAGGCAATCAAATATCATCAAAAGAAAGCTCTATTTGTGGGAAGAAAAGGACGCAAATTTTGTTTACACGGGTACAACATTGCATGACCGCGCAATTACCAGTTAAAGCAGCGCAGTGCCAAATTGTAAAAAGACCTCTGGTCATTTACCAGCAAAATGGTCCGGTCTGAAGGTGGTTAAACAATTACTGAATCATGTTGAATTCATTCGAATTCATTCGTTATTCGTTGTTATTCGATATTTTTTTATTTGGACATTCGGATGCATCCGAATGTCTGAAAGATGCAAAATTTGTCCGAATTTCGATTTGTTAGGCCGCGTACACACGGGCGGACTGTTCGCCCAACTTTGTTTGTCAAACAGTTTCGGCAAACAGTCCGCTCAAAATTAGCATGGACGGACATGGCCACACACGGCACTTTTTGAGCGGACTGTTTCAGCGAACTGTTTGCCAAACAGTTCGCTCAACTTTTGAAATGAACGGACTCGCCCACGTAAGGCGGAGGCAAATCCGCCCATTTCTAGCGCGTGTACAGGTAGGCGGGGCCCGCGAAGGAGACGTCGCGGGCTCCGCCGCCTGGAATGGACTTAAAGGGGAACCCCAACGCCGAAAAAAATCGGCGTGGGGTCCCCCCAAAGTCCACAACAGACCCTTGTCCGAGCACGCTACCCGGCCGGCCAGGAAAGGGGGGCGAGCGAGCGCGCCCCCCCTCCTGAGCCGTACCAGGCCGCGTGCCGTCAACATGGGGGGTGCCTTGGGGAAGGGGGGGCCACGCGGCCCCCCCACCCCAAAGCACCTTGTCCCCATGTTGATGAGGACAAGGGCCTCTTCCCGACAACCCTGGCCGTTGGTTGTCGGGGTCTGCGGGCGGGGGGCTTATCGGAATCCGGGAGCCCCCTTTAAGAAGGGGGCTCCCGGATACCGGCCCCCCACCCTATGTGAATGAGTATGGGGTACAATGTACCCCTACCCATTCACCTGTGAAATAAAGTACAAAAAAAAACACAACACAGAGAAAAAATATTTTATTGCACAGCTCCGGGGGTCTTCCGTCTTCGGGGGTCTTCTCGCCGGACTCCTCCGCTATCTTCGTGTAGCTCTTTTACTAGCGGAGGAGCCCGGCTTTCTTCCTCCCCGCCGCCGGCCTCTTCTCCCGACTTCGGGGGTCTTGTCCCCCTCTTCGGTTCTTCTGCCGGGCCACCGCGCCTTCTTGTAGCTCTTTTACAGGCGGTGGCCCGGTCTTCTGTCGCCGCTGCCTTCCGTTCTTCTGTCGCCGCCTTCGGTTCTTCTGCCGGGCCACCGCGCCTTCTTCTGTCGCCGCTGTCGCTGTCGCCGTCGCCGCCTTCCATTCTTCTTCTTCTTCTTGTTGTTCTTCTTCTTCCCCAGGAGATGTTGACACGTCGCTCTCTCCGGCCGGAATGCCAGAGCCGCGCTGTGCGGTCACTTATATAGTGACAATGGGGCGGTGTCACATGGTATATGTCACATGGGTTGGTCACATGGTGACCCCGCCCCCTTACGATGTCATAGTCCCCATGTGACATCAACCCATGTGACCAACCCATGTGACATATACCATGTGACACCGCCCAAACACTGTTCAGCGGACAAGGTTGGGCGAACAGTCCGCCCGTGTGTACGCGGCCTTACGAAACGAATTGCACAAGCCTAGTTATTGTCATAAAAAGTGTTTTGGGACCCTGGTCCTGCCCCAGGGGACATGTATGAATGCAAAAATAAGTTTTTAAACAGCCATTTATTCAGGAGCAGTGATTTTAAGAATGGTTAAAGTTAAACAATCATTTTATATAATATAATTTTTTATTCCTTTAAATATTGGGTCTGAGGGGGTCCCCTTTGTCTACCTGTAAAGTTGCGCTTTTTCCTCGTTTAGAAAAGTATCGCAGCAAAATGACATTTCTAAAGGAAAAAATTGAATTCAAAATTCCTCACGGCTGTGACAGCAGATCATGGCAATATACATAAAAAATCATTCCCCCAGTCAATACCAGGCCATTCGGGTCTGATATGGATATTGAATGAATGAATGAATGAAATGAATGAATGAATGAATGAAATACTTATATAGCGCACAATGCGAACTGAATCGCCTCTAGGCGCTGTGGCGAGCTTTGATCATCTGCTAAAAGAGGAAGGTCTTGAGTTTTTTCCTAAAAGCCAGGTGATTTTCTTCCAGGCGGATGTTGATTGGTAGAGCATTCCATAGCCGAGGCCCTTGGACAGCGAATCTCCGATCACCCTTGGATTTATACCGCGCTTTGGGCACGAGGAGGAGGTTTTTGTTGGCTGATCGAAGACTGCAGTTTGGTGTGTAATGATTTATTTTCTCCATTAGGTATTGCGGAGCTTCTCTATGCACGCATTTGTGGGTGAGGCAAAGGGTCTTGAACGTGATCCGATTTTTTACGGTTAGCCAATGTAAGCTCCTCAGTGAAGGAGAAATGGATTCCCAGGGTTTTTTTCCTGTTATCAGCCTTGCCGCCGTGTTTTGGATCAGTTGTAATCGCGCAAGTTGATATTGTGGTAATCCTATGTAAAGCGAGTTTGCGTAGTCCAGTCGTGAATTAATGATTGTTCCAACTACCACTGCTTTGTCATTCTTTGGGATAAAAGGGATGAGTCTGCGAAGCATTCGCAGCAGATGGTGAGATCGACTGACTACAGATCCTATTTGCGCATCCATTGACATTTGTGCGTCTAAAATAACCCCGAGACTCTTCGCTTTGGTCTTTGGGGAGATAGTCTGCCCAAAGACGGTTGGTGGAGACCAGGAGGTTTTGGTTGCGGGCTTATGATTTGGGTGTAAGATAAGAAGCTCTGTCTTTGATTGGTTCAGCTGGAGGGAGTTGGTGGTCATCCAGTCCTCTATTGATTTGAGGCAGTTTTCAAGTTGTTGTTGGTGATCTTTTTTTCCATTGATCCGGAAATAAAGTTGCGTGTCGTCAGCGTAAGAGTGGAAGCAGAGATCTGAGCATCTGATGATTTGAAGGAGTGGACGAATGTAAATGTTGAAGAGAACGGGTGACAACGGAGAGCCTTGAGGGACTCCGAAGGTGACTGCCCGAGTTTTGGAGAGGAATTTTCCTAGTTTCACTGTCTGTTAATAACACCTGATATTAAGGTGAACTCCACGCCAGAATAAAAAAAAAGTTAAATTTTTTCCCCAAAGGGCCAGGTATGGACAAGGGGAACCTATGTAGTTTTTTTCTTAATTCTGTCATAGGGCTCCCCTTAACCACTTCAATACACTATATTATATATTGTACACTGCACTATATACCCTGTACTGTATTATATATACTACACTGAGTGCACTATATACTCTGAACTGCAGTATATATACTATATGGACTGCCTTATATTTTCTGCTGAAAAATTGGGCCTTGGATGTTGGTGGTGGCAGAACACAGTAACCCCTCACAGTTACTCTTGTTGGGCGCAGGAACGGTCCCTGCTGTTAAATAATATTTCAGAGGCTGCTTGCCCTCTTTTAGTGGCCTGTGACTGTCTGCCTCTTATTGGAGGCCTTTCCGGACACAATGGGTATTTTTGTTTTTTTAACACTGCACTACACTGTATTATATACTATGTACACCGCCTGAAGTGTATTTGAAACTGTACACCACCAAATGCACTATATATATATATATATATGTGTAGCACTGACCCCTGAAGGAGCTGTTGATTTAAATTGGGCCTGCACTCTACTGAGAAACTCCCCTTCTGAATGACTCTGTCCCCTTGGCACAGCTGTGGTGTAATAATAATACAATACAGTGTAAACAATATAATGTACCTGTGTCTATCCCTGAGGATGCTCTGGCTCCACCTAGTGGGGAAAGACAGTAAACTACACACTTGTACTCTTAAACAGGAATACTTTTACTGAAAATATAGCAAATAGGTAGTTACAGAGTTTGCGCTGTCGTTCCAGCGTAAAACATCAGCACAGCATAAATCAACAGTCAAATACAATAAACAGCATGCAGGTATGTTACTATCTAGACCTGGGAGCTCCCCTTATTTAAAGTCTAACGTGAGGCCTCATTTAATGTATTTCCTCCTTTATCTTCTTTCTTCGCTAGCTTAAATAGTTTCTCAAATAATTGTAATCCAAAGGGGTAATTAGAGAAAGTTAACTTAGAACACTCCAGGTGTAACTCCAGAAACTTCTAATCACACTTAGATACCAAAGTGTAACGGGCCTTGGGCCTATTAAGTGTCAGTTGCTCAGTTGCACTTCCTTGGAACAACAGGTTCCAGCAAGGCCTATTAGTAAGTCTAAGTACGTGTAATAGATTAAACGGTGGGCCGCAACCCGCTCACCAATCGGATCAGAGTTCTGAGTGATGGCTTGAGTCCTACAGCTGCAGCTTGCTTCAGCTGACTAGGCCAGATGCTCCGTGTCACTCCACCGACTGGATCCAGCTCTTTGCTGCTCCAACAAGCATCTCCGATCCCCGTCGGTCTGATCACCAGCTCTTGGCTCCATCCAGTCACCCAGCAAGCAGTCCGGTTTGCACTCTGCGGTGACTATCTGCCAATGCGTCCAAGAACCTCACACACAGTTCAGGCAGGCAACGTGGTTCCAAGAGAGCAAATATGGCCACTGCAGTCCCTTTTATGCCCTACCCAGCATGCACTACATATCAAAGTGTTTCAGGGTAGGTCACACAGACTCCTAGGTAGATAAGGTCAAAATGACCAAGGTAAACACAGTCACTTCCTGGTATCTTTCAACACCATAGAAAAGAAAAATAGCTAAGGTCCAGTTCCAGTTTTTGGTCGCTAGATGGCATCCAATACTAGTGAATACATTGTCCATAGATTTACATTGTACTTCACATTTATTGCTTTAATACACCATTATATCCCCGCTATATATATATAGGTACTAGTAGACTGTATACATACATATATATATATATATATATATATATATATATATATATATATATATATCAAATATACTGCCTGTACTGACTGAATAAATATCAAATATACTGCCTGTACTGACTGAATATAGAGTTTGCACTGTATATATAGGCTACGCCGAATGCAGAGTATATACAGTATATTGCAAAAGTGAGTACACCCCTCACATTTTTGTAAATATTTTATTATATCTTTATATGTGACAACAGTGAAGAAATGACACTTTGCTACAATGTAAATTAGTGAGTGTACAGCTTGTATAACAATGTAAATTTGCTGTCCCCTCAAAATAACTCAACATACAACCATTAATGTCTAAATCGCTGGCAACAAAAGTGAGTAAACCCATAAGTGAAAATGTCTAAATTGGGCCCAATTAGCCATTTTTCCTCCCCCCGGTTTCATGTGATTTGTTAGTATTACAAGGTCTCTGGTGTGAATGGAGAGCAGGTGTGTTAAATTTGATGTTATCACTCTCACTCTCTCATACTGGTCACTGGAAGTTCAACATGGCACCTCATGGCAAAGAACTCTCTGAGAATCTGAAAAAAAGAATTGTCGCTCTACATAAAGATGGTCTGGGCTATAAGAAGATTGCTAAGACCCTGAAACTGAGCTGCAGCATGGTGACCAAGACCATACAGAGGTTTAACAGGACAGGTTCCACTCAGAACAGGCCTCACCATGGTCGACCAAAGAAGTTGAGTGCACGTGCTCAGCGTCTTATCCAGAGGTTGTCTTTGGGAGATAGACATATGAGTGCTGCCAGCATTGCTGCAGAGGTTGAAGGGGTGGAGTGTCAGCCTATCAGTGTTCAGACCATACACCACACACTGCAAAATGGTCTTTGTGGCTGTTGTCCCAGAAGGAAGCCTCTTCTAAAGGGGATGCACAAGAAAGCCCGCAACCTTTTTACTGGCAATAAGCAAACTAAGGACATGGATTACTGGAACCATGTCCTGTGGTCTGATGAGACCAAGATAAATTTATTTGGTTCAGATGGTGTCAAGCATGTGTGGCGGCAACCAGGTGAGGAGTAGAAAGACAAGTGTGTGTAGCCTACAGTCAAGCATGGTGGTTAGTGATGTCTAGTTCATGAACGAATCGTTCTTTTGAATTGATTCTTTTTAGAGAACTGGATGAATCGATTCATCTGACTGAACTGATCCATTTGAAACAGTTCACTATGGGCTCAATACATAGCAGAGCAGGCCTGGTAAGTTTGTATCCAGCTGTATCCAGTTCTTGAGTCAGGAGTACCCAGTATACCAGAAAGTCAAAGAATCATATGAGTTACTGAGTCAAAGAATCATATGAGTTGTTAGAACACAGTCCATTGAAATGCCCTGTACACACGGTCAGATTTTCCGACTGAAAATGTGAGATTGGATCATGTTTTCGGAAAATCCGACCATGTGTGGGCTCCATCTGACTTTTTCCGTGTGTAGGGGTGTGTATACAGGCATACCCCACTTTTAAGTACACATTGGGGTTTATTTACTGTTAGGTTGCTCGGCTTCTGTAAGTAACCCCTGGTAGCCTAGGCTAGGATTGAAGAGCGGAGGTCCCTTTCACCGGTGGACAAAACATTACACATACACGCTATTGTACGTGAATAATGAATGTGCCTATTGAAGCACACACAACAATTTTATTTAGTTTGAACAGAAGGACAGCCCTGTGGTTTAACCAATCAGGGACTGCCACATAAAATATGCAAGATAGTATATTTTACTACGTCATCATGGTTTTTTGTACAAACAATTTCTGCCTAGAAACAAAAAGCTAAATATATATATTCACAGTTTAGAATGTTTCTTAGATGTAATCCAAGATAGGCCTGTGGTCTAACGCCATAAAGTTACTTCTGCTCTTAAAAGGAAGTAGCTTAACCACATCCAACTGTTCTGAACAGATAACTAACCTTGTGATAAAATACATTGTACAAGTAAAAAACACATATGACCTTAAGCAATAGATTTCTATGTCATGCTAACAGTAATTTTCCAATACCCAAAATGGATGTCTTCTAACAAGATGGTTCCCTCATTTACCTTATAATCCTTCCTTTGATCATTCTGTGATTTACATAATGATCATTCCTTTTCTAATTTAATAGCACAGGCTTCATACTCCGAACCCTTGTGCTCTTGGTTTCTATACCATACCGTTGGATCCTTAACAATGGAAGTGAGTTTCAGATCCTTCGGAGCGACCGTGTTTCCCTTTTTACATAAACATTTGATTATCTTATAACAGGCATATAAAAATAGAATGAAGAGAATCACAGTGACAATTGTCATGGCAGCATTTCGGAGCCAAGATATTAATCCCCCAAAACTAAAACTGCTCGAGAAGGGATCCCAGTTTTTTCCTATGTTCCTTGCCTCTTTCTGTAGTTTATTTACCTCTTCCCTGTGTTGAGCAATAACGTCATAGTAGTCTGGGACTTCGATGCTGGTATTATGAATCCAGGTACAGCACTCATAATCCTCAGTAGTCTCACAGAGGCCAGTAAGGGCTGCACTCATACTTTCTATAGCCAACTCATGTAGTTCTAGTTGCTTCCTAATTGCCCTAGTTTCTAGATTTAGTTTGGTTATGTCATCAGAATTTTCCTCCAGAATCTCATCAATTATGCCAGTGTAATTATTTAATCTTTTCATTAGGTCAATTCCCCACCCTGTCCAGGAAGGGAACCATGCCCAGGCCATATCTTTTCCTAAAAACAATTCTCGTTTATTACGGTGTCTAAGGGGATATCTAGGATGCATGCTGGCTTCAAGGAGGTGACTTCCCTTGTTATCCCCTAATACCCCCATAATAGGAACCAGGGCTGCAAGGTAACACCACCCCTGGGGTTTGGTTGGGATCCAGGGGTGACAGAGTTTGCCGCAGCATATATATATGGTATTTCCTAGAGCTAGGGGTCGTTTATGGAACACGTTCCTAAGAGTATCAGAAAGGCCAGAGAGCACCAGAATTGACATTAATTGGTGTATTGTAGTCTTGGTACTGGAGCTAAGAAAGTCTAAAAAGGTGGCATTTAGGGTGGGATCTGAAGTATGGAAGAAAGAAGGACTGTTAAATGATGTCATTGAAATGTTAAGTTTTGCTTGTTTGCAAACCTCGGCTCCATCTGTGGTGTTTCCCAGTCGGAAACACCAGTCTGGGAAGTGGCTTCTACCTATAATTTGGAAAGTGAGGGTTTTATTTGGACGGGTCCTAGTAACATTCGTTAGGACGATAGGGGGTGTTCCATTAAGGAGGGGGGTAAAATTCAAGGGGACTGCCATGAGAGGGATTCTAGCTGTACTGGGATGTAGCTTGCTGCAAATCCAGCATTTCTCAAAACCAGATTTTTGAGCATAGCTATATTTGAATTTTAGTAGTAACATCTTGTTAGTCAGTCCCTTAGGTGACTCATTAACGGGTACAATACTTCTACTATGTCTTTGGCCGGGGGTATTATTCATCTTAGGTGGTCCACATATCCCTTTTAATAAACCTAAATCTTCTGGATGATATATACAGTTGGCTATAAACCATGTGGGCAGGAATACAAATAGTACCAGACTACCCCAAAGGCATACAGCCTTCCCTGACACTGATGGAGAAAGCATCTTTGTTTTTTAAAGTTCTGATTATTTGTTATCTAAGAGTTCTGTTCTTCTTCTTCGTTTCTCATCCCGGCAGTTGTTGGCTCTGTTTTGTCCTTTTGAGGGGGTGTGGGATCTTCCAGGGAAATTTGTTCTATGCCTCTCTGAACTTCTTGTAGATCTTGTTCTTGGGAGTTGCTGCTCTGTCACTGCCAGGGGCTCTGGAGTCGAGGGAAGCTGGGGACACTTTTTAAGACGGCTGGCGTGGATCCAGGTGTTTCCTAGGTCTGTTAACACTGCGGTCCTGGATACCTTTTCCACCTTCCATGGTCCTGAGAAAGCCGGTCCGATACTCTTTCTTTGTGCTAATTGTTTGATCAGCACTTTATCCCCAGGGATGAAGGGATGCGTTGGTTCTGTGGGAAGAGGGAAAAAAGGTGACAGAAACTTGTTCGTTTATTTCGTGGAGCATACTTACCAGGTTTTTCACGTACATTTCCTGTTGGGAATAAATGTCAATATCAGTGTCTTGGTCTAATGGGGGTAATTCTATGTTTGCGGGGATTCCCATGAGGACCTCAAAGGGTGATAGTTTTGTTCTTGCATGTGGATCTTCCCCTCTTTTGACCAAAGACCTTCAGGGTCTTTGGTCAATCCTTCCTTTGTCCAAAAATGGACATCATCTTCTGTGGCCATTGATTGCATCTGTGCTATGACAGTTTTAAAGTTAGGTGCTGCGAAGTGTTCCTTGAAAAACATTGTTGTGGGGGCAGGTGGGTTAGGGGAAAAGGCAGCAGCTCTTTTAGCTTCTCTGTCAGCAAGAGCATTCCCTTTTGAAACACGACTGCTGTCAGAGGAGTGTGTCTTTACTTTAATTATGGCTACCTTTTCTGGAAGAAGAATGGCTTGGAGGAGAGCACTAATCTGTGTGGAGTTGCCAATTATTTTGTTGTCTGCTGTTTTAAAACCTCTATTGGCCCATATCACACCAAAATCATGCACCACTCCAAAAGCATATCTACTGTCTGTGTAGACGTTCACCTCTTTACCGGTGAATAGAATGCAGGCCCTAGTGAGGGCTTCTAACTCTGCTACCTGGGCTGAAGAAGGAGGTAATGATTTTGCCTCCAGTACGATGTCTGGTAGTTGAACAACTGCATAACCGGTTAAAAAGGTGGAGTCAGAGGGACGTGAGCAGCTACCGTCAACGAAAACATCCTCTGCACCTGAGATAGGGGTGTCAGTGAGATCCGGTCTGGGACTGGTAATAGCAGCAACCTTTTCCGAACAGTCATGTATAATGTCTGGGTCATGTGGTAAACGCAACATGGAATGCAAAAGGCGCACAGCGGGGTTGCTGGCAGGCACATATTTGAGTGTGAGGTTATCAGTGTTCATCAGTGTTATCTCATAACCACTAAGTCTTTGCGAGGTCATATGTTGGGTATTCATGTTCTGAATAAGATGCGTGACTGAATGAGTGGTATAGAGAGTCAATGGGTGACCTAGCACTAATTTGTTTGCATCTTGTACAGCCATTGCACAGGCAGCAAGATTTTGGAGACAGAATGGCATTCCCTGTACTTGGATGGGGAGTTTTTTTAGATAGGTAGGAGACAGGGCGGTAGCCTGTTCCATGCTGTTGTGTTAGCACGGCGGCAAAAGAGGTCCCCGAGACTACACAGTATAGTTGAAAAGCTTTACCATAGTCTACCAACCCTAGGGCGGGAGCATTTGACAGACTGTTTAATAGAGCTTGAAAAGCTTGTAGTCTGTCTTCAGTCCAATCTATTAATTTAGGGGCTGTCGAGCCAGTAGCCTCTCTTAGGATACTATCACAATGAGAACAGTCAGGGATCCATTGGCGGCAATATACCATTGCACCCAAAAATGAGAGTAGGGCGGCCTTGTCTTTTGGGGGACTGAGAGCTCGAAGGGCTGCGGCACGTTTGGGGGACACTAGCCTTGTCCCTTCCTTTAGAATGCACCCTAGGTATTCTACCTGTGGCTGGCACCATTGTATTTTCTTCCTTGAGGCTAGATGCCCGGCGTGAGCTAGGTGTTGTAACAGTGATGTTGAATCGACCGCACAATCTTCAGCAGTTCGACTGCACAGGAGCAGGTCGTCCACATACTGTATCAGTACCGACCCTCGCTCAGATGTCCAAGACTTGACAGTCTCGTTGAGTACCATAGAGAAGGCGGCTGGACTGTCTACATACCCTTGCCAGGTTAGTTGGCCCCCGGCCCAGGAGAAAGCAAACATAGGTTGGGCTTCCTCTGCAATGGGAATGCTAAAGAAAGCATTCGCTAAATCAATTACTGTGTAGCATAGAGAGTCTGCCGGTATGCATGAGAAAATAAAAGTGATGTCTGAGACTAGGGGTGGGAGGGGAATCACTTGTTTGTTTACTGCTCTGAGGTCTTGGACGAGTCTCCACTCGCCACTGGCCTTCTTTACAGGGTAAATGGGCGTGTTCCAGGGACTGATGATTGGTCTCAGGATACCTTTTGATATGTAATCATTAATTTGAGGGGAGATGCCTTTGACTTTCTCTGGGGGTAGGGGATACTGTTTTTGATATTGTATCCCTGCATCTGACCGCATTTGGGGTGCATATGGTGTGCAATTAATAAAGCCCACACTACCTTTGTTTTCTGCCCAAATTGAGTGATGGTCAAGGGAGGAAGGTATCATTAGAAAGAAACTCCTGTGTGCATGTCTTTTTGGGAACCCTCTGTGTGCATGTCGCTTAGGGCCATGTAAGTCACATAATGGTGAACTAGCGGTATAGGAACCTTCTTTATTAAACTTAATGGTAATACACAGTTGTGCCAAGAGGTCCCGTCCCATACGGGGCACAGGGCATGAGGACAAGACGGCAAAAGTTTGGGTACATAATTTCTGTCCTTCTGGAGTGGCTACAGTCAGTGGTGGAGTGATGGGATGGGTGACAGGTGTCCCATTAATACCAACAGAGTTTCCCTCGGTGCATTATTTGTGGCTGTGTAGGATATTGGGGTAGTGGTTGACGAGGGTTCTGGTATGGCAGATAACGGGGATACTGTGGGCGGGTCTGGGGGTTAAATCCCCTGCCTCTGCCTCTTGCTCTAATCTGTCCAGTCCTATAAGGGCACTGGGATTTCCAATGTCCTTGCTGTCCACAATTGCCTATATTTTCCAAGGCATTTGTTCCATGCACAGAAACAATCCTTCATGTATTGTGGGTCAGCCCCTTTGCAGGGAGGATAAGAATGCTTATGTACCTGACAAATTTTACTGACTTCTTGCCAGTCTTCCTCTGAACAAGGACCTTGGGGTCCTGGGTCATGGATTCCCAATTGGTGACACCTTTCCCGGACTTGTGTCCAAAATGGTTCTACCTGGGGGCCAGGGATCATATTACTAACAAATTCATAGGGTGATGGGGTGGCCATGGCTTGGGTTGCTGCAGAATTCCCCATCTAGTAGTCTGGGCAGTGTGTGTCTAGTGGCAGGACACAGGTGATAACACCCGGTTTGTCCAACAATCCGGTCTCTGGTCTGGGAGTAGGATCCCTGATCTTTTTTTTTTGGGGCAGATGGACTTATATAAAACTATGAAGATTCACCCTTAATATACGATAAAGGGTACATTTTTCCTGGTGGCGGGATATACCCCTCTTACACCAAGTCTGCAAGAGAACCCCCCTGGTCTGGTGGTCAGTAAAATCCACTTGTCATCTATTCTTAGGAAGAGTAGACCTAACGTGCAATGGGGGCAGGCGGATACTATGTCACTACAAGAGGGCTCCTCATATTCTGCACTTATTTAAACAACAACAATTATTTTCCTTATACTCTATATTAAAACTTATACTCTATATACTTACACGTGTACCTAGAGAGAAACAGACATATTCTTAATATACTTTAAGACATGACATAACCGTATTGCAATACATTTATCAATTTATAGTGCACTTTTTTTAAAAAAAAAAAAAAAATTTTTCAAATGGGCGTCCACTCCACCAATCCCTTTGTCACGGGCGTAATCTACTACTTCCCGTGTTAAAAATACTATCACCAATAGTTTTAAGTCAGACCAACCTAGTCGGACTCCCCTAAACCTATAAATTCCTTGCGAGCCCTTTTAACCTCCCGAGGGACCAGCCTAGTTCCTCGCGAAGGCACAGTTACTTCTTTTAATTTTAAACTAAGTTCGTAGCGGCCGCCCGGACAGAGTAAGTGTTTACACCATTCACCAATCAGGTAAAAAAGAGTAAAGTGACTTACCTGTCGCAAGACGAGACGAACCCCACTTTGCTGGTACCAAAACTGTTAGGTTGCTCGGCTTCTGTAAGTAACCCCTGGTAGCCTAGGCTAGGATTGAAGAGCGGAGGTCCCTTTCACCGGTGGACAAAACATTACACATACACGCTATTGTACGTGAATAATGAATGTGCCTATTGAAGCACACACAACAATTTTATTTAGTTTGAACAGAAGGACAGCCCTGTGGTTTAACCAATCAGGGACTGCCACATAAAATATGCAAGATAGTATATTTTACTACGTCATCATGGTTTTTTGTACAAACAATTTCTGCCTAGAAACAAAAAGCTAAATATATATATTCACAGTTTAGAATGTTTCTTAGATGTAATCCAAGATAGGCCTGTGGTCTAACGCCATAAAGTTACTTCTGCTCTTAAAAGGAAGTAGCTTAACCACATCCAACTGTTCTGAACAGATAACTAACCTTGTGATAAAATACATTGTACAAGTAAAAAACACATATGACCTTAAGCAATAGATTTCTATGTCATGCTAACAGTAATTTTCCAATACCCAAAATGGATGTCTTCTAACAAGATGGTTCCCTCATTTACCTTATATTTACTAAAGCTGGAACAAAAGTGGGGCATGCGTGTATATCAAATACACTGCCACTAACTAACTAACCTGCCTGCCTAATCTAGCTTAATCTCTCTATCTCCGTCCACTATAACACACTATAAAGGTGCTTTGTAAGCAGCATTATATAGTGTGGGGAGTGGACTTAGTTCCTCTGAGCCATAATTGGCCAAAGACACCCAGTATGATTAGAGTGAGAGCGATAACACCAGATTTAACACACCTGCTCCCCATTCACACCTTGTAACACTAATGAGTCACATGACACCGGGGAGGGAAAATGGCTAATTGGACCCAATTTTATCATTTTCACTTAGGAGTGTACTCACTTTTGTTGCCAGTGGTTTAGACATTAATGGCTGTGTGTTAAGTTATTTTGAGGGGACAGCAAATATACAATGTTATACAAGCAGATTTTTAACAAAAGCCCCTGGCACCTTTAGTTGTGTAGCAAATTCCAGTGCCCAGCTTACATTCCTGTGGCTACTGATCCCAGCACCACCTCTTTAGGCACTGCCAGAATGCCTGGCTGCAGCTGTCCCTTTCACTAGCCCTCCTGGCTACCTCTCCACAGTCCTCCCAGACTGACACTCTTCCCACAGTCCTCCCAGACTGCACACTAACCAGCCCACCCAGCTGACTTCTCCTGGAGAACTCCTGGAGGTGCTGACCTGCTCCAACTGTCCTTACACTTGCTCCCATGCCTCCAGGAAGTATTGCTCCATGTGTTGTAGAGGCTCACTCCAGCACTGAGCACCAGCCCTGAGGTCACCCCCCCCCCCCCAGACTAGGGGGCACCCTAAAGGGCCACATACAGCTTTTCCAGCACTCCTTCTCCATTTTACACCTGACTGCCACTTGCTGGCATAACTCATACTTATTTCTGAGGTGCCTACCCCCTTCCAACCCCCTTTTTGCTGGGGAATGATAGAGGACCTCATAAATATGCCAAGCAGCTCTTCACCTCTGCCCACCACTTCTGGAGGCTTCTCCAAGGTTCTAACAAGCAGGGGGAGGTACCAGAGATGCTGCCTGCTGAGTCATCCAGCCTCCTTAAGTCACTCAACCCTGACCCAGATTCAACCCCAGCCTGGTTCACGGCCAGGCTAAAATTTACCTACTCTAACAACTAAGTACAACCTATTCTATCACACTAAAAGGTGCTACATATACATTAGCTAGAGTAGTAGGTTTACCATCTAGTTTAAGAAAATATACCTCCTTTCTGGGTTAGTCAAATGGTAACAGAAAAGGATGAGTCCCTACTGAGTAAAATAGAGACTCTCATAGCCAAAGGGTTGGTTTGCGTGGAAAGATTTTGTAAAATAATTGTTACTCAATTTGGGGATCTCATGTGCTTCGAAATGTATCTCCTATAGGAAGACTTTTTTGGGTTTAACTTTTTTAAGTACCCTTAGAAGGGATGATTTTTTTTCAGGTATGTTCAACCCTTACTATATGGGTAGGCAATTTTCTCAGCAATGAATAAGCCATGTTTTTAGGAGTGTGTAATTTTTGATAAAAAGTGAATGTCAATGGATAAAATATGAAAGAGGTTTAAGTGCTTGCCTCAGACCTAGTCTCATAAAATTAAAGAAAAATTAAATAAAAACAGGAAGAAATAAAAAGGAAATATAGAGATAATAAAGATTGGTAACAATGCCTTCTGTACTGTAATTGAGTGAAAAGCAAGAAGCTGAAGGTCAATCAGTCTGTAGAGTAACAGAATTGATTCAACAAGTAAATATAAGTGAGATAGTAAAAATCTCTACAATCTGTGTGAGGAAGTGGGAGGTCCAACGTCAGTGTAGACAAGGCTGCACTTTAGAATGTGTTTTTGCTTATAGTGAGTTTGTTAGCTGGAAATTTTGGGGGGAGGAAAGGTTATTGTTAGGCAGAACCAGAGAGGTTTCCACAAATGGGTTCTCCCTTCTAAATTAGTAATATTTGCCCCCTTTTTTTTTGAGGAGGGGTTTAGATGGAGAAGGGAGATGGTTTCTGGAAAATGTTTAGGGATTCCGAGAGAATCTAGGAATTAAATGTATATTATGGAGGATTTAGAATGTTTTGTAGAATGCATATTCTAGGAATTATACACATATTTGTGTTTTTGAATGTTATGGCATGTTTTGTTTTTACATAAAATTTTTATAAAAAGAGTTAAAAAAAAAAAGTTAAGAAATATATCAGAATGTGTATGCTTATCATTAAAGAGTGGGTGTCACAGCGACAAAAGAAAAAACTAAAATAAATCATCCAAACGGCCCGACAATTATTGTCAAACAAAACAAATCTACATTTATCTGGATGCAAGTAAGTATAGATGGTGCATATAGGCTCCTCTCTTAAGATCCATAAAGTCCAATAGACACCATTCGGTATACCCTTGCAAGTATAATTATGCAACTAAACATGCAGTGAACTGTATGAAAGTACATAAGGTATATAAAGTATAGGTAGATGAAAAGTTTGGTCTGAACATTGCCTGTTCGCTCTTTCGGGGAACACCTTAATTTGTGGGCACAGTGTATTCTAAGGCCCTAATTGCATGAAGCCTTGCACCTGACCTCTGGTGCAAGGCTTTGCCAATTAGAGCACAGAGCACTGTCAGAGCCCTGATTGGACAAAGTAATGATGTCCAATCATGGCAGCATATTGCTAAGTTGGCTCCAGTGATGATGAGGATGGAGGGGATGATGATGTTGATGAGGTTACTGACCTGACTTGGGGGCCAGATAGAGTAGAGGAGGAAAGTAAGGATGAGGCACAATCCCAATGAGGCAGGATGTCCTAAAGAGGCAGCCATCATGGAAGAGAAGAGAGCAACCACCCTATTTCATCAGATTTTGGAGCTGTTATGTCTTGGCCCACTTCCCTTAGCTCAGCTGTTTGGACCTTTTTTAGCATATGTGCAGCAATTACAATTTGCAATCTCTGCTGCAAGCAGATCATGCATGGCATAAACACTAGCCATTTCAGGGGAACACATGCTTCAAAAGGCATTTAACCTCCCACCTCTTGCCTGTTGGCAAGAGCACCTGAAAGCCACACACAAAGGACACAATTCTTCTCCTCAATCCTCACCTTTCATGTCTACCCCCGCTATATCTCATGACCTCTCAGCAGCCTCCGATGACAGGGATGATGGTATAGGAAAAGATGTCGCAGGTCCTCGCAACACGTCTGCCAGCAGCACACCACCAGCTGTAGAGTATAGCGGGTACATTTCTCTGCCCCAGCTGCTGCATAGAAGACAAAAATACACACCCCGCCACCCAGGTGCCCAGCATCTAAATTACAGCTTGTTCAAATTTCTGGCTTTACAACTCCTGCCTTTCCATCTGGTGGATTCTGCCCCCTTCTATGAATTTTCAGAATGTGTTGTACCACAATGGCAGGTTCCCAGTCACGATTTCTTTGCACGTAAGGCCATTGCAGCTCTGTACCATCACGTGGAAGGCAATGTTTCAGCATCGCTGGGCAAGGCAGTCAGCAGCAAGTTCCACATTGCACATTACTCATGGTCCAGAAAGCATGGTAAGGGGTGATATATTTAGTTTACAGCACAGCACTAGGGGACAGGAGCCACATCAGAGCAGAGATTTGTTCAGCTCTACAGAGGCAAGCCTAGAGATGGTTCACGGCATGCCAGCTTGAGCCAGGAATGGTGGTGTGCGATAATGGCACTAACCTTCTGTCTACCCTTTGACAGGCAAAGTTCACACATGTACCATGCCTGGCACATCTCCTCAATCTGGTGGTGCAGCATTTCTTAAACAGGTTCCCAGGGTTGCAATATCATCTAAGGCAGGCCAGAAGATTCTGTAGCCATTTCAGGTGGTCATACACAGTCAGTGTTCGGTTGGCTGAAATTCAGCAGGAATTTCACCTTCCTGTAAACAGCCTGATTTGTGACATGCCCACCAGGTGCAAATCAACATTGGCAATGCTGCAGCGGTCATCAACAAGTACCTGTGTGAGTATAGCACAAGGACAGGCTCAGAACAGCTCTGATTTTGTCCCCACACCAATGGCTGCTGATAAAGGATATTGTCACCATTTGAGGAGGCGACAAGGATGGTGAGACATGACAATTCAGTGACACAATCCCTCTTGTGTTCCTGCAGCAGCATATTTTGCGTGGCATTATAGACTGGGCACTTGAGGCAGAAGGGAGGAAGAGGATGCCTCCCTTTCCTCTCAAGGCCCACTTTATACAGAAACCATTCTTGCAACACCACAGAACACACAAGAGGAAAGGGAGAAGGAGGATTCTGGCAGTTGTGTTGGCACTGAAGCAGAGGAAGATATATGTCAAACCTTAAGAGATGGTTTTCAGTCCCCAGAAACCTTGGGAGTAGTACGTGGCTGGGAAAAGGCCATTCCAGATACTGTAATCCTCAGTGGCCCATAGAACTCTGCTTCTCATGCCTCCGCAAACTTGCGGAGCATGGGCTACCTTATTCTATAATGCCTGCAAAAGGACTCGAGAATTCGTGGCATCAAGGAGAAAGATCATTATTACAAGGGGAGAGTCTCGGGAACTCATCATGCCCTCACAGAGGGAGCACAGGATGAAATATCTTGAGGACACTTTAACCACTTAAGGACTGGAATATTTATATCTTTATTATATTTAATCAATTTATATTTACTAAAATGATTGCATTTACACATTCTGTGTACTGTGGGAGACTAGATATAGTGAATGCCGACTCCTGGGTTTAGTAACACTTTGCCAATTCAGCCCCAGAAGATTGGGCTGCCCAATGACCAGGCCATTTTTTGCGATACTGCACTGCATCACTTTAACTGACAATTGGTCGGTCGTGCGACACTGTACCCAAACAAAATTTTTCCCACAAATAGAGCTTTCTTTTGGGGGTATTTGATTACCTCTGCAGTTTTTATTTTTTGCGCTATAAGCAAAAAAAAGGCCGACAATTTTGAAATAAAACAATATTTTTTACTTTTTGCTATAATAAATATAAAAAAAATAAAATAAAATTATTTCTTCATCAGTTTAGGTCAATATTTATTCTTCTACATATTTTTGGTAAAAAAAAAATGCAATAAGCATATATTGGTTTGTTGGCACAAAAGTTATATCGTTTACAAAATAAAGGATAGATTTATGGCATATTTATTATTATTTTTTTTTTTTACTAGTAATGGCGGTGATCAGTGATTTTTATTGGGACTGTGACATTGCGGTGGACAGATCGAACACTCTTTTTTGAGACCAGTGACATTTATACAGCAATCAGTGCTATAAAAATGCACTGACTGACTACTGCATAAATAACACTGACAGGTAAAGGTTTAACACTGGTGGTGATCAAGGGGTTAAATGTATTCCCTGGGTGGTGTTTCTAACTGTGGGGGGGAGGGGACTGACTGGAAGAGGAGAGCGATCTCTGTTCTTGATCACTAGAAACAGCAGTTCTCTCTCTACTCCCCAATCAGAATAGAGATCTGTTTGTTTACATTGACAGATTCCCATTCTGACTCTCTGTGGAGCGATTGTGGGTGTCCAACGGACATTGCAGGTGGCTGACAGACATTTCCAGGCACGCATACTGGCTTCCCTGTCATGCAGCGTGCCTGCTATAGCTCTTAAAGGAGCCGACGCACACCTATGGCGATTTGCGGGAACGAGCCAACCTGCTGCAGTATAATGACAGTGGCTGGTCAGCAAGTAGTTAAAGAGGAGTTTATGTAATGCCTTTCATGACTCTGGTAGATTAGGTCTCGTGGGAAAGCTAGTTTTAAGGCTTCTGTCAGTCAAAAGAGAAGTGGTGGAAAAGGGGGCCGCCTCAGTGAAGCATTAAAATAAATTTTAGTCAGTTTCAAGATCCCATTGGCAGCATTTGCATCATATCATGGAAGATTATCTGGGATGAAAACAGATATGGAGAGCTTTCCACAGTAGACAATCCACTGCGTTTGCCGGAAGTTTAGGAAAAGATAAAAGAGAATGCCTGTTTACAGACTCTGTTGACCGGCTGACATTTCTCAAAATAAATCAGTCCTGGATTAGCAGCCGCTATCAAACCCCAGATGCCGAAGTTACTGATTAAGTGTTTTTGGGGTCTCAAATCTCTGCAAGACTATCTAGACTGCCTAGCTTTGTGGGTGTTGATTTTTATCTTGAAGTAATTTTTTTCCCTATAAGTTTCATGGGCACAATTAACAACCAAGGACCAATTTTTTAACATCTGTTTGACAGATGCATCAAAAAGTTTTAAGTAAAAGCAAGACCAATTTTTGCTTCCATCAAAAGTACCTCTAGAAGGTTACGTAGTGAAGGTACCACCAACACCTAATAACCAAGTTAAGTTTTCCACAAATGTTTGACAGGGGAAACCTTGCAAAAAGATCACAACAAATTAATGGGGTGGGCAACTACATGGCAAACGAGGTTTAATGTAGAAAAATGTAAAAGAATGCATTTGGGTGGCAAAAATATGAATGCAATCTGTATACTGGGGGGAGACCCTCTGGAGGAATCTAGGATGGAAAAGGACCTGGGGGTCCTAGTAGATGATAGGCTCAGCAATGGCATGTACTGCCAAGCTGCTGCTAACAAAACAAACAGAATATTGGCATGCATTAAAAAGGGGATCGACTCCAGAGATAAAACGGTAATTTTCCTGCACTACTAGACTCTGGTTTGGCCGCGCCTAAAGTATGCTGTCCAGTTCTGGGCACCAATCCTCAGGAAGGATGTACTGGAAATGAAGGAGTACAAAGAAGGGCAACTAAGATAATAAAGTGTCTGGAGTTAGTTATAAGGAAAGGTTGCAAGCACTGAACTTCTCTCTGGAGAAGAGACGTGTGAGAGGGGATATGATTTCAATTTATAAATACTGTACTGGTGACCCCGCAATAGGGATAAAACTTTTTCGCGAAAGTGAGTATAACAAGACACATGGCCACTCATTAAAATGAGAAGAAATTAGGTTTAACCTTAAACTACGTAGAGGGGTCTTTACTGTAAGAGTGGCAAGGATGTGGAATTCCCTTTCACAGGCTGTGGTCTCAGCGGGGAGCATCGATAGTTTCAAAACTATTAGATAAGCACCTGAATGACTGCAACATACAGGGATCTACAATGTAATACTGACATATAATCACACACATAGGTTGGACTTGAAGTCTTTTTCAACCTCACCTACTATGTAACTATATGTAACTATATAATATCTCACATCTATAGAGTCTTCCAGCCAGAAGTACAGGGTAATCTTGTTAAAACCATATTTAGTGTCTATAATATTAGTCCAGTCTGAGTTGTAATAAGCTGAACTTGTGCAAAACAGTCTTTGAGGTTTGTGGGAAGGGCATGTCTTCTCAAGAAGTTTGTAACTTCCGCAGGTTGTTCTCATAATCAGTGTAATAAAGCTCAGGTTATGTGAAAGCAGAGAGGTTATATCAGTCCACCACTAACATAGATAAAGATATGAGCATTATGAGCGTATAATGTTGAGGTAATAACAATCATCCTGTAAAGTGATAGGAACCTTATCTCACATCTATAAAGTCTTCCAGCCTAAAGGAAGAGGTTGTATCATATTCAGTATCTATAGTTTCAATCCAAACAGGGTAGTGATCCCAGAAATTTGTAGGAAGAGGATGTCTTCTCCAGTCTTGCTCTCAACTGTCCCTGATTTTGATGGACTGTCCCTGATTTGGAACAAAGTCCCTCTGTCCCTCTTTCCTCCTCATTGTGCCCTCATTTGGTCTGATCTATTGTTGTATATAAAATGCACTTTTTAACTTTCAAAAGGCAAAAAATTTGTCAGAACACATGAACACTGTTAAAGTCTATGGGACACGAACATGAATAATCAAAAGTGCTAATTTTAAAGGCTTATATGCAAGTTTTTGTCATAAAAGTGTTTGGGGACCTGGGTCCTGCCCCAGTGGACATGTACCAATGCAAAAAAATAAATTTTTAAACTGATTTTTTTTTTTTTGGAAGCAGTGATTTTTTTAATGCTTAATCGCTTGCCGACTGCCTCACACCGATATACGTTTGAAGAAGGGTCGTACAGGCAAACTAACGTAAAACTGCTCCCGAAAAAATTTCAATTTTTAAAACTTTTTATTTGCACTGATACATGTCTCCTGGGCCAGGATCCGAGTCTCCAAACACTTTTTATGGCAATAACTTGCATATAAGCCTTTAAAATTAACACTTTTGATTTTTCTTGTTAATATCCCATAGACTTTAACAGTGTTCCGGTGGCTTTCGAATTTGCCCCAAACATTGCATATTCTTCGGTGTTCGCAGAACAGCCAAACAACCACATTTTGGCCCGAAATTATTCTCGGGTCGAACCATTTGCCCACCCCTAATCTTAGATAGTTTGGATCTTGGTGAGGACAGTGTAGAACTAGAAGCAGAGGATTTGTGGTATCTGCCTTTTTTGTATTGCAATTTCACTTTCTTTAAAAATAGTTTTTTATGTACTGATCTCGGAAGCAGGCAGGTTCCATTTTAGCTGTGGGCATCTGAAGCCCTCCTCCTTTCATTTCTACGATTTCTGTGCAGCTGGCTACCCAGCATACACCTCCTAAACTTGCGCATGCGCAGTAATGCTGCTGCACGGCTATCCGAATTCCTGACAGATTGCCATAGCAATGTCGGCATCTGCGGATGTTCCTGTCCCATTACTATAGCAACCTGTCAGACAGGTTTGCATCATTTCTTGTCTGCAAATAACGCAAGATTTTGCCAGTAGGCGATTCGCAAGGACTGGGATACATGACACCCCTATCCCAGGAGCCCTTGTGAATCACCTAGTGACGTACTCACCTAGGCGAGAACATGCTGGAAGTGTGAGTGAAACCCTAAAATAAAAGGTATTTACATGTCAAAAAAAAAAACATTTCTATTAGTAAAAGCATGATCATGCATCATGTATGCAATAGACACAAAGTGCAAAATGGGTGGAATTCCGCTTTAATAAAAAAAAGTAAATGCTAAATACAAATAAAGAGAAAACAAAACTTCCCCATAGCCAATGACAGAAATACTTTGCAATGCATTACTGGATGTCCCTAAAGTCCAGATTTCTTTCCGAATTTCCAAATGACCAACTCTCAGCTTATCCCTAATTATGAGTGAACTGCTGCCATAAGAATGATATCCGTCCTCAAAGTGAGGACGTATATCAGCATTTGGGACTTCAGTGGTTAATAGAGTTAATTCTGCCTAGCCGTTAGAGTTCGGTCTTGGACCAGTTCTTGAGGTGTTTTTTTTAGTTTTTGATACAGTGGTGGATAGTTGGGAGTGTAGAGAGTTTCAGTGTGGGCCGTCAAAGTGATTCCTAGGTATCTGATTGAGGAGTCGATCCATTCGAAATTGAATGACTGCTGTAGAAGGGATACTGTCGAGGGTGGAAGCGATACATTGAGGGCTTGAGATTTTGAGAAGTTGACTTGAAGACCTGATATCCTGGAGAAGTCATCCAGGACTTGGCAAAGATTGGGTATGGAGGTGAAAGTGTATGTCTGTCCCCTGTTCTCGCTTAATTTGGGGAGTGATCTGGATTATTTTGCCCCTGATAAAGGCTTTGTGAGCAGCCCATAGTGGTTCTGGTTCCCTCCATGTTATTTATCGAGAAGTATTCCCGTAGCGCTTTATTGATTTCCTCGGCTCTAATTGGATTGGAGAGAATGGATTTGTTCAAACTCCAGTGACCCCATTTCTTGAGCACTGGAGACAAAAGATATGACCACTACTGAGTAGGGATGACCCTGATGTTCAAGTCAAACGTAACTTCAACTCGAACATCGGGTGTTCGGGTGTTCACCGAACAGCAACTATATGTGATGTTTGTGGCAAATTCGAAAGCCGCCAGAATACTGTTAAAGTCTATGGGACACTAACATGAAAAATCAAAAGTGCTAATTTTAAAGGTTTACATGCAAGCTATTGCCATAAAAAGTGTTTGGGGACCCAGGTCCTGCCCCAGGGGACATGTACCAATGCAAAAAAATAAATTTTTAAACTGATTTTTTTTTTTTGGAAGCAGTGATTTTTTTAATGCTTAATCGCTTGCTGACTGCCTCACACCGATATACGTTTGAAGAAGGGTCGTACAGGCAAACTAACGTACCTGAACGTTGCCCTTTAAGAGGCGACCAGCAGGATACCCACGATTGCCTCACAGGGAGGAAGAACGGGGAGATGCTAATGTAAACAAGCATCTCCCCGTTCTGTCTAGTGACAGTGTCACTGATCTCTGCTCCCTGTGATTGGGAGCAGAGATCAGTGATGTGTCACATGTAGCCACGCCCCCCCACAGTTAGAAACATGCCCCAGGACACACTTAAACCATACACTGCCATCTAGTGGTTAACCCCTTTACTGCCAGTGTCATTTACACGGCAATCAGTGCATTTATATAGCACTGATTGCTGTATAAATGACAATGGTCCCAAAAATGTGTCAAAAATGTCTGATGTGTCCACCATAATGTCGCAGTCACAATAAAAATTGCTGATTGCCCTCATTACTAGTAAAAAAAAAATAATAATAATAATATAATTAATAAAAATGCCATAAAACAATCCTCTTTTTTATAAACGCTATAAATTTTGCGCAAACCAATCAATAAATGCTTATTGCAATTTTTTTACCAAAAATATGTAGAAGAATACATATCGGCCTAAACTGAGGAAAAAAAAAACTTTTTTTCAATATTTTTCGAGGATATTTATTATAGCAAAATGTAAAAAATAATGCGTTTTTTCCAAAATTTTTGCTCTTTTTTTTATTTATAGCACAAAAACCAAAAACCACAGGGGTGATCAAATGCCACCAAAAGAAAGCTCTATTTGTGGGAAAAAAGGATGTCAATTTTGTTTGGGAGCCACGTCGCACGACCGCACAATTGTCAGTTAAAGCGACACTGTGCCAAATCCCAAAAAGTGCTCTGGTCAGGAAGGGGGTAAATTCTTCTGGGGCTGAAGTGGTTAAAGTGAAACAATAAAAATGAAATATTCCTTTAAATATCATGCCTGGGGGGTGTCCATAGTATGCCTGTAAAGTGGTGCATTTTTCCCGTGTTTAGAACAGTGCCACAGCAAAATGACATTTCTAAAGGCAAAACTGATTGCGGCTGTAATGAATTGTCGGGTCTCGGCAATATAGATAAAAGGGTATATATATATATATATATATATATATATATATATATATATATATATATAATATATTCCTGCGCTACTGTGTGAAAAGTGGAAGGTATATGAAAAACTGCTGCAAGCACCGCCTGTTCGCATGTTTTGCTGCGAACTGAACCAGTGGGTGTTCAGCTTATCCCTACTATTGAGTGGTCTGACAGGGCTGTGTCTCTAATATGGGCGCTAAGCACTAGGGGGAGAAGGGATGTTGGTACTAGAATATGGTCTATCCTGGCATACGTATTGTGCAGATGGGAGTAATGGGTGTAATCTCGTTTGGAGGGGTTTAGTTCTCTCTAGGCATCTGCCATACCTTGGGCATGGACTAGTTTGGTAATGTTGTGGCTCTCCTTAGATGGATGGGCCAATTGGGCCTTGGGGGGCTTGAATTTGTTTAAACCCTGATCGAACGCTACGTCTGAGTCCCCCCCAAAAATGATTGTGCCTTCCAGCATAGGGTGCAAGGTGTCCATTAGGAGTTTGAAAAATTTGGCTTGTCCTCTATTTGGGGAGTAGTAGGAAACTAGAGAGGAAATCTCCCTCAGGGTCTGAAGTCTGAAATCTTCTTGAAATGACAGGATCTAGAAAGCTTTTTTCTTGATTGCTACCCCCCTGGTTTTGTTTTCTGCGTTGGCTAAGTAGAAATGGAGGAAGTTCTGGTGGATTAATTTGGGACTATACCGCATAGGAAAATGCATCTCTTGGAGCAAGAGAATGTCAAGCTGGAGGGCTTTATAGGTGTCAAATACTTTCCTCCATTTAATAGGAGAATTTAGGTCCTGGACATTATGGGAAGCTATTTTGAGGTTGGTCATTGTGCTATTAGCCATGGAGCCCAGAAGGTGCAACACCGTTTACCCTGTCATCACTCACCCTTAGAAGTCTTCTTTCCTAGTGTAAGTGGGGGGGGGGGGGGTCTCCTTCGAGGCTGGGCAAATACTTGGCATCCTTCTCTGGGTGGAATTATCAGTGGGCTGCAATAGATGAAAGCATTAAGCACATGGAAAGCAAGGAAAGAACAGGGGAGGAGGGAAAGAAAGGAGGGGACAGAGGAGGTAGAAGTAGATCTCCTAGCATAAGAAACTGGGGTGCGGGGAGGAGAAGTCCCTTGAAGCCCTTTAGCAAAAAATAGTAAGGGTCTGACCCATATGGGTACAGGCAACCTAGCCCCCAGAGATCCTCGGGTGTCCAAGGGGTAGGTGGAGGCACATGTGGTCCACCCCTGAACAGGGCACCCATGAAACAATTGCATATGAGCTGTAGCACAGCAATCAAAATGTTTGACCATTATGTGGTCAAAGCCTCCCAGACTTATCAATATGGTCCTTCCTGCCCTAACCCATGGGGGGGGGGGGCTGGCTCCTATTGGTAAGCCTTGTATTTTCAGATAATAGTCCTAGATGACGTTAAGCAGTCTCAGAGACTCTGGTGAAATTGAGAACACTCTTCTTCTGTGGGCATCTACTGTTAGGCTGTAGAAGGTGATCTCTGTGGAGGCCTACCGGACTAACCCGGGGAGGTTCAGTGTCACTGGAAAGTCAAAGGAACATAAAAATCTTTAAAAAACCAAAACAACAAATCTGTTAAACAGATGTAGGGAACATTTAGAGTGTGGGAGGGATATATCCTCCAACAGTGGTTTCAAAAGAACTGGGAACCGAACTATGGGTTCAAAGAAATAAGAGAACCTGGGGAGGAGGCAATAGTTCAGATGGGTGCATTATCTTTAGCTTTCTTCACTTTACCTTTGTTCCACAGGGGGGATTGTAGGCTGGTAGGAGTCAGCCTTTTGGTTGATCCTGAGCTGGTGAGGAGGTGTTCATGTCAGCTTCCTGGGAAATAAACTTCAAGTGTAGGAGGAGTTTCTCCCCTTCTGAAAGGTTGGAAAAGGAGTAGTTGAACCCTTTGTCGGTAAACTTAACTGCAAAGGAAAGGCCCATCTATATTTAATGTCCCTTTGCGTCAGTACTAGCAATAATGATTTCAGCAATCTCCTACGTTGTATTGTGGAGGGGTAGAGGTCTGCAAAGATCTGCGCACATCATTTGGGATAAGGTTCTTGCTTGTTTCATGAACTCTTCCTTCACTGAGTAGTAATGGGGTTTGGCAATAATATCTCTCGGTGAGCCATCTTTCCTAAGGTGTCCCAGAGCGCTGTGAGCGCTACCAGTTCTAGGCGGTGTTGAAGAATATTAGGAATTAGGTTCTTGATTATTTCCTGCACCGCAGATGGTACATTAGGGAAGGTAGCCCCCCAAATTCTGATGTTGTATCTCCTGGACCTGTTCTCTAGGTCATCAATTCTGGACATGGCAAAGTCCAGTTATTCCTGCAATGTTTGGATCTGGTTTGAATTTTGGTTTGTTAAAGCAACAGTTATGCTCTATGGTGTCTATTCTGGCACCCAGAATTTGGAGCTGTATGAGCTACGCCTCTGTCTAGAAGGTCTGAGAATTCCTGAAAAACTTTCACCACTGAGAAGGCCGAGTCCCTGGCCTGGATGTCAGGGGGGGTGCCAGTCTAGATGGCTGTATTGGGCCCCAGGGCGGAGAGGGCGAAATCGTGCGGCCTATGAGAGACTCTGTGGAAGCTGGGGTGATTGCTTGTTGGTTGCCCGCCTGTGAGCCCGAGGTGAAGTTTAGCGTCACTGGGGTAAGCATTTGCCTGTCATCTGGGAGACCATCTGTCTATGCAGCATGAGGCTGTGCAGTGGCCGCTATCTTGGATATCCCGCTCATGTCTGAGTACTCAAATTGCAGCCTGATATCCCTGTTAACGGAAGCTCTGGACATAGGGGGGGTGTTCCCGGGTGTGTGATGGTGCTGTTGTGTTAATCGCACCATTGCATGATCACTATGCGTGGTGCTACGGGCACAGCTATGCTGGGATGGTGTGGAGCTCTCGGATCTTCAGAGCCCCACGCATGCGCCTGCGAACAGTCCTTTTTGAAGTGACTGGTCTTCTTACAGCAAAAACAGGCTCTTCTTCCTCGGTTGTGCTTTTTGCCTTTGTACATCTTAAGAGCTTTGTCATCATGTTGCTTTTTTTTCTTTCCTTCTGCCATATTCATCAATTAATTTTCCTTTGACATATTCAATCATTAGTTCCTGCTCGGGTCTGCTTTCTAAAGCATTAACAAGAGTAGTATATGTCTCCGGAAGGCTGCAGAGGAGCAGGGCACCAAAATGGTTACCTTTGGTGTCCTCTCCGATGGCATGAAGCTGCTGTATGATCTTTAGCATAGCTTTCACATGGTTACACATTTGCTGGCCTTCTTGTAGTCTTATCTTGTACAACTTTCTTAGCAAAAACAGTTTGCAGTTTAGTTTTGAACGCTCATGCAGTTTCTGTAATAAAGTCCACATACCTTTGGCCGTTTTCTCTGTTCTTATGTGGATAAGGCTAATCTTCCACTAGTAAGATTATAATCTTTTTCTTGTCTATCCTTCCTATCCCAGTCCTCCGTCTCTCTGTCTGTGGGTCTGTGTGTATTTAACACTTGCCACAATTCATCCTTGGTGAGAAACACTTCTAGTTTAAACTTCCACAGCTGGTAATTTGCATTGTTCAGCTTTGCAATCGCAAACTTCACATCTGAACCACTTACCACTTAACCACTTACCATCTTTCAGAAGCTTGCATACAATACTCACAGACTTCTTTGTACTCACTGAGTATCCTCTCCAGTGCCTGGACTTTTAGCATCCTCTCCAATGCCTGGGTGCCCAGGCCCATAACCTATTGTGCAGAATATTGTAATGAAGTGCTATAAGCTTCTTGGATGCAGAGAATACTTTACATTCATGGAGGATTAGCAATGCATTTCTTACAGCATTAGGAACATGACACATGAGCTTACAAGTACATAGAGAGAGGATTGACAAACATGATATCATATCATAGAAAACATGTACTATACACTATAATACTACTGCTGGATAGAAAGGTATAATGCACACAGTGTATATTATTCCGTTTATAAGGCATTTGGGGAGTTAAAGGTAGGGGCTGGCTGCCCACGTTAAGATGGAAGTGTGGGTGTGGCCTGTCTGTGACGGTGGGCTATCTCACATCCAGCACGATTGCAAGTATCCCTGTGATGTCAGGATTCATAGGGAGGCTGGGGAAGTAGCTATGAGTGAAAGTGAGGCTTGGGTATACAGGAAGTGACTGTGTACTGGACAGGACTGACCGGAAGGTATTTGATAGTGAAAGTGAGGCTTGGTCAGACCGGATGTGGCCGCAAACCGGATGTGACGAACCTGAAGTTATTCGATAGTGAAAGCGAGGCTTGGTCAGACTGGATGTGGCCGCAAACCGGATGTGATGAACTGGAAGTAGAGTGGAGGACGCTGAGCTTTATTGGTCTCCTCTGTTGTTATTGTTATGGAGTGATTTGTCGGGGGTTAGATGTGGTGCCCCCTGGATATACAGCGGAATGCACAGTGTTTCATTGGCCCCTTTGTGATGTTGCTGATCCAATGGCAGCCTCACTTGTATCAAGCACACCGGTAATTGGGTGGTCTCCATATGGGGTGAGAATGAGGCTTGGTTAGTTTGAAGTCCCCGAGTGGTTTACTGATCTCATTGGTGGGATTAGTGACCGTGGGAGGGCCTGGCGAATCAGAAGAGGTATCTGACATGAGAATGAGGCTTGGTTTTGGCGGGAACAGCCGGGTGCCCAGAGTGAGGCTTGGAGGGGTAGTGACAGTATAAATGGAGGTGACGCAGCGTGCCGCTCGTGCCCCTGGATGATACAATTTTGTTGCAAAACGCGTAGGGCTGAGCGATACGCTAACGTCACCTCGTGTTTGGAACAGTTCCAGGAGAACGGGTCTGTCCGTATGCGTCCGGCCGGCGCAAGGGACTCAAGGCTGATGATTTCTATATACACTGTAAGTGCAATTTTATTTTTTGTTTTTTAGTTATAAAAGGTTTTACACTATTTGGAGTTCTATTTCTCGTCCATGGTTTTGGTATATCTATCCTGAGTCCCTCTGAATTTATGAGAAAGATTTTTTGGGAGCGTTTTCTACAATCCTTATATTTTGGTGGTGGGGCAAGGAGAGTATCGAGGACCCTCTGTAGTGGGGGGTCATGATTTTCTGGTAAGTGGCAAATTTAATTATTTGGTGGCGGATCAAGCACTACCTAATCGCATACAGCAGTGGATCGCTTACGGTTCATTTGTGGAGGATCTTATTCACATTCTTTATTACACAAATAACTTTTTTTGACTTACACATACAGACTTGTTGATCCATACACTGGGTGTATTTAGAGTTTGTATCATTATATATAGGGGCATGCGGCTTGGTCCTATACTGCAAGGAATAGGCGGTTCGCATGGTCTGAGTTTGTAATATTTATATGTATTTATCACTTATGGTTTGAATTCATATTGATTTATGTTTAGAGGCTGGGAACAGCCCATAATTCATTGTCACTTTATTTATGTATACACATTTTGATGTTTGTGGGATTTAGCGCAGCTTATATATTTATCTTTAGTTTTTTCTGTAGTTATGTGACACAGTTAAGCCGCAGCCAAATCTAATCCATTTAGGATCAATCTATATAATTGTTTCTTGTGTTTTACCTTAGTGCAGTTTTTCCCCCTTTTTTATATTGTAATTAAGCGCTATAAGCTTCTTGGATGCAGAGAATACTTTACTTTCATGGAGGATTAGCAATGCATGTCTTACAGCATTAGGAACATGACACATGAGCATCCAAGTACATAGAGAGAGGATTGACAAACATGATATCATATCATAGAAAACATGTACTATACACTATAATACTACAGCGTCACCTGCTGGATAGAAAGGTATAATGCACACAGTGTATATTATTACGGTACGTTTATATAAGCAACTTTACAATACATGTTAACAATTACTGGTGTGGGTTTATGATGAAATATATAATATGGGAGAAGATGAATGAGGAAATATGATGGAAGATAATGAATAAAGGGGGAGAGTGTGAGTAAAAAGACTGGATGGAAGATCATGACATCAAAGAAAAAGATAGAAACCGACGAGTAAAGGAATAAAATGAGAGATGATGAGTGAAAGAATAAGATGAGAGATGCTATGTCAATGATGAGTGAGGGAATAAGACAGATGATGATGAGTGAGGGGATAAGATGGAAGATGATGAGTAAGGGGACAAGATAGGAGGTGATGAGGGATGGTAAAAAAAAGTATGAGATAATCAGTGAGTACACTAGGGTGGGAGAAGACCAGTAAAGGGATCATGAGCAAGGGGATAAGATGAAAAATTATGATGGGTGATGGGAAAATGGGAGATAATTTAAAAGAAAAGGTGGAAGAGATTAGGAGATGACACCATTCAGGTAACAACTGTTCAACCAGTTATCTGGTATTGCCTCACAAAGCAGTCACACAAATAAAAACACTTTATAACTTGTCTGGAGACACTCCGTTATATTCTAGGTTACAACACTGCAAAATGTAGAAAAGCCCAAGGGTGGGGTGATGAGTACTTATACAAGGCTCTTTAGGCAGGCTACATAAGCAAATTGTATAAAGTATAGGGATGGCCGAACTGTTAGCCCGGCGGTCGTTTCGCTGTGAATTTTGCGGATTCGCCTGATCGGCGGACTATTGCTGCTGGTCGCCCGGCAGACATATGTGTTTACATTGTGAAAGAACTTTGACCCATGATGACACATCTATCATGGGGTACAGGACAGCTAAATGAGACATTTCAGCACATGGAAAATTGGACATTCCCCCACCTTAAAAATAGACCTGATCTGGCGGCCATTTTACATTCTGTCTTATATCAGATTAGGGACAGGACGCTGTGTGGAGAAGGGAGAGACTGTAGTGGCAAATCGCTAGCTATTAGGTCCACAAAAGTCCTTTTATGGACTGGTATAAGTGTAGTACAGTATATAGGGTTCAGTGCACTGCTGTGCTGGTGATTGCTGAGTGCATTGCTGACTGATTCTGCAGCTGTATTTTTTCAGTGTAGGGACAGAACTTTGTGTGGAGCAGGGATGGCCAGTTTAATCAATAGCTATTACTATTAGGTCCACAAAGGTCCTTTTAAGGACTGGTATAGGTGTACAGTATATAGGGTTGTACACGTATAATATACTTTTTTCCAAATATAGAAAGAATATTATACTTGACTGCTGCCCTATTCTGCAGCAGTCTTTTATCAGTGTAGGTACAGTGTGCAAATCACTAGCTACTAGGTCCATAAAGGTCCTTGTAAGGACTGGTATAGGTGTACAATATATAGGGTGCTGGTGCAGGGCTGTGCTGCAGATTACTGCCCTATTCTGCAGCAGTCCTTTATCAGTGTAGGGACTGAGGGACAGTCTGCAAATCACTAGCTACTAGGTCCACAAAGGTCCGTGTAAGGACTGGTATAGGTGTACTATATATATTGTGCTGGTGCAGGGCTGTGCTGCAGATTACTGCTGGTTTCTGCAGCAGTCCTTTATCAGTGTAGGGACTGAGGGACAGTCTGCAAATCACTAGCTACTAGGTCCACAAAGGTCCTTGTAAGGACTGGTATAGGTGTACAATATATAGGGTGCTGGTGCACTGCTGCTGACTGCTGCCCTATTCTGCAGCAGTCTTTTATCAGTGTAGGGACTGAGGTACAGTCTGCAAATCACTAGCTACTAGGTCCACAAAGGTCCTTGTAAGGACTGGTATAGGTGTACTATTTGGTGTGCAGTATATAGGTGTGTAATACACATATAAAATACTTGCACATATAGAAAGCATAGTATAGTGCAATTCCACTGCACAGCATTGTGACTGCTGAGCGGTTCTGCAGCGATACTACAAAGAGTGACAAACGCAATAAAAAAAAGTATTATAACTGGTGTGATAGACCAGTGGCCCCCAAAAACGACAGATTGAAGTGGGGTGTTATATATCTTCTTCCACATGCATACTGCACTTCTCTAGAGACTTTTGTCACAGGGTCATTTAAAAAAGGACAGGCAGAGGAAGAGGCAGGCCCTTCCGCAGGGGTGGTAGGGGTAGGGCAGGAGCAACAGGCTTGAGCCAAAGTGGCAAATTGCAGAAGGTGCGTGCGATTACGTCAAAGGACGCACCAGACTTGGTTGAGTGGCTCACTCAGCCTTACTCTTCTGCACCCTCCTCATCCTCTCGATCTGCACCCTCTTCTTCACTCTCTGCTATGTGCACCCTCAAAGACATTACCACCAACACCACCACCATCATATACCTTCCGATTTAGTCACAGGAATTATTTTCCGATCCAAGTCAAGACATTTCCGATGTGCAGCCACTCTTAGCATTGGATCAGGAAGAGGAGGTAGCAACAACCGCCACTCAGCAGTCTGACGACAGTACCCAGATCAGCCCAAGGAGGAGGTTGGTCCCCTCTGTTGCTGCCTACTCCGAGATCTCTAATTATAGCAGCGGGGAAGGTGACGTCGATGATGACATGTCTAGTGATGTCACGTGGGTGCCCCAAGAGAGGAAGAGAAGGGGAGTTCAGAGGGAGATATGGACCAGCAGATAGGGAGGAGAAGCAGGAAGATCTTAGATTACACAGGAGGGACAAAGCAGACTGCGAATGTATCAGGAGCAAGGCATCAACCATGTACGGTCACATCTGGCACTCCCAGGACGCTGGCACATGGCTCCGCAGTGTGGGCTTTTTTATAGTGTTGCCATCTGCAATCTTTGCAGTCAACGCATAAGTTGCGGTAAGCCCAACACTCACCTAGGGATGACCGCCTTAAGAAGGCACATTTTGACCTCTGGCCAGAGCTTGCCCAATTTGCAATGGAACTGTTGGCTTGCCCCTCATTCAATGTCCTGTCCGAAAGGACGTTCAGCGAAGCAGGGGGGATCCTGACCGATAAGCACACTCACCTAGCTCACGACAGTGTTGACTACCTGACATTTCTAGGCATGGATCTCGGAGAAATTCAACACATGTGACCAGTAGACCATGTATATCTCTATAAACGATTTATTTAATCGAGTACACAGACCTTTTTTCTACATTTGGCTCACTTCCTTGTACAAAAAAGCACACCGTACTATATGCCCATACCCTCCTGTTTGAAGAGGTTGAGCGGTGTCATATTTTTGGGGCCCAGCAGCGAGTTGCTGGTATCAGTGCTGGTGTCAGTGCACTCTATCACGGTGCTGGTGTCAGTGCACTCTATCACGGTGCTGGTGTCAGTGCACTCTATCACGGTGCTGGTGTCAGTGCTCTATACCACGGTGCTGGTGTCAGTGCACTCTATCACGGTGCTGGTGTCAGTGCTCTATATCACGGTGCTGGTGTCAGTGCACTCTATCATGGTGCTGGTGTCAGTGCTCTATATCACGGTGCTGGTGTCAGTGCTCTATATCACGGTGCTGGTGTCAGTGCACTCTATCATGGTGCTTGTGTCAGTGCTCTATATCACGGTGCTGGTGTCAGTGCTCTATATCAGTGGTCCCCAACCTTTTTGGCCCCGGGGACCGGCTGCGTGGAAGAAAATTGTGCCAAGGCCTGGCGAGGGACTGGGGGTGATGTACGCACACACGTGGGGGGGGGGGGGGGGTAAGCGAATTTTGCCGGCAATTAATCGGGCAATAGCTGGTGTTCAGCTGTTGGTACTTCAGTCATCCCGGCACCATGGTTGGTATGGTGTCAGAATGATTGAAGCGCATTATTTCTTATATTACATTGTAATATAAATGAAATAGTTCAACTCACCATAATGCAGAATCAGTGGGAGCCCTGAGTGTGTCACTTTCCAAATTGCCTGCCACGAGAAATGCCACTGGTCTCGCCGCCTGCCACCAGTTGAAGAAAGCCACTTGCCATGCTGCCTGCCACCAGTTGAGGAATGCCACTTGCCACGCTGCCTGCCACCAGTTGAGGAATGCCATTTGCCACATCACCTGCCTGTGTGACCCGATGAGGAATGCCACTTGCCACGTCACTTGCCTGTGCCATCAGAGGAGGAATGCCACTTGCCACGCTGCCTGCCACCAGTTGAGGAATGCCACTTGCCACATCACCTGCCTGTCACCAGTTGAGGAATGGCACTTGCCACATCACCTTCCTGTGCCACCAGATGAGGAATGCCACTTGCCGCGCTGTCTGCCACCAGTTGAGGAATGCCACTTGCCACACTGCCTGCCACCAGTTGAGGAATGCCACTTGCCACGCTGCCTGCCACCAGTTGAGGAATGCCACTTGCCACATCACCTGCCTGTCACCAGTTGAGGAATGCCACTTGCCACATCACCTGCCAGTGCCACCAGATGAGGATTGTCACTGCATTGGTGACACTGGTTCAGTGGTCTTTGTTATATGAGGGCAGGAGAGCAGAGATGCTGGGCGAACAGTGAGAGATGATATCTCTCTGCTCCCCGCCGCACCTCCGACATTCTGTATGCTGTGAGGGCAGAAGACCGGTGATGCTAGGCAGGCAGGGAGAGATGATGTCATCTCTCTGCTCCCTGCCGCACCGTCGTCATTCCACACATTGTGAGGGCGGAAGACCGGAGAGCGGGGATGCTAGGCGGGCGGAGAGAGATGTCATCTCTGCTCGCCAGCCCGCTGCTCTTATTCACCTGCCCGCTTTCCTCTCAATCCACCGGTGTCTTAGAGTCTGCCGCGGCCCAGCTGCAAAGATGCTACAGCCCGGTAGTGGGCCGCGGACCGAGGGTTGATGACCCCTGCTCTATATCATGGTGCTGGTGTCAGTGCACTCTATCACGGTGCTGGTGTCAGTGCTCTTCTATATCACGGTGCTGGTGTCAGTGCACTCTATCACGGTGCTGGTGTCAGTGCTCTATATCACGGTGCTGGTGTCAGTGCACTCTATCACGGTGCTGGTGTCAGTGCTCTATATAACGATGCTGGTGTCAGTGCACTCTATCACGGTTCTGGTGTCAATTCACTCTAACACAGTGCTGGTGTCAGTGCTCTATATCACGGTGCTGGTGTCACTGCACTCTATCACGGTGCTGGTGTCAGTGCACTCTATCACGGTGCTGGCGTCAGTGCTCTATATCACGCGGCTGGTGATCATCTCCTGCACCCTCTTCATAGCCTACCCTGACCTTTCCTCTCCTCCATTGCCTTCATGCGCTCCTGAGTCCTGAATTGTCAAAATTTCACATATAAAAAAAGAATGCTTGTAGTTGTCAATCCCAGATTCACTTCATACATGTGTTATGTCAGTGGCCATGTGGTGGGACTATGTGTGCACAGCTAGTAATTATTTTGTGGCTGAAAATAGGACCTGTAGGTTTTTAAAGTTCGCCTGTCATTGAAGTCAACGGGGCCCGCCGCGAACTTTGCGGTTCGTGAACTTTCGGTCACATTCGTGGTTCGTGTTCGCGAAACGTCCCGTCGGACGTTCGTCCATCTCTAATAAAGTATGCATAAAGAAAGACATTTATGATGCTTTTTAAAATAGTTTACTATAGCTATAGCCAGGCTGTATTTGTTTTGAAATGTGGAGTGAGAGAGCTGTTTTGCTTTTTAAAGCATTGGAAATATACCAAAGAGGAAGTTTCTGCAAGTATTTTAGTGATATTATCAAACTGTGAGTGATGTGAGGTTACATGGTTTGGTCAGTCTTAGCGCAAAAGCAAAAGCATTTTTTTAGAACATGCTCTTAGTACTTTTCTTGTAATGGTGCCATGATAGGCAATTGGTGTTGGTTTGGCCTGCAAGCTTTTGCTTGACAACAAGCAAAGGCTGAAATGTATCTCTCAGGCCTCATACGCTCTTATATCAATTTACTTTTTCTACTTAATCCAACACCTAATTTATTCTTTGCTTCAATTTTCAGACTTCATGTGTATGCTAGAAAATGCTGAAACTATTGACTGTACTGCTTCCCGCCCATTTCATTGTAAAATGACGGATGGGTGGGAGCTATTGTTCTGGGAGGATGTCACATCATGTCACCCTGAAAACGCACCTAGTGCGGATGCTCCCTGCCACGATCTGTCACCCACTGCGTCCACTAGACACAGTGATGACTGAGCACTATACCGACCCGCTGCCAGTGTCATGTGATCGCTGTGACCAATCACAGCAGACAACATGCTATTTGTAAAAATGAATGGCCCCTTTTCATGCTATTCATTGTATACAATTGTGTTGCTAGCTGTGATTGGTCACAGTGATTACATGGTAAAAACAGAGCCAGTCACGGCCCATTTGTACCATGTGATTAACTGTGACCAATCACAGCTAATCACAATGATAGACAGTGTCGACACACTGTCATTCAGTAAAAATATTTGCTTATACCAGTTAAATTCACTGCTATAAGTAAACATAGCATGTAAAACTGTTCTTATTTTATTGAGTGGCCACGTGTCTTATTAAACTCGCTTCCACAAAAAAGTTTTATTTCTATTGTGGGGTCACCAGTATGATATTTGCGCTTCGTCTCCAGAGAGAATAAGTTCAGTGCTCGCAACCTTTCTTCATAACTAATATCCTCCAGTCCCTTTTATTAGCTTTGTTGCCCTTCTTTCCACTCGCTTAATTTCCAGTACATCCTTCCTGCGGACTGGTGCCCAGAACTGGACAGCATACTCTAGGTGAGGCCGGACCAGAGTCTTATAGAGTGGGAGAATTATCGCTTAATATCTAGAGTTAAATCCCTTTTGAATGCATGCCAATATTATGTTTGCTTTGGTAGCAGCAGCTTGGAATTGCATGCCATTGCTGAGCCTATCATCTACTAGACCCCCAGGTCCTTTTCCATCCTAGATTCCCCCAGAGGTTCTCCCCCTAGTGAGTAGATTGCATTCATATTTTTGCCGCCCAGATGCATTATTTTACATTTTACTAAATGAAACCTCATTTGCCATGTAGTTGCCCACCCCATTAATTTGTTCAAATCATCTTGCAAGGTTTCCACATCCTGCAGATAAGTTATTGACCTGCTTAGCTTAGTGTTGTCCCCAAATACAGAGATTGAGCTGTTTACCCCATCTTCCAGGGCGTTTATGAACAAATTAAACAGGATTAGTCCCAGCACAGAACCCTGGGGGATCCCACTTCCCACCCCTGACCATTCCAAGTATTCCCCATTTATCACCACCCTCTGAACTCGCCCTTGTAGCCAGTTTTCAATCCATGTACTCACCCTATGGTCCATGCCAACGGCCCTTACTTTGTACAATAAACGTTTATGGGGAACTGTGTCAAATGCTTTTGCAAAATCCAGATACATCACGTCTATGGTCCTTCCTTTATCTAGATGGCAGCTCACCTCCTCATGGAAGATTAACCACTTCAGCTCCGGAAGAATTTACCCCCTTCCTGACCAGAGCACTTTTTGGGATTCGGCACTGTGTTGCTTTAACTGGCAATTATGCGGTTCCTTAACAAAATTGACATTCTTTTTTCCCTCAAATTGAGCTTTCTTTTGGTGGTATTTGATCACCACTGCAGTTTTTATTTTTTGCGCTATTAACAAAAAAAGAGGGACAGTTTTGAAAAAAACACAGTATTTTTTACTTTTCGATATAATAAACATCCCCCAAAAATATATAAAAAAATATTTTTTATGTATTCTTCTACATATTTTTGGTAAAAAAAAAAGTGATTATTGATTAGCTTGCGCAAAAGTTATACAAAATAGGGGATAGTTTTATAGCATTTTTAAAATTAATTTTTTATTAATGTTTTTTATTTTTTTTAAATGGCGGCGATCAATGATTTTTATCGTGACTGCGACATTATGGCAGACACATCGGACATCGCCTCTTAAAAGGTAGCGTACAGGTACGTGATTCTGCTTGTACGTGCCCTTCTGCCGCTACATATCGGTGTGAGGCGGTCGGGAAGCTGTTAATAGATCGGTTTGGCAAGAGCGATTCTTTGTGTATGCATGCTTATTACTGCAAACAATACTGTTTTCATTACTAAAATCTTGTATATAGTTCCTTATCATCCCCTCTAAGAGCTTGCATACTATTGATGCTAGGCTAACTGGTCTGTAATTCCCAGGGATGTATTTTGGCCCTTTTTTAAAATATTGATGCTACATTGGCTTTTCTCTAATCAGCTGGTACCATTCCAGTCAGTAGACTGTCAGTAAAAATTAGGAACAACGGTCTGGCAATTACTTGACTGAGTTCCCTAAGTACCCTCGAGTGCAAGCCATCTGGGCCCAGTGACTTATTATTGTTAAGTTTCCCAAATCTATTTCTAATTCTGTCCTCTGTTAGCCATGAGGGGGCTTCCTTTGATGTGTCATGAGGACAAACACTGCAGTTTTGGTTATGGAAATCCCCCGATTCCCTTGTGAAGACTGCAGAATAAATTCAATACCTTTGCCATCTCCCCATCCTTTGTAACCAGATATCCTTCCTCATTCTTTATGGGGCCAGTATGGTCTGTCCTCCATTTTTTATTGTTTATTGAGATTTTTTTTTGCTTCGTGTTCTATCTAGTTGCACCCGTACATATCTTGTTGCATTCTTTGTAAAGTCTGAATGCTGATGATGATCTCTCAGCCTTGTATTTTTTGAAGGCCTTCTCCATTGCTTTTATATGCATTTTTACATTAAAGTCAAGCCATCCAGGACTTTTGTTCGCTCTTTTAAATTTATCTACAACTGGGATGCACTGGCTAATGCCCTTATTTACTATGCTCTTAAAGCAAACCCATCTCTCCTCTGTGTTCTTTATTTCTTAGATTTTATCCCAATTTATATATTTTCACAAGGTTCATAGTTTAGGGCTCTCTCTCTGTCACTGCAGCACCAGCAGATCTCACTGGGAGTAAGCATTGCATATCGGATATCATTTTTACAGTGATTTACCACTTTACACTGGACATCTACTGCATATTGTGGCTGTAGTATTATTTTTATACATGAACGTTTTTCACATGAACTGTTTTATCTTTACTTTTAATAACTTTGTTATATGGACCCACACAACACTATAGTCTGTTGGTGTAACTTTGATACCCATACGTGAAGTGCAGTATTATTACATTTAGCAAGTGGTTCTCCAAGCCCTCACTTTGATTTTTTGTTTATGACCTGTCTCTCCCAGGACAGTTGGCAAAAAGGGTCGTGTTCCCTGATCAATATCTTTGTATGTCTAGGTTCACACTGGTGCGATGCAGAAACCACCACAATTCCTGTGCGGGTTCCCACATCTAATCTGACTTGCAGGCAGTTCATACTGCTCTGCGAACCCACTGTGTCTGTCAATAGAAAGTTAATGACCCCCAAAAAATCTGTTTGCAAAATGCATTGCGAACTGTGGAATCGGATCGCATGGGTCTGAACACCCATGTAATACGATTCCAGTGCAGACAAAAAAAAGGTCCTGCACCATTTTGGTGTGAACATGACAAACTGTTTGGCTGAATTTGCATCGCACAGACATCGCATGCGGTGTGCACGCCAATGTGGTGCGAATCATCCGGGATCGCACCAGTGTGAACCCAGCCTTAAGGTTTCCATTTACCCAGTTAATGATATAGTTTGTCAATTTTTTTTTTTTTTAACAATCAGGAGTGCTTTATTGGAACATCATTGCAGTACAAATTCCATAAAGTCAATATGTATAACGAACAATGAACATTTTCCACCCATCCAAGTTGCTTCCTAAGTTTAAATGGTGATTTGATAAGAATGCACAACTTTAACTAGGTAATGCGAACATGTACCACATTATCCAGATATCGTGCCACCATGGTGGCTGGAAAAATTATATTTCACAATGGAAAAAGTAAAAAAGCCTACCATATGTGTCTACTATATACAGTATATACCAAGGTCAGCTGCTGACACTGTTCACAATCTCATATGCATGTGCTGAAAATAATTCAGTTTATATTAGTGTAGTGCTTTACCCTCCATTCAAGTGTAATCTGTAAATAATAAATCTAATATCCAAAACATCTACTCTTGTGTTCATAAATTAATTAGAAAAAAAGGAGAGGGGCAAGGATGATGGAGGCAGCACCCGCAGCTTCATGAGGAGTGAGAAGTTGCAGGTATATAGCGGCTGTGGGGCTGTTTGAAAGCACACATGTTGATGTGCAAAATAGCCTGGTGCGCTGAAAGCACCAGGTGCATGTCAGTACCCAGTTTTATGATTTTTTTCAATAAAGTTGTTTTTAAATGTTATAAGCACAATTGGAGCTTAATTGTTAGGTCACACTCCCTGAGGGGAGGATAAGAGCACAGGGTGGGGAGCATGAGAGTGGTGACACAATATTTTATGTGTTTTGTTTTTGGAGCACCATTGCATGGATGAAATGGATTAAGAAACAATCATAATATATGGTTCATTGATGAACTCACATTGATGAACTGCACTATTTGTTGTTTACATTTGAATTGTTGTTTATATGGACTGTGCACTTTATATATTTTTTTATTGATTTTTTTTTTATTATTCTAATTAATTTATGTACACACAAGTAGATGTTTTGGATATTAGATTTATTAGTACAGATTACACTTGAATGGAGGGTAAAGCGCTATACTAATATAAATTGTATGATGGTATTTCACAAGCTTTTACATCTCTCATCCTCTTCTTAGAAAATGAGTATCTGTCTAGACATAGTTTATTACACCATGGCGATAGGATTAGGGGGACTAAATTACCAGTCTGGCTATAAATGCCGGGGAATATTCCTGACTCTCTTTAGAGCTGAGTAAGGTGTTTGGATGAGTTGTGAATCTTCTATTTCAGGAGTCTTCAAGCTTTCTAAACAAAAGGCCAGTTTATTATCCTTCAGACTTTAGAAGGGCTGGACTGTGGCAAGTAGGAGAAGAAAATGTTCTGGTATTGGTACCAATGCTCTATCATTGGTGTCAGTGAGAGGAATAGAGCTCTGTCATCAGTGTCCGTGGAAGGAATAGCACCCCATCATTGAAGTCTGTGAGAGCAATAGTGTACCATCATTCATGTCCATTGGAGGAATAGTGCCCCATTGCTGGTGTCAGTGGAAGGAATAGTACCCCATCATTGGTGTCAGTGGGAGGAATAGTGCACCATTATTGGTGTCCATGAGAGGAATAGAGCTCCATCATTGGTGTCCATGGGAGGAATAGTGCCCCATTGTTAATATCAGTGGGAGGAATATTGCCCCAAGGGCATGTTAAATGCAAGTGAAGGGCCACTGTTTGGAGACTGCTGTGCTATATTAAAGAATAAGTCCTGTTGAAAGCAGTTTATGACTACCTCAGTAATATCACTTCCACAACTTTCCCAGAAGTTATTTACTGTAGTATCTCATTGGGAAATCTAACTACTAAATTTGATACCAAATATCACCCCGCTGCCAGCCTCCCATATATCACCTCAGAGACAATGATCAGTCATTTGCTTTGTTTTGTTTTTGTTTATTGGGGGGTACAACTTGGTTGGGGAAAGGGGTATATGGAATGCCCATAGAATAGATCACTTTGCCATCACATTTAGAGATTGTATAGATTAGCTCATAGGTTGAGCCTGAAGGAATGATTCACATGTTTAATAACTACAGTCCTCTTCCTGCATCACCATGCAGACTATTGCTCCTCCTCTGCATGACTCTTGCAGACTATTGCTCCTAGGAATTCCTCATTAATTACTGTGTAAGGGTGAAGTTCCCAGAAAATCTGCTCCTCTTGCACAAATTCATGCTGTAGTACATTAATTTTCTGTAACATCTTCTGTAAGCAAAAGAACCCACTTTGAATAGCTCTTCTTTCTGGCTCTAGTTGCTTGCTGCTACTAGGCCAGTGGCCTGCAGTACCTCTCCCTGGAGGCCTAGTAGTATAAAAGCCTGTTCTGGACGGTGGACTACTGTTCCCAGTCAGCCCAGCTTGCAAATCCTCACAGTCTCCCTGGTCCTCCTCCTGCGATCGGCGCACCCCCCAGATGGGGGTGCCCTCCTGCTGCTGTCTAGTACTCCATTCTCCACTTCGCCCGGCCCACAACTCTCCCCAGTGGCATGTTACCTCCCCCTGCCAATACCAGTTGGGGATTGGTCAGGGCTCCCACATGACCTGCCTGCCACTGAAGATCCAGGCCCTGCCTCTCTTCAAGAACATTCTCCCTGGAAGTAGGGGAGGTGCCTCAGAACTAGAGCACAGGTGATCACACCCACTGCTACACTAACCACTCCCTGCCCCGGATCAAACAGACAGGCCTAGCTCAAAGCATAGGCCTGCCTACATTTAACTGTGCTGACATTCTCCATTGGAAAAATCCTATAGTAGCACCTATCTATTGGTAGAGGGTGCTACATACTGCTTATTATGTAAGCAAGACAAAAGGGATCCATCCAAAATTAAATCCTTTACATTAGCCCATATTAATATAACAAAAAAGATGGAGAATGTGATAGAATGTTACACTCAGATCCATGTAAATGGATATATAGGTTGACATCTTTAGAACATCTGGTTTTGAATGAAAAAACTGTTATGTTATGTCAATATCAGTTTATTTATACACTTTGTTCCTTAGATTGTAAGCTCCTTGGGACCATGGCTGATGTGAATGTATATGTAGCTCTACCCCCGCATTGGCTGTTGGAAACTGGCTCCCCTATTCCTGCACAGCCAGGAAACACGCATTTTTCACTTGCATCTGGACACAATAAATCAGTCCCTGGGCTTGTTTCTGTTGTTTTTATAAGGGATAACAACTTGAATGGGATAGAGGGGTTATGGATGCTCCACTTGACTGAAGCAACAGATGGAGACAACTCCCTTCCTATGTACAGACAGATAAAATATCCTGGGCTGTTTATCTTGCTGGACACAATAAGTCTTTTTCATTTATTTATTTATTTAGTTTTATTTATTACTTTTTTAACAGAACAGGTACATACAAGACCCAAAGGGCCACAAAAAAGAAACTATTTACATCTCTTCAGCATTAACTCTTCTCCTCCTTCCAGATCCCAGCTCAGTGAAAAAACCAAGATACTAATAATGAGGCCATCTTTTCTCAATAACAGATAATGGTACATTTAAGTATGGCATATCATTACATACATGCTGAAAAGCCCATCACAGGTGCATACTATTATGTATCACTCAATCCGCCACCGTGATTTCACTATTCATCCAACTGCCCCAAACCTTATCAAAGTTTTGTGGTATGCCCCTGCTAATGTATGTAGCCTTCTATAAGGGTGCAGCCCTATTATTCAAACTCTTCTACACTGATACAGCTGAAGGATTAGGCTTTTTCCATGACAACACTATCAGTTTTCTAGCGTAATAGATTAGGATTGTCAGCAACGTACGAGTTACTAATAAAGGCACACCTCTATTGTAGGCTGTATAGGAATGGCTGTTACTTCTGCTATACATTCTGTGACCTCCTTCCAAAATACTTGAATGTTCGAGCAATTCCAAAAGATGTGCATGAAATCGGCAGTGAGGGAACTGCACCACCAGCAACCAGGTGCCTGGGTGGAAACATCTTAGCTAATCTAGCTGGCGTAAGATATATGCGATTCAGGAATTTAAATTGTATAAGTTGGTCCCTAGCAGAGACCAATCTAGTAAAATGAATGTCCCACACATCGTCCCAGTCATCCTCATCTGGGGGAACACCTCACCCCATGCCGCCCTACACTACACTTTTCAAGGAGATCTCCTCCCTCACCAAACATTTGTTTATATATTGTAGACAAGGCCTTATCCAAAGTATCATCCATCAGCAGAGACTCTACATCACTCATTTTCAGGGTAATACCATTATATCCCAACTGGGCATTGTATGCCTGTTTGAGCTGAAGATAATGAAACAAGTGAGTGTTGAGAAGATCAAACTTAGTTTTTAGGGCGTCAAACTGTAGAAGTTTCCCACCACCCACTATGTCTTTCAGCATCTTAATACCAAATTTAGTCCAGATAATTGGATCAGGGTACTCGTAGAAGTGTGTTAATGTCGGATTCTTCCAAAGTGGTGTGTGAGGAGGGCTCTCAGAAGCGCTATCAATCTTGGTCAATGCTCCCCATGCCCTACTGGTTGCAGGCATGGATATCGTAAGTCTATACGGAGCCCCGACACCCCGATACGCCTATAGGCGATTCAGTTCGCATTGTGCGCTATACAAGTATTTCATTCATTCATTCATTCATTCATTCATTCATGTGTCAGTGCCTCATACGAACCAACAACAGCCGCCTCTAGTGTATTAGCAGTTTCATCCTCAGGTATTACAAACCACCTATGTACGAATACTAGCTGACCCGCTAGAAATATCTTTGGAAGTCTGGGACCGCCAATCCCCCTTGTTTCCACGGCAGCTGTAGCACCCTGAGTTTAATTTGGGGGTGCCGCCCTGCCACAGAAAATTTGTTATGAGCTGATCTATTCTTTTGAACACATATCTCGGTATTCAAACAGGGGAATTCCAAAATATATATAAAAACAGAGGTAAAATTTTCATTTTCACTAAGTTCACTCTACCTATGAGTGTCAGAGGTAGATTCTGCCATGCCTGCAGTCTGGGCTTCAATGTAGTCAAAAGTGGATCGACATTCAAAGCAATAAAGTCTACAGAGTTGGAGATACGCAATCCCAGATATTTGATTACCTCTACCCTCTTCAAGGGAAAATCCGCGGGTATCTTACATCTGGGGGATGGCGTCCTGAGTGAGAGAATCTGTGATTTTCCCCAAATGACCTTCAGACCTTAAAAGTGCGAAAAGGAATCTAAGATTTCCAACGCTGCCGATAGGGAATTCTTGGAGTCTCGCAAAAAAAGAAACATATCGTCTGAGTACAGTGCCGTTTTTTCAGTCAAGCTACCCACCGTTATCCCTTGTACCTCCTCAGAGGCTCGCAAGGCCACTGCCAAGGGTTCGATCATGATGGAAAAAAGACCTGGGGATAACGGGCATCCCTGGCGAGTACCCCTATATATTGGAAAAAATTTGGATAACGTATTATTTAACTTTATGGCTGCTGTGGGGCAATGATATAGAATGTCGACCCACTACTGGAACCGTGGACCGAAACCCAATACCTCCAGTACCACCCTCATGTAATTCCAATCTACAGAATCAAAGGCCTTTTCCAAATCTAGAAAGACCAGTATTCCACCACTAGAAATATCTGGGCCAAACTGAGTGTGGGTGAAAACCCTTTGCAAGTTAATATCCGTGGCCTTTTTGGGCATAAAACCTGTTTGGTCGGGGGAAATAACATGCTGCAGGACCAACATAAGTCTAGTAGCTAACAGTTTGGTCAGTATTTTGAAGTCCATATTTAATAATGAGATGAGCCTATATGACGAACACTGCAGTGGGTCTTTATCTGGCTTAGCCAATAATACAATATGAGCCTCATAAAAGAAAGGGGGGGGGGGCTTCCCTTTTGAAAACAGTCAGTGTATAATTGCAACAGTCTGGGTGTCAGGGTCTCTGAATAGTGGTGGTACCACTCAATTGGCAAGCCGTCGGGTCCGGGAGCCTTACCACTAGGAAATTACCCTATTGTGTAGACTACATCCTCCTCCCCGAACGTGGCATCCAGAAAACTGCTAGATTCCTCTGGCAGCTTGGGCAACTGTAGGGTCCCTAATGTGTGACACAATCAGTCTTTAAGGATCAGTGGCAAAAGTCCCTTACGGACTAAGAGTCCTTAGTCCCTTTTAAATAAATAGCACAAAATGTTCCAAAACTGCATGCAAGGGTATCTTCTCTCTTCCGAAAAACTGCTCCCAGTTTCAATGTCTGCAGGTACTACCAGCCCTCCTTGCTGCTTGTCTACCATTCCATGAAGGGTTAAGCGCTGTCCTCCTGAAAGCTTGGTACATGTGGCAGTCTCTCCCCTTGTGAATCCCTAGGTGTGCTGATGTACTCACTTTGTCACTTTGCTCCCTGCTACTCTTAGGTAAGATTCCTTCTCAAACTGGATGTTGAAAGGATTTTTCCCAGCCAGCCTGGAGACAAAGCCCCCCATAGCCCCCCCCCCCCCCCTAGCCCCCTAGACCTAGGGGACCCCTCCTAGGCCACCAAAAGACTCCTCAGCACTCAATCTTACACCCAACTCCACTGATGACATAATAGCACATCATTAAGGGCTGACTTACCCACCCTACAAGGACATTCTGCCAGGGGATTGGCCAAGTTCCCTCAAGTATGCAGAACAGAGCCTTCTGGCTTCTGCCTGCTAACTTCCAAAAGCTTCTACAAGCTTCTAGATCCAGGGGGAGGTACCAGAGACCTGCATCTGTAGAGCCATCCAGCCTGACCTGCAATAACCTGACCCAATTACAGACTCACATAACTTACCATGAGCCATAAGCTTAAATTTACCTATGCTAACACTAGTAGCACACTAGAGGGTGTTACATATATTATGTGAAGCTCTACATACATTTATGTGATTATATAAATACCTTTAATATGCAACCATTTCAGAAGTATATTATCTTGTGCAATCTCATTTCTTCATGTATATACAGTGTATGTATATATACAGTATATATAGTATATAAATACAATATATATATATATATATATATATATATATATATATATATATATATATACATACAGTATCTCACACAAGTGAGTACACCCCTCACATTTTTGCAATTATTTTATTATATCTTTTCATGTGACAACACTGAAGAAATAACACTTTGCTGCAATGTAAAGTAGTGAGTGTACAGCTTGTATCACAGTGTAAATTTGCTGTCCCCTCAAAATAACACTTTTGTGAGATACTATATGCTGGAGGAAAGATTCTTTACCCACAGGACTGAAAGGGTGGATGCAGCTAAGCGAGTCCAGGAAAATGGGAGATCTAGAACTAGGCAAATCCAGGGGGCTGTTGGAATCTTGGGGTCTGGAGGAGTGAGAGAGCCATGGTGTCAGGAGATCCCCTAATGAGAGGCCAGTGAGTAGACCTCTGCATCAGGGCGCTGTATCTACAGGATGAGTGAGCAAGGAAAGCCCAGAGAGGCAGGAAAGCTGGGTGAGACAGATTGAGAGACCAGTGAAAAGAGCAGTGGCACTGCTGAAGAGGGAGCCAGATGGCTTGGCATTATTTTCTGTGTTACTTGTTTTGATGGTGGAAACCCCTGCATGGAAAAAATTTGTGTTCAATAAAAGTGGGTCAACAAGCACTAAAATGTAGTTATGACTGGCAGGATCTCACAAAAATTGCTACTACCACTGAGCTAATAATCCCCCAAGTTACCGTTCGTAGTCGTTCGAGGTCCACGTTCCCGTTCGCTATTTATGTACCAACGCGTCGATTCGGCTGTCGCAGGTAGGGTTTTTTCGGTTGACTTGTCATTTCATACATCGTAAATGTCTCGTCACTAAACCTCAATGTCTAGCTTCCGAGTTATTCGTAAAACCCTGCACACAGCCGCGACGTCTGTCTACTGCTCGTAGCGTTCGTTAGGCGTGTCTCTCTCTTTTTGCTCCACAGACTAATCGATGTTTCTCGTGGATTTGATGGACACCGGTCAGTGCCATATATAGGTCGAACCGTTTCAACCATTTCAAACCATTTCAGATCATTTCAAATCATCTCATTCACCTACCGCGCTCCGATTCGAATCCAGACGCATTCGTAATGCACCGATTCGTCCCGGTGTGCCCCAGTTGCTTTTTCGGCCTCATTCCAGTACATGCTCCAGAGTCCCATTTGTCGAGTCACAGACTCATGCCTCTGTCATGGTAAATCATTTCACTGTCACGTATCACGTTCCGATATGAATCCGGTCGCATCTACGATGCACCAATTCGTCCCGGCGTGTCCCAGGTATTTTTCGGCCTCATTTCAGTACATGCTCCAGAGTCAGGATTCATTATCGGTTGCAGGTTTCGGTTCTCTGATTCATGACTCTGTCATGGGAAATCATTTCACTGTCACGTATCACGTTCTGATACGAATCCGGTCGCAGCTACCATGCACCAATTCGTCCCGGCGTGCCCCAGGTATTTTTCGGCCTCATTTCAGTACATGCTCCAGAGTCCCGTTCGTTGTCAGTCGCAATCGCGGCACGACCGGTTCGGGCCTCTGTCATGGCAAACTTTTGTCACTCATTTCACTGTCACTTACCGTGCTCCGATTCGAATCTAGTCGCATCCGTGATGCACCGATTCGTTTCGGTGTGCCCCAGTTGGTTACGGCCTCATTTCAGTACATGCTCCAGAGTCAGGATTCATTATCGGTTGCAGGTTCCGGTTCTCTGATTCATGACTCTGTCATGGGAAATCATTTTCACTGTCACGTGTCACGCTCCGTTACGAGTCCAGTCGCATCATGCACTAATTCGTCTCGGCGCGCCCCAGGTGGTTCAGCCACATTTTCAGTTCATGCTTTAGAGCATGCACGATTAACAGATAGTCACAACAGCGGCATGATCAACTCATGCCTCTGTCATGGCAATCAAAATAATTTCACCGCCACGTATTGCGCTCCGTTTCGAATCCAGTTGCATACATGCACCGATTCGTTACGGTGTGCCCCAGTACTTTAGCCTCATTCCAGTGCATGCTCCAGAGTCCGGTTCATCATCAGTCACAGTCACGGCACGACCGGCTTATGCCTCTGTCATAACAGGTTTTTCATTAAATTGACCGTCATATACGATGCCCCGATTCGAGTTGGTCGCATCTGACATGCACCGATTCGTTCCGGTGTGCTCCAGTTTTTTTCATTCATACGACCGATTCATATCGGATTCGTTCCATACACATCCAAGAAACAACTTTTTGCAAAATCGCTGCTAGCACGCACCTAAGCAGACACTCCTGGCAATCATTGCAAACACGCATCCAAGCAGACTTCTTGCAATCGTTGCAAGCACGCATCCAAGCATAGACTTCCTGCAAATCGTTGCAAGCACGCATTTGAGCATAGACTTCTTGCAATCATTGCAAGCGCGCAGTCAAGCATGGACGTCTTGCAGTCGGTGCAAGCACGCATGCAAGCATAGACTTCTTGCAATTGTTGCGTACACGCATCCAAGCATAGACTTCTGGTAGTCGTTACAAGCACGCATCCAAGCGTAGACTTCTTGCAATCATTGCAAGCACACATCCGAACATAGACTTCTTGCAATCGTTGCAAGCACGCATTCATGTGTAGACTTATTGAAATCATCGCAAGCACGCGTTCAAGCATGGACGTCTTACAGTCGTTGCAAGTACGCATACATGCGTAGACTTTGCAATCGTTGCAAGCACGAATCCTGGTATAGACTTCTTGCAAATCGTTGCAAGCACACATTAAGCATAAACTTCTTGCAATCGCTGCAAGCACGCATTCAAGCATGGACGTCTTGCAGTCGTTGCTAGTACGCATACAAGCATAGACTTCTTGCAATCATTGCAAACACGCATCCAAGCGTAGACTTCTCGCAGTCATTGCTAGCACGCATCCAAGCGTAGACTTCTTGCAATCGTTGCAGGCACGCATCCAAACATAGGCTTCTTGCAATCGTTGCAAGCGCTCATTCAGGCATAGACCTCTTGCAATCATTGCAAGCACGCATTCCAGCATAAGACCTCTTGCAATCATTGCAAGCAGATGTCCAGGCACAAACTTATTGCAATCATTGCTAGCAGGCAGTTCTGGCTGGCTCAATAGATTGCTTTACGAAAAGCCTGGATACTTTCCTAAATGTACATTATAACGGGGTTCTTATATTTATAGGTAAAGTTGATCCAGGGAAAATCCGATTGCCTCTCGAGGGATCAGGAAGGAATTTTTTCCCTGCTGTAGCGAATTGGGCCATGCTCTGCTGGGGTTTTTTGCCTTCCTCTGGATCAGCTGTGGGTGTAGAATTGGGTGTGTCGGGTTGTGCGATATGTTGTTTGTTTGATTTGTGGTTAGGACTGGATGGACTTCTGTCTTTTCCGACCTGGCTACCCATGTATCTTACCATAACTTCTTGCAATCGTTGCAGGCATGCATCCTGGCATAACTCCTTGCAATCATTGAGGGCACGCATCCTGGCATAACATCTTGCGATCATGGCAAGCACGCATCCTGGGGTAACTCCTTGCAATCGTTGCAGGCACGCATCCTAGTATAACATCTTGCAATCGTTGCAAGCACGCATCTTGGCATAACATCTTGCAATCGTTGCAAGCACGCATCCAAACTCTTGTTCAAGCACAACTCCTGCAGTCTTCGCAGAGCACATGCGGTAACACGAATTTCTCACAGTCACTACGAACACATCTCCAGTGACAAACTCCCGCACAATTGTCGCCAGCACGTTTTAACACTACTTTCGCGAGCATGCCTAGGCTCGCGACTTAGCATAACTTCTTGCAATCATTCTTTTGCAAGCACATTCTCAGTGGCACACAAACTGGCTACACGTCGTTTTTAGCTGCACTTAATTGGCCACTTGTCTCCTGTGGCTTTCCTTATTAGCCACTCACCGTTTCCTGTCTGCCTGCCTCTCCCTTAGGACAGTTGAGTTCAACTTCCACCCTGCACCAGGATCGTGTTGACACACGCAACTGGCTTCTTCCTGTAACAAGCTCAGGCTATACCTAGCCAGCGTTCAGCATTTCTTATCCTTACAGGGCCTGGAGAGCCATCTGTCGTTACGGCCCATACAGCAAGATCCCCACTACAAGGCATCCAGAGGCATCGACTCATAGCCAACGGCAAACGCTCGCCCTTCACAACTGCCATCTTGAGGGACATATAAAATCCTCACTTATTCTCCAATCTAGTCATCCAAGCGGCCATCTACCTGGCCTTTTGTGGTTTCCCATGGCCTAGCCAATTTATTGTAGGCAGCACTGGCAGCCAGGTTCTACACAGTCACTACCTGACGAATGTTCAAAGCTGCAATACGGGCCATTCCCCAGGGTCGATCTTTATGTCACGCTTCCTGGTCCTCCTCTCACGGACACAGGATCCTTCTCAGGTCCTTAATTTAGATGCCGTGGCAATAGCAGACCTATCAATGTCGGAAGGTTCCTTACTACATGGATTGGTGTAGCGATGTTTAGACCATCTACAATGCCCCTGTCACCCCTGGTAGTGACAGATGCCACAGCCTCCACAGGCTTCGCTGCAATTTTTGGCCACCACTGGTTTACAGAACCATGGCATCAGGGATTCTCCTAAACCCCGGGTTTACCTGGACTTCCTCCCTCTTCAAGCTAAACCCGGTCATGACAGCCTCTCGTACCTGGTGTTGTGTCAGGACAGGACAGGCTGTGGCTTTCACCACCGTCAACTGGGCCGAAACTCATCTTGTTGATGTAGCCAGGTCTGGACCGCTCGCGGTTGTGTCCTTCCTGCGCAGACTGCTGCAGTTATCTCGGTGGCACCAGTTTAATGTCCATTGTATGTTCATTCCAGGCCTTCTGCAATCCCGCAGGCCAAGTCCTGCATCGTCGTCACTTGGCTCTCTACCAACACCATTTCATCCTCCACCTTGCAGTGTCTGAAACCCAGCAATCTGGCTCCAGGATAGACGTCCATTTCTATAGGAAAAGCAGGGCTTGGCGTCAAGTAACCATACTCGACTACCTACTGTCACTCCTACCGGAACGCGTAAACTCTAGTTCCCAATTGCCTTTTCGTGCTAACTCTTGTGTACCTGCCAGTTTCCCAAACACATGGGGTTCTTTTACGCAGCCTACACCTCGACCCTGGTCCATACCGTGGTCACTCTTTAGTATTTGAGCACCCTTGGCAGCGTGTTGGCGTGGGTCCTAAGTCACGTCATTGAGAGATTAAGCAGTTGGAAATGGCATTAGCATTCACCAAACTTGCTCAACTAATTAAGCTAAAACTAATAAAACTACACCCCTACCTGAATGTTTTTGCCCCCTTATTTTGGTATACCGACCATCAGACCAGGGCACACTTCAGGTCTATTTCATGTGGTTAATCTTTTGGTAAAGTCTATTGGTTCATATCCGTATCGGCAATAGGGCTTGGACCATAAGTAAGAAGGCCAGTGTGGTGGCCTGAATTTATGGGAGGAGCCCGGAGGGTATTTAACCAGCCCGCTCGCCTGTGGTCTTTGTCGGTTTCCGGTGCGCGGCATCCACCCCCCCATCCCCTTTTCAGGGCATTTCTCAAATTCATTTCTCTTCACAAAATTTTAATTTCTAATCTAGGGTATGCCCCCTTATTTTGGTATACCGACCATCAGACCAGGGCACACTTCAGGTCTATTTCATGTGGTTAATCTTTTGGTGAAGTCTATTGGTTCATATCCGTATCGGCCATAGGGCTTGGACCATAAATATATATATATATATATATATATATATATATATATATATATATACCACAAAATTAAGTACACCCCTCATGTTCTTGTAAATATTTTATTATACCTATTCATGTGACAATTGACATTGAAGAAATGACACTTTGCTACCATGTAAAGTAGTGAGTGTACAGCTTGTATAACAGTGTAATTTGCTGTCCCCTCAAGATAACACAACACTCAGCCATTAATGTCTAAACCGCTGGCAACGAAAGTGAGTGCACCCCTAACTGAAAATGTCCTAATTGGGCCCAATTAGACATTTTTCCTCCCCGGTGTCATGTGACTCGTTAGTGTTACAAGGTCTCAAGTGTGAATAGGGAGCAGGTGTGTTAAATTTGGTGTTATTGCTCTCACTCTCTCATACTGGTCACTGGAAGTTCAACACGGCACCTCATGGCAAAGAACTCTCTTAAGATCTGAAAAAATAAATGTTGCTCTACATACAGATGGCCTAGGCTATAAGAAGATTGCCAAGACCTTGGCACATCACTCGTCCAGATGTGCGTTTCGTCACAAACTGATGTCTTCCTAGGGCTCAGATGTCAGATGTAATGGTGGTGTGAAAGGTATATATGGTATCCCAGATCTAGGTGGATGCTGCCTTCCTCAGATGTGGTAATCCGAAAGGAACTACAAGAAAAACAGAAATGGAAGTTGTGCACACCTAGTGCATTACCAGAGATAATTTATTAATAAGAAATTTTTGTATAAAAGTGGGTACTCACAAAACGCAACTGACAAAAGGCCATAAACACAGTGCATGGACATGCACAGAACACGGGGTACATCTAACAGGAGAAATAGAGAGGGCGAATCTCCTTAATGGGGAAATAGACAGCAATAAAACTGACAGGCGTTCTAATCCCTCTGCACTCTATCCAAAACTAAAAAAAAGTTTTACCGTTAGTTATATTTTAAGATTATATCATTTGTATACACTGAACTTGAATTCCTCTTGTTGCATAACAAGGCCTACGCTCTGTGCCATCATTCTGTTCTTTCCTTTTCCCAAGGCCACTTGTAAAGGGTGTTTCGTGTGGATCCCACAGTTCTATATAGGAGGTATAGCCAACCACCTGACCCCTTTCTGACTTGCTGCTATAAAGAGTGGGACTTGTAATGCCTAAAGCATAATGGCAAGGCCAACCAAGTACCAAAAGTGTGAATACACAATTACATAAATGACATGAATATGCACAATCTGAAGCCAATCTTGATTCACATCAACTAACTAACTAGCTTCACATATCCCCCCCCCTATTTAAAAACTTTACAGATCTGTATCAAGTCCCCAAGTACCCAATTGTATGACTTTTGGTTCTCATGCATTTAGACTGAATATACAAAATTAATTTACTGGTTGGTGACACTAAAAATACTATTGCTTTATACTTTGCTGTATACTACCATGCTATAAATTGACTTTGTGCAGTATTTTGTATTGTTAGGTAATGACAAGGTATTTTGGTTCTTGTTTCAGGTCATAACATCTTTGTGATATACTCAGCTGAGTCATCTTGCACCATTAGGTCTATCGGTAAGTTTTAGTGGATTTGTGTATTGAAATTAATCTTGTGGTAGAAGTTCAGCTCACTGGCCAGAATGCCAGAGAAGAGAGAGTAAATGTTCAGAGACTTCTTTAGATTTTACCACTGAAGGATTGAGAGCTAAAAAAAAAGAAAAAAGAAGTACACTCACAGTAAAAAAAAAAAAAGCACTTGTGTGTGTCATTTTTGTTACATAGTTAGCCTAAGGCTCGGTTCACACAGGGGGCGACACGAGGCGACACGACTTGCCGTGCCGCGACCTGACAAGTCGCCCCCGTTCTGTACTACGGAACCGTTCTAAGAGGAGCGACTCGAGTCGCTCCGACTTAGAAAAAAGGTTCCTGTACTACTTTTGGGCGACCTCGGGCGACTTGCATTGACTTCTATACAGAAGTCATTTGCAAGTCGCCACTGAGGTCGCGGCAGGTCGCGGCACGGCAAGTCGTGTCGCCTCGTGTCGCCCCCTGTGTGAACCGAGCCTTAGGCTTCATGTACACGGGATGTTTTACAACCTTTCTTGAACAATTTAACTTGATAGATAGTAACCTACAGTAGGTGACCGCGATATTGTGTCAATCTTGCCGCTTTCATCGGCGAGATTGACGCCCTGCGAGCCCCGTTGGGGGAGCCAGTGCCAAGCTGGCTCGCATTGAGAATGGAAAAATGTTTCTTTTTCTCTCCCAATAGGCGGCAAGCATCACTGGCCAGGTTCACACTGGTGCGGGGATCCGAATTGGATTGGATTGGAATCCCGCCAATACCAGGCACTGTATTTGGTATGAATCCTAAGGGAGAACTCCACGGCAAATTTAAAAAAAAAAACGGCATGGGTTCCCCTTCCAGAGGCATACCAGGCCCTTAGGTCTGGTAGGGATTTTAAGGGGACCCCTACACCGAAAAAAACAGCATGGGGTCCCCCCAAAATCCATACCAGACCCCTATCCGAGCACGCAGCCCGGCCGGTCAGGAAAGGGGGTGGGGACGAGCGAGCGCCCCCCCCCCCCCTGAGCCGTACCAGGCCGCGTGCCCTCAACATGGGGGGTGGGTGCTTTGGGGGAGCAAAGCACCTTGTCCCCATGTTGATGAAGACAATGGCCTCTTCCCGACAACCCTGGCCGTTGGTTGACGGGGTCTGCGGGCGGGGCTTTATTGAAATCCGGGAGCCCCCTTTAAGAAGGGGACCCCCAGATACCGCCCCCCTATGTGAATGAGTATTGGGGTACCATGTACCCCTACCCATTCACCTGGTGAAAAAAAGTAAATAAAACACCACACACAAGGGTTAAAAATAGTTTATTGCACAGCTCCGGTGGTCTTCCATCTTCAGTTCTTCTTCCCGGGCCTCTGCTTTCTTCCTTTAGCTCTTTTACTAGCGGAGGCCCGGTCTTCCGTCGCCACCGCCCCTTCTTCTGACTTCGGGGGTCTTGTCCCCCTCTTCAGTTCTTCTTACCAGGCCACCACTTCTTCTTCCAGCTCTTTTACTAGTAGTGGCCCGGTCTTCTGCCGCCACCGCCGCCTTCCATTCTTCTTCTTCTTCTTCTTCTTCTGCTTCTTCCTTCTTGAGATGTTGACTCGACTCTCTCTCCAGCTGCAATGCCCAGGACGTGGCGTGCGGTGACTTATATAGGGACAAGGGGCGGGGTCACCATTTGATGTCACATGGTGACCCTGCCCCCTTATGATGTCACAGTCCTGGAGGATGCTGGGACTGTGGCATTATAAGGGGGCCTCAATGTGACATCAACCGGTGACCCTGCTCCTTGTCCCTATATAAGTTGCCGCACGCCGCGTCCCTGGCATTGCGGCCGGAGAGAGCTTCGAGTCAACATCTCAAGAAGGAAGAAGCAGAAGAAGAACGGAAGGCGGTGGCAGAAGACCGGGCCACTGCTAGTAAAAGAGCTGGAAGAAGAAGCGGTGGCCTGGCAAGAAGAACTGAAGAGGGGGACAAGACCCCTGAAGTCAGAAGAAGGGGCTGCGGCGATGGAAGACCGGGCCTCTCTTAAACCTCTGGCTCGGGGGTCTTGATAAAGTAGACATGTAAAACAGGAGTGCAGAGTGGCATGAGTGCTTTATGGTCTTGCTAGCTGCAGGGTTGGACAGAATCTCTCGGTCAAGGAACGGATGGTCGTCAGTTTATCACAGCAAGCAGAGATGCCAGGTAGCAACCAATGAACAATAAGCAGGAACAGGCTAGCACTGGAGGCAACAAGCAGGTGAACGGCTGGCAGATGGAGAACAGATGGAGAATAGGCACCAGAAATCCACTAATGACTGGAACATAGACAGGGTGATACGAGTCGGGTCATACACAGGCAGACAGGTCAGGTACAGATGCGAAGGCAGGAGTGAAGTCATGGTACAGGCCAGGGTGCAGGCCAGGTCGGTAAGAAAACAGGAGAGTAGCAGTAATGGGCACAGGCAGAAGCAAGGTCAGGGACAAGCCGGGGTCAATGCAGGTGGAGTTTAGGAGCAGTCAAGGCAATCTGATTCAATAACTGGATACAGATGCAGAGTAAAAGGTAGCAGGTCAGCACGGGAATGATGTAGACAAGACAGCACTGATCCTGAGTACTGGAACCGTTTAAATAGTCCATTTTGGCACCAACATCTGTATCGGGGTGTGTGTGCACACGCAAATGTGCGCTTGCACATATCTATGAGCATTTCTATGCACATTAGCACATATATGTGCGTACCATGGGCCTCTTGTCTGCTTCTCTGATTAATGCTCTCCTTAACCGGCCTGTCAGTTTAGGTGGACGGTCATGTCTTGGTAGGTTTGCAGTTGTGCTGTACTGTTTCCATTTTCAGATGATGGATTGAACAGTGCTCACTGAGATGTTCAAAGCTTGGGGTATTTTTAGTTATAACCTAACCCTGCTTTAAACTTCTCCACAAGTTTATCTCTGACCTGTCTGGTGTGTTCCTTGGTCTTCATGGTGCTGTTTGTTCACTAAAGCCGCGTACACACGGGCGGACTGTCTGGCCAACTAAGTCCGTCAGACAATCCGACAGACAGTCCATCCTACTTTTGAATGAACAGACTTGACCACACACGATGAACAGACAGTCCGCTGAAAGCTTGCGCGATGACGTGTACAGCACGAATGACGGGACTAGAAATAAGACGTCCAATACACAGCAATGCAAACTTCCGCCGTGTAAATCCTTTCTGAGCATGCTCCATACTTAGTCCGTCCAACTTGCCTACTCACGAGCGGACTGTCCGCTAAAACCAAAGTTGGACGGACTGTATTACGGAATTTCCGAAATACTTAGTCCGCCAGACTGTCCGCTGAAAAAGTCCGTTGAAGCCCACACACGAGCGGACTGTCCGCTGAAACGTGTTTCAGCGGACTAAGTTGGACAGACAGTCCGTCCGTGTGTACGCGGCCTTAGGTTTACTAACAAACCTCTGAGGGCTTCACAGAACAGCTGTATTTATACTGAGAATAAATTACACACAGGTAGACCCTGTTTACTAATTAGGGGAATTCCGAAGGCAATTGATTTGACTAGATTTTAGTTAGGGGTTTCAGAGTAAAGGGGTCTGAATACAAATCTGTAGCATTTTCTGGAATAAAGGATTCTTTTAATTTATTATTTGAAATGTCTTTGATTAATGGCACCTTAATACCCTATTTGTAAGCAATCCTAGTGTATTTCGAGAACCTAAAGTAGCTTTGAAAAAAAAAAGAAGAAGATGAAAAAATTAACTGAAGTTAAAATTAATATTGAAGCAGCTGTCACCATTACCCTTGCTTTACATCTGACAGCCTCAAATATGAAAGCATTTCATCTTTTAAACCAAACAGGCCTTTTGTAAGCACTAGGGATTGCTATTATGGAGAGTTGTATGTTTTTTTTTATACTGTATATGTGCCAAAGTCATGTTTTGCTATCCCCTGCCCCATTTGTGAACAGCAAGACATGATGCCAAACATTCTGAAAAACATATTCTAAATTTACAGTACATACACTTTAAAGCTGTTTTGGTCACAGTCCATGCTGCATAAACTTAAAGAGGAAGTAAACCCTGATGAGTTTACTTCCTCTTTCATTCCCTGCAAAGGTAAAGCATAATGGACTACTATGCAATGCATAGTAGTCCATTATGTGTCACTTACCTGACACAGGAGCCAGCGAAGTCACCGCTGTCCCCTGCAGTCCGGCGCATCCATCTACT